>NC_056505.1:42830509-42858208 GCF_014905685.2 Nematolebias whitei | reverse complement strand
GTCGTGGTGAGTCAAAGATAATTAACGTCTCACGTCCACATTTTATTTAAATTCAATGCACGACATCATTCAGTCCAGAAAAATGAATGAACCCGTTTAATGTATAATATATCTCAAGATATGTCATACTACACTTTGAACAGTTAATCAAATGAGGATGAATGATTTATCATGAGATGCTCCATTAGAGCATTTCTGACATCATCTCTTCCTTCCCCAACTTCCTGTGTCACAGCCATGCGGGGTGGCTGGGCAGCTGCTTCTGCATCAGGTTCATCCAATACGGTCTCGTACGTCTCTCCATGACTTTCACACAGGTTATGTAGAGCGCAGCAGGTCAGCACCATGGACTTCACAAGTTCAACATCACAGTCATTCCTTTTAAGAAGGCAACGCCATCTTCCCTTCAGCCTACCAAAAGCATTTTCCACAACAACCTGTGTACTGCAAAATTTTTGGTTGTACATCTGCTGTTCTGTTGTTAGTCTTCCAGTGTCAGAAAATGGTTTTAACAGCCAGTCCTGCAAAGGATAAGCTGAGTCACCCAGGACGTAGTAGCCAGTAGTCGCTGTGCCAATGGTCCTGAAATGAGCTGGGAATAGGTTTCCTCTCGTGGCTAACTCCCACAGCGTGGACAGTCTCAGAACCCTGGCATCATGCAGGCTCCCTGGCAATCCAGCAAACACGTTCCAGAACTGTCCCCTTCCATCCACAACAGCTTGCAGGATAATGGAATGCCAACCTTTTCGATTAAAATAATCAGTGTGATAGTGCTGTGGTGCTATGATGCCATGACTGCCATCAATAGCACCCACACAGTATGGGAGCCCCCACCGGTTCTCAATGTAAAGGGCCATTTCTCTGAACTTCTCTTCATCAGGAAAACGGATCTGTTCTGGCACCAACGTCTCTGCTGCAGCACAAAACTCCTGCACACATCTACACAACGTAGTGATGCTGACACCAAAAAGATGTCCGACACTCCTGTACTCGGATCCAGTTGCCAGCTTCCACAGTGCAATTGCCACCCTCTTCTTTAATGACACACATTGGCGGAAAGTTGAATGTTGTCGCTCCAGAGCCGGTCGTAGTTTATTGCACAGGTAGATGAATGATTGTTCTGACATCCTGAAGTTCCTCAACCACTGACTGTTTGTGAAACCAGGTACAATAACGTCCCACCACTGAGTAGCTCTGTTATGCGCCCACACTGTAGGTCTGCTGCGATTATTATTATTTAGCAGGCGAATCATCTGAAACACATACACGACATATGTATTACTAAACAGTTTTTTATCAACATTTATGTACTTTTACGCTTGGCTTTTATAATATGTTATTGCATGCAATAGCAAAATAGCATTTTAGCTTACCCGCACACGTCGTTTAGCTCGCCTCCTGTCTTCTTTTTTGTAACGCTCTAGGGCTTCCCACACTCTCCTGTACTTCTCCAGAGTTCTTTGCCTTGCTTCCTGAAGCCGTTTCTGACTCTCTTGTCTTCGACGGCGTTCAAAAAGCCACAGACTGAGAAGTAAGTTGAACAAAGCCACGATACCCTCCATTTTGTTTTGTGGTCGTCTTCTTCTAACACTTAGGTGGTGGCTAGTACAATAGCTTAATGGCGCACTACCGCCACCATCTGGTAATGCATGTTGGATTCTGGACCCTGCCCACTGGAACCGGTACTGAAAGCATAATGGAAACACAACCTGTACCGTACAGAGTAGAGTAGAGCCGTGCTGTACCGGCCCGTACCGGTACTAATGGAAAAGGGGCATTTTTCTCACATACACTAAAATATATTAACTTGACTAAACTAACACCTAATAATCAATTAATAGTTTTAAACCATCACAATATCCCACATCACACACACGCTTCCCGTTTCTGGCTCATTGTTCAACACACACACTTCCTGTTTCTGGCTCATTGTTCACACATACACTTCCTGTTTACGGATCTTTAACACACACACACAAACACACACTTCCTGTTTCCGGCTCGTTAACACACACACACTTCCTGTTTCCAGCTCGTTGTTAACACACACTTCCTGTTTCTGGCTCGTTGTTAACACACACACTTCCTGTTTCCGGCTCGTTGTTAACACAAACACACACTTCCTGTTTTCAGCTCATTAACACACACACACTTCCTGTTTCCGGCTCGTTGTGAACACACACACACACTTTCTGTTTCTGGCTCGTTAACACACACACACACACTTCCTGTTTCCGGCTCATTGTTAACACACACTTCCTGTTTCCAGCTCGTTGTGAACACACACACACACTTCCTGTTTCCGGCTCATTGTTAACACACACACTTCCTGTTTCTGGCTCGTTGTTAACACACACACACTTCCTGTTTCTGGCTCATTGTTAACACACACACTTCCTGTTTCTGGCTTGTTGTTAACGTACGCACTTCCTGTCTCTGGCTCGTTGTTTAGACACGCACTTCCTTTCTCTGGCTCGTTGTTTACATACGCACTTCCAGTCTCTGGCTCGTTGTTTACACACACACACTTCCTGTCTCTGGCTCATTGTTGACACACGCACTTCCTGTCTCTGGCTCGCTGTTTACTCACACACTTCCTGTCTCTGGCTCGTTGTTTACACACGCACTTCCCGTCTCTGGCTCATTTTTTTTACACACACACTTCCTGTCTCGCTGTTTACACACGCACTTCCTGTCTCTGGCTCATTGTTTACATGCGCACTTCCTGTCTCTCGGCTCGTTGGTTACACGTGCACTTCCTGTCTCTCGGCTCGTTGTTTACATGCGCACTTCCTGTCTCTTCGGCTTGTTGTTTACACCCGCACTTCCCGTCTCTGGCTAGTTGTTTATGTAGAGCCCTTAAAAAGGGGAAGAAAAGTGAGGAACGACACGGACACGGTGTTTCCTTCACCTACAGTATGTAGAGTGTATTAACATAAACCCAATTCTCACAACAGTACAGCACCTTTAACATATACAACTGCTTATCAGAACAATTATTTTAACTGAACTTCACCTTTAGCCTTTTGGAGACATTTTCATAACATTTGACATCTTACTTTGAATTACCTGTTCTGTTACAACCAAAATTTATTAAACAATCTTTCAAAACAGAATTGTACTCATTTAACTTCTTACTTTTTTTAACTTTTGATCAGTCAGTGAGTTACTTCACACTTTTAGCTCTTCTATTAACGCATGAACTACTTAGTATTGTCTTGGTCTATGACCATTACTGATTTACTGAATTTACTTTATTACTAAAAGGATTTACATCCCAGTTCCTGTGAAATAGGAATTAATATTAACAGCTTCAGTAAATAAAAACAATAAGAAAATAATAACAAAACATGCACACCACAGTTAACATACAAACGAAGCTGGTTAACGCCAAACACGACAGAAGTTCAGCTAACCATGCTAGCTGCGCATGAGGTTCTGCTGCTAAGAAGCTTGCGAATACACCTGCCATTTCATGTCATCGACACAAATAAAACAAAGAACGTGATAACTAATATTATGAATCAGTAAAACTGAGTTATATATACTTAGCATAGTAGTACAACATATAATCATATATTCTAATGAAATAATTACCTTAAAAAGCGGAAGAAAAGTGAGGAATGACATGGACACTGTGTTTCCCTCACCTACAGTATGTAGAATGGAGAAACTGGCCGTGTGCGCTCCAGTGTTGCCAGGTGAGAAATGTAGGATTATTGTACTAGAGACATAAAATTATCGTATTTTGAAGGAAATTATCGTACACCCTGATAGGGAATTTAAAACTTCTTTTTTGAATACTTTTCATTGTAATCAGCCAACTTGCTTTGACCAGTTTATGTGTGTGCGTCAATACCCAGTTATCTGTTACACAAGACTTGTAAACTGTTAAAATGTTCCAGAAGATGTTTCTAAATCACGGACCTTATTTATTTATCATTATCAAAATACTTACTGTTTGCCACGTCTGTGTAAAGAACCTTGTTATCAGCAAACTGTCACCAATAAATACGAACGTACGCTTCAAGCAAGTTGAACTTAGATTCTGACCATTAGAATCTATTGCCCCTTTTCCACCGTCACAAAGCGGATCAGATCAGTTCGGGTTGGTTCAGATCGGTTCGGGTCTGTTGTGTTTCCATGTACATTTCTGGACCGGCTCTGTAGGCGGGGACTAGAATCCAACTCGTCTTACCACCTGGTGGCGGTAGTGCTCCCTTAAGCTACTTACTAGCCACCACTAAACGTATTAGAAGAAGAACACCCTGAAGGTTTTGTCACACGATGTTGTGGAAAAGATGTCATGCTCTAATGGAGTACCTCATGAGCTGTAACTTATAAACCTGATTCATAATCCTACCTTACTGCCTTCCCTGCTGCTTTAAACCCATGTGTTTTTCATTTTAGTATAGATTTTTACATTAAAGATGTATATAAAATATCTTCTCTTTTATTATTTGCAGATATGCACAAGGTTCATGTTAAAATTGCAAAACATCCCACTGTGCTGTAATCTTTGAAACTGCTTTTACAATAAGCTACAGACTTGAAAACAATTAAGTTAAATTTTGTCCTTGAATTTTAAAGATTTGTCTTTCATTAAATTAAAACATAAATTTATTACTTATTAATCTAAAAAGTTAAGTCTGGTCCTCTGGACATTCACAAAACAAACAATACAGTTTATAATAAATAAACTAAATGTTTTTTGTTAGTTTTGTTTTTTGAATGTCCAGAGGACCAGACTTAACTTTTTAGATTTTTCTACCTGGATTATTGAGCAGCATCAGGATATTACTTAATAAATAGTCAGTTGGTCTGTGAACACCATGGGGTCCTAGAAGAGTTGAAGAGGTGGCTGTTGAGGTCTGTGCCTCCCTGGTGAAGATGCTGCTCCCACAACCCTGAAGCAGAAGAGGATGGATGGATGGATGATGGATGGATGGATGGACGGGTGGCGAAGGAGGAGACCATCAAACAGCAGGAGTGGTCAGTTCAGGTGAACTCCTGCCTGTTTGCTTCAGATCAGCTGTTCAAATCTCTGCAGGTTCAAATAAAAGGTGCACCAGGACTTTCAGCTGAATCTCTCGGGCCACAGTTGTACGGACGATAAACGATAACTGCTAAAAGATAACTGATGACTGATAATTGATAACTGTCCTTTCTGAATTTTTGACTGTTTTTGTCTCACTTCATCCTAGAACCAAAAAATTATAACATAATAACAGTTGAGCAGATTCTGGTAATCTTTTCTTAGGATTCATTAAAGATCAAATGCAACTGGAAATTCTTCTCAACTTCCAGTATGAATTTAAACAAACACTATATGAACTTAACATTGTAAAATTTGTTTAGGAAATTTAATGTTCAAGGACACCACTTAAGAAAAAAATTGTTTAATAGGAAAAGTAAGAAGTGAAAAATGTAGAAAAATAAAAAATACTGCGTCCAACTAATGATTGTGTCTGTCCCTTGTCTCACGGGCTTCATCCAGAAGAAGACACAGGTGTTGTTCCTGCTGTGTCCGCTTCAGTTCTTCATGTTCATTCAGTGATGAAATAAGACTTTTCTTTATTGGACTCTTTTCTCTTTCTCTTCACTAGAAAGAAGAAACAGGTGGTTAATTCAAGCTACATACTGTTTTTGAATAAATGCATGAAACAAAGAAAGGTGCTGCTAACAGCTATAATAGATATATTAATAAGAAGAAACTGATCAAATAAGAAAATGAAAAATAAATTGATTTAAAAATAATGAAAATGATAATAATGGATATATGAATCAGAAAGTATTATACAGATGCAGATATTCTTTGTCATTCGCACCACGTGTGGTACATGTGGTGGATGATCAAAATTATGTTCACAGGGTCCCAGTTACATCCAACAATAAAATATAAAAGAAAAACAGTAATAACATCTAAGATATGAACTAATAAAAACATCAACTAAAAATATGATAAGCACTAATAGCATAAAAACATTAAACACAATACACGAACAGCAGCACGGACATGAGTCTGTGTGAACAGATGAGCACGAATGAACACAGCAACATGAAACTGATCAGTAGCAACATGAAACAGATCAGCAGCAACATGAAACTGATCAGCAGCAACATGAAACTGATCAGCAGCAACATGAAACTGATCAGCAGCAACATGAAACTGATCAGCAGCTACATGATGTGATTCTTCACAGTGTTATATATTCATGAGGCTGCACAAACTCTAGTTCATGTTGCTGTTTGACATATTGTTTTGATTGTTTACTGCTATTAGTGCTTAGTGTTTTATTAGTAGATGTTTTTTAGTTGATATTTTTCTTAATTCATATCTTAGATCTTATTACTGTTTTTATTTTACATTTTGTTGTCTGTAACTGGGACCCTGTGTACATAATTTCATCCCAATTCAGTATTTATTCAACATTTTAGTTTTTTACTTTAAAAATAAAATAAATCAAGTCCTTATCGGCACAAATAAAGTGATGTGGAACAGTTGCATCTGTTCTTACCGAGCACAGAAGCTGCAGCGTTGTGCTGCTCTGTGAGGTGCAGCTGGGCTGTGATGGAGACCTGTCAGGTGTGGTCTCCTCTGATGGAGCAGGAGCAGGAGCCAGGAGGCTTGGAGGGTTTAATGTGGAGTTTAGAGATGAACCATCACGCGCTGAAATACGTTCTGGATAAAATACAGTGAGAAACGGGACCGGAGGACAGTTAGCATTTATGCAAATTAGCTTAGCATCGTAGCACCGACGTTGTACTATTATGGCGTCAGCCTCTTTTGTTAGTTAAAAATATGTTCAGAACCGATGGGATGAGTAATTTAAAATATGTTTAAAGTTAGAAAACACTCACCATCTTCTATAAATGGTTCAAGTAGAGCAGTAGTCGTGTCCAAACCACCCTCCAATCCTCCATCTAGCTCTCTTTGACTTTTTTCGTCGGCCACCAAGCAGAACAACACCTGCACTTCTGCATTTGACCACGGCTTTGATATTATTGTTGTTGTATAGCTTCAAAATACTAAAAGATACGCTCCTCCTGTTATCGCTAATGGCAAGCGGTAGAGAAAAAATGGTGGATCGGGTTGTTTGGAAAGACTCCACAGACTCCTCCCCCCGACCAATCAGTGACCGACAGTGTTTCTGACGTCACGGCGCGGCTCGCTCGGAACCCTTGAGAAGCCGGGCCAGAATTTAGCGAGGCGAGCCGGTCACAGGAACAGTGGAAAGACCTCAAACGCGCTTCAAGCCGGAAATATCCGACCCGCGCCGTGACGGTGGAAAAGGGGCATTAGTTCCTCCTTGCAAGGACCCATTCTGAATAATCACTCTTGCCTCTCGTGTGGTTTCTTTAAGGTGATGTTTCACAAAAACCCATCACACCCGTCATAACCAAAATAACAAATCTATTGATGCACTATAGTAGTGATGGGTCCGCTTCCAGACCAGCTCTGCTTCTTCTTCTTTTCCTCCCTTATGGGGCGGGCGCAGCGGACTATTCAGCCAATCATGGCCGTTGTTCTGAGGCAAACGCAAACACGTCAGTCGTAGGTAACATTTAGAAAAGCACAATTGGCTGGAATTTCCAGCCAATCGTACATCTGTTTGTGGACACAGATGCCTTCAGGGTTCACAAAAAAACTTCGACAAGACAGTTTCGACAGGCTGATGACAACCAATTACAACCACACATACACGGACTGGTCAAATGATTGTATATTTGGCCTTTTTTTTGGGATTATTGATCATACAGAGGGCAAAATTGTCATATAAATACGATAATTATCGTACACCTGGCAACACTGGTGCACCCCCTCCTGGACATCCTTGGCATTACCCATGATCTTAAGCAGCTGATCACAGAGCAATATATGTAGCATATAGTTCTACCCATTACATTTACACACACACACTTCCTGTTTCTCAGCTCGTTAAAGCAAACACTTCCTGTTTCTTGGCTTGTTGTTAATGCACACCCTTCCTGTTTCTGGCTCGTCGTTCGCTGTTAAGACCGAGTGCCGGTTCATTCTTCCCGGATTGGTTTTGATCGGAGGGAAAGACCAGGCTTCCTTCAGGTTTAACAACATGTATTTTCACAAACAGATGTATGTACAGAATACAAGCAGATCTGGAGAAGCGGACCCAGTATGACAGGAGCCGGTTCTGAAAAGCAAAGGAAAAGTGCCTCCTTATAACACCTGGAGGCCTCCCCCCGGGAGATATTTTGACCTTCTACACAGGAAGACCACAATTCACCTCCTCAGGCAGACAGAGGTGCTTCTATGACTCAATGTTATCTCTTGGTGCCTCCAAATGGTGGAGTTTTCTCAGAGGCCCTACAACATTCCTAAGGTTATCTTCAAATGAGGCTGAACCTCCCTTCCTGCTGGTGTAATTAACAGAGGTTCCTGGTTCACATCTGCCGGTCAGTTATTCTCACATACACCAAAACATATTAACGTGACTAAACTAACCCCTACTAATCAATTAATAGTTTTAAACCTTCACAATATCCCACATCACACACACGCTTCCTGTTTCTGGCTCATTGTTCACACACACTTCCTGTTTCCGGCTCATTGTTCACACACACACACACACACACACTTTCTGTTTCTGGCTCGTTGTTAATACACACACACACACTTCCGGTTTGTTTACACACACACACACACACACTTCCTTTTTCCGGCTCGTTGTTAACACACACTTTCTGTTTCTGGCTCGTTGTTAATACACACACACACTTCCTGTTTCCGGCTTGTTGTGAACACACACACTTCCTGTTTCCGGCTTGTTGTGAACACACACACACACTTCCTGTTTCCGGCTTGTTGTGAACACACCTACTTCCTGTTTCCGGCTCGTTGTTAACACACACACGCACTTCCAGGGGAGGAGGGGAAGATGGCGGAGTGAGCAGCTGCAGCTTGCAGGCTCCAGTGTAAATAGTTTGTGTTGAAAGAATGTGTTCTGATCTGGAGCAGGGAGAGGAGGAGCAATTGTCTTCCATTTCAGAAGGTTTATTTTACATGTAAAATACAAGATCACCAGCCCTGGGCCATTGTATCTCCACCATGCGGTGACAAACAATGGCCCAGAACCTAAACAGACAACCCATCTTCTTCAGAGCTTGGCCACACCTCCGGGAGTCATCATCACCATCAAAGAATGGGAAGTCCTACTCTTATCATGTGACCCAGATCTCAACCAATAATATCTAGGCATCTTGTGTTCCATAATGGATGGGTGCGTGAATGTTGGGAGTTGTAGGCATGTAACTAAAACTACATTTTCTACCGTAAACTGAATCAGATCATGTTTTAACACAATATTATTCTAAATATCAAAACAGGATACATATATCTAGACATTTCATTAAGTTAATATATTATCTGATAAAATTATATTTCAATTTCCCCTTTTGACATGATAAAAATCATGTCAACAAAAATCCTATATGTAATATATCTGTATAAAGCTATGTGTCATGTAATTACAATTAATGTACGGTGGAAAACACTAACAATTCCCATCCCTTATAATTCCTAGGCCTAAATTAACACCCCTAAACAATATAAACCCTAATAATAAGCTAACATCAATATTAATACCTAACACAGATAAGGGAATATGACAAAATACAATTTACTCATCGGAGCTCACACTTTAAGATAAACTCCTAAACTTTCCTTCTATAAATCTCAAGCCTCTAGTGTATGCAAATTATATGTTGCATGTTTTATCCTTAGCAATTTATGTATAACTTGGGGCGTTGCAGAGATTTTGCAGAGGCGGGCTGGTCCGTGTTCTTCATCATCAGCATCACCACCACAGGTAATCTGTAAGGAGCAACATCTACACTAATCTGTTGACTAGTTTGATAACTGAGGAAATCTCATCAACTGCTCTTATTCAGAGAAGTTTAATATAAGGGATAAGTCAGCACTCAGAAAACTAACAATCATAATCTACAATTAACCAGATCAGGTCAGAAAACTAGTCTGCTCATTAACAAAGCTGCAGATAAATTATAGTTTCTGAAGCATCTCTAATTGTATGATTCAACTGCTAAGAATTTAAATGGGTAAAACTAATTATTTCTGGGTAAAGTTAGGGAAAACCTCGTACACCCTTTCAAAAATCGATCATTGCACAACTAATGCACATCCACAAACAAATGGATTCAGTCTAAAACGTTCACATTCTGCTTTCTTCTCAACAACCTCCTGAATCAAACCCGATTTTCTTCACAGGCATAAAAATAATCCATATGTAACTGCAACATACGGTGAAAACAAACATTTGAGAGAGGTTCTGAAGGATACTGAAGAATCTTTGGTATATATTAGTGATATTAGTTAGTTAGTGTGATTAGTTCTGCTCTGCTGCATGTTAATGTGCACCTCCCTTAATCTGTTGGGTAAAACTGTAATCGCATGCGCGTGGAAAGAGCTCCTTCCCTTGGTTAACACATCATTGTCAACATTGTACTGTAACATTAAACATTCAATCAGCTGTAACAAAGAGGGAAAAGTTTAAACCACTAAATTAGTTCTGGTTATCCATCACAGCTCTGGAGTCCTGTGCCTGTAAAGTGTAGGTTCCCCCTTTTCAAATATATTTATAACAAATTTATTCTATAATTCCTTAATGTAGATGTCATATTCCATCACAGACGTGACAGATCATCATCATTGGGTTCATCAGCACCATCGGGGCTCAACTATTCGATGTGAACGACGGATAACGTATCTTCCATGTCCACGCTGACCACGATGACAACCAAAGTTATTTCAAACAAGTGGAAAGGATCACAGAACGTATCACTGCAGCGTATCCTCAGACCCCAAGCTTCACCACCATCACAGACACTGTTTAGAGACCAGATGAAGCCCCACAAGACTATGCTAACAGACTGCTCCCCATCTTCAGAACCCACTCTGGTATTCTCATTGATAATGATGACTGGCGAGAAGCCCCTCAAGCAACGTGTTTTGAGATTATTTTCTGCCAATCTCTGATGACTGGACTTCTCCTACCATTCCGCAAAGCTGATCAATCCACCTACATCGGGTGGAAAACTGGTGTCCGTCTGAATGAGCTTCTCAGACACGCCAGACACACCTGGGATCAACACACAGCAGAGCAGACCTCCACCCAAAGGAAAAAGCAGAGACAAACTGACGAGGCCCAGCTCACGCTGCTACAAGCAGCCACACAGATGACGTTAAATACAGCTGCTGCCCAACTACCTCAACCACCAAGACCCCAGCCACAGCCTGCTCAACCTTATCAACAGCAGACTGACCCAGCGGGACCTCGTCCTTGTTTCCTGTGTGGAGATCTCGACCATTGGGTCCGAAACTGCCCCAACAAAAGAAATCAGTGGCGTGGAAGAGGACGCCCACCATTCCAATCAAGACCAAAAGACCAGAGGTACCAACAGTTCGGGCCAAACCAAACACAACCACAAAATGAACAGACTTTTTACCCAAGCCCACACCGACGCGGTAGACGTAGTTTGGGGCATCCGGGGGGCAGAGGCCGGAGGGGAGGCTACTCCATCTGACTAGTGCCGGGAGACCAGGACCCAGGACTCTGAACTACAAGTATCAGCACACAAACACCTGTTTTTCCATCAGACACAGGCGAGGTTATTCCAACATATTACAAATACACTCAGTCAGCGTATCTGAAGTTACCTATGTTGACAGTGTTGGTTCAGAACAACCCAATTAAATTTCTTGTGGATTCAGGAGCAACACAATCTCTGATCATGAAAAAATGTTTAGGTAAACATGGGTTACCATTTGGACCGGTCCAGATATTGTTTGAGAAAACACCACCGTGTTTCTTCCATTCAACCATTCAACATGTACAGACAAGATTTTTGTCATCTGCTGACTGTATGCCCCACAAAAGAAGTGATTGACAATAACAAATGACTAACAATGTCCACCTTGTCTCAGGACGACCCAGAATTGGCAGCAGTCCCAACACATCTATGGTCACAGACTAAATATGATGTTGGACTCATAAAAGGCCAGGAACCCATTCAAATTACACCTAAATCCTCATATTGACCCAAAATCCCCCAGTACCCCCTAAAACCTGACGCAGAAAGAGGCATTACTCCTGTTTTTCACTCTTTGCTTAAAGCCGGAGTAACTATTCACTGTCCATCCTCCCGTCAGGACTCCTATTTTCCAGTGAAAAAGATCAGACCTCAGCCTCCTGATGAATGGCGTTTTGTTCAGGACCTTAGGGCAGTGAACTCTGCGGTTCAAGCACATGCCCCCATTGTTCCAAATCCTTATGTAATTTTGTCACAAATCCCATCAGGCTCCGCCCATTTCTCCGTCATTGACCTGGCCAACGCCTTCTTTAGCGTGCCCGTATTTCCAGACAGCCAATTTTGGTTTGCTTTTCTATTTCAAGGAAAGTCTTACACTTTCACCCGTCTGTGTCAAGGTTACTGTGAGTCACCCACCATTTTCCATCATGAGCTGAATGACAGTTTAGCAGGCTTCTCACTTCCTTCTGATTGTGCATTGTTACAGTACGTTGATGACTTTTTGTTGGCTACGCCCTCAGAACAGTCATGTAGAGAGAACACTGTCCGTCTGCTTCAATATTTAGGAGACCAGGGCCACAAGCCCTCTCTGTCTAAGCTGCAGTTTGTGCAAACCACTGTGATGTTTCTGGGCCATCGAATCTCAGTAGCAGGTAGGGAAATTGCAGACAATCGCATTAAAGCAATAGTGACTCTGCCACTTCCCGAGACAAAGAAACAATTAATGTCCTTTTTAGGATTGTGTGGTCATTGCAGGCATTTTATACCTAACTATGTTGAAATGGAGACTCCTCTACGTGTCATCTGTCATGAAAAGGGTTTTCAAATGAGCTGCAAATTAACTTGGTCCCCTGAGGCGTTGCAGGCCTTTGAAGTGCTTAAAATCCAACTGCAACAAGCCCCCACTCTTGGTATTCCAGATCCCATGAGACCTTTCATACAGGCCGTGGATGAGCGAGGTGGCTGTATGACATCCGTATTGCTCCAAAAACATGGTGACAGATTGAAACCGGTCGCCTATTTTTCAGCTAAACTCGACTTGGTCGCCATAGGACTGCCTCTCTGTTTGCGCGCTGTTGGAGCTGCCAACAAAGCGGTTTTAGCTAGTAGAGACATTGTGGGATATTCTGATCTGACCCTCCTTGTTCCCCATTCTGTCACACAAATTTTAAATGAACAGAAAACATCACATCTCTCCACAGCCAGATGGCTGAGATATTACACCAGCCTCTTTGACATGCCTAACATAACAATCCAACATTGCAATGTTTTAAACCCAGCAACTCTCTTGCCAACATCTGAAGAAGGCCTCCCACATGATTGCATGGCTGAGTTAGAAATAGTCTGCACAGCCAGACCTGACTTACAACAACACCCTCTAGACGACTCAGACTGGGACCTGTTTGTTGATGGCTCTGCCTCACGTGACCCAGTGACTGGTCAAATCCGAAGTGGCTACGCCATTGTTACTTTGACACACACTGTTGAAGCCAACTCACTCCCACCATGCTCAGCCCAGGCATGTGAACTCACTGCCCTGACAAGAGCTTGTGTTTTGTCTGAAGGAAAAACTGTAAATATTTACACTAGGGCTGCAACAATGAATCGATAAAATCGATAAAAATCGGTGATTAAAAGCGTTGGCAACGAATTTCGTTATCGATTCATTGTGTCGCACGATTATGCATCTTTCACGGCGCTGCGGAGCCATTTCGTTTTGTTCACGGGCAGTTCATTGTCAATGCTGACTGACTGAATAAAGTTTGAAAAAAAACCTGCAGCGCGAGTTGAACAGAGCGAGGGGGGAGCAAAGCAGTGGCGTGTTTTCAAAGGAAATTTAAGTAAATTTTACAAATGACCGACGCAGCGAAAACTGTTCGACACAAGTCTTCCAAAGAGTGGGAGAACTTCACAAAGATAAAACATGAGAAGCATGCCGCTTTGGAAATCACCGACACGACACGGGAGAACCACGGAGATAAAACGTAAACATGTCGGAGTCACGAGGAGGAGGAAGGAGCTGCAGCTGATACAACATGTCTCACTCCCAACTCGTGTTGCAGGTGAGTCTCTACAATTTAACACATTGTTCTGTTTCAAGAGCGAAAACGTAACGTCAGTCTGTCTGTAGCTGAAGCTGCTGTTTGTTTGTTTCTGATTAATGACGGTGATAGAGAACGTGTGTTACTTTTTATTTAATTTAATTGGAACAAGCAGTGTTTAAATGTGATTTATAAAGAAATCTAACACAAAGATAATAATTTAATGATTAAGCTTCAACTTTTAATTTGCTGGCAAAGTCTGAAGACACTGCAGGTATGGCTGGATGAATTGCATTTAAACAGGAATTAAAGTAATTTATTACATCTACTCAAATGTGTGTAATTAAGTATTATATATATATGTGTGTGTATGTATGTGTGTTTGTGTGTTTAATTGCTCTTTTAGCTACTTTTGCCTGAACCTAACGCTGTAAGTGAAACAAGGCATTTCTTGAGTTGCTGTAAATTATGCTATAATACATATTTACTCTCTCATTACAGAAAACAACAACAAACAACAACAACCTTCATGATGGACAGACATCATGGACACCACAGCAGCAGCTGTCTTCACTGAAACATCCTGAACATGATCGTCACTGACATGAGGCCTCTGTCGATGGTTGAAGACGAAAGCTTCACTACAATGATCCACACTTTTAATCCAGGTTACACTCTTCCCTCAATGACACATTTTACAAAGTAGCTACATATTGTGCAGGTATAAAGACACATTTGTATATATTTTTGTGTACATTTATTTTTTTAAGCTATTTGACTAACTTTTATTTTTTATTATTCAATAAAATAACATAACATAAATTACTAACAGAATAGTAAAATAGCAACCTGTTTTTTGTGTGAATTGCTATGTCAGTCAAATGTTCAATTTTGGAATAAAGGGGTGGAAATTAAAACGTTGTTTTTTTTTGCCGATTCATCGATTAATCGAAAAAAATAATTGGCCGATGAATCGATTATTGAAATAATCGTTACATGTAGTTGCAGCCCTAATTTACACTGACAGCAGGTATGCATTTGGTGTTGTTCATGATTTTGGAGCACTGTGGAAACACAGACGGTTCTTACGCTCAGATGGACAACCTATATTGAACCACAAGCTTGTAGCTGACCTTCTCTCTTCTATCACTTTACCAACAAAAGTGGCTGTTATTAAATGTGTAGTTCACACGTCAAACACTGACTTTGTGTCCAGAGGAAATGCACTTGCTGATGACGCTGCTAAGTCAGCTGCCTGTGCTCAACCACAAACTACTCTCACTCTGACTCAGACTTCCCCTCCATCTTTCTCTGTCACAGACATGCAGAGATTTGCAACAGCCAGTGAAAAGGCTGAATGGAAGAAACACGGCTGTGTTTTCTCAAACAATATCTGGACCGGTCCAAATGGTAACCCATGTTTACCTAAACATTTTTTACCTTCATTTGCCATGTTGACACATGCTGTGGATCATGTGTCAAAGGGAGGAATGTTAAGACAAATCAATGCTGACTGGTTTACTGTAAATTTTTCAAAAACATCTGCTTCCCACTGTGACTCCTGTCTCGTGTGTGCAACTCACATTGTTTCCAAAACAGTAAAAACATCAGCACCAGGTGCACATAGAACTGTGACAGCACCATTTCAACATCTGATGATTGATTTTATTGAACTATCACCAGTTCAAAACAAAAAATACTGTCTGGTAATAGTGGACATGTTCTCTAAATGGGTTGAAGCTTTTCCAACCAAACATGCCACAGCACACACAGTGGAAAAAATTCTCCTACAGGAGGTGGTCTCAAGATGGGGTATTCCACAACGAATCTCTAGTGATAATGGACCACATTTTGCAAATCAGATTCTTGAAGAAGTATCAACCACACTGAACTTTGATCTGACCAAACACTGTGCGTACCACCCACAGAGCGGAGGCGCAGTGGAAAGAGTAAATGGGACATTAAAAAACAAACTGACAAAAATCTGTGATGAGACAAAACTCAACTGGGTTACATGCTTACCCATCGCACTGGTGTACATGCGCATGCACAGAAGGGCTAAACATAACCTTAGCCCTTTTGAAATCTTGTTTGCAGCCCCACCCAACCTGGGAGTGGGACTCACAACTAACCTGACTAATGACCTGAAACACTGTGACCATAACATGCTAACCTATTGCATTGAACTAACACATCACTTAAGGTCCCTTAGGTCCCAGGTCCAAGGAGGGCTCCCAGGCCCAGCACAGGAACAATTGCATGCCATAACCCCAAGAGATTTTGTTATAATTAAATCTTTCAGAAGGAAAAGGTGGAACTCCCCCAGGTGGACAGAACCGTTCCAGGTGCTGTTAACAACCCACACAGCTGTCAAGGTGGCTGAGCAAGCTACCTGGATCCACGCATCCCACTGTAAGCTGTTCAGAGGGACCACGCCACCATCAGAGGGAGAACTGGGAGAGCCAAATCCCCAACAAGCACCTTAGGTTCACCTAAGTTGCCCACTCAGCTCACTCAGTGCAATCGGGCAGTTGAGGCAGCAGCTTATTTAGACTTTGAGTCTAAGTAAGCTAGGACAGCTCACTCGCTAGGTTCCTCCCAAACCTAGGTGAGGCAGCTCACTCACTAGGTCTCAAACCTAGGTGAGGTGGCTCCCCCCCCCCCCTCCCCAAAATTTAACAAACCATCCCCTGGTCCATTGCACCCCACCAACTGCCCCATAAGGAACTCTCCACCCCCCATCAAACTCTCTGCCCCTCTACACCCTACCAACTGCCCCCATACAGAACTCTCCACCCCTCATCAGACTTTTTTACAGGCTCTCCACCCAGGAAGACCAAAAATGGGCCTGCTGCAACATCCATGGAAAACCACCCTAGCACTGGGTGGGGTAACTGTTCTCACATGTGGGATCATTTTCTTGTGTGAACACTTTTATTTCCAGGTGAAGGACCATGTATGAAAAACCCTGGTAAGAAAAGAGAAATACAAAAACTAACATGTAAAGATTGGAAAGTAGGTGTCAAAATTGACTATGAAGTAAACACTACCACCTCATTTCAGTTGGACCTATGTGATGTAATTGATTGTGGTACCTACAAACAACACTATCGAAGCACTGATCTCTACCTGTGCCTTATCATGACATCAGCTGCCCACCCCAACTGCAACGCTAAATTCATAGGAGTTTGTTTAGCCATTCTAATAACTTGTGGTTGCTGTTGTATACCTTGTATTCGCTCATTGTCCACACGCCTAATCTCAACTGCCCTCACTCTTGAACGCCTGGCAGAAACCTATGCTGTGTTACATAATGTCAATCCTGACTCCAATAAGTGTAACCCACCCACCCACTCTACTGTTTTTGTCCTGACCAACAAGATGTAAATATTTTGTTTTATTATGTTTTTGCTTTTCACAATTTTGTCATTTTATTTTTATGATTTCTTTTACTTTTTGTTTGCTCTCATTTACAGGGGTCTGTCCCCCACAAAAACAGCCTTAGCAAATTTCTAACTGATGTTTACGATAGCCATATGTTAAACCATACTCCATATGACACATGTGCCTTGAAGGTTCTGTTAATCAGTGTCTATATCTCTATCTGTACATATTCGTGTTATTGTTGTTCCTATGGGAACAAAAGGGAGGAATTGTGGAAATGAAAACATTGATACCAGTTTATTTTGTTCATCAATTTTATTTTCACTTTTATTATTCATTTATTTTATATCGCTACACTCTTAAATTTATCTGGACTGCAGCAGTTGCACTCCTCTAACATCAGTGTGTGAATTTTTTTTTTTCCCGGAGTCTCACAAGCCTGTCGGTACGAAACCCAGCTCCAGAACCAGTCACACTGACCACAAACGTATTGTCTGTTTGTACCCTGATAAGATTGCAAATGAGGTTAACGCCTGTTGTAAAAAACAAGTTCTGTTACGTGTGAAGGTGTGTATAAATGAAGCCGTATTGCTCATGTTTTTTCAGAATACACAGAACTCATTGGGCTGCGTGCTTGTTCATGTGTTTTCTCCTTCTGCAGAAGAAACCAATAAAACTTCGCTTTTTATTTGTTAAGTTCTCAGTCTGAAATTTATTAAATAGGTTTAATAAACTCCACATACTTCTTTGATAAATTATATTAATAAGTGTGAGATATCTGCAGCACCTTTAACGGATCATTGTGTTATTTCTCTATCTCTTCTGTTTTCAAGGTCAGATCCTGGTCTAACTTGTGTTTGGAAATTCAATAATACACTTTTGCAGAATTCTGTTTTTGGTGAAGATGTCAGACAGCTGGTGGTTGAGGTCAATGCCTTGGAAATATCAGCTGTGAGTAAATGGGAATGGTTTAAATTTAAAATAAGGGAGCTGGCTATTGATACAAGTAAAAAACTGTCTAAACTAAAACAACAACAACAACTTAATATCATTACAAATATTAATAGTCTTAGTAAAAAGACAGATCTGTCACCGGAAGAACTTGTTGAATTAAATAAATTAGAGTGAACTAGATAAATTATATGAATAAAAAACTAAAGGTGCTTTTATACGTTCTCGAACTCGCTGGATTGAAGAAGGGGAGAAAAATACATCTTATTTTTTCAACCTAGAAAAACATAGGCAACTAAAAAAAGAAGATCACTAAATTGAATATAAATGGATCTATTTCTGAAGATGAAACTCAGATTAATAGAGAATTACACAATTTTTACAGTAATTTATACAAATCCAACTACTCTGAGACAAACTGTTCAACATTTATAAACACCATAAGATAATTAAATAAAGTAATTGATCTAGATTTTAAACAATTTATGGAAAAACAAATTGAACTTGAGGAGTTGGATAAGGCTATTTTGAAGATGTCTACTGAGAAGTCGCCTGGCTTGGATGGGCTAACAACTGAATTTTATAGATTCTTTTGGAAAGAGATTAGAGAGATGCTTTATAAAGCTTTCTTAGACTGTATCTTGTCAGGTAACCTCTCTAATACTATGAAACAAGGGATAATCACCTTAATTCCAAAACCTAATAAAGATGTGCAAATGCTGGATAACTGGAGACCCATCACTCTGCTATGCACAGATTATAAAATTTTAGCTCATGTTTATGCTGATCGGCTGAATAGAGGACTTAAAGATATAACTGATGAAAGTCAATCAGCCTTTGTTAAAGAGAGAAATATACACAATCATATTAGACTGGTCCTTGATTTGTTGGATTATTGTGACTGCCTTGACAATGATAGTCTGATCTTGTTCCTTGATTTTTACAAGGCATTCGACACAATTGAACACGCCTTTTTGTCAGAGACTAAGGTTTTTGGGTTTGGTGATTCATTTGTGGATTAATTTGGATGTTTTATAATGATATTTATAGCTCAGTCTCTTTAAATCCAGGACTTACTTCTAGATATAAGATCCAGCGAAGCATCCGTCAGAGCTGTCCTATCTCCCCAAAATTGTTTATCTTGACTACTCAATTACTAGCCCTTCAAATTAATAGCAATCCTGAGTTAAAGGGAATTAAAATTTTTGATAGAGAATACAAGATTAGCCAATTTGCCGATGACACAGCATTGTTTTAAAAAAAAAATGATTTAATGGTTGAAAGAGCCCTTAATACAATTTCATTATTCTCTAAGGCTTCAGGTCTAGGACTTAACATTAACAAATGTGAGATCCTTCCCATTCATAATTGTATTCATAAAAACATCCAGTCAATCAGAGTTGTAAATGAAGTTAAAGATTTGGGTGTATTAGTATCTAAGAATCCCCTCCCTGGGCTGCCACCTTACCGTGGTGGAGGGGTTTGAGTGTCCCAATGATCCTGGCAGCTATGCTGTCAGGGGCTTTACGCCCCTAGTAGGGTCACCCATGGCAGACAGGTCCTAGGTGAGGGACCAGACAAAGTGCAGCCCAAAGACCCCGATGATGAGAAAAATAAACAAACCTAATGTTCCCTTGCCCGGACGTGGATCACCGGGGCCCCACTCTGGAGCCAGGCCTGGAGGTGGGGCACGCGGGCAAGCACCTGGTGGCCGGGCTTTTACCCATGGACCTCGGCCGGGCACAGCCCGAAGAGGAGACGCGGGTCCCCCTTCTCATTGGCTCACCACCTGTGGGAGGGGCCAAAGGGATCGGGTGCAATGTGGGATGGGTGGTGGCCGAGGGTGGGGACCCTGGCGGTCAGATCCTAAACTACAGAAGCTGGCTATTGGGACGTGGAATGTCACCTCACTGGTGGGGAAGGAGCCTGAGCTGGTGTGTGAGGCTGAGAGGTTCCAGCTAGAAATAGTCGGACTCACCTCTACGCAAGGCTCTGGCACCAGTTTCCTTGAGAGGGGCTGGATACTCTTCCACTCTGGAGTTGCCCCTGGTGAGAGGCGCCGAGCAGGAGTGGGCATACTTATTGCCCCCCAACTTGGTGACTGTGTGTTGGGGTTCACCCTGGTGAATGAGAGGGTGGCCTCCCTCCGCCTACGTGTGGGAGGACGGGTTCTGACTGTCGTTAGTGCTTATGCACCAAACGGCAGTTCAGATTATCCACCCTTTCTCGAGTCCTTGGAGGGGGTACTGGAAAGTGCACCTCCTGGGGACTCTCTTGTTCTGCTGGGGAACTTCAATGCTCATGTGGGCAATGACAGTGAGACCTGGAGGGGTGTGGTTGGGAGGAACGGCCCCCCTGATCTGAACCAGAGTGGTGTTCTGTTGTTGGACTTCTGTGCTCGTCATGGATTGTCAATAACGAACACCATGTTCAGGCATAAGGGTGTCCATATGTGCTCTTGGCACTAGGACACCCTAGGCCGCAGTTCGATGATCGACTTTGTCATCGTCTCATCTGATCTGCGGCCACATGTCTTGGACACTCAGATGAAGAGAGGGGCGGAGCTGTCAACTGATCACTACCTGGTGGTGAATTGGCTCCGATGGTGGGGGAGGATGCCGGTCAGACCTGGCAGACCCAAACGTATTGTGAGGGTTTGCTGGGAACGTCTGGCAGAGTCTCCTGTGAGAAAGGAGAACTTCGAACATGTTCCGAGGGAGGTGGGGGACATTGAGTTCATGTGGACCATGTTTCGTGCCTCTATTGTCGAGGCGGCTTACCGGAACTGCGGCCGCAAGGTTGTCGGTGCCTGTCGCGGTGGCAACCCTGGAAACCGATGGTGGACACCGTCGGTGAGGGATGCTGTCAGGATGAAGAAGGAGTCCTATCGGGCCTTTTTGGCCTGTGGGACCCCGGAAGCAGCTGATGGGTACCGGCAGTCCAAGCGACATGCGGCTCGGGTGGTCACTGAGGCAAAAACTCAGGCATGGGAGGAGTTCGGAGAGGCCATGGAGAATGACTTCCGCACGGCTTTGAGGCGATTCTGGTCCACCATCCAGCGTCTCAGGGGGCGAAAGTGGTACGCCACAAACACTGTTTATAGTAGGGGTGGTGTGCTACTGACCTCAACTCGGGATGTTGTGGGTCGGTGGGCGGAATACTTTGAAGACCTACTCAATCCCACCGGCACGTCTTCCACTGAGGAAGCGGAGCCTGGGGACTCTAGGTCGGGCCCTCAAATCTCTGGTGCTGAGGTCACCGAGGTGGTTAAAAAGCTCTTCGGTGGCAGGGCCCCATGGGTGGATGAGATTCGCCCGGAGTTCCTTAAGGCTCTGGATGTTGTAGGGTTGTGTTGGCTTATGCAAATCTGCAATATTGCGTGGACATCAGGGGAAGTTCCCCTGGATTGGCAGACTGGGGTGGTGGTCCCCCTATTCAAAAAGGGGGACCGTAGAGTGTGTTCCAACTACAGGGGAATCACGCTCGTAAGCCTCCCTGGTAAGGTCTACTCGGGGGTTCTGGAGAGGAGGTTCCGTCGGATAGTCGAACCTCTGATTCAGGAGGAGCAGTGCGGTTTTCGTCCTGGCCGTGGAACACTGGACCAGCTCTACACTCTCAGCAGGGTCCTGGAGGGTGCATGGGAGTTTGCCCAACCGGTCTACATGTGCTTTGTGGACTTGGAGAAGGCGTTCGACCGTGTCCCTCGGGGAACCCTGTGGGGGGTACTCTGGGAGTATGGGGTACCGGGCCCTTTGATACGGGTTGTTAGGTCCCTGTATGACCGGTGTCAGAGCCTGGTCCGCATCGCCGGCAGTAAGTCGGGCTTGTTCCCGGTGAGAGTTGGACTCCGCCAAGGTTGCCCTTTGTCACCGATTCTGTTCATAACTTTTATGGACAGAATTTCTAGGCGCAGCCAAGGTGTTTAGGGGATCTGTTTTGGTGGCCTTAGGATTGCGTCTCTGCTTTTTGCAGATGATGTGGTCTTATTGGCTTCATCAGATCGTGATCTTCAGCTTTCGCTAGAGCGGTTCGCAGCCGAATGCGACGCAGCCGGGATGAGGATCAGTTCCTCCAAATCCGAGGCCATGGTCTTGAGCCGGAAAAGGGTAGAGTGCCCTCTCCGGGTCAGGGAGGAGGTCCTGCCCCAAGTGGAGGAGTTCAAGTATCTTGGGGTCTTGTTCACGAATGAGGGAAAAATGGAGCGTGAGATCGATAGGCGGATAGGTGCAGCGTCAGCAGTGAAGCAGGCGCTGTACAGGTCTGTCGTGATGAAGAGAGAGTTGAGTCAAAAGGCGAAGCTCTCAATTTACCGATCGATCTACATTCTTACCCTCATCTATGGTCACGAGCTTTGGGTTGTGACTGAAAGAATGAGATCTCAGATACAAGCGGCCGAAATGAGTTTTCTCCGCAGGGTGTCTGGGCTCTCCCTTAGATATAGGGTGAGAAGCTCGATCATCCGGGAGGGACTCAGAGTAGAGCCGCTGCTTCTCCACGTCGAGAGGAGCCAGTTGAGGTGGCTTGGGCATCTGTTTAGGATGCCTTCTGGACGCTTCCCTGGTGAGGTGTTCCAGACACGTCCCACCGGAAGGAGGCCCAGAGGAAGACCCAGGACACGCTGGAGGGACTATGTTTCTCGGCTGGCCTGGGAACGCCTCGGGATTCCCCCGGAAGAGCTGGCCCAAGTGGCTGGGGAGAGGGAAGTCTGGGCCTCCCTACTTAGGCTGCTACCTCCGCGACCCGACCCCGGATAAGCGGAAGAAAATGGATGGATGGATGGATGAGTATCTAAGAATGCAATTAGAAGGGAAGATGATAACATCTCAAACCACTTAATATATATGAAACAAAGTCTTAGCCGTTGGTTGACAAGAGATCTGACTGATTTTGGAAGGAATCTGTTGACTAAAGCAGATGGCATTTCCAAGGCTGTTTATCCATGTCATTCTATGTATATATCACCACAAAACATAAGAAAAGCCAATTCCATTATCTTTCACTTTTTGTGAAAAATAAGACTCATTATGTTAAAAGGTCCCAACTAGTTAAAAAACATGAGAATGGTGGTATTAATGCACTACACTTTGAAGCAATGGTTGGTACATTTAGGACTAAATGGTTAACAACAAAATTCAATGTGGTTTCATATCCCTGCCTCCATTTTTAAGCAGCTGGGAGGAATTGACTTCCTTGCAAAGTGTGACTTTGAAGTGACGAAGATTCCAGTTAAATTATCAAACTTCCACAAACAAATTCTTCAGTTCTGGAAAATGATATTTCACCATAATTTCTCACCTCATGGATCAACTTTGTGGAATAATAGAGCAATCACAGTGGGCAGAAAGTCAATATTTAGAAAAGACTGGTATGAAAAAGGCATCATTTTTGTAACATATCTTGGATTGTAATAGAGATCTTTTAAATTTCTCATCTTTTGTTAGAAAACATAACCTTAGCTGCTGCCATAAAGATTTTATGAAAGTATGTAAAACAATCCCTTTAGCCTTGATTCAGTTAATTAAAAATATAATTATATATTCAAAGGTGACCGTTTCGATGCCCACATTAAAACTAAATGACTGTAGTTTAGTTGACCTAAAATCAAAAAAGATCAACAAGCTCATAAAGAAGGCTGGCTCAGTTCTGGGGACTCCTCTAGAACCTTTGGAGATGATTGTACAAAGAAGGATTCTTCATAAAATGAAGAACATTATAGACAACCCTCAGCATCCTCTTCATCAGACTGTCATACAACAACAAAGTGTCTTCAGTCAGAGGCTTCTTCAAATCCGTTGTAGGACAGACCGCTACAAGAGATCCTTCCTGCCCACAGCCATCAGCATCTATAACAACTCATTAATGAAACCAGGATGATGAGTTACCCAACATATAATTTCCCTCTGGGATTAATAAAGTATTTTTGAATTTGAATTTGAATTGAAAATGTAATAACAAGATTATCAATGAATGCATGCGACAAAGGATTTACTATGATTATAACAAAGATTAATTCAAGAACCCTTCCAATATAAATCATAAAACCATAAGGACTTCTGCTCATTCGAAATTTGTCAAACGGCCTATATCTCCTAAAGTGAAAGAAAACCATTTTAAAATAATAAGAAAATAACTTCAAAAGAAATTGTTGAGGTCCTCTTCAGTCCTTCAGTTTCAGAGCTGGCGATGAAGGTCCAGGACTGACCATCTGAAGTTCCTGCTGGACTCAAAGCACCTTTCTGACTCTGCTCCACTGAGGGGTTGATCGTATTTAGGACAACTCTTCACTGGGTTTCTGTGATCTGATCCTGGATCAGTTCTTTATTTCTATCTGAATAATAATGAGGTGTTCTATAAAATCATAAAGCACCAATATCTGTCCAGAGGTGCGTGGTCATTTGATCTTAAAGTGTCTTTAGTGATCTGGACCTCTCCATCTCCACCCACTGGGCAATGATCTCTGCTTCCTTCTTCCTGACACTAATGACTGATTCTGGGTCAGCCTCATTGGATCCTCTGCACAAACCCCCCACAAAGAAGACAAACAGAGTCCTGTTAGACTTTATCTGGTGCGTTTAAAAACAGACGAGGCTTGTCTTACCTCAGGTCCAGATGATGGGCCCCTCCAGAAATGTTGAGCGCGATCAGAGAGGAGCTGAAGGACCTACGGACCTGAACATTAAAAGCAGGAAGTTTTGTTTGTTCATGAAGCCTCCGTGTGCAGTTAGAAACACACCGTTTGAAGAGAGAGGAGGGAAAACATAGGCATAACACACCAACTGGTGATTACAGAGCGCACGCTTGGACTGGGTGTGTGGTTTGAATGCTCACCCCTCCATTGGCCCATGGGTCCAGGTCTCCGTTGGAGAAAATGATGTTGCTGGCTGCAGAAAGAGCTGGACATGAGAGAGAGATTCAGCAAGCGTTCATTCCCAAAGAGCCTCACTGAACACGATTAGAAGGTTTCTGTAGCAGAGAACATTTTGAGTCCGTTCTGGTTGCTAAAATAGTTCTGAGGTTCTGTCTGAAGACATCTGTGCATGTGGTTGACCTCACCTTCACCCCAGAACTGGACCCTGAGCCAACCTGGCCGTGGACTCACAGCCCAGCGCTTGGAGCAGTAAGCCTCCCGGTGTGCCTCGGTGAAGGGCATGGGGGGGAACATGTCCGTCACGTTGTTGCTCTCGTAGCACAGCTCGATCTCTGTACAGGCCTGCAGACACACAGATCCAGGAGCATCAGCACTTCTACTGAAGGACTACCAGTTCTTGGCAGAATACATGTTGCCCGCCACCTTTCACGCCTAGCTGTTAGACCAAGATAATTTTGTGCTGACAAGGACCGGACATGAAGCAGCTTTAGATGTGCGCTGTGATGAGGCGAGGTTTTAGCTTTTAGCTCAATATATAGGAACTAAGCTGAGCTACAGCTGTTTCTGAGTAGGCGAAGACGAGATGTGGTGTAGGCCCTCACACACAACACGTTTCTCACCTCACTGTCTAAAACCATTTATCTGTTTTTTTCAAATGTGTTCAGGTTCTGAGGGGCGGGGCCTATCCCTGCAGAAAACAGGTCAAAGGTTAGGGACGCTCCAGCCCCGGACCTCCTGTGCTCACATACCTGGTGTCAAACGACGCCACGTCACAATCAAATCGTCTTCCATCATGTTTTTAATTGTCTGAGGGCTGGACCTGGACCCTGTCCATGTGCTGGTTTTAGTTAGTCTCAGTGAGGTACCTGGTAGTCCCAGGCCTGACTGTTGAAGCCCAGTCCACATCCGGTGGGATCGGCACACTCCACATACAGGCCGTACAGGTCCAAGCAGGTTAGTACCCCCGTAGAGTTGTAGACAATCCCTGCAGGTAGAACACATGCTGATCAAAATGGACAGGATTGGGTTCTGGTTTTGGACTTGATGTTGTTCTGCTCCAAGTCATTTTCTGTGGGACCTCCAAGAAGACCGCTTTAACTCATTCAGGCTACTGAACCATGTCACATGATCACTTTTAAATATCCTGTTACTGACTTTACTGAAGTAAAAACGCTCTCTGTAATTCAGTTCTGAATATTTCAATCAGTAGCTCCAAACTATTTAAGATAGAGAGTCATGAGCCATGTTTGATGTACAGATCACACAGGGCTGGGTCAACCACAAACATCACTTATTAACTGTAACCCACCAGAACCAACTCAAGTTCAAATATCTGTTTCTGAGGACATTAACACGTTTTGGTACTTTTTACAAATGTAACC
The DNA here is from genome assembly GCF_014905685.2 of Nematolebias whitei. Lineage (NCBI taxonomy): Eukaryota > Metazoa > Chordata > Actinopteri > Cyprinodontiformes > Rivulidae > Nematolebias > Nematolebias whitei. The sequence continues at coordinate 42,831,497 of NC_056505.1, read as the reverse complement.
TTTAAACAGGTTTGAGCCCAACCCAAGGGTCTTCAGGACATGGAGCTACTGTCTGCCCTCTAGTGTCAGATGGTGTGAATTCACCTGAGCTGCTCTGGTCTAACTCTGGAGCCTGGTTTCAGTCTTTCATATCAGAGAACACACAGATCTAAAGTGGATTTGAGTGAGAGTACCTGCAGTGTCCCTGAGGTTAGCCAGCAGGTCCGGACCCCTCAGCATGGTCCCACAGGCCACCTGGACAACAAGTCACATCAAGTACTTCAACGATTTTACCAGCAGACATGAATTAGACCTCAGCATTGAACTGATCTACGGTTGTACAAACTACAGGTACAGCTGAGGAACTCAGCAGGGGTGGGCTGAGGACTGGACCTGGACCTGGTCTCTGTCCAACCAACATATTTAAAGCAACAAGAATTCCATCCATCATCTTTACCCACTTCTTCCATTTTGGGTCAGGGGGGTCGCCGGTGCCCATGTCCAGCTATCACTGTGAGAGGGGTGGGGTACACCCTGGACAGGTCTCCAGTCCATCACAGGGCCACATAAAGACAAACAAGACAAACAACAATTCAGTCTCTCACTCACACCTAGAGACAATTTAGAATTACCAATCAGACTAACATGCATGTTTTTGGTCTGTGGGAGGAAACTGGAGTACCTGGAGAAAACCCACACAGCACGGAGAGAACATGCAAACTCCACCCAGAAAGATCCCCAGACCGGGATTTGAACCAGGATAACCTGCTTGCTGAGAGGTAGCAGCTCTACTAGTTGCGCCACCGTGCTGCCCACAACAAGAATTGAAAAGTGAATTTTCTTTAAGACAGATCATCTAGGAGACTTTTCCAGGCTTCTTCCTGTTGTAGCATAGTCGGCAGGCTGGATCAAAACATCTCTCCTCAGTTCTCGTTAGGATGTATTCTCTGAAGACTGCCTCTATGACAATAGATTGTTAACATATATGTTATATATATATATATATATA
>NC_056505.1:42830320-42830409 GCF_014905685.2 Nematolebias whitei | reverse complement strand
TATATATATATGTGTGTATATGTGTATGTATGTATATATGTATATATATATATGTGTGTATATGTGTATGTATGTATATATGTATATAT
>NC_056505.1:42823643-42826143 GCF_014905685.2 Nematolebias whitei | reverse complement strand
GGAAGGAGATAGTCCATGATGTGCTGGAGAACCAGTCTCTCGAAGCACTTCATGATTACCGGGGTGAGAGCCACCGGTCGGTAATCATTCAGGCTGGTGATGGTAGGCGTTTTCGGCACTGGGATGATGGTTGCAGATTTTAAGCAGGGAGGGATGACAGCCTGGGCCAGGGAGAGATTGAAAATTCTGGTGAAGGTGGGGGCGAGCTGGAGGGCACATGCTTTGAGCACCCTGCCAGGTACTCCATCTGGGCCAGTAGCTTTCCTGGGGTTCACTGATTGGAGGGAACGTCTAACATCATGCTCCTGTACAGTGAGTGGAGTGGTGCAGTAACCGGGTGGGTGTGGGAGCAGGGCAGGATCAGATGGGTGCTGCTGTGGTGCATCAAAGCGTGCAAAGAAGCAGTTTAGCTCCTCTGCTAGTGATGCACTCAGGTCTCCTGTTGTCACCTCACAGCCTCTATAGTTAGTGATGTTTTTTATGCCCTTCCACACCTCCCGTGAGTTGTTGCTGGACAGATGGGACTCTATATTCCTTTTATGGTCAGCCTTTGCTGTTTTTATTCCCTTATTCAGGTTGGCTCGAGCAGCTCGGTACAGAGCTCTGTCACCTGACCTGAAGGCAGCGTTGCGGGCTCTGAGGAGTGTGCGAACCTGGCTGGTCATCCATGGTTTCTGGTTGGGGTAAACACAAATGTTTTTGACCATAGTCACATTTCCGATGCAGAAGTTGATGTAGTCCTGTGTATGTTTCCATTTCCTGATGTTGAAATAAGTCCCAGTTAGTTTGTTCAAAGCAGTCCTGTAGGTCATCGAGTGCATTACCAGGTCAGATTGTAACAGTTTTTGTTGTAGGCCTTGCTCTGCGTCTGAGGGGGGTGTAAGCTGGGGGGAGCAGGAGGGAAAGATGGTCTGACTGCCCGAGGTGGGGGAGGGGTATGGGTCTGTATGCATGTTTAATGTTCGAGTAAACATGGTCCAGAGTGTTCTCCCCCCTAGTAGAACACTTAACATGCTGGTAGAATTTTGTGAGTACAGTCTTCAGATTAGCCCTATTGAAATCTCCTGCAATTATATGAACACCGTCGGGGTGAGCCCGCTGTTGTTCATTGATGGTGTTCAGCAGGGGAGAGAGTGCCGTATTTACATTAGCATCGGGTGGTATATACACAGCAGTAATTATCACAACCGTTAGCTCTCTCGGTAGAAAAAAAGGTCGGCATCTCACAGACATGTACTCAAGGTCTGGGGAACAGTGATTGTCTATAATTGTCCCATTATTACACCAGTCCTCATGCACATAAATACAGAGCCCCCCACCTCTGCTCTTACCGGAGTCCGCAGTCCTGTCCCAGCGTAGCAGAGAGCGGCCTGCTAGTTGTATGCTAGCATCGGGTATCCCGGGGTGAAGCCAAGTTTCGGTGATAATCAGAACACAGCAGTCACGAACATAGCGATTTCCAGCGAGTTGCAATTCCAAATAATCCGTTTTATGCACCAGGGATCTGGCATTAGAGAGATAAAGCTCGGTAGAGGTGGCTTGTAGGGTTGTGATCTTAGCCTTAGCATAACGCCAGACCTGCAGCCTCGCTTCTGCTTCCTCTCCCTTCTCCGTCTGCGCCGCCTCCCAGGCCCGACAACAATCCACGGAGAGCCCGGTGATCTCGCTATTTCGTCTGGGATATTGTGCGTGTAATGAAAGTCACTCGAAACAGGTATTTGGTGCTGCTCACCGATGTCCAAAAGGGTCTGATGTCCACAGTTGATGTTTGCAAACTCGGCAATGCAAACACAAGAAAAAAAGGATGTACAAAAATAACATTAAAAAGCACTGAAAGGGAGAGCTGTGAGCTGCTGCAACCATGCGCGCCGCCATCTTGGAATGTGGGAAATTGCACTTATTCTCATCATCTTTAGTGTGACTAGTTATCATAAGTCTTCAGTTTATGGTCAATGTTAACAGCATTAGTGTTCAGGAAATTTTAATTGACTTTAGTCATTATTCAGATTTATAGTATTTATTGAAAAAAAATACAAGTTTGGAATAATATTCAAGTTTTGTTACCATAAGTGCCCCAGCCAAATGCTAATGTATTCAGAGCTAAATGTATTAATAATTTGTATGTGTGTGTATTTTTGTACAATGATGGTTTGCTACAGACTTTTGGTATAGGTTGAGAACCATTTATATTGAAGGTGTGAGTTAGGGGAAAAGAAGAGTGAAGCTTTGTCCTCACTTTGCTACATGAACTTGATTTTGTAAAAATTGGGGCACCTAGTCAGTTTACTGGCCAATAACAAGTTGATTAATTAATTCTCTCTTTAATAATCAGAACTCAGTCACTAAAGGGGAATTCATTAATTACAGGGACATTTTCATATATATTAATATATATATTTATATATATATATATAAATATATAGATATGATATTTAGATATCTATATAAATATATAGATATCAGAGTCAGAGTCAGAGTTTCTTTATTGTCATTCGCACCT
>NC_056505.1:42807108-42823543 GCF_014905685.2 Nematolebias whitei | reverse complement strand
ATTATTTCTATAGCACTTTACACAACCATGGTGATGGTGACCAAAGTGCTTAACAAAAAACAGTACTTAAAATGACAATAGGTTAAAAGCAAGAAAACACAACATAATAGCACAAATAAAACCAGAAATGTCACCACATATTTACGTACTAAAAGCTTGTTGGAATAAAAAAGTCTTAAGCTTCGATTTAAAAGGGCCAAGTTCAGTAATCTGACGCAGATCAAGTGGGAGCTTATTCCAGAGTCTAGGTGAGGCCGCAGAAAAGGCACGGTCACCCCAGCGTTTATATTTAGTCCTTGGAACAGAGAGCAGGAGCTGGCTGTCTGACCTCAAAGATCTGGAGCGTGCGGGGAAACTTAGCATCTCAGTTATATATAAAAGAAATATAATAATAGAAAGAGGAGAATGGACAAGATGGCGCCGTTGTACGTGGCTTGTCGTCTGTCTCTCCTCAAGTTGTTACTTTTTGTGCTATTTTTCTTGACTTTTGTTCAGATTGTGTCATCACTGTTTACTTATGACCGCCAGACACTTTTAAATATTAATTCCATCGTGGGAAAAGTACCGTTTCGTGACCTTTATGGACGATCCAAGACTTTTCCTCCACCTCACCTGGCATCCATACCTCCATTTCTATGGAATCCTTGTGTTGTGGTCGCCCGCAGCAGGCGCCGTCGCAGGAGACGCAGCAGGAGGAGTGGGTTGCTTGTGAAGCTTCGGGATCACTTCGCCTCTTCTTCATTCCAGTCTTCGCGCAAGATTCTCAGGAAATACAACTTTGTGGACATACGATGCCCCATGGAATATTCATACAGCTGGTTACGCGTCGTGGATACGGACACCGGCAGCGGCGCATTTCCTGGTTATCGGCGTGCAAAGATCTGTAGGCGTGGCAGGGTTCAGGAGAACCTCCGCTCCTTTGGCCGCGCATCCCAGGATAACAGCCAGTGCTCCATCCGGATGGCTCTTCTGAACACTAGATCTGTCATAAATAAAACTTTTATTCTCCACGATTTCTTCTGCGCAAAGTTCTGTTTTTAAATGACAGTAAAACAGAATGGATTTTATTTGGTGACAAAGATGCAACTGGCCTGGGAAATTTGGACATTAACTTCAGTGACTGTGTGAAAAACCTTGGGGTGACCTTTGATAAGGCTTTACACTTTGACAAACATATTGCCTCTGTTGTCCGGTTGGGATTATTTTATTTACGCCTTTTAAAAAAGGTCAAAGCCTTTATAAATCGTTGCGACCAGGAGAAAGCTGTTCATGCTTTTATCAGTTCTAGGCTCGATTATTGTAACGCTCTGTATGTCGGTATACCACAGTCATCACTGAATCGCCTCCAGCTTGTACAAAATGCAGCAGCGCGCCTTTTAACCAACACTCCTAGATGGGACCACATCACACCTGTTTTATTCTCACTACATTGGCTCCCTGTCCGTTTTAGAATAGATTTTAAACTTTTATTATTTGTTTTTAAAGCTCTGAATGGCCTTGCTCTTCCTATAAAAAATTATATATTCTCCTCTTATATATATATATATATATATATATATACATATATACACACACACTATATATATATATATATATATATATATATATATATATATACACATATGTATACACATATATACACACATATGTATACACATATATGTATATATATATTCATATATATGTAGTTATAGATAAAAATATATATGTATATAAATTAAATATCTGATGAACCAGATTCTACAAAAACATCTAAATTTTTATAGGTTTTCATCATCATTTGATGTATTTGCATTCATTGTGTCTACTTTTAATGTTCATTTTAGATGTGTGGTTTTCTTTCTTGTTCACATATATACATTTTATTTTTAACTTTGCTTTAAAGTTCCTGTTTTGTGATTTGTACATTTGTGGGTTAAAATAAAGTTGAACTGAAGGTTGTCTCTTTTCTTTAAGCATGTTTGAGGGAAATATTCCTGAGATCCAATAGTTTTGTGTCTTTTTGTGATTTTCAGCTGAGTTAACAGTCATTAAAGTGAAAACAGGATTTCATGATGAAGCTGGCACCGTTTATTTTATTATTTTTTTAATCTTCAACGCTAAAAAATATATATAAAAATTATTTTTTATGACCAGCTCTGCTGGTCTCACACGATCCTCTCCTCCGGAGACAGGACGGGCAGGCTCATCTTCCCAGCTCCGAGCTCAGCTGGTGACTCGCAGAGGCCGTTCCAAGACCCCAGCCGCGTGTAATCATGATGGCCTGACACGCGCAGAAAGGCGGACAGAGACGGGTCTGTGACTAACGGTGGAAGCGATTTTAAAAAACATTTTACGTGTAAAAAAAATAATAATAATTTTTAATCGCTTCAGCAATTTTTTAAAACATTTTTTGTATAAAAACAAAATATAATTTTATTTAAAAATCGCTTCCACCGTCCGTCCCAGACTGTCCAGTCCGCCTGACTGCCGGGTGGGATCAGGATTCAGCCTTCATGATTACGCGCGGCCGGGGTCTCGCAACAGCCATCAGCGAGTCCCCATCTCCAGCTTCGCAGTGACCAGCAGAGATCTGAGCACACAAGGCTGGTATCCGGAACCTGAGCCTCCGAGTCGGCACATCGAAGGATCTTCCGCGGTGACCAGTGGAACTCGGAGCCGGGGAGATGACGCCCTGCCCGGCCTGGCGCTCCGAGGCTCCGGGGGGAGGATCGGGGTACATCAGCAGAGCTCCATTCAGCTTGCTCTGAATTATGTTGTAGGCCACCAAGCACAAAAAACACCAGCACATCAGCATTAGACCAAGATGTTGTCAGTATTGTTTTTAAAATCTTTAAAATAAGTCCAGCCGCTGCTCCAGTCTGAGAAATTGCAAATGGCGAATCATTGTTTTGAAAAGTTTCTGAAGGATCCAGTGACTGCGCCCCCGACCAATCAGTGACCGACAGTGTTCTGACGACACATTTTAGTACCTCTTCGTTCGGGTTAGAACCACAAAGCCAAGGGTACTGAAAATAGTAACAGGTGCTAAGTACCGGTACTAATGGAAAAGCCTCGGAACCGGGCCAAGTAGGGTCCAGTCGGCCCGTACCGGTACTAACGGAAAAGGGGCATAAGTTTGTTTCACTTTGGAGTAAGCTGTTGGGGGATGAATCAGTTTTATGTTGTGCGTTTCCTTGACTGATGAAGCTTTTCGGATGGAAGGTGAAACATTTCAGAAAAAAAAAAAAAAACTGTTCAGATGACCTGACTGAAAATTGTTGGATTGCATACCTGGATTATTGAGCATGGACTTTGTTGTTTTGAACCACTTTGACATGATTGTCGACGAGGAAGAGGGCCGGCAACAGAGGAGGGGGCGTGCCAAAGACACCATCTTAGCACCAACATAACTGGTTTGTTCCACTTTGGAGTAAGCTGTTGGGGAAAGAATCAGTTTTGTTTTGTGCGTTTCTTTGACTGATGAAGCCTTTCGGATGGAAGGTGAAACGTTTCACCACACACAAAAAAAAACTGTCCAGATGGCCCGACTGAAAAATGTTGGATTGTTTGATTATTGAACATGGACTTTGTTGTTAATTTAAACAATTTTTCTGCTGTATTCTTCTGAATTACTGAGCCACGTGGACAGCTATGACACACGTCTACTTTGGGATGCACCTGTCGTCGTGGATGCACAGCTGAAAGGTGCATAAGATCGGAGCTGAGGGGGTGTTTGTTCTTTCATGGCTGTAAAAGAGCATTTAAACCCGGTTTCTGCCTCATTCTGATTTATTCAGACACGGACCGCTCTGAGAGGTCTGCTTTGGGATTTCACCCATTTAGGTTGTTGGCCACGCGCGTCCGCTGAGTGCAGCAGCTGAATGAACGTCCATTTGGGCAATGGGTTGCTTCCTGGCAGTACAGTCCCATCTGAAGTTTAACTGAATTTTTACCTCTTTCAAAGCCGGTCAGCTCGCAGTGAAATGGTCGCGTGTGGCTGGTGGATGTATGGCAGGCCATGTTATCATATAACTGGATCGTTAACAAGACAGGCACAATGACCTGGTCAGCCATGACTGACAGTAGAACGAGTAGACCCTGTGCATGTTAAAAGACATGGGTTCTCTGGGTTCATGGGAGACACTGCAGACAGTCGTCTCTACACAGGATTACTCTGAGCCTAAACTTTACAGAACAAAGTCCTTGGTGGTTAAAGATGGACGGCAACCCTTTCCTCCATCAAACAAAATGTTGGAGAACAAAAAGCTCTCTGCGGGGCGGCCGTGATCTTCAGGATCTGCGGGGTGACCGTGATCTTCAGGATCTGTGGGGCGGCCGTGAACTTCAGGATCTGTGGGCGGCCGTGAACTTCAGGAGCAGCAGAACTTACAGGAAGACATCCTAAAATCCACAACAGCCAGTCCAAATTTAGCCTGACGAATGACTGAAACTAAATATTAACCAATAAAGACTGTCCTTCCAGTCAAACATGTCTGTCCTCATGTGACAGGGACACCAGACCAGGTGGACGGAGACAACGATGCACAAACATTGGCCATACTCGTCTGTCTCTTCAGGAAGGGTTCTCATCTGACAAAACAAAAAGCTGAACATCTGGCATCAGTTAGCATTTCCTGTTGTACACATCTGTTCCAGGCCCTTACGCTGAGACTTCCTCACTGTGCTGCACCATGACAAGAAGCTGTGCTGAGCTTCATGCACTCACAACTAGTCCTGTCACGATAACAAATTTTGCTGGGCGATTAATTGTCTCAGGAATTATTGCGATAAACAATAATAAATGGACTGTAAATGGACTGTACTTATATAGCGCCTTTCCATCTTATTTCAAGATACTCAAAGCGCTTTACACTACAATCTGTGCCCTCATTTACCCATTCATACAGCATTCTACTAGATTTCTACAAAGCTAATTGAACAAATTATTCTAAAGAGACTAATCGGTGCTAATGTTTTAGATCACATTCATACACTGATGGGACACACATCAGAGGCTATGAGGGGTTCAGTGTCTTGCCCAGGGACACTTCGACATGTGACTGCTAGTAGATTCGAACCTCCAACTCTCACATTGGAGGACGACTGCTCTAGCCATTCAGCCACAGCGGTTTGAAATTTGACAATAATTAGTAATTATAGTCAAATTTAAGAAGAAATGTTGGTTAATTTGTTTGAGTGTATTTTTCATTCATTAATTCTTTTCATTCATTCAGTTTGGAGTTTATTACCATTGTTTGACCATTGGATGGCAGTATAAGACTGTTTGAACCGAAGGATGGATAGTAAGGGAGAGAGCAGCGTGTCTCTTTAAGAAAAATGGGAGGGAGGCCCCTTGACGTGACATGGGCTGTCCCTCCTTCCTGTTTTTCAGTTCTCAAAATGGTGGATGCTCGGTGTGGTTTGAGCTCTTTAGCATAACATTTTTCACACAAAGCTTTTAATAAAAATAAAAAAAAAAACTTCTCAGCTTCTATTTGCAGAGAAAATCAACTTTTTACACAAAGTATCCTGATGCATGCTCAATAATCCAGGTAGAAAAATCTAAAAAAGTTAAATCTGGTCCTCTGGACATTCAAAAAAACAAAACAAAGCAAATCAACAAAAAAATGTAGAAACGTTTCATCTCTCATCCGAGAGACTTCCTAAGTCTGAGGAGCTGTATTCAGCTCAGTCTCTTAAATAGCACCGTCTCAGAGTGGATCAACCAGTTTTGCTGCTGACAACCAAAACCAGCTGATCACATGCTCAAGAAGGACCATCAGCCTAACAATGGATCATTAGCACACTGATGGCTGTATACTGTTCACAGAGGGCTGAGTGATACTAGCAATCACAGCATTGTAAGAGGGGGACAGTTGAACCCGGAGGCCTCCACCCCTGTTTAACGATGGACGATTTCTTTTCACAAAGATGGCCTCCTTTACTCCTCTCTCAAACCATCGTTCCTCTCTGTCCAGGAATTTTTTTTGAATGTCCAGAGGACCAGATTTAACTTTTTTAGGTTTTTACACAAAGGCACAAGTTTCAAACGTGAATTTTGGAGCTTCAACAAGACGGAGGTTTTTTTCCCCGAGGTCGGCCTGTTAGCTTAGCTCATAGCTTAGCTTCTCGGCTTAGCTGTTTTTAACAATCCAAAAACATGATTTTGGATGGTTAAACAGATTTTAAAGAGAAAAGAGAAAGGGAGGGGTCAGTGAAGAGCACCGGAGTTGAGCTTTTTGTCATCCAGTGTGTTCAGTAGAAAGAGAGAGGCATGAAGAAATGACAAAGCTGATAAATGAAAATGAGGTTTCTAATTTTCATTTATCATGCAATTTATTGTATATCGTGACAGGCCTACTCACAAACTGCAGTTTTTCTGTCGTACACTTAGCCTTTCTAACACGAGAGTTGGGTGTTTCTCTTCGGCAATCGCTTTACCTTGACGGGGTTAGCGGGCATGTTGCCCATGAACTGCGTGCTGTAAGGGTAGTCCAGCATGGCCATGAGGGTGAAGGCGTTCCTCAGCAGGCCGTAGAGCTGGTGCACGTCCCGCTCACACGATAGAGGCTGACACAGGGAAAATCCTGCCTGGATGCGTCTGTAATCTGGCTCCAGCAGAACAACAGAAAAGATTCTCTTTACACCAGTTAGATCACCTTGTTGTTTGACGAATGACCCCAATGATCTCAGCTTTGAGGTTTACCTTTGTGATCAGCTAGTTCTTTCAGCCGATTGAAAGCTCCTCTCACAGCATCTCTACATTCAGGCGCAAACTTCTCAAAGTCCTGAGGGTACAAAAACATTTTCCAATGTAAAAAAGTGAGATATTTGCAGGGACCATGTTTTTCCTTTTACAATCTCCTCAAATGAAAATGCCTCTGTGGCTCTAAGAGAAGGCTGACTCACGGCTGTAACATCTTGGAAGAACTGTCTCGAGTCTCCGAGCCCAGCAGTGGACAGGATGGGGGCGCTGGCTGCCAGAGCTCCAGCTACAATGTTGGGATATCGGAGTCTCATATAGGCAGACAACATTCCTCCATAACTGCATGGAAAGAGAGATGTCTAAAGAAAGCAGCTCAGACACAATGTCTTAATGGAAAAGATCATGTCAGTCATCAGGCTGAAAGGGCTGAGTGTCATTAAAAACTAGAGGGAGCACAACTAAACTATCCTGACATCAACTCACTCATCTTTAGACATTTAGCCAAGCTAGTGCTGCAGAAAAGATCCCCAAACATCAGTCCCTCTTGAGTTATCTGGAGGGTCAAGACATTCAAGCCATCTTTCCAGCAGGTCTGGGTCAGCCCCGAGGCCTAGGTCCAGGACGGCGTGTTATAACACCTCTCTCAGGAGGCAACCACAAAGCAAGATGTTCAAAGGATTGGCAGTCCAGACACTCTGCAGGAAGTTCATTTTCATCAAGATCAATTAGTCTCAAAAGTAGTCGCACAAGTGTACAAGAGTTGTACTGTATGTGTAGGAAAAGATTCACAGAAACATAAACACTTTACACTAACTAGTGCATCTAATGCTGACCGACCTGTTCTGAACCCACACTGCTAATCACCAACAAGCTCTCTTTGTTCCAGGATAAACAATCTATTGACCAATACAACAATGTTCAGTCAGGTCATCTGGATAGTTTTTTTTTTTTTGTTGAGAGACGTTTCGCCCTCCAGCCGAAGGACTTCATCAGTCTGAGAAGTCCCAAACAAACTGTTTTCCGCAGTACACTCCTACAGTTTGCTGGTGATAAGATGGTTTCTAGGGGCTGTCCTCTCCCCCGTCGACTCCTACCAAGCTGCCACAGCCAAAGTGGTTCAAGACATCAAGGTCCATGCTCATTGTTGGATTTTTTTTACCTGGATGTTTGAGCATGAACCTTAATGATCTATTGACTAATATTTTCTCCATCCAGTTACACGTGTGGGATGTTAAAGCTATCGGCGTATAATTATTCAGGTTTGAAGGATCCATCCCTGGCTTATTAAATGGAAATTTTTTTTGCCCTTTTCCACCTATTTGGAATAGTACCTTCTCTCCATCCATTCAACCTTTATTTACACAGGTTAGTCTCTTTGAGCTTCGAGGACTCATTTACAAGAGAGACCTGTTTTAACAAAGAACATAGACGAGGTTTGTTCTTTGTTTTTAGTGAGTCAAATCAGCTCTTCTCATCCTGAACATTTCATTGCACTGTTAACCTTGAATATGACTAAGCACTTGAACTTGAGGTACAGACAACAATAGACAATCATATAAAACATATAAAATGAACAGTAAATAGATTAAATAAAAACTAATCAAAAACGGCTAATTATAAAGCGATGTAAAATATTAAAAACAGAAACATGTCTGCGTTGGTTTTTGCCTCCATATTTTATCAGAGTTTCAGAACTAAATTTAACAAGTTCAGGAAGCTGACAGAACATGGCAGTTTGTCTTTCCCTGAATATATTGTACCTTTTATTACTGTTTTTAGTTCTTTCATATTTATTTATTCATCTAATGCTGATGCTGAACTTCCTTTTTTCTTTCCTACATCACTAAATTCTTTGAGTTTATGTTCTTTCTGCTGCCTGTGTACATTTCTGAGATGTTCCCCACTGTTTACTACAACAAACATTTCACCCAGAATATCAGTCTTATCTTTCTTTAACACCGTTATGTCCTGATTTGTAACCAGTGCTGCCATTTTAACTCTAATTCTTTAATCTTAAACACTGACCAGACATTTTGTAGATGGGCACTGCCTAGTAAGGCAGCCACCTATTATTATCTGCCTAACAAAGATTTCTTAACTTTACATCTTATTCTTCCATCAACTTTATTGCAGTATGAACTACAATGAGTACTCCACAAATTCTTACTGAAGTGTATCCTGGAAATGTGAAATATAACATAGATTTTAACAAAGTCTCTTGAACACAAATTACATTTGCTGTTGTGTCTAGTTATAGCTTTTCAGCTCTTGTCCATAGGCTGTTAAACTTCTAGCATTCCAATGACGTAGATGGACAACTATAATTAATGTTTCCATCCTTTTCTTGAACATTTTCTGTTGCTTCAGATAACCTTAATAGGGAATTGATCTGGTCTACTTGTATTTCTTTCATATCAAAAAACTTTCCTTTGAAGATTAGGAGGAAGGAAACGTGTCAGGAGACAGAGGGAGAAGAGGAAAGTCAAGAATGTAGGACTGAGGGTGGCAACTCTAAATGTGGGGACAATGACAAGCAAAGGTAGAGAGCTGGCTGACATGATGCAGAGAAGGAAGGTAGATGTTTTATGTGTCCAAGAGATCAAGTGGAAGGGCAGCAAGGCTCACAGCATTGCATCAGGGTTTAAACTGTTTTACCATGGTGTGGACAAAAACAGAAATGGAGTAGGGGTGGTCCTGAAGGAGAAGTTAGCACAGAATGTAGTAGAAGAAAAAGAGTGTCAGATAGGGTGATGTGCCTGAAGGTATAAGTAGAAGGTCTGATGCTAAATGTTGTTAGTGGTTATGCAGAGGAGAAAGACACATTTTGGAAAGATCTGGATGAAGTGATAGAGAATATTCCCAGGGAGGAGAGTGGTGATCGGAGCAGACCAGAATGGACATCTTGGTGAAGGAAACAGAGGGGATGAGGAAGTGATGGGTACGTTTCTGTCAAGGAAAGAAACCAGGAAGGACAGATGGTGGGGGATTTTGCCAAGAGAATGGAAATGGCTGTAGTCACCACTTATTTTCAAAAGAGGAAGGAACATAGCGTGACCTATAAGAGTGGAGGAATGAGTACTACATTCTGTGTAGAAGAGAAAACCTGAGGGAGATTGAGGACTGTAAGGTTGTGAGAGGGGAGAGCATGGCCAGACAGCATCGGATGATTGTGTGTAGAATGACTGCTGTTGTGAAGAAGAGAAAAATAGTAAAATGAGAAAAGAAGACCAAATGGTGGAATCTGAAGAAGGAAGAATGTTGTGAGAAATTCAGAGAGGGGCTGTTAAAGGCTCTGAGTGCTAAGAAAGAATAGAAACAGCCTTTATTGTCCCACGGATGGGAAATGCAAGTGTAACAGCAGCAACAGCAGCAACAGATAAAAAGATAAAAAGATTTCACACAAAAGTTCCCTAAATGTTAATAAACAATACAATATATAAGAAATAAGATAAACAATATCAATAATAATGTTCAATATGTATTGGAACATTGAGAATGGCAGACTATTTACAGTACAGTATTATAGGCAGAGTGTGTACTTTAGCAGAGGTCAGCATGTATTTAATCCTTATTGAGTTTGTTGGGAGCAGTGATGGTTGTAGAGTCTAACAGCTGCTGGGAGGAAGGACCTGCGGTAACGCTCCTTTGTGCATTTAGGATACAGTAATCTGTCACTGAACGAGCTGTCCAGTTCAGCAAGCTTCATGCATGGGGTGGGAGACGTTGTCCAACAATGTTATTTTAGCTAGAGTCCTTCTGTCTCCCACCACCTGCACTGGGTCGAGGGGGCATCCAAGCACCGAGCTGGCCTTCTTGATGAGCTTATCTAGCTTCTTCTTCTCAGCTGATGATAAGCTGCTGCTCCAACACACAACACCATAGAAGATGGCTGATGCTACTACCGAGTCAAAGAAGGTCTTCAGGAGCACCCCCTGCACTCCAAAAGACCTCAGTCTCCTCAGCAGGTAGAGTCTGCTCTGACCCTTCCTGTAAAGTGCATCAGTGTTGTAAGACCAGTCCAGTTTATTGTTCAGGTGAACACCCAGGTACTTGGAAGAGTCCACGATCTCGATGTCCACACCCTGGATGTTCACCGGGGTCAGTGAGGTGGGTCTGTGCCTGCGGAAATCCACCACCAGCTCCTTAGTTTTAGCAGCGTTGATCAGGAGGTTGTTCTGCTGGCACCAGTCCACAAAGTCTTGAGTACGCTGTCTGTACTCTGAGTCATCCTCACCTGTGATGAGGCCGACAATGGCAGAGTCATCAGAGAACTTTTGCAGATGGCAGTGTGGGGAGTTGTCTGCAGTGTAGAGGGTGAAGAGGAACGGTGCCAGCACAGTTCCCAGTGGGACCCCCGTACTGCAGACCAGCATGTCAGAGACACAGCCCTGTGTCCACACATACTGTGGGCGTCCAGTGAGGTAATCCAGTATCCACTGGGACATGTGGTGATCCACTCCTGATAACTACAGATTGTCCCGAAGTAGTCCTGGCTGGATGATGTTGAAAGCACTAGAGAAATCAAAGAACATGATCCTCACGGTGCTTCCAGGTTTCTCCAGGTGGGTCAGAGCTTGGTGCCTGAGGTAGATGATGGCGTCATCCAATTTAATTCAGTTTATTTATATAGCGCCAAATCACAACAAATTGTCTCAGGGCACTTTACAGAAACATTCACATACATAAAAGCCAATTAGTAAAGTTCTCTATCTAAGGAATCCAGCAGACAAGTACTAAAGTTCTCTATCTAAGGAATCCAGCAGACAAGTTGAATCTTGGCTTCCATCCTGAGCAAGCACAATGGCAACAGTGGAAAGGAAAAAACTCCCTTTTAAAAGGAAGAAACCTCCAGCAGAACCAGGCTCAGGACAAGCGGCCATCTGCTTTGACTGGCTGGTTGAGAGGACAGGAAGGAGAGACAGACGAACACAGAATGGTAGGTGCAGGTATAGGTCCAGGTGTATCTGAAAGACAAAAGAACACATGTTAAGGATAGAAAAAATAATTACAAATACAAAACAGGTTGAGCAGAGTAAGTAAAGACAGTAGCAGAGTGAAAATTGAGGTCAGTTTGTCCTCCAGCAGTCTAAGCCTATAGCAGCATAACTAAGGGACAGCTCAGGAACCCCAAGCCGACCCTAACTATAGGATTTAGCAAAAAGGAAAGTCTTAAGCCTAGTTTTAAAACTGGATAATGTGTCAGCCTCGTGGACAGAGATTGGAAGTTGGTTCCACAAGAGAGGATCCTGATAACTGAAAGATCTGCCTCCCATTCTGTTTTTGTAAATTCTAGGAACCACAAGTAAACCTGCAGTCTGAGAGCGAAGTGCTCTGTTAGGAAACCATGGAACAATAAGATCTGTAATATAAGATGGAGCTAGGTTGTTGAGAGCTTTGTATGTTAGAAGTAAGATTTTGAATTCTATTCTGGATTTGACAAGGAGCCAATGGAGAGAAACTAAATCTGGAGAAATATGATCTCTCCTACTAACTCCAGTTAAGACTCTGGCAGCAGCATTTTGGATCAACTGAAGACGTTTTAAAGACGTATTTGGACATCCAGATAATAAACCATTGCAATAGTCCAGTCTAGACATGACAAATGCATGGACCAGTTTTTCTGCATCATTTTTAGATAAGATGTTTCTAATTTTAGCGATATTATGCAGGTGGAAGAAGGCAGTTCTAGTAACGTTTTTAATGTGGGGGATAAAAGACATGTCCTGATCAAAAATAACACCAAGATTTTTAACATTAGAGCTGGAGGACAGATTAATGCCATCTAAGGAGGGAGAAAAACTGAAAAATTAATTCCGAAGGTGCTCATGTCCAAAAACCTAAACCTCAGTCTTGTCTGTGTTCAACAGGAGAAAATTGAGGGTCATCCAGGTTTTTATGTCTTTAAGACATGCTTGTAGTCTAAGTAGCTGATTGGATTCATTGGGTTTAATGGACAAATATAATTGTGTGTCATCAGCATAACAATGAAAATTTATTCCATGCTGTTTAATAACTTTACCTAATGGAAGCATATATAAAGTAAAGAGTATTGGCCCAAGCACTGAGCCCTGAGGAACTCCATGACTAACTTTGGTGTATGAAGAAGATTTATTATTTACATTTACAAACTGGAATCTATCAGATAGATATGATTTAAACCATTTTAGAGCTGTTCCTGTAATTCCAATATCATATTCAAGCCTCTGTAGTAAAATATTGTGATCAACTGTATCAAATGCAGCACTGAGGTCTAACAGGACCAGTATAGACACAAGTGCATTGTCTGAGGCCATGAGAATATCATTAGTGACTTTTACTAGTGCTGTTTCTGTGCTATGATAAGCTCTAAACACTGACTGAAACTCTTCAAACAGATTATTTCTTTGTAGATGTTCACGCAACTGACCTGCAACTATTTTCTCTAGAATTTTTTAGATGAAAGTTAGATTAGATATAGGTCTATAGTTGGCCAGAATTTCTGAATCAAGATCAGACTTCTTAAGTAAAGGTTTAATTACAGCAACCTTAAAGCGCTGTGGTACATAACCATCCATTAAAGACAAATTAAGTAAATCCAAAATGTGGACATTAATAAGGGGAAATACCTCTTTAAACAGTCTGGTTGGGATGGGATCTAGCAGGCATGTGGATGGTTTGGATGAAGTTATTATTTTTGACAATTCAGAGAGCTCAACAGGACAAAAACTGTCCAAACATAAATCAGGCTCTAGTGAAATTTTTAAAGTTGCCTCATTTGACAGGGGACTAGAGATAGTAGAAGGAAGGATGGTTTGAAATTTCTCTCTAATTGAAATAATTTCATTTATAAAGAATCTCATGAAGTCATCACTACTTCTAGTTGCAGGGATACATGGTTCAACAGAAATTGGACTTTTAATTAGTCTAGCAATAGTACTAAACAGAAACCTAGGGTTATTTTTATTCTCCTCTATTAAAGATGAGTAATATATAGTTCTAGCTTTACGGAGAGCTTTTTTTATATGTTAGCAGACTATCTTTCCAAGTTAAATAAAATTCTTCAACATTAGTAGAGCGCCATTTTCTCTCCTGGTTTCTAGATGCCTGCTTTAAAGTACGTAACTCAGAATTGAACCAAGGAGCCAGTTTCCTCTGATTGATTACTTTCTTTTTCAGTGGAACAATTTTATCAAGTGAAGTTTGCATTGAAGTTGTAAAATGATCAACTAGATGATCTAAGTCACTGTTCTCTGATGCATTACTCTGCAAGACAGAGGAAAAGATTGATGGAAGAGATTGTTTAAATTTGGTTACAGCATTTTCTGATAAGCGCCTGCTGAGATGAAATTTACTCTCAGTGACTGTGTAGTCATTTAATGTAAACTCAAAGGTCATTAAAAAATAGTCGGACAGAATAGGATTTTGAGGAACTTTTACCAAGTCCTTAATCTCTATACCATAGGTCAGAACTAAATCAAGAGTGTGATGATAAGAATGAGTAGATGTGCGGACGTTTTGGGTAAAACCAAATGAGTCTATTAAATTATTAAAGGCTATGCTTAAGCTATCACTCTCAACATCCACATGAATATTGAAATCACCCATTATGATGATTTTATCAGTATTTAATAGTAAGTCAGTTAATATTTCTGAGAATTCAGACAAAAACTGAGAGTAAGCGCCTGGTGGACGATATATAACAACTAGTAAAAGTGTCTTTTCTGATTTCCATTTTGGATGAGAAAGACTGAGGGACAGTGATTCAAAAGAATCATAACTAATAACTGGCTTGGCATTAATCAATAATCCTGACTGAAAAATAGAATCTACTCCTCCACCTCGGCCAGTTATTCTAGGAACATGAAAATTTAAATAATTAACAGGAGTGGATTCATTTATACTAACGAAATCCTCCTGTTGTAGCCAAGTTTCTGTCAGACAGAATAAATCAATATGATGATCAGTTCATTAACTAACAAAGTCACACACCGAAGCAACATTAATTTTAGTGACCTCCGATTGGCGTAACCAGGTGTCATTACCGCCGGCATGAATAACAATCTTACTGTATTTAGCCTTAGTCAGCAGTTTCAAATAAGATTCTATGTCACCCACTCTGGCCCCCGGAATGCATTTGACTATGGCCGCTGGAGTCCCTAAAGCCACGTTTCGGACTATGGAGCTTCTAATAACCAGGGTCTGCTCCTCAGCGGGTGTGTCACTGAGCAAGGAAAATCGATTAGAAACGTGAACGGGTCAGTGGTGAACTGGGGGCTTAGCCTTAGCTCCGGACCGTCACCCAGCCGGCCTGGGGTCCCGGCTGCTCGGGGTCTGCTGGAAGACCGCTAACGGGAGCTAGCCTCTGTGGTTCCGCGCTGTCTAAGGGGACCTGGCAAGCTACTGGTTTTTCTACAACGCGGAGCCGAGTTTCCAGTTCAGACAGCCTCTCCTCCAAAGCTACCATAAGACTACATTTGTTACATGTACTACCACTAAAGGAGGCAGAGGAGTAACTAAACATCTGAAACATGGCGCAAGAGAAAACAGAGGAAGCAGGGAGAAAAGCAGCAGCCATGCTAAGCTAACGCTAGCAGGAGCTAGCAGAGCCAAATACACCAATAAAAACCGAGAAGTGTTGAAAGATAAGAGGTGTTTTAAGCACTATCCAACAGTAGATAAACAACTGTACTAAGTGTGTTTGTGAACTAGAATGAAAAACTGTGCAAAAGACAGATAAATCCAGAAAACAGAGACGACTCGAGCAAACAATTCACTCGAGCTACCGACAGACAAACAGGAAATGACACAATACGTCTCACCACGAACGTGCAACGTCACACCACAGGGAGGAGCAGCCTCAGTGCACAGATGCCAGGCCGGTAGGCAAACTGCAATGGACCCAACAAAGACCTCACCAGGTGGCGCAAATGGTTGAGGGACAGTCTCTCGAGTGTCTTCATCAAATGTGATGTCAGTGCCACCGGCCTGTAGTTACTGAGGTCCTTGGGATGTTTGGTTTTTGGTACCAGTACCACACAGGATGTCTTCCACAGTTGTGGTACTTTCCCCAGCCTCAGGCTCAGACTGAACATAAATTCCATGATGCCACACAGTTGATCTGAGCAGCACCTCGGGAAGCTGGAGCTAATTCCATCTGGACATGCAGCTTTACGCACCTTGATCTTTCGCAGCTCATTCCTCACCTGAAGAGTTGAGAGGGACAAGATGGAGGTGGGGGAAGGGTGCTGTGAGGTGAAGTTTCCTGGAATGAAGGGGGAGGCTAATGGCTGAGAGGTGAGAATTCCTGAGAAGAGTAGTAAGAGCCTCCAAATGACTGGGCTACTACAGCAACAGTAATTAGAGAGACAGGTAGGAAGGTACTTGGCGTGTCATCTGGACAGAGAAAGGATGATTGTTAAGAGTGCGCGGGGAACCCAGATGTTATGAGACCCAGAACGAGGCAGACCCAGGGGAAATACAAAAGAACAGTGTTTATTATGTACAGTGAAATAATAGCGCCCACAAGCTGCTTCACAGAGGCTCCTGGAAAGAGGGACGACAGGTTAATAGTTGTCCAACGGGGAAGGCCAGAGTGGTTTGTTTAATGAGCGTTTGTCCTTACAGTCCAAACCCGAAGAGGAGAGCTGGTCCTTCATTCCAAGGAGAGCGAGCAGCAGAGGGAAATCCAACAAGGGTCCAAAGGGGAACGAGGAAGGCTGGAAACTGGAGGCAAAGAGGCACGAGGAATACCTGACAGGCCAAGGGATC
>NC_056505.1:42789892-42807008 GCF_014905685.2 Nematolebias whitei | reverse complement strand
ATCAGCAAGGCAGGCTGCAGGCAGTGGGACCCTTACAGTACCCCCCCTCAAGAATCGCCACCTGGCGACCTGAGGCGCTTCTCGGAGTGGTCTCTGTAGAACCTGGAAATAAGGCTAGGATCAAGGATAAAGGACCTGGGGATCCACGACCTCTCCTCAGGACCATACCCCTCCCAATCGACCAGGTATTGGAAGCCCCTACCCCTGCGTCTCACGTCCAAGATGGAACGGACGGAGAACGCAGGGTGGTTGTCGATCAGGCGGGGCGGCGGAGGGAGGTCAGATGGAGGACACAGGGGACTGAGAGAGACAGGCTTAACCTGTGAGACGTGAAACGTTGGATGGATACGCATGGCCCTGGGAAGCTGGAGGCGGACCGCAGAGGGGTTGATAATACGGGTGATGGGGAAGGGACCAATGAAGCGGGGGGCCACTTTGCGAGGGGTGTCCCGCAGCTTAATGTCTTTGGTGGACAGCCAAACTTGCTGGCCGACCTGGTATGCGAGCGTCTCCGAACGGTGGCGGTCAGCAAACCGTTTTGCCTGGGCTGCGGTCCTAAGGAGGGCCGCTTTGGCCTGGCGCCAGATGCGACGGCAACACCTAAAATGATGCTGGACGGATGGGACCGAACAGTCTGTCTCGGAATCAGGGAACAAGGGGGGATGGTAACCCAGGGAGGCCTCAAAGGGGGACATGCCGGTGGCAGATGAGCGGAGGGAGTTGTGAGCATACTCCACACAAACCAAGTGCTGGCTCCAGGACGAAGGATTGGACTCGACCAGGCAACACAGTGTGGGCTCCAGCTCCTGATTGTAGCGCTCGGCTTGTCCATCAGCCTGAGGATGGTAACCAGAGGTGAGGCTAACGGACGCCCCGAGCGACTTACAAAGGGAGTGCCAGACCTGGGAGATGAACTGCGGGCCTCGGTCAGAGACAATGTCCGATGGGATCCCATGGAGCCTAAACACATGGAGGGTGAGTAAGTGGGCAGTCTCAAGGGCAGAGGGGAGCTTAGGGAGGGGAACAAAATGAGCGGCCTTAGAAAAGCGGTCGACCACCATGAGGATGGTGGTGTTGCTGTCAGATGGAGGAAGACCAGTAACAAAATCAAGGGCGATGTGGGACCAAGGGCGACTAGGGGTCGGGAGGGGGAGCAGAGGGCCAGCCGGGGGTTGAGTACCTGACTTATTTCTGGCACAGACAGGGCAGGCAGAAACAAAGTCCTTGATATCATTGTTCATAGACGGCCACCAGAAATGGGTCTTGGTGAGGGAGAGCATGCGGTTGACTCCAGGGTGGCAAGAAAGTTTATTGGAGTGAAGCCATTGGAGCACCTGGGACCGCACGCTGGAAGGAACGAAGAGGGTGCCGGGGGGACCACCACCTGGATCAGGTTCGGAGAGGAGGGCCTGTTGAACGGTGGCGGTGATGGGCCAAGAAAGAGAACCAATGATGCAAGAAGATGGGATGATTGAATAAGAAGCCTCGGGCGAGTCAGGTGGAGCAAACTGCCTGGACAGGGCATCAGGCTTGATGTTCTTGGAGCCCGGGCGAAAGGTCAAAACAAAATTGAAACGGTTAAAGAAAAGCGACCAACGGGCCTGACGGGGGGTCAGACGCTTGGCGTTCCAGAGGTAAATTAAGTTTTTGTGATCTGTCCAAATAAAAAAAGGTGTCTCAGTGCCTTCCAGCCAGTGCCGCCATTCCTCGAGTGCGAGTTTGACCGCCAATAGCTCGCGGTTTCCCACATCATAATTACGTTCTGCCTGAGAGAGACGACGAGAGAAGAAGGTGCAGGGATGGACCTTGTTGTCCAGAGGAGACCGCTGGGAAAGGACTGCCCCAACCCCAGTGTCAGAGGCGTCAACCTCCAAGATGAACTGGTGCGCGGGGTCAGGATGGCAGAGGATGGGCGCCGAGGAAAAGAGGGACTTAAGTTTTGAGAAGGCGGCTTCAGCCTCCGGGGTCCAGTGAAAGGCTCTGGCGGTTGAAGTGAGCTGAGACAGGGGGGCGGCGACACGACTGTAATTCTTAATAAAACGCCTATAGAATTTCGCAAAACCCAGGAAGCGTTGTAACTGCTTCCTGGACTCGGGGGTCGGCCAGTCGACTACCGCCCTGGTCTTCTCAGGGTCGGTTCGGCAACGACCTCCCTCAAAAATAAAACCTAAGAATGAGACAGTGGAGGTGTTAAACTCACACTTCTCTGCTTTAACGAACAATTGGTTCTCCAGCAGCCGCTGAAGAACAGTGCGAACGTGGGCCGTGTGTTGAGCGGGGTCGCGGGAATAAATAAGGATGTCATCTAAATAAACGAACACAAAATTACCAATGAAGTCGCGCAGGACGTCATTAACGAGCGCCTGAAAAACAGCGGGGGCATTGGTTAACCCAAAAGGCATAACTAAGTACTCGAAATGGCCCAGAGGAGTGCGAAAGGCGGTCTTCCACTCGTCACCCTCTTTAATACGGACGAGGTGGTACGCGTTTCGAAGATCGAGTTTAGAAAAACAGGAAGCAGACTGTAACTGCTCCTGAAGAGAATCAATAAGAGGAAGAGGATATTTATTCTTAATGGTTATGTTATTCAAGCCGCGATAATCTATACATGGCCGGAGTGATTTATCCTTTATAGAAACAAAGAAAAAACCCGCTCCCACAGGGGAGGTCGAGGGTTTAATAATGCCAGAGGCAAGAGATTCATTAATATAGTCAGACATAGACTCTCTCTCAGGACCAGAAAGGTTGTAGAGTCTACTTGACGGCAAGGGGGCGCCAGGTGAGGAGGAAGTGACAAGGCGCGTTGTTTACTAAAGACGGCCGCCAGGTCGCGGTATTCTGCAGGGACCGAAGTAAGATCGATCTCCTCTAGAGGAGGCATGTCTCGAGGGAACTCTTTAACAGCGGAGCGCAGACAATTGCTGAGGCACTTGTCGCTCCATTTATCAATACAGCCACGCTCCCAGTTAATAACTGGGTTATGGTTACGAAGCCAGGGGAAACCTAGAATTACTTGGGGTGTACGAGAATTGAATATAAAGAAATCAGTCATCTCGTGGTGATTTCCAGAGATTATTACATGTAGCTCGGTAGTTTTTAAATTAATACGGGTCAAAGTGTCTCAGGTTAAGCCAGCGACAAAAATTGACGGAATCTCGCGAGTGGGTAGAGAATACTCTTTAACTAAATCGGAGCTAATCAAATTTTGTTCAGCACCTGAATCGATTAGAGCAGAGAAAGAAAAACGACGGTTCTGTGTCTGAATGACCATGGGAAGTAATAGTTTGAATGGGGAGGTTAACGCAGACGTTCCCACCAGTAACTCCCGCTTTATTGGTGGAAGTTCTCGTTTCCCTGAAACGGACAGTGGGGCAGAAAATGACCGGGATTACTACAATAAATGCAGAGACGGGCAGATACACGCCGCTGTCTCTCTGCAGGAGTCAGCCGTGCGCGCCCCACCTGCATAGGCTCGGGGGAGCGATCCCGTGAGGGAAAAGAAGATGATTGGCTGTGACCAGGAAGCAAGGAAGACTGGGAGTTGTAGTTCACAGGGGATTGTTTTGAAGAAACGGACTCGTAGCGAGGGGTCGTGAACCCGGAAGTGAGAGGATTATGGGAAACGTAGTGCTGAGGTGTAGGCTTGGGCTCACCTGGAGGAGTCGAAAACCCGGAAGTCGAGGGTCGATGGGAATTGTAGTTTGCCTCTCTCCGTCTCTCCCGGAAACGGTCATCGATTGAGATGGCAAGGTCTATCAGCTTGTCGAAAGTCGGGTTCATCTCGCGTGGCCAGCTGGTCTTTGAGAAAATCAGACAGAGCGTTAAGGAAAATACCTTGGAGGGCGGGCTCGTCCCATCCAGTTTGGGCCGTAAGGATCCGAAACTCCAGAGCGAACTCCGAGGCATTACGACGGCCCTGTCGTAAGTTCAACAACCGCTTGGCGGCATTTGAAGCCTGCAGGGGATGGTCAAAAATCCTACAAAACTCTCGAAGAAAAAGTGCATAGGAAGCAGGGGGGTTATCATGACTCAAGAGGAATGAGTGAGCCCACCGGAGAGCGTTACCTTTGAGCTGGCTTACGAAGAATGTGATTTTGGCCGTGTCCGACGAGAACTGGGAGGGAGCCCCCTCGAAGGCGAGTCGGCACTGGAGCAAGAAGCCGCCACATTGGTCAGGGTCTCCGGTGAAGAACTCAGATGGTTTAATGAAAATTTGTTGGACAGGAGGAGTGGGACCAAGAGCCACGGGGGTTGGCGGAACGACTGGAGCTGAGGAGGCAGAAGCTTGCAGCTGACGTTTTATGGAATAAATCATACCTCCGAGCTCATGAAGGTTGGACTGGACCGTGGTCTGGTGAGTCAGCACCTGATGAATAACTTTGTCCATCCTGTCGATCCGCTCCTCCGCGGGAACGGGGGATGTCTGCTCGCTCTTGGTCTCATTCTGGGTCTGTTGTGGCTGGAGCATTTCTGTTAAGAGTGCGCGGGGAACCCAGATGTTATGAGACCCAGAACGAGGCAGACACAGGGGAAATACAAAAGAACAGTGTTTATTATGTACAGTGAAATAATAGCGTCCACAAGCTGCTTCACAGAGGCTCCTGGAAAGAGGGACGACAGGTTAATAGTTGTCCAACGGGGAAGGCCAGAGTGGTTTGTTTAATGAGCGTTTGTCCTTAAGAGGAGAGCTGGTCCTTCAGTCCAAGGAGAGCGAGCAGCAGAGGGAAATCCAACAAGGGCCCAAAGGGGAACGAGGAAGGCTGGCAACTGGAGGCAAAGAGGCACGAGGAATACCTGACAGGCCAAGGGATCCAGATCAGGTCACGAGGGAATCCAAAAAGCACGAGGAACCAGGAAACTGGAAAAAAGATCAAAAGGTGAACAAATTATTTTCACCAAGACATTTGCCTCACAACAGTACTATACCATAAGAGGTGATATGCTCCAGCGTTGAGTCACACCGGACTGCAGCCTTAAGTAGATGGAGAGGCTCATCAGGCTGATGGCCGCCAGGTGTTGGTAATCAGCGGCCATCAGCAAGGCAGGCTGCAGGCAGTGGGACCCTTACAATGATAAGGAAGCCTGTGGTGGAATAGTGAAGTGCAGGAAGCTATTCAAAGAAAGAGGTTAGGCAAGAAGAAATATGACAGTGAGAGGACTGAAGAGAGGAGACAGGAATATAAGGAGATGGAGAGCAAAGAGGGAGGTGGCAAAGGCAAAGGAGAAGACATATGATTAGTTGTATGGGAGGCTGGACACTAAAGAAGGCGAGAAGGACTTGTACTGATTGGTGAGACAGAGGGATCAGGCTAGAAAGGAAGTGCAGCATGTTAGGCTTGTTAAAGATGGAAATGGTAATGTTCTAACAAGTGAGGAGAGTGTGACAAGAAGATGGAAGGAGTACTTGGAGGAACTAATGAATAAAGAGAAGGAAAGAGAAGGAAAAGTAGAGGTTATAAAAACTGTGCTCTGAAAAGAACGCAGAATGGGAAGACAGTAGGCCCCGATGACATAGTGGAGGTTTGGAAATGTCTTTGAGAGATGGAAGTGAGGTTTTTGACTCAAATATTCAATGGCATATTTGGAGGTAAGAAAATGCCTGAGGAATGGAGAAGAATTGTGCTGGTGCCCATTTTTAAGAACAAGGGTGATGTACAGAGTTGTAGCAACTACAGGGGAACTAAGTAGATGAGTCACACAATGAAGATCTAAGAGAGAGTTGTGGAAGCAAGACTTAGACAAGAGGTGACTGTGAGCAGCAGTATGGTTTCATGCCAAGAAAGAGCACCACAGATGCCATCTTTGCTTTGAGGATACTGATGGAGAAGTACAAAGAGGGTCAGAAAGAACTCCATTGTGTCTTTGTGGATTTAGAAAAAGCATATGACAGTGTGCTGAGGGAGGAGGTGTGGTATTGCATGAGGAAATCTGGAGTGGCAGAGAAGTATGTTGGACTGGTACAGGACATGTATGAGGACAGCAGGACAGTGGTGAGATGTGCTGTAGGAGAGAGAGCAAGAGCAAGAGAGAGAGAGAGAGAGAGAGAGAGAGAGCTTCAAGGTGGAGGTGGGATTGGATCAAGGATCGTCTCTGAGCCCCTTCTTGATGGCTCTGGTGATGGACCGACTAAGAGTCAGGCAGGAATCCCTGTGGACTATGATGTTTGTAGATCATATTGTAATCTGTGGTGAGAAGAGGAAACAGGTGGAAGAGAACTTGGAGAGGTAAATGGACAGTATAGCACCTTTCTATCTTATCAAGACCCTCAAAGCACTTTACACTACAATCTGTGCCCTTATTTACCCATTCATACAGCATTCTACTGGATATGAACAAAGCTAATTGAACAAATCATTCTAAAGAGACTAATCAGTGCTTTATCACATTCATACACCAATGGGACACACATTTGAGACAATGAGGGGTTCAGTGACTTGCCCAGGGACACTTGCGCATGTGACTGCTGGTGGAATTGAATCCCCAACTCTTGCATGGAGGATGACTGCTCTAACCACTATGACACAGCTGCCCAGGTGCCGAGGTGAAGGTATGCAGTTGAAAGAAGAGGATTGAAAGTCAGCCGTAGTAAGACAGAGTACATGTGTGTGAATGAGAGGGAGGCCGATGGAACAGTGAGGCTGCAAGGAGCAGAGGTCACAAAGGTGCAGGACTTCAAGTACTTGGGGTCCACTGTCCATGAAAATGGGGAGTGTGGTAAAGAGGTGAAGAAGAGAGTCCAGACAGGATGGAGTGGATGGAGAAAAGTTTCAGGAGTGATTTTCAATAAAAGGATGTCCGCAAAGGTCAAAGGAAAAGTTTACAAGACAGTAGTGAGACCAGCTACTGTACGTTGGCAACATGATGGCTCAGTGGTTAGCACTGTTGCCTCACAGCAAAAAGGTCCTGGATTCAATCACCGGTTGGTCTTTCTGTGTAGAGTTTGCATGTTCTTCTCGTGCTTGCGTGGGTTTTTTCCGGGTACTCCGGTTTCCTCCCACAGACAATAAACATGCATGTTAGGCTACCTTTAGGCCCAGGCCTCCCTTGCAAAAAAGATCTGTGATCTCAATGGGATTTGCCCAGTTAAATAAAGGTTAATAAATTAATAAATAAATGTTATATGGTCTGGAGATAAAGACATGGACAAAAAGACTGGAGAAAGAACTGGAAGTAGCAGAAATGAAGATGTTGAGGTTCTCATTAGGAGTGACAAGGATGGATGAGATTAGGAATGAGATCATCAGAGGTACAACACAGGTTGAACAACTGGGAGATAAAGTTAGAGAGGCCAGAATGAGATGGTTTTGGACATGTCCAGAGGAGGGACAATGGGTATATTAGTGGAAGGATGCTAGAAAAGCAGCTGTCAGGAAAAAGACAAAGAGAAGATATATGGATGCAGTTAGAGGGTATGGAGGTAGTTGGAGTGAGGACAGAAATGCAGAGGACAAAGTGAGATGGAGGAGGATGACTTGCTGTGGAGACCCTGAAGAGGGAAAAGCCGAAAGAAGATCGAACTTTCCTGCTGCTGCTGAAATCACCTTTATTTGATCACTTTTATTTTTTTTTTCTGTTACGTTAACATGACAGATGGATGCAACAAAGTTTTCTTTTTCCACCATCACTGAGTTTTCATGCACGTTACATTTGTACATACACATACATACGTACAGCTGTTGGTGGGGTAAGGGTTTGCTTCTGGTTTCTTTGTGTGTTGTTTGCTTACAGCGTGAATTAATATTCTGTTCTTCATTAGCCTGGCTAGCTTTCATTCTCAATTGCTTCAGTCAGTTTCATTGGATGGAAGTGTCGCACCTCTTGTTTAAACCCAACCACGACTTTCCATTCTTCTTCCCCAGTTGTTTGCTCTGCCTGCGTTAGTTTTCTCAGACTTGTGTTTGTTTTTGTGTTTTTGCTAGAGTCAACTCTCGCCTTGCTCTCTTCTGATCAGCTTCTAGCTATTTCCTGTATTGTCCTCAGTGCTCTTTTCATTTGTGAAGACCTCGACACCATCCATTCCACCTCCACTGTTTCGACCTGATGTGAAAGCCATGAAGCTACATTCAGTGTGCAGCCTTTGCAATCCACCAAAGTACTTCAAATCTTACCGTTCTTGTAATGTCGTCCAGCCTCTCCTCCTTTGTGCGACTGACTGAATAGACACAGACTGGTTCATTCAGAGTAACAAAGACAAGTTAATCAATGAGTTTGATTAGCTGCACCTGGCTGATGCTAACCTTCTACTGATGATGGAAGCAATAAGAGTGGGCTCGTTTCCCCACATTGCCTTGTTATTTTTTTATGAATAAGCAACAATATGCCATTTCATATCAAATGTTTTGTGATGTTGAGTTTAATTCATTTTCAAAGCTTGTGCAAACCTGACACATATTAATCCCCAGACATGTAAACTCTATGAACTGAAAGATTGAATAACTTAACTGTATTCCCAGTGATTGAACAGTGATCATTATCTAAAGCTCATAGACTACACCTTTAAAGCCCCCAGCCAGACCCCCACAGGTGAGCCTTAAAACACCAGAGTGGTCAGGTGGGTCTTACCTTCCACCAAACACAATGACAGGACAGGCCACAGCTGCCAGCTGCTGCTTCAGCTTTGTGATCATGATGGCGTAGTCAGCAAGGGCCTGCTCCACCGTCAGCAGGCCCACTTGAGGGATGTCGAAGGAAACGTTGCCAAAGGGCAGTGACTTCCCGTAGTACCTCTGGAAGATAAAACATCATGAGAAGACGTTCAAACAGAAGGAAACGTCTACATCCTTCTGGAAAAACATATTTTATTCATTCTTTTAACTCTCATTACAGAGAATATAATCTTATATAAAGGGAGGCGAGGTGAAAGTAATCTGAGCAATTCCACATGCACAATGTGAAGGGAACTCAAGGGATTGGGACTGAACAGCTGTGTAGCCTTAAGAAAACCACTAATCAGTGAGGCTAACCAAAAAAAAGGCTTAATTTTGCTAGGAAGCATAAAGATTGGACTCTAGAGCAACGGAAGAAGGTCATGTGGTCTGATGAGTCCAGATTTACCATGTTCCAGAGCAATGGGCGCATCAGTGTAAAAAATGAGGCAGGTGAAGTGATGCACCCATCATGCCTAGTGCCTACTGTACAGGCCTGTGGGGGTAGTGCTATGATGTGGGGTTGCTGCAGTTGGTCAGGTCTAGGTTTAGCAATAGTATGTGCTCAAAGAATGAGGTCAGCTGACTACCTGAATGTACTGAATGACCAGGTTAATCCATCAATGGATTTTTTCTTTCCTGATGGTACGAGCATATTCCAAGATGACAATGCCAGGATTCATTGAACTCGAATTGTGAAAGAGTGGTTCTGGGAGCATGAGACATCATTTTCACACATGGCTTGTCCACCACAGAGTCCAGACCTTAACCCCATTGAGAATCTTTGGGATGTGTTGGAGAAAGCTTAAAGCAGTGGTCAGAATCTGCCATCATCAGTGCAAGATCTTGGTGAAAAGTTAATACAACACTGGATAGAAAAAGATCTTGTGACATTGCAGAAGCTTATGGAAACAATGCCACAGCGAATGCATGCCGTAATCAAAGATAAAGGCAGTCCAACAAATCTGAGTTTTAAAAATCAAAGCTGAGACTCAGTAACATCTGAGTCAATGAGCTACAGAGCAAAACGTCAAAATGAGCTCAATTATCAGATAACGTACTTGACCAGAGTCGTTTTTTAATCCCTGTGTCATCTGTACTTTTTAAATATCCTGATGCATGCTCAATAATCCAGATAGAAAAATCTAAAAAAGTTAAATCTGGTCCTCTGGACATTCAAAAAACAAAACAAAGCAAAACAACAACAAACATTTTTTAAAAAGGTTTCTTCTTTCATCCGAAAGACTTCCTCAGTCTGAGGTGCTGTATTCAGCTCAGTCTTATAAATAGCACCTTGTCTGTCAGAGTGGATCAACCAGTTTGCTGCTGACAACCAAAACCAGCTGCTCACATGATCAAGAAGGACCATCAGCCTAACAATGGATCAACCCTGATGGCTGTTTACTATTCACAGGGGGCTGAGTGAAACTAGCAATAACAGCATTGTAAGAGGGGGGACAATTGAACACGGAAGCCTCCACCCCTGTTTAATGATGGACAATTTCTTTTCACAAAGATGGCCTCCTTTACTCCTCTCTCAAACCATCGTTCCTCTCTATCCAGGATGTGAACATCTTCATCCCTGAACGAGTGACCGCTGGCCTGGAGATGAGTGTAGACTGCAGAGTCCTGTCCAACCCAGCAGCAAACTGGTTGATCCACTCTGACAAGGTGCTATTTATAAGACTGAGCTGAATACAGCACCTCAGACTGAGGAAGTCTTTCCGATGAAAGACGAAACGTTTCTACATTTTTTTGTTATTTTGTTTTTTGAATGTCCAGAGGACCAGATTTAATTTTTTTATATGTACTTTTTAAACTTACACACTTTTAAAGACTCTCCTTCTAAATATGGGTATTTGAGCAGACGTGACTCAGTAAGGTCACCTGACCAATCGGGTCAAACTTCAACCAGCCATTTCCTCATTTTCCTTTGTCACATAAGAGGCAGCTGTTGTTCAAAACGCACATCCATTTGAGTCTTATTCAGCTATGTTCGTGTTCTCTTACATGTTCTCCAAATATGAGCAATGCCTGCTGCTGGGCTGCTAACTCCAACATGAATCCAGAGTTCAGGGCAAACTCCCAGACGTCCCCCTCGTTCCCAGTGTAGAAGAAGATGGGACCATGGCCTTTATTCCAGTATTTATCTGAGGGAGAAAACAAGAAGACATCTTTTTGTTATTGTTCCATGTGAGAAGTTTACAGCAGGAAACTACTCTGACCTGAGATCAGGTACCGCTGACTGAACGTTCTGTTCCCCATGATGTTGAAGTTGAAGTGATCCACAGTCTGGCTGAAGAACTTCTCTGAGAACTGGGACTCTGATGCAGCATGTTGTCCTACCTGTGGAAATGATTGATTGGCAGCTGAGAGTGACAGCTCTGCTGTTCATTCATTAAAGTGTCGGTCACATCAAATATGGATGCATGTTTAGAAAGAAAACATTAACAATCTAAAAAAGTTAAATCTGGTCCTCTGGACATTCAAAAAACAAAACAAAGCAAAAAAAAAAAGTAGAAACGTTTCATCTTTCATCTGAAAGACTTCGTCTGAGGTGCTGTATTCAGCTCAGTCTTATAAATAGCACCTTCTCAGAGTGGATCAACCAGTTTTGCTGCTGACAACTGTAGTGAACTAAGCCTCAGGTCAAAATCTGACCCTGAGGACCTTCATGGGACAGAAACTGTTATTTCATTGATTTGAGTCCAGAAATACAAATTAAGCTCATCCAGAGACTTTCTAAGTGTGTCCTGCACTAATCAATTGAAAGAACACTCTCTTTTTTTATTGTCATTACTATTTTTACAATATCTTGATAATCAAAGTGTGTTTAGTTCAAACCATTTTAAATGTTGAAGTGAACTACTCATTTTAAATCAACTGTGAAACAGTATTAATGATTTTTAATCCTCATTCAAAGTAGAAATCAAGTTAATGTCTGCTACAGAGTAATTATGCACTTTTTGATCTTCTGTCTGAAATGAGAAGGAGTGATGTCGGTCAAAAGTCAGAGAACGGTCAAAAACATGTTTATCGGAACGAAATGTCATGTTTAACTCTCTCAGATAGATAGAAGGAAACTGGCTCCTAAATGTCTGTCTGTTTCAAAACATCTTTCTGTTATACTTTTAAACATCTACGCTGTCTCCTTGACATGTAGTGACCCTCTGACGTCACTAAAAACCACACCCCGGTTGGTTCGTTCAACCAATCAGGAAGTTCCCAGAAGGAACAGGAAGTGACCTCTTTAAAAGGGTCGACACTTCCTAGTTCCACAGGGGGAGAACAACATTCCAGAGCAGAACAAGAGTTCCAGGGAGAACCTCGAACCAGAAGTTCCTGAACGAGAGAAGTTCAGAAGAACAGAAGTTCGAACAGTTTCTAATGGAGTGACAAGAGTCCGTCGATGCCACGACGTCTCGCTGTGGCTCTACCCGACGAATGCTCTGAACAATGAGGAAGTTTGTTCTGTGATGATCTCACGACTCCTGAAGTCACAGCTGTTCTTACGGAGACGCTGAAAGGTGGCTTGAAATGGAACTTTACGCCGGAACTGAAATATCTTCAGAAAGGTAAAAGAGTCGATCTTCAACTGCCAGTGTACCGTGGGTTAAGCTGCGTCTAAAGGAGTGTGCTGTTCTGGTTATACAGACACTTTTTCCTCATCCATCTCTCTCCATTTAAACTTCATTTTCCCATCTTTAAACTTCTATCTTGCCAGTAATTAGGTGCAGATATCTTCAGAAATGTCTGTTGGTTTCAAAAGCTGCAAAAGATAATCATGGCCGCATGATTTTCTCATGCAAGGGTCATTAATTAAGCTGTGTCATTGTAGTCAATTTTGCCAATTAATGTAAATGTGTGATGTGTTTTAAATCGTTTCTAATTAAACGACTCACTGTTGTGGTGGGTCAAAGATAAAACACGTCTCTGTCCACATTTAATAAGTAAAACACGATATTACTCAGTCCAGAAAAATGAAAGAATCCGTTTAAATTATGGATAATATCAGACGCATATTATCTTCATTACAACTGGTGGCCTCGTACGGTTTCATGAAATGGACTGTGCTATTCTGTAACACTTGAATTTATCATGTTGGCATATCTGATCTTAACTGAAAGTAGCTTAAAAGTGCAGATTTCTGTTCGACTGTAAAACGCAATGTTTTCAGCCGTGGTGTTAAGAGAGCTGAAGTTAAGTCAATGTGTTCATTTTAAAGCTGAATTTGTACATCTGTTGTGTAACTAAGCTGACATACTGTGGAGAAACGTTTGATTCTGTTTAAACTGTAACAGAAAGGGGGTTCTGACCCGGTTCTGTTCGCTCGGTTCTGATTTCGAACGAGTTGTTTTAAATGGATGGAAAGCTGTTTTAAAGCTGAGTGCCGTCTCAGATCACTGTTAAGAGCTGTTCGTTACATTAGTAGCAGTAAAATGTGCATTTTGACAGTATTAATGGACGAAAGTTGACCGGAATGTTCAGGCTAAAAGCTAACATGATAGCTGCAATCACGAATTGTGATTGGTTGAAAACCGCTGTTTGGGTCGCTCTGATTCGCTGAGAAATAGGTGACGTGTATGCGTTCACTCCCTCTGATGTCAGATTGTAAAACCCACCCGGTTGCTCACTGGTTGATTCAATCACGTGACCCCGGAAATGGATCTCGGTTCAACCGAAGCCTCCACTGTGTTTAAAATCGCTAAATGGAGCTGCCACTGTTCCCAAAAAACTCATGTGTTCATGCAGATAGACGTGCTTGTTAAAGCGACGCCACGTTTAAGCTTTAAATCCGTTCAGAAAACGCTGATGTGACCATAATCGGTCGATGCTAATTCTAGCTAACGGCTAACAACCGAATGTCAACGGAACGATCCACAGGAAGTTGTCATAGACTCCTGCTGGTATAAATAAGCTTACACCGCCACCTGCTGTTGGAAGAGGAGTATAACAGTTTTCTTTAAAGAAGAGACTGATAATTCCTCTCATTTTTTTCCTTTTCTTTTTGTTAACACAACCTGGTTTATGAGTAACTGTTTTAAATAACAAATTCTGGTAAATAAAACTGCTTAAAAAGCGTTTAAAAACTAAAGTTGCCATGAGACTTTTACAAAAATTTCAGGTTTATTTAAATTTTAGTGCTTTAGAGTAAATGAACACTGGAAAAGGCCTGGTTCCTGTATCTGTTAGATTTAAGCTCATTAAGTAACACTGCCAGAAAGACGCATTTACTTAAAAATATTCATGCATTGGGGTAAAACCTACGAATAGGTGCCCATTCATTTGAAGAAGTGGCTTTAACAGTACTGTTGAGTGAACCCAGAGCTAAAATAGTGTGTGAAACTCACATGGCACTTGAATACAAATATTTACCTGTTAAATAATCTGAAGTTGGCAACTGTTTAACCAGATAAGTGCTGAACAGTGAATAACCATGGCAGGTGTGACAGAAAAGGATATTGATCCTTGTGAGATGAAGGACTGGTTAGAGGGAGCGTTGACGCCGCTCACAGAATCCTTACATCCATATGGTGAACAGGTGGACAGCATGAACTCAAAAGAGTTATTGGATGAGTTGAAGGTGGTTGCAGAGAGTGTGACCTCTACAGACAAAACAGAGTCAAGCTATGACCAGCTGGCTAAATTGGCGCTCTTATTGGAAGCAACATTCTATGCTGTGGTAGACAAGGCTGATGACCTTGCAATAAGGTTAAACGGCGAAAGAGAGGAGTACCTCGAACTCATGGCACAGTCTAACTTTGATCAAGAGACCCGTGCAAATGAGGTACAACGTGACAGAGAGCTCTCACGAGCTCAGCTTCATTACAAGCTCACTCATATGAGGAGAAGATGACGGAAAAAGAGGTTAAGTACCAAGCACTGTGTTCAGACAACGATAGGCTACAACAACAGTTGCAGCTCACATCAAAAGCTCTGACCGAATGCAGATTGGAAAAGGAGGCGTTAGTACAACAAGGCATGCGTTTACAAAGTGAATGTCAAACATCACAGGAACGCTTAAAAGCCTGTGAGGAGAAACTAGCCCTAGCAACAAATAAGATTTCTGACGTGGGGCGAGCTTGTCTGGAACTCAAAGATGACCAAGGTCAGAGTCCAGGTCACCCACCATCACCTCAGAAGAATTTTGGTGCACCTCCTGCTCTTAATCCCATTCCGTCACCTCCACATGTGTCTAGCGACACACCTCCACGTGACATTTTGGTTCCTACGATACCGATAATACAGCCTTTGATCCCAATTTCAGATTTGCAAAAAATCTCAAAATACGTTCAACGCTTTATTCCTGGGCCTATGGATTCTACTGGTACGAAGGCGTATCTCAATGACCTAGATTTCAGACTGAATGGTTATCCTAATGCTACTGTTGAGGATAAAATCAGTCTGATAAGGCTCACTTCGGACAGAGAGGTGTTCACCTTCATCGAGCGTCAACCTGATGCCACGAGAAGGGATTACAACCTTCTGTGTGAAGCTTTGATAAGGGAATACGACCCCTACACCGGGCCTGGTGGCTTCCCAGCTGCAGACAAGTGTAGTAGAACATATGCTGTCATATATTCATAAATTAAACGGATTCTTTCATTTTTCTGGACTGTATAATGACGTGCATCTGAATTTAATAAAATGTGGACGTGAGACGTTAATTATCTTTGACTCACCAACGACAGTGGGTCATTTATTAACAGAATCAAGTTTAACACATCACACATTTACATTAATTGGCAAAAATTGAAAATAACGACAGCTTATTAATCAGTTTACAGGAAGTAAACAATGCAGCGATTGTTCTCACTTCCAGTAGTACAACAGATTATTAACCACACGGCGGTGATTGAAAACTTTGCTTCAGACATTTCTAAAAATATCTGTAATGATTTTTAGCAGATAGAAGAATTTTAAAAATGGGAAATGAAGTTTAAGTTGAGAGAGATGTGTGAGGGAATTTGTCTGTTTTAACCAGCACAGCACGCTCCTTTGGACCAGCTTGTCCCAACGGTACACTTTGGTTGAAGATCGACTTTTTACCTTTCTGAAGATATGTCAGTTCCGGCGTAAAGTTCCACTTCGAGCCACTTTTCAGCGTCTCCGTAAGAACAGCTAAACCTCGGGAGTCGTGAGGTCATCCAAAACAGAAGTTTCATAATTCCCAGATCTTCTCTCGTTCAGTTTGATTCTCTTTCAGCAGCATCCTGAATTCCAGCCTTCATGCACTCTGGAACTGCTGTAACTAGGAAGTGCTGCACCTTTTAAGAAGGGTCACTTCCGGTTCATTTGAGAACTTTCTGATTGGTCGATTGACCAAAACAGAGGTGTGTTTTGTGATGTAAGGTGTTATGAAAAGTCAAGGAAAAAGATTAAGATTGTTTAAGAACAGACAAAAGATTGTTATGAAGAATTCAGACTTCGTGGAGTCACTTCTCCAGTATCTTGCTGTAAAAGTTAAACATGACATTTCTTTTTCAGTAAACTTGCAGTTGACCGAAACTTGAACTTTGAACAACTTACACACTTGCTCATTGAAGACAGAAAATCAAGAAATTGAATCATTACTCTGTAACGTATTCCAACTTGATTTCACTTTGAATGAGGATTAAGAATCATTATTACTGTTTCACAGTTAATAAAAATGAGTAGTTCACTTCAACATTTAAACATTGTTTGAACTAACACAATTTGATTATCAAACATTTGTAAAATGGTAATGATAATAGAAAGTAGTCTTCTTTTACTTGATTAATTCAAGAAAGAAAGTCTCAGGATGGGTCAACCTGTATTTCTGGATTCAAATCAATGAAATGACAGTTTCTGTCCCATATGGTCCTTAAGGTCAAATCTTGACCTTAGGCCTAGTTCACTACAGTCCCCCCTTTGGAAATCATCGCCTGTCCATGGGGAACATGCTGAAAAGGGTAGTAATAGGGATTTATACCTATAGAAGAGTGTTCCAAACTATTTTTCCATTCCTAACTTGGTTTAAGTTAGCTTTACATGGCAAAATATAGTATGGTTCAATTGTCTGTTGTCTATTAGACGAACGACTTGAGATTGGGTGTTTGGTTTCCCCATAAATGTTCTTGGAAACTCTGTAGTTCTTTGAGATTGGTTGGGACTTTGAGCTTGTCTAGGCCCTGGGTGCGAGTCAATTGTGGTTGTACTCCGTCTGGACCTACTAAGAGGCCAACGTAGTCCACTTTGGTTCTGCACCACTGGCACTTTGACAGTGAGATTTTAGCACCAGCAGTTGTTAGCTGATTTAGGACGTGGTCGATCTCAGCCAAATGAGAGTCCAGTGTTGGCTGCCTCAAAAGGATGTCGTCCACATAGATCAGTGTCCCACGCTCATGGGCGTCTGGACATGCTTTGTTCAAAAAGATGTTGAACCGAGTCAAGAAACTGGGCCAGTATGGTTCACAAAACCAACACAGGCCATAGCTCTTTTCTCAACC
>NC_056505.1:42781118-42789792 GCF_014905685.2 Nematolebias whitei | reverse complement strand
TATCGTGGGATTTTCAAAACAGAAGGGGGCTTAAAAGTGAAATGACAATAGAAATTTAAAATCTATACCCGGGTTACACCCTCCCCCCTTAAATCCATG
Organism: Nematolebias whitei; assembly: GCF_014905685.2. NCBI lineage: Eukaryota > Metazoa > Chordata > Actinopteri > Cyprinodontiformes > Rivulidae > Nematolebias > Nematolebias whitei. The sequence continues at coordinate 42,789,693 of NC_056505.1, read as the reverse complement.
CAACGCCGGTGCATGCTAAATTATCTGGACAGTAGAGCATACAGGAGCACCTGAGGCAGGTTCAGCAAATATTTCATCATAAGCTGCAGCTAAGCTATGCAAAAGAATTTGCACTACAGAAATTAATGGATTGCCTAACCCAGCATACTGAAGGCGCTTAATTGGTTTTGGCTGTCGATTAGACCGACGTATTGACTGTTCAGCCTCCAACCCATCACTAGCCTCAGGACCAACTACAGATGATTCAGTGGAATACGGTGAGGATGTGGTCAAATCTGGTAATGTCTCTACTGGGCCATGGAACTCCAAATCTTCCTCAGATGCACTAAGATCAGGAACATGTTCAGGCTCAGGTGAATTTCTTGAGTCCATCTGATCTTGAACTTCTTCCAGGGCTGGAGATAAATCCACAGTATCAGTCAGTAGAGACGACTTATCCACGTCAAGTGAGGAATTCTGCCTTTCCGTCTCAGGAACTGGAACTCTGTTCATGGGCTTGGCAGGAACTGTACCCTCAACACTGACCTTCACAGTTGGTAAAAATGAAAACTGGGGTGCGCTCCATTCCTCATCCTCTTCATCCAGACTTTCCTCCAGATCCTCCACTAGTTCCTGGAGACTGCGGGTTCGAGGCATCCAAGCAGGTGTAGGATCTGGCTGGTCAACTTCTTCAGTCTGAGGAAGAAATCCACACGGAAGAAGAAGGTCACGGTGCAGAGTTCGGGTTCCTCCACAGGGATCCGTTTCTGGTCTGACAACATACACAGGAAGATCACCCACACGACCAATCACAACATAGATGTTTGTCTCCCACTTATCCTCTAGTTTATGCTTGCCTCTGAGCCTCACATTTCTGACCAATACTCGATCACCTTCTTCAAGACTGACTGATTTCACTCTTTTATCAAAGCGAATCTTGTTTTTTCTTGCCATTTTTTCTGAATTTTTGGAAGCTAACTGAAAACTTTCCTTCAGCCGAGAATGCAGGTTCTGCACATATTGAGAGTGTGACTTGGATGATGGATCTCTGACAGGTAAATTGAAGGCCATGTCAACAGGAAGTCTTGGACAACTACCAAACATCAACTCATATGGAGTAAAACCTGTAGTCTCATTTCGGGTGCAATTATAAGCATGAACAAGTGGTTTGACATACTCTTTCCACCTAGTTTTCTGCTCTGGTTCCAATGTACCCAACATGCTGAGCAAAGTTCTAACCCTGTTGAGAGGTTCATCTCAACAGGGTTCCCACGGGGATGGTAAGGCGTGGTATGTGACTTTTTAATGCCAGCAATGTTGCAGAGCTCTTTAATGAGATGCGACTCAAAATCAGGCCCTTGGTCCGTGTGCAGGCGCTCAGGAAACCCATAATGCACAACAAAATTCTCCCACAAACATCTTGCAATGGTCTTTGCCTTTTGATTGGCTGTTGGAAAAGCCATAGCGTACTTAGTAAAATGGTCTGTGAGAACAAGAATGTTTTTAGTGTTGCTTTTATCAGGTTCAATCGATAGATAATCCATGCACAGGAGCTCAAGTGGCCGACTGGTCTGGATGTTCACTAATGGTGCAGCTCGTTCTGGCAAGGCTTTCCGGCGAACGCAGCGATTGCAGGTTTTAATCTTGTTTTCGACATTTACAGACATACGTGGCCAGAAAAATCTAGATCTTACAAGGTCAAGTGTTCTTTCAACTCCCATGTGGCCCATGTCATCATGAAGACCTGAAAGAACAACAGAACGACATTCTTCCGGCAACACGAGCTGAAATGATAGGACCTCACCTTCCTGCCTTCTTCTGTATAGGATGTCGTCTATTAGTTCAAGGCGTTTCCATTCTCTCATCACCAGTGGAAGGTCAGGAAGCTCAGCCCTGGCAGTCGAAGGGATTTTCTCTCCCGTTTCAAGCTGATGAATAACTTCTCTCAAAACAGGATCAGCTCTTTGTTTCTCCCTGATATCATGAGGGGACAGTGACGGAAGTACTGGCAACCCCCCTTGAGATTCATCAATGTACAAATCAGGGAGAACTGTAGGGGTCATACTCATAGTTTCAACCAGAGTAATGTTCTCCTCCAAAGGACCATCTGGACTTTGGCCTCTCAGCAGGCAGCTGTGACAAATGGCTCTTACCACATCTGAGGTGAGTTCCGCAGCATCCTCTGCTTCATTCATATGTGCTGTGATGAACTGTTGCACCATAGCCCATTCTCTCTGTGGATCAGGTGTCTGGGGGTGTGGTCTCCTGGAGAGGGCATCAGCATCTCGGTTTTGGCTGCCTGCACGGTACTGCAATTTAAAGTCATATGTAGATAGTGCAGCAAGCCATCGATGACTAGCAGCATCAAGTTTAGCAGAAGTCAAGACATACGTTAATGGATTGTTATCTGTAACAACAGTGAAGCTGGAGCCATAAAGATAGTCATGGAATGTTTCAGTTACGCTCCATTTTAAAGCTAAAAATTCCAATTTATGGGCCGGATATCTTGCTTCACTAGCAGACAACCCACGGCTAGCATATGCTATAACTCGTAGCTTCCCCTCTTGTTCTTGATAAAGAGCAGCTCCAAGCCCAATGGTGCTAGCGTCCGTATGCAGAATGTAAGGTTGACTTGGGTCGGCAAAACCAAGTACTGGAGCTGTCGTCAATCTGTCAATCAGTGTGTCAAAAGCAGATTGGCACTGTGCAGTCCATCTTTCCTCAAAAGGTTTCTTTGCATCATGGCTTTTCATAGTGATGGTTGCTTTATTGCCACATTTGCGGGCAGGGGGATACCCTTTTGTCAGGTCATTTAAAGGTTTAGCAATAACAGCATAGCCGTTGATGAACCTGCGATAATAGCCTGCAAAGCCAAGAAATGATCGCAGTTCTTTTAAAGTTTGAGGAACTGGCCAGGATTTTAAAGCACTAATTTTTTCTGGATCTGTTTCAACCCCATGTTCAGAAACTACATGACCCAAATAACGCACAGAAGTTTGGAAAAACTTACATTTCTGTGGTGATAATTTAAGACCATAATCCCTAAGTCGATGCAATACTTTTAACAACCTACTCTCGTGTTCTTCTAAGGTGTCAGAGAAGATAATCAAATCATCCAAGAAAACCAGAACTTCTTTTAAATGCAAATCACCCATACACTTCTCCATAAGGCGCTGGAAAGTACTGGGTGCATTAGTCACGCCTTGGGGCATTCTATTGAATTCCCAAAACCCGAGTGGAGTCACAAATGCAGTTTTAGGCTTATCACCTTCTTCCATTTCTATCTGATAATATCCTGACTTCAGATCAAGAACACTGAACCATCGTGAACCAGTGAGGGCTGAAAATGACTCTTCCAAATTTGGTAATGCATAAGCATCTTTTACGGTTTGGAGGTTCAGCTTTCTATAATCTATACAAAGCCGAACATCCCCACTCTTTTTCCGAACGACTACGATCGGTGAAGAGAATGGTGATTCCGATTCCCTTATTACTCCTGTCTCCAGAAGGTCTCGCAAATGATTGCGAACAGCCTCAATGTCATTTGGATGGATAGGGCGAGCACGATGTTTAAAGGGAGTCTCATCCTGAAGATGGATATGATGCTTCACCCGATCTGTGCATCCAAAATCAAGGTCATGGTAAGAAAACACCTCTGGTATTTCTTTGAGTTTAGAAATAACTCTCTCTTTCCAATCAGGAGGAATTGGAGAATTTCCAAATTCAAACTGGAGATCAACTTTGTCAGTGCTCGTGAGCTGCACACTACAGCAGGAGACCTCAGACAGAAGTGCGGGTGATGCTGTAATTTCTGCAATAATAGCAGGCGGTGACAATGTTATGCTCTGCTTTGACTCATTTGTGATAATCACTGGAATCTCGTGAGGTGTATGATTGGGCAATGACACTAAACAATTCCTCACACACAATCCTCCCGGCAAGGGAGTAGATGGCTTCTCAACCAATGCCCAACTGCTAACCGGCAGCAAACTGGTACAGGCATAGCCTTTCAGAACCATAGTATGGCCTGCTGGAAAAACAACAGGTGTTTCACTGTCTAGTGCTACATCACATACACTGGGCTCTTGGGTATGCTGGTGACGCAACTGAAGCAACTGGAGAACTGCTTTGTAGCCATACTCAACTGGGCTAAAGCTAACACTTTCATCTTTCAAATATTTATCATATAATGAATCAAGAGTGTTCATTCCAACCAGAACTTGGGACTGATTTCCACTTTTAACATCTGGAACCACAAGTGCCAGAGTACAAACATCTAAATCTGTGCCAATAAACTCTTTAGGAAAAGTAACTGACATCTCTATGTAACCCAAGTATGGGACAGCTTGGCCTGCAGCTCCCTCTACTTGTAACAGCTCATTTAATGGTTTCACAGGCTGATGAGAAAAATGCTGGTTATACAATGAAACTGGTATTGTAGTAACTTGTGATCCTGTATCCAACAGGCATTGAACTTGCTGACCAGCTATTGTTACTTGACCAGTACATTTTGAGCCAATCAAACCTCGTGGCAATTCTGTAGCCTCAGAAGTTGGGTAAGACGGATTTGTACATCTCAAAGATGTCTGCTTAGTGGGACTGTGCTGGTCCTCTGCAGTTCCCGGTCGCCCCTCACCGAGAACCTGGCTCAGTTTAACGACAGGGCACTCTGAGGGTTCATTTTCTGCCACTTCTTCTGCTTTTCCATAAACTGCTTCTTCTTAGCAGCAACAAGTGAAGGATTAGGAGGATTGTCACACTTTGGTTTTATATGTCCATCTTCCCCACACTGATAGCAGTAACTTGGCTTAGGTGGTAAAGCTGCACTTTTGTGAGAGGGTTGAGATGCACATTTACTAGTCTGCGGGGACTGATTGAACTTCACAAAATGCATAGATTTTGGCAAAACAGACTGTTTCTGACCAGTGGTAAGAGTAGCCAGCTGTTTCTGCACATCAGCTAACTGCTTAGCAAGGTGTTGGGTGATGGCAGTCAGGTTATCATAAGCACTCTTTTCTTCAACTGAAGCATAAACATGATGTGAATGCACACTAGCTCTGGGTTTACTAGAACCCAGGTGCTGTTTCATACGCTGAGCTTTAGCAGCTTCTCTGTCTTCTTCTGTTCTCAACAACAACAACAGTTCTGCAAAAGATGGTGGGTTTGATTTGCGCTGCTTAAGTTGGAGCTCAGAGATCAAGGTGTTATCCCAACAGCCACGACAGAATTGATTCAACAAATGTTTTTCAAAATCAGCAGATAATACACCACCCCTCCTCACAGCATGGTTCAAAGTCACTTGCAAGCGTTGTAAATAAACTGATGGTTTTTCACCTGCGTCTTGAAACTGCTCCATGAATTTGGCATACAGTTCATCACCATCTTGGACTGTTCCATAGGCAGAATCAAGGATTTTGATGTAACTCAGAGGAGGTGCATCTGGTTGAAGATGTTTAACCATGTCTGCAGCTGGTGGTAGTAGACTGTCAAATATCTTTCTTGAACGCTGCAGGTCTGACACAGCAGGATCTTTTAACAGAAGGTCAACACCAGATCGCCAAGTTTCATAATCTATTTCATGTTGTGGTCTTGGGGTTCGACCAGAAAATGATCTTAGTTTTAATGAGGACATGTGTATTGCATTGTCATCACTTTTCATGATATGCTCAACCACATACCTCTGCACTTCCGGTGGGTTGACATTTGGAAAAGACATGGCTGGCACAGGTCCTGAAGGTCGTGATGTGTAATGGGCTGTAGGGTCAGGTTGGCTGTGTGGCAGCTCCTCATCATCTGCAGTGACATCTTCTGGTTTGAGATGAACAGCACTCTTGGTTGCCATCTGTGATGTTTTACTGGGATCAGCCATGGCTGAATCCTCTTCATCAGAAGGAGTCTTCACTGAAGATGGAGCTGGACACAGTTCAGTGATGGACTGACCCAGTAGAGACATTACACTCTTAAAGATATCTGCATAATTCTGACCTGTAAGCTTAGCCAAGTTTTTCATTTTACTCAGGTAAGTTTGAGTTTTTAGTTTGGTTTCTAACTCAGAGCAAACCACTGACAGTTCTTCAATTTCATAAGTAGGTTTTCCAGTTTTGCAACTATACGAGTACGGCAAGATTTCACGCAACCTCTTTAACGCACTCCCTGACGCAAACTCAAAAATTATGCAATTATGAAAATCTGAGTCAGAATCAGTTATAAATTCAAACTTTTCCATTGACCCATAACCAGTCAGAAAATCAGCTACCTCATTATCAGTTTCTGTGTTTGTTGCATATTTAATCAATACAGCATTAGATATTTTAACCCCATATGTCCTCAAGGCATCCATGCTAGCAAAAAAAAAAATAGCAACTGCAATACTTCAGGTCTGTACAAACTCACTCCTGGCTAGCTCGCCACAAATTAATGTAGCATATTTATAAGAAAACTATGCTGCAATATATCAATGTAAATAGTTTAAGCAAAAAAAAAAAGTCAAATGGGCTAGTTTCTCAGAAGATAAGGTACGACTCATGAAGGAGCAGACAGACTAGAAGTTGCAGTTGCAGGTGATTTGTATTTAGAGTGAGGGAAAAATATATACAAATTTACAATATCAGTGAAATAAACATATGGCCATATAAAATATGAAAAAGAAAACAACCAACAAAGAAAAAGGGAAAAACAATCCCACAAACCCACACCCCTCAGTTCTTTCACCCAGAGCTGAGGTTGTTTCAGCTCCCAAGCAAGTTATTCAAAACTCTTGGTTCAGTGCAGGTCCGGGGCTCACAAACGTCCTATTGAAGTAGGAACAAAATTGTTCAGTTGGCTGCAAGGAGCCTCCTACCAGCCTGGCAGGAGAAACAGCAATCTTCAGGCACTACAAGTGCAATCCAATCTTTAGGCTCAAGGCCTGGACTTCCAGCTCGCCATCAACCTGGCCTGCGTAATAAAACAGGACCATTTTCTCAATAAATATATATTCAAACATTCTAGTGTGCACACAACTTCAATAATTAGCACTCTTTGCACAATAAATATTTCCAATCATTTTCACTAAATAAATACCAGGTTCAATATACTTTACATTTCATGAGAATTCAATAAACATACATCATGTAATTTAATTAACACGAATAAAAACAAAATCCAAGTATCCAATAAATACTTAAAGCACCTTATAAGTCTTGAATTCAGACTTATAAGGCAGTATGATTGTCTAAGTCTACTTAACAGTGAGTCATTTCATCGCTACACAACAACCGCTTAACATTAGCAATAAGCTAACGCTAAAATAGCACACAGAACCTCACCAGATCCGCAGTGAAATCCAGATCCTCACATAGTTTCCTCTTTTGTCCACAAAAGGTAAGTGACTCCTTACAGCTCCGTTCCTCCCGGCATGTTCTGATAGTCCCTACCTTCCCGCTCCAGCTGATATACTCTCCCAAATTGGCTACGGGGCCGCACATGATTAACACTGAACAGCGATAGGCTGCTCAGTGGTCCCGCGAGAATAGATGCTAATACGTCAACAGTTTTAACTATCGTGGGATTTTCAAAACAGAAGGGGGCTTAAAAGTGAAATGACAGAATAGAAATTTAAAATCTATACCCGGGTTACACATTTGTTTCTAAAGTACTGGAGAAAATAGTCGAGTCCCAGTTGAAGTGCTTCCTGGAAGGTCACACCATCTTAGAGCTATTCCAATCTGGCTTTAAACCTCTCCACAGCACTGAAACTGCCCTGCTGAAGGTCTTTAACGACATCTTCAGATCCACAGATATTGGTGATTCTGTGCTGCTTGTTCTGTTGGACCTCAGTGCCGCCTTTGATACCATCAACCATAAAATCCTTGTTGCTAGGTTAGAGCAGTGGGTGGGCGTCACATGGTCAGCCCTCAATGGTTCAGATCCTACCTCACTGACAGATCCTTTTGTGTCTCTATCAAGGATTTTAGTTCCACAGAGGCAGAGCTTAAATGGGGGGTTCCGCAGGGGTCCATCCTGGGTCCCCTCCTATTCTCGTTATACCTGCTGCCGCTTGATGCTATTATCTGGAAACACAACATGCCCTTCCACTTCTATGCCGATGACTGTCAAATTTACTTCCCCCTAAGACACAATGGTACATGCTCTATTCAACCGCAGCTCAACTGCCTGGGTGACATCAGGGACTGGATGGCTTTAAACTTCTTAAGTTTCAATGAAAAGAAGTCTGAAGTCATGTTGTTCCCTCCCAATGACACAACCACAAACCACTGCATCGACCTCTCAGCTCTAACCCTATCAGAAAAACAAAGAGTCACTAATCTGGGAGGGATAATGGACCCTTCCCTGAAACTAAATCATGTTTCTTCCAACTGAGGCGGCTGTCTAAACTGAAGCCCATATTGTCCAAAAATAACCTGGAGACAGTAATACATGCATTCATTACATCTAGGCTTGATTACTGCAATTCACTCCTGTTTGGTATCAGTCAAACCTCCATTGCACGACTACAACTGGTCCAGAATGCAGCAGCCCGATTTTTAACCAGTACAGGCAAAAGAGAGCACATTACACCAGTTTTGGCCTCACTGCACTGATTACCGGTTCACTT
>NC_056505.1:42774260-42781018 GCF_014905685.2 Nematolebias whitei | reverse complement strand
CCCCCCCCCATCTCTCTGATCTGCTACAACCGTATGTCCCACCACGTTCCCTGAGGTCAGCAGACCAGTTGCTCCTCACAGTTCCAGGAACTCGTCTTAAGCGCAGAGGTGACAGGGCCTTCTCTGTAGCAAGACCAAGACTCTAGAACGAGTTACCTCTGCTTGTCAGTCAGGCCCCCTCCCTCTCGGTTTTCAAGTCCCGTTTAAAAACTCACTACTATTCAGTAGCTTTCAACACCAGATGATCTATGTTTTGATCCTGTATGCTCCACACTGGTTAGTCATCATTATCTGCATCGTTTTTCTGTCTATATTCTGATTTACCTCATTTTGTATTTTGCTTTGTGTGTTACCTTTTGTTTTGTCTGTACAGCACATCGGTTGGCCTTGTCGCTGTTTTAAGTGCTCTATAAATAAAGTGGTATTGTATGGTATGGTAACCAAAACCAGCTGCTCATATGGTCAAGAAGAACCATCAGCCTAACAATGGATCATTAGCACACTGATGACTGTTTACTATTCACAGGAGGCTGATTGATACTACCAATAACAGCATTATAAGAGGGGGACAGTTGAACCCGGAGGCCTCCACCCCTGTTTAATGATGGACGATTTCTTAACAGCATACACAATATTACTCTGTTTGTGCCAGGGGACTGGCTCTTTGGGATGAACCAATCTTTGCCGTAATGTATTTTGGGGTTTAAAAGCCACTGGGACATTGTGTTTAGAAAATAAACGTCTCAGTTTCTCTGATCCTCCCTCAACATAAGGAATGACCATGGGTCTGGGTTCCTCCTTTTCACTTGATGGCTGGCTGGAGTCACGTTTGGGTTTCTTCTTTGCTTTCAGGAAGGCCCAGTTAGGATATCCACATTGCTATAGAGCCTGTCTTGTGTGGGATTTCTCCTTCTGCCTGGCTCCCGAGTTAGTGGGGACGCTGTTTGCTCTGTGGTCCAGAGTCCTGATGACTCATAACTTGTGCTCCAAAGGGTGATGGGAGTCAAACTGCAAATACTGGTCTGTGTGGGTGGGTTTGCGGTACACCTCAGTTTGCAAATGTCCTCTATCAGAGACTGAGACCTCACAGTTCAAGAAAGCCAACCTGCCATTTTTTACATCTTCTCATGTGAACTTGATGTATTTATCCACATAGTTGATGTGGTCAGTAAAATGTTGGACTTCCTGGGATTTAATTTTAACCCAGGTGTCATCAACATACCAGAACCAATGACTTGGTGGTGTCCCTGACAAGGACGTCAAGGCTCTCGTTTATACCTCCTCCATGTACAGGTTGGCAACAATAGGAGAAACTGGAGACCCCATAGCACACCCATGTTTCTGCCTATAATACTGCTCCCCATATGTGAAGTAGGTTGACTGCAGGCACAGTTTCAAGAGTTGACAGTTTTTCTGTGGAAAGCGTTGTCCTGTTGCTCAGAGTGGTGTTTGATTTTAATCTTAAACTGACCACCTCTACTGCATCATCAACAGGAATGCACGTAAAGAGTAATGTGACATCAAACGAGACCATTGTTTCATCAGTCTCCATGATGACATCCCTCACCTTATCCACAAAGTCCATGGTGTTCTGTATGTGTGTGTGTTCTGTATTGTTGCAACAGACAAAGGTAGGTGCACAGTGATTTTGAACCAGACAGACTATCATGAGAAAGTGATGACACTCTTTAGTGACTTAAACACTTATGAACCTCTGAAAAGAGACCCAGGAAGTGGTTACAAGAAGAAGTTGATAGATTGCCCGAAAATTTTGGAACAGGACAAAGCTATTGACCGTTTCCTGTACCACAGACTGTACCCAGGGGAGGCCACACCTAGTCTGTATGGTTTACCTAAAATCCACAAACAAAGTGTACCTTTAAGATAAATTGTTAGCATGATTAACTCTGTCACTTAAAATGTTTCCAAATGTCTGGCGTCTGTACTCATCCCTTTAGTTGGCAGCTCAGAACACCACATACAGAACACCATGGACTTTGTGGATAAGGTGAGGGATGTCATCATGGAGACTGATGCAACAATGGTCTCTTTTGATGTCACATCACTCTTTACATGCATTCCTGCTGATGATACAGTAGAGGTGGTCAGTTTAAGATTAAAAGCAGACACCACTCTGAGCAGTAGGACAACACTTTCCACAGAACAACTGTGTCAACTCTTGAAACTGTGCCTGCAGTCAACCTACTTCACATATGGGGAGCAATATTACAGGCAGAAACATGGGTGTGCTATGGGGTCTCTAGTTTCTCCTATTGTTGCCAACCTGTACATGGAGGAGGTACAAAAGAGAGCCTTGACATCATTTTCAGGGACACCACAAAGTCATTGGTTCTGGTATGTTGATGACACCTGGGTTAAAATTAAATCCCAGGAAGTCCAACATTTTACTAACCACATCAACTCTGTGGATAACTACATCAAGTTCACACGAGAAGATGTAAAAAATGGCAGGTTGGCTTTCTTGGACTTTGAGGTCTGGGTCTCTGATAGACATTTGCAAACTGAGGTGTACCGCAAACCCACCCACACAGACCAGTATTTGCAGTTTGACTCCCATCACCCTTTGGAGCACAAGTTAGGAGTCATCAGGACTCTGTACCACAAAGCAGACAGCGTCCCCACTAACTAAGGAGCCAGGCAAAAGGAGAAATCCCACACAAGACAGGCTCTAGAGCAATATGGATATCCTAACTGGGCCTTCCTGAAAGCAGAGAAGAAACCCAAACGACTCCAGCCAGCCATCAGGTGAAAAGGAAGAACCAAGACCCAGACCAGTGGTCATTCCGTATGTTGAGGGAGTATCAGAGAAACTGAGATGTTTATTTTCTAAACATAACGTCCCAGTGGCTTTTAAACCCCAAAATACATTATGGCAAAGACTGGTTCATCCCAAAGATCCAGTCCCCCAGCACAAACAGAGTAATATTGTGTATGCTGTATGAGTGTCAGGAGGCCTGTGATCAGTCTTACATCGGGGAAACTAAACAGCCACTGGTCAAAAGGATGGCCTAGCACAGAAGAGCAACAACATCAGGCCAGGACTCTGCGGTCTACACTCATCTCCAGGCCAGCGGTCATTTTTTCAGGGATGAAGAGGTTCACATCCTGGATGGAGAGGAACGATGGTTTGAGAGAGGAGTAAAGGAGGCCATCTTTGTGAAAAGAAATTGGGTGGAGGACTCCGGGTTCAACTGTCCCCCTCTTATAATGCTGTTATTGCTAGTATCACTCAGCCTCCTGTGAATAGTGTGCTAATGATCCACTGTTAGGCTGATGGTTTTTCTTGACCATGTGAGCATCTGGTTTTGGTTGTCAGCAGCAAAACTGGTTGATCCACTCTGAGAAGGTGCTATTTATAAAGGGCCGTTTACACGGTGTGTATTTTGAGTGCATCCGCAGCTATCTCTCTGCGGTTTGGCTGATCATTTACACGACACCAGTGGCCCCCCTCTTTGAATCCGGAGGTTTCAGAACCCACCTTCCAGAGTGGAGGTTTTTCGCTAACCCCCCGCTGATAATATAAACATTTCCCGCTGAGGCCTTGTGTTAAACCACATGCGCACATGCACGCGCGGACAGACGCAATATTTCTATCAACATGGCAGCGGACAGTGCTTTCAGAACTACGACTGATGGAATATATTTTTAATCTCGTAGTTAATCTACGTCAGATTCTAGGTGCTGTGACCGACATCTGTGTTGGAAGAGACACAGTCTGATCCAGTTCTAATGTCGCTGTTTATAGAACGAGGCACGCACACACGTTGCGCTGCACTATAACATCTAAATGTGCTAAATAATAACAGTTTAATAATAATAAACAGTATTTATGTTAGTGTGATAATCAAGCTCTGAGCTAAATGAAGCTATCTAGACATTATGTAATTCAAATTTAAAATGATGCTAAACATATAGCGTGAACACTAAAGTTGAAAATGAAGACATCCGGTTTAATTTTTATTTATTTATTCAACACCACAAACTGTATGTCACACAAACACTGATAATTAAACTGAACACTATTAAAACATGTTAAATGAACTTGAATGGATTGAATAAAAGAACTGAGTCAGGAATTTTAAACAAATAGTTCATCAACATCTCTCTTTGACGTCCTCCTGCAGTTCATCTGGGCCGAGCCTTGTTCAGAACTGGTCTGCCTGGTGGAAGGACAGCTTCTTCTTCTTTTAGGAAAAAATAAAAACTCAGATGGTTGTTTTGTAACCGAAGTAAACACAAGCTAACATTATTAAGAACATTTGATTTACCTGCTGTAAAACAGCTACTGATTATCACGGAGTAAAGTCCGACATAGTCGACTCGGTTCTGGTCCATGCAGCGACTGGTGTGGAGCTGCTAGATGAAGCGGTCCCGCATGGCATCAAATCTGTCAACTCTCATCTAAAATCCACCTTTAACTTGTCGTTACGTTGTTGTTAGCCGATTAGCCCAGAGGAAAACAACGGGCCGAGGCAGCACGCATGCGCATTAGGTGAAGGTACAAAATTCACAGCGCCATCTAATGACCTGGCATGGTAACTACAGCGGCTTCGGGAGGGCGGGGGGGGGGGGGGGGATCCTCCGGATGCATGTAAACCCAAAATGCGACCGTGTCAACGCAAATCTTTTCCTCTAATTAACATACGAAAAAACCTACGTTTCCCCCCAACGGGTCCGTGTAAATAGGGCCTAAGACTGAGGGTGCATTCACACCTGATTGTCCGGTAGACTCGGTTCAGTTGGGGACCAATATTCATGACATTTTGTTTACATTTTAGCTGGTGCGTTTGCATTCACACTGCCCTGTGCAGTCGAGCCAACCTGTTGAACCAACCTATTCCCCCGCTCGCCTGTGGAGGCGCTGCACCAAGAACTACTCAAAGAAACAACACAAAAACCTCTGCAGACACTTCTTCTTCTTATGGAAATAAAAACAAAAACGGAGTGGCATCAAGTTTTAGCAGTTTTAAGAGTTATATTTTGTCATTTTTCAAAAATGGACTCAGCATGAGCAGAAGATGAGGCAGAAGACCATGGAGAATATTATTTTTCACACAAGGCAGCTGACGGCTCCATATGAGGTAAGAGAAATGCGTGTTTGTTTGCCCTGCGCTGTTTACATTCACACTGTCCTCGAACCGCACTGGAGTTCTCTTCTACTGGACCGAGACCTAGGTTTTAGCCCGGGCCAGAGTTCACCTTTTTGTTCCGTGACAGAGTTCGATTGCGCGTTCACACCTCCCAAAACGAACAGGACTTTCTAGGAAAACGAGCTAGAGTTTGATTAAAGCGGACTAAACAGGGCTGGTGTGAATGCACCCTGAGCTGAATACAGCACCTCAGACTGAGGCCCTATTTACACGGACACGATGGGGGGAAACGTAGGTTTTTTCGTATGTTAATTAAAGGAAAAGATTTGCGTTGACACGGTCGGATTTTGTGTTTACATGCATCCGCAGGAATCCCCCCCGCCCTCCCGAATCCACTGTAGTTACCATGCTGGGTCATTAGATGGCGCTGTGAATTTTGTACCTTCACCGTAAGATAATTTCATAGAACAACTATGATAGACCACCTTAGTGAAAAATCCAAAGAAATAATTTTAGAACTATACAACAAAGTGTGGGAAGAGGGGGAGCTACCACAAAACTGGAAAGAATCAGTCATCATACCAATAGCAAAACCAGGAAAGGATCATACAAAGCCAGAAAATTACAGACCAATAGCATTAACATCAAATATATGTAAAATAATGGAAAAAATGATCAATGATAGACTAAAGTATTATATGAACAGTAAGGGATACATATCTAAATATCAAAGTGGTTTTAGAAAAGGAAGGAACACTAATGATGCAACATTACAGTTAGAACACGAGATCAGGAGAGCACAGATAAATAAAGAAAGTGTGGTGGCTGTATTCTTCGACATAGAAAAGGCGTACGACATGTTATGGGCTGAAGGATTATTAATTAAAATGTACAAACTAGGAATTAATGGAAGAATGTTCAGATGGATACAAAACTTTTTAACAAAAAGATCGATACAAGTAAGAATACAACAAGAATATTCAAAGAAATACTTTGTGGAAAACGGAACAACACAGGGAAGTATTATAAGTCCATTACTATTTTCTATAATGATAAATGATGTTTTTACAGAGAATGAGAAGGGGATGGGATGTTCATTATTTGCAGATGATGGAACCATTTGGAAAAGAGGGAAAAATATAAAATTCACTGTGAAGAAAATACAAGAGGCTATATTAAAAATTGAGAAATGGGCAAATGAGTGGGGATTCAAATTTTCAGTGGACAAAACAAAAGTAATGATATTTACACAGAAAAGAGTCAACAAAGAGATTAAATTGAAATTATATAATCAAGAACTAGAACAAGTTAAGTGTATAAAATATTTGGGTATATGGTTTGATGAGAAAATCTTATGGAATGTACATATACAAAAGATTATTGATAAATGTAAAAAAATCTTAAACATTATGAGATGTTTAGCTGGGAATGAATGGGGTGCAGATAGAACGGCATTAAAACAAATTTATACAGGACTTATCAGATCAAATATAGATTATGGTTGTGTAATTTATGGATCAGCAGCAAAAACACATTTGGAGAAACTGGACAAAATACAATACCAAGCATTAAGACTATGTACATGTAGTATGAACAGATGCTGAGATATATTCATACATTAAACGGGTTCTTCATTTTTCTGAACTG
>NC_056505.1:42769900-42774160 GCF_014905685.2 Nematolebias whitei | reverse complement strand
TGTGCCGACCGTTCACGAGCCCTTTTGATAAAGAATTTCATAATACATTTTTGGCGACGAGGATGGGATGTTAAGAATTTAAATAAATAATTCTGAACGGCTGCACCATATTCAAACGAAGGGAAAAAAAAAAAAAGAGTGTTGAGAGAAATGTTGATGCGAGTTGCATAGTTGTGCCGGGTTGGAAGAGTTATCCAACCCTGGCTTTGTGTTTAAGAGGTGGAGGGGACGCCCGAGCCTTTGTGTGAGAGTTTAAAACAGAGAAAAAAAGTTTATTCAGACGCCTGAGGAGGCGTGAGCTGAACAGAGAAAAAGTTGTACCGGGATGGGAAGAAGTCCCATCCCAGTTGTTTTTGTTGTTTTTGAAAAGGTGTGAAGAAGCTCATCTTAGTTGTTAGAACAATTTTTCTGAAAGCAGATAGTCCGAGTGATGTTTTGACCACTTTTGCAGGCAATAGAGGTCAGAAAAAAAATGGCACCAATGACAGGACTTCAGCATAAAATCAGAAAATGCAATTACAGGCTCAATGGAGTAAACAAGAATGTGAGGACCGCCTGCTTGTTGAATGGACGGCTCGGTGCTCAGTTTGTGAGAATGAGCAGTGTAGCTGACGGGGCGGTGGAGCAGGTGTCCCGGTTGCGAGGAAAATTTGAGAGAAAGAAAGAAAAATGTGTTGAGGAAGTTCAGGAGAAAGAGAAACAGTTTTTACAACGAAAACAGTTGTTATCTGATGCGCAGACAGAGTGCAAGCTAGACCGCTTGATTAATGTAGCTGAGAGCGCGGTCGGTCATATATGCAGGCGTAAAAGGAGGAAGAAAGAGCGTGATGTTTCGCCGGAGCGAGTCGGAGCTTATGTTGCAAGGTTGGCTGACGGATGGAATCCGTCGAGTTTAATATCACAACCCACAGATGCTCGAGTTTCGAGACTGTTAGACAAAGGTGGAGGTCAGGTAATGAATTCAGCGCATCGAGTCAGAGCTTTGCAAGACTCGAGACCGTTGTTTGAAGTTTGTGCTGATTTACAGGGTCATCGGGTGACCCTGTGGGAGTGCGAGCAGAGATGTGCTGAGGAATGCGCTCGCTGTGCGTTCACAGAGCTGAAAGCTGTGAAAAAATCATTTGGCCAACCCATGGGTCGTGGGCCGAGAAGGGACGGCCAGAAAAACATGCAGGAACTTACTCGTTCTGCTTTCTGGAGGGCATTAATGCAGGCAGGAGTGCATGCAGCTGAGATGAATGATGTGTCAGCTGAAGAGCTGAGGGCTGGAAGCCATTATTTGGATTAAAAGGGGCAAAAAGTAGGGTCCAAAAGTTGACATCAACACTCTGAAAAGCAGATATTGTCAAACATTGAACATCAAAGGTCCAGAATTAGAGAGCCCAGATCTTGACGTTAAATTAAAAAGCCCCAAAACTTGAAGGTGATATTGATTTTAAAATGCCTAAAGTCAAGATGGTTTAAGGGGAAAAGGGTGGATTTGAAATGTCTAGAAATAAATATGTTGTTTGGAAGAAAGTGCATTGTATGTTGTTTATAAATGGTTTACCTGCAGCTATAGTTTTGACAGCATCTAAAAACAACTCTAGAAGTATCCAAAAATATCTGAGATAAAAAGAATTTCACCATCTTGTTTTGCAGATGTTTCACATTTAAAGTGAAAGTTCAGCTCTTTTCAAGAGGGGTTCTGTGGAAAAAGTTAACATCTCAGTTTTGAAAACTGATGAGTTAAACATTTTGAGTGGGGCCAAGACTAGAAGAAGGATTTCTTTTTAATGAATAAAGTTAATTATTGACACTTTTTGCATGAAGTGGTTATGTATGAAGAATTGTTTGATTAGTTGTAAGAACAAGACAGATGATGAAACTGCAAATACAACGATGTGAAGCATGCAGCATTAGAAGAAAGAGGGTCACGATAGTAAAATGCAGAGATAAATAGGGGAAAGGGACCATATCAGATCTGGCAAACGGATTTCATTGGCCCTTTGCCATGTCACAGGGGTGTAGATATGTATGTACGGCTGTAGATACATATTCAGGTGTGTCGGTGACTCATCTTTGTAAATATGCAAATCAGACATCTACTTTAAAAAGTCTTAGTATGATGAAATAATTTTATGAGGGTCCCCTTCAGATACAGATAATGGGACCCATTTTACTGGAAACAGGTGAAAGACTGGTCAGCTGAAAAACGTGTTGAATGGATTTATCATATTTCCTTATCACCCACAAAGCTGCTGGGCTGATTAAGAGAATGGATGAACTGTTAAAAAAAAAAAAAAAAAAAGAAATGCTGAGAAAATGAAAGACATGATTTGACAAACTGAAAAGTAAATTTGTTGCAGGCTGTGTTTCAATTGAATGATACTCCAGAGCTGCCTGTGAGAAAAAAAAAGAACCAATTAGCAACTCCTGGGTCTGAGGACTCTAGAGCCAGTGACAGTGATTTCAGGTCAAATTCAAGCTATAAAATTGGTCTGGGTCTGCCATATCCCAGAGGCAGGAGAAGGAAAAATGGGTAAATGTACCAATTCATAAGTGTTATTAAAGAGAAAACTAATTCTTCTCTCTTTTTGTTGAAAAGCAGTTTTCTTGCTTCCACAGCTGGATGCTCTCCTGGTCTTGGTTGTTTGGACGATCAAGGTCGCCCCGAGGAGCTGGTGACAAGGTGCCAAGTCAGATCGGAGTGCAGGCTGTTTGGGCATCACGTGCCTTGTTGCAGATGGACAACGCCTCATCAGCAACACCAGGACGTGTCGTGGAGGAGGATCAGGTGTTCACTTTGGTTGAAAAAAAAAAAGATGCAAGCAAGATCTGAGTGCAAAGTGACTTTTGGCATGCTACCACAGGGAAACCATCCCAGTGGTACCTTGGATGTCAGATTAGAATTGTGTGGAAACCCCACTGTGTAACATGTGTGGGAACTGTACATGCTAAACCAGATGAAGAAAACAAAAGGAGAACGAAGTTTGATTTTTACTGCCAATTAAGGAGAAGGAGGAGACGTGCTTCGTTGGCAGTTACCCAAGAAAGGTTCTGGATACCATCAGTTGTCATGACTCAAGAAGAAACGGTCAAAATACTGATAAAAGAAATAAACTTGCAGCCAAAGATGTGGGGGAGCACAGAAAAAGTGCTCTCCAACATAATTGAAGCTTTGAACTTGTTTTCCTGTGTACCTTGCAGTTTTTTTTTTGTACAGCTGCAGGAGGAGCCCTGCCAGAGGGTGGTGTCACTACATCGAATCATCATAAGTGGAGGAGAGTATGGAACATTTAAAACCTGAATTGACAAAATGTAATAAAGGCAACCACAATTATGCAAATATTACATTTTGCCTTTAATAACTGTACAAGGACACTGGTTTAAAAAAAAAATAAAAGTACAGGGTGAGTGGTTTGAGCCACAGACAAATCTCACATATAACATGCAACTACGTGAGACAACTGATAAAAGAGTGATATGTATGTTGAAACTAATCATGTTAACCCATGTTTAACCAGAGACAAGGTATTGTGTGATTAGACTCATGAACTAGGTTAGAGCAACAATAAAAAGTACCTAAGGTGCCTTTCTCTGGATGTGTGTGTGGTGTACATCTGTGAACTCGGAACAACCAGACTTATCGTTTGACTAATTATAGTTCCTTACTCCATGGCGAGTCTCTCTGGATCATTTAAAATGCGCATTGAATGAGTCCATAGAGTTGACTGAAATGATCAAGTCTCATAAGTCTAAACGTGTCTGATCTAACAGTGTCCACCTGCATGGCTCAAAGAAAGGTTTTTACATATGGCTAAAACTAATAGTATAGGCGTCGGCTCACCATGGGTGGGATATATTCACAGGAATATTATCTACGGCGCAAAATATATGCAGTATCCCTTTTGTTTGTTTAGTGAAGAGAAGAATAACTAGTTTGATCTATGTATCTCTGTATTAACTTTGTGTATTTTGGGAACTTGTTTAGGGTTTAAAAAAGAATTAATCAGGAAATTTATAATACAGCTGGTACATGGTTTGGTGGGGGAAAAAAAAAAAAACTATAATCTGAACACCTACCAGGTGTTTTGATTTACAATGATCGTGTCAGTGGGAATGTAATGAATCAAACGTTCCAGGGGTTTGAACAATCTGGATTTTCTTAACTGTGTGAGTGAGTTTAATTCAGAATTAAATGTCTAAAATTGCCATAAAAGCAAGGGTGGAATGATATAGAAATGATTATTTTAATGCTTTTATGTCAATCTATACCCA
>NC_056505.1:42760139-42769800 GCF_014905685.2 Nematolebias whitei | reverse complement strand
ATAGAGAATTGTCTTTTCTACTTGATTAATTCAAGAAAGAAAGTCTCCGGATGGGTCAAACTGTATTTCTGGATGCAGATCAATGAAATGACAGTTTCTGTCCCATAAGGTCAGTTTTGACATATGCCTAGTCCACTACACCAACGTTTTTAGTAAAAGCAGATGAAAAGAGCGCAGCAGTGGAAGGGTTAAATATTCGACAAGGCTTTGCTGGAGGGGAGGGGGTTTGGACTCATTGACAAAAGAAGTGTTGAAAGAAATGGGTTTGTGGTCAGAGAAAACTGCATCCCCAATTTCTAACTCAGAAACAGATAAACCAAAGGTTAATACTACATCCAGTGTGTGGCCATACTGGTGAGTTGGTCCTGCAACATTCTGTACAAAATTCAGAGACTGGATCAGATCTAGAAAGTCCTGAGTCAGCGGCTTTTCAGGGCAACAGACATGTATATTGAAATCTCCCAGAATCAAAACCCGATCATATCCGAGCAGAATCCAAGTTAAAAAGGCAGAGAGTTCAGCCATGAAGTCCTTATTATATTTGGGTGGCCTGTATAACACTGCAGAAAAAACAAGATTTGAATGGCCCACCTCAAAACATACCATACCATACCATTTTATTTATAGAGTACTTAAAACAGCGACAAGGCCAACCAAAGTGCTGTGGAGACAGAACAACAGGTAACACACAAAGCAATATACAAAATGAAGTAAATCAGAAATATAGACATAAAAACGATGCAGATAATGATGACTAACCAGTGTGGAGCATACAGGTTCAAAACACAGATCATCTGGTGTTGAAAGCTACTGAATAGTAGTGGGTTTTTAAATGGGACTTGAAAACCGAGAGGGAGGGGGCCTGTCTGACAAGCAGAGGTAACTCGTTCCAGAGTCTTGGTCCTGCTACAAAGAAGGCCCTGTCCCCTCTGCACTTAAGATGAGTTCTTGGAACTGTGAGGAGCAACTGGTCTGCTGACCTCAGGGAACGTGGTGAGACATACGGTTGTAGCAGATCGGAGAGATTGGGGGGGGGGGGGACTGTTCAGTGATTTGTAGACATACAGGGGTACTTTGAACTGGATTAGAAAGTGAACCGGTAACCAGTGCAGTGAGGCCAAAACTATGTAATGTGCTCTCTTTTGCCTGCACTGGTTAAAAATTGGGTTGCTGCATTCTGGACCAGTTGTAGTCGTGCAATGGAGGTCTGACTGATACCAAACAAAAGCGAATTGCAGTATACAAGCCTAGATGTAATGAATGCATGTATTACTGTCTCCAGGTTATTTTGGACAATATGGGCTTCAGTTTAGACAGCTGCCTCAGTTGGAAGAAACATGATTTAACAATCATGTTTACGTGACTGTTAAGTTTCAGGGAAGAGTCCATTATCACTCCCAGATTAGTGACTCTTTGTTTTTCTGACAGGGTTAGAGCGGAGAGGTCGATACAATGGTTTGTGATTGTGTTGTTGGGAGGGAACAACATGACTTCAGACTTCTTTTCATTGAAACTTAAGAAATTTAAAGCCATCCAGTCCCTGATGTCAGCCAGGTAGTCGAGCAGAGGTTGAATAGAGCATGTGCCATTGTGTCTTAGGGGGAAGTAAATTTGACAGTCATCGGCGTAGAAGTGGAAGGGTATGTTGTGTTTCCGGAAAATAGCACCAAGCGGCAGCAGGTATAAAGAGAATAGGAGGGGACCCAGGATGGACCCCTGCGGAACCCCCCATTTAAGCTCTGCCGCTGCAGAACTATAATCCTTGATGGAGACACAAAAGGATCTGTCAGCGAGGTAAGACATGAACCAATTGAGGGCTGACCCTGTGATGCCCATCCACTGCTCCAACCTAGCAATGAGGATCTCATGGTCGATGGTGTCAAAGGCGGCTGTGAGGTCCAACAGGACAAGCAGCACAGAATCACCGGTATCAGTGGTTAAGAAAATGTCATTAAAGACCTTCAGCAGAACAGTTTCAGTGCTATGGAGAGGTTTAAAGCCAGATTGGAATAGCTCTAAGATGGCGTGACCCTCTAGGAAGCACTTCAACTGGGACTCGACTATTTTCTCCAGTAGTTTTGAAACAAATGGGAGTTTGGAGACAGGCCGGAAGTTGGATACGACTGAGGGGTCAAGGTTTGGTTTTTTCAGGAGAGGCTGGACAGCAGCATGTTTAAAAGATTTTGGCACCACGCCAGTGGATAAACTACTTTTTACTATAGCCAGAATGGACAAACCTAGAGTAGGAAAAACCTCCTTTAGTAGTCGAGGGGGGACCACATCAAAGGGAGAACCAGAAGGTTTCAAGCTGCACATGACCTGCTCTAGAGAAGATAGAGTGATGGGTTCAAAATGGTCAAATGGAGCTACAGATTGAGGTGGGATGGATGGGCCATGAGTTGGAGGGGAAATGAGAGCCCTGGTGGTCAAAATTTTCCAAAAAGAAATGTAGGAAGTTGTTGCACAGCTCAATTGAGGCTTCCAGAGGTGATGGTTCAGTGAGGTAGAGAACAGATTTTATGGTAGAGAAGAGGACACGTGGGTTGCGAGAGTTTGAGGTAATTATATCAGAGAAGTATTTGGATTTAGCAGCTTTCACTGCTTTCTGATAACAGCGCCAACTCTCTAAGTATTTGAAAAGAGACCTGCAGCCTGTCTTTCCTCCACTTGCGCTCTGCCCTCCTACATTGCTGCCTAGCAGCTTTGGTGACGTCACTCAGCCAAGGTTCTGCTCTGAGTTTTGATTTTTTGGTTTTAACAGGCGCAACATGATCCAGAGTCTTTAAGTAGACGGAGTTGAACTGGGATGTAAGCTCCTCAGTAGTGGTGAGAAACACCGAGGGCTGAATTATCATTTCAGAGTTATAAACATCTGTGAAGCGTGCGGCAGTGAAATGGTTAATGGTCCGGCTGCGACGTGCATGAATGCACGGCTTAGGAATTAGATGGGGGAGGGTGAACTCAAACTGGACTGGTATGTGGTCTGAAAAAACATTATCACCAATTTCAAGATTACCAACAGTCACGTCACGAGTTAAAACAATGTCCAGTGTATGTCCACGCTCTTGGGTGGGACCGTTTACATGCTGAGTTAGGTTAAATGAGTCCAATAAATCTAAAAAGTCCTTAACCAAGGGCTTCTCCTGACAGCACACATGCAAATTAAGGTCCCCAATAATGAAAACATGCTCATATTTTGGTGTGATTTCAGCCAAGAAATCAGAAAACTCATTTATGAAATCCTTAGATTGAGGTGGGCGGTAGACGAGTGCAAATAACGTCGGAGGCGATTGGCCGAGTTCAAAGACGCTCAACTCAAAGCTGGCGTGGGAAACTGGGATGGGCAGTTGTTTACAGTCAAAAGTTGATTTGAATATTGTTAACAATCTACTACGGCCTGATAGCCATGGTACATTAAAATACAGACAGTTAGGTGGCAATAATTCCGTCAAGGCACTGGACTCACCCTGAGACATCCAAGTCTCTGTGATGCAGAAAAAGACCAACTCGTACTCTTGAAAGAAGTGCCTGAGGATAAAAATTTTGTTGGCAACAGATCTTGCATTGACCAAACACATACGGATACTGTCCAAAGTGGAGCCAGCAGCGGTGAAGTTTGCGTGCATCAGTGGCCTCAGGTTTTCAATAACAGCCCCTCCGGGTCTGTCCGAGCTGCGCACCGGCTGACAACTCCCGTTGTTTACCTAGTCCGGGCACACGGGAAGCTTGCGATGGAAACCATGACCACCAGCTGAAGAGGAAGATGCAGCGCGCAGGGCTTTAAGCTTTACCTTCCACCCAGCACGTTTTCCCCGGCATCTGAAGCGAAGTCTCCGAGCAGGGAGGTGAGGAGCCCAGCGGAGGTAAACTGGCACGTTCGCCAGCAGGGGGAGGAGGGGGGGGGTCCAGAGGTACGCTCATATTTGTCCAAATAAGCGACATTGGCAGCAGAAAAACGAAGATCCAGAAGCTGTTGTCGGTCATACATCAGTAGTGAGTCTATATCACAGATAAAAAACGAATAAAACAAGTAATCCGAACACCACTTGCAATCCAAGTTACACGGGCGCCATCTTACCGGAAACACAGCAGTTCATATAAGGTATAAACAGAAACAGCATTTAAGTATCTAAGATAAAGTATAGTCTTTTTAGATGAAACATTGACACTCTGAGAACATGGTTCACAGCAGGAGTCATCTCTTCACTGCCAATTCAGCTAAAAGAGAATTAGTCTAAAATATTTCAAGCAGTAAATTCTTTATGAAAATTCTAAAGATAGTGGCACCTTTCAGTGTATGGCTTTTTAAAATCCTTTAAAGTCCAAAGAAAGAAAGAATTTGAACTCAAAGCTCCTTAATGCTTTCAACACTTTAGCTCATTCTGCGAAAAACCACAGAGTTGTTTTTGGCAGGAAACAGTCCACGTGTAGAGACCAACATGTACACATGATCGCTTTGACAGAGTAAAAAAGATTGCTTTTTCATGATTCAATGGAAATAAATCTACACTGAAGTAAAAATAGAGAACATCAGGACATGAAAAACAACTTGAGTGTTGTCTAAGGCAAAGTTAAATACAAAACAACACAGAAGAAATACAGTCAACATAATAATTACGAATTCAAGTGTGTGGTCTGAAAATAAGTTTCTGTCCTTTAAATCAAGGATTGTTTATAACACAGCACAGACTCCAACCACCACTGCTAAAAATGAAGATAACACAAAAACAGCAGTAAAAAGATCAGGTGATTAGAAAAACAATTATTAATCTGCATTTACAAATTACATCTGTTACAAATTTAATTCCACAAAACAATGATTTGGTGCCTCAGAGGTTTCACTGACTGCAGTTGCATCAGCTGACAGGAACAGCTGGAGGACCAAGGTTCAGTAGCACACATGGATCTGACTACAACCTGGAACAAGCTGCACAAAAACAAGGTTCAGTAGCACACACAGATTAGGGTGACCAGATGTCTCTGATTTTCAAGAAAAGTCCTGTTTTGGACGACCTGTCCCCAGGCTAAAGCTGTCCCCAGAAATGCCCCAGATTTGAGCGTTTTATGAATGTAGCCAAGCCAGAGTCCAGACTTGAATCTGATTGAACATCTCTGGAGATATCTGAAAATGGCTGCACAGATGTCTCCCATCCAACCTGATGGAGCTTGAGAAGTACTGAAAACAATGTGAGCTACGTAAATAACTGGAGTGCTTTTTTGGGGAAAACATGGTCTGATGTGGAGAGATAGCATCCATCCTGCATTAGGTGGAGCTGCTCTTCTTTCTAGAAATTTGGCTGATTTTGTTTGTCCTCCAAATTATTGACAACCCAGGGTCCAGTCCAGGAAGCAGAGCTATAGGCTTCAACACCTCTCTGCTGCTCCTTCTCTGTTATCCACACACACCCCATTGAAACAGTGTTAGATGATGCAGCTTTAGAAATATTACTAGAACCTCATTTATGTTTGGACTGTTTTTGTCCTGTTGAGCTCTCTGAATTGTCAAAAATAATAGCTTCAAAGCTTAATGACGTATTTCCCCTAATTAATGTCCACATTTTGGATCAGCTTAATTTGTCTTTAATGAATGGTTATGTACCACAGCACTTTAAGGTTGCTGTAATTAAACCTTTACTTAAGAAGTCTGACCTTGATTCAGAAATCCTGACAAATTATAGACTTATATCTAACCTAACTTTCATCTAAAAAATTCTAGAGAAAATCAGGTTAGTTGCATCAGCATGGGATGCATTTTCATTGCGATGCAGATGTCGATGAAACCTAATGAATCCAATCAGCTACCTAACTACAAGCATGTCTTAAAGACATAAAAACCTGGATGACCCTAAATTTTCTGCTTTTAAACTCAGACAAGACTGAGATTGTGGTTTTTAGACCTGAACATTTTTGGAATAAAATTTTCAGTCTTTCATTTTCTCTGGATTGTATTAATTTGGCCTTCAGTTCTAAAGTTAAAAACCTTGGTGTTATATTTGACCAGTATATGTCTTTTAACCCACATGTTAAAATGTTACCAAAACCACTTTCCTCCACCTGCTTTATATCATTAAGATTAGAAACATCTTGTCCAAAATGGATGCAGAAAATCTAGTTCATGCATTTATCACATCTATGCTGGACTATTGTAATTGTTTATTATCTGGGTGTTCACAAACTTCATTAAAAAGTCTTCAGCTGATCCAAAATGCTACTGCCAGAGTCTTAACTGGAGTTAGTAGGAGAGATAATATTTCTCCAGTTTTAGCTTCTCTCCATTGGCTCCCTGTCAAATCCAGAATTGAATTCAAAATCTTACTTCTGACCTACAAAGCTCTCAACAACCTAGCTCCATCTTATATTACAGATCTTGTTGTTCCATATTTTCCTAACAGAGCACTTCACTCTCAGACTGCAGGTTTACTTGTGGTTCCTAGAGTTTCCAAAAGCAGAATGGGAGGAAGTTCTTTCAATCAGGCTCGTCTATTGTGGAACCAACTTCCAGTTTCTGTCCGTGAGGCTGTCACATTGTCCAACTTAAAACTTTAAGACTAGGCTTAAGACTTTCTTTTTTGATAAATCCTATAGTTATGCTTGGCATGGGTTTCCCGAGCTATCCCTTAGTTATGCTGCTATAAGCTTAGACTGCTGGAGGATAAACTGACCACACTTTTTCACTCTGCTACTGTCTTTACTTACTCTGCTCAACCTGTTCTGTATTTGTAATTATTTTTTCTATAACATGTTTTTGTCTTTCAGGTTCACCTGGACCTACATCTGAACCTGCCATTCTGTGTTCGTTTGTCTCTCCTTCCTTTCCTCTCAAATCCAGTTGGTCAAAGCAGATGGCCGCTTGTCCTGAGCCTGGTTCTGCTGGAGGTTTCTTCCTTTTAAAAGGGAGTTTTTTCCTTTCCACTGTTGCCACTGTGCTAGCTCAGGATGGGAGACTGCAACAAAGCCAAGATTCAACTCCTCTGCTGGATTCCTTGATAGAGAACTTTACCCGAAGACATGCCCGAAGAACCTCCCTAGGGAGGTGCACAGGGAGCATCATATGAGATGCCCAAACCACCTCAACTGGCTCCTCTCGATGTGGAGGAGCAGCGATTCTACTCAGTCTCTCATGATAACTGAACTTCTCACCCTATCTCTAAGGGAGAGTCCAGCTACCCTGCAGAGGAAACTCATTTCAACCTCCTGTATCCACGATCTCATTCTTTTGGTCATTACCTGGAGTTCATGACCATAGGTGAGGGTAGGAACATAGACTGACCGGTAAATGGAGAGCTTTACAGTTCAGCTGTCTCTTCAACACAACAAACCGGCACAGAGTCTGTAATACTGCAGACGCTGCACCAATCCATCTGTCAATCTCACGCTCCATTCTTCCCTAACTCATGAACAAAACCCTGAGATACTTGAACTCCTCCACTTGAGGCAGAACCTCACCCTCAACTTGAAGAGAACAATCCACCCTTTTCCTACTGGGACCATGGCCTCAGATTTGGAGGTGCTGATTCTCATCCCAGATGCTTCACACTTGGCTGTGAACCGCTCCAGTAAGAGCTGAAGACCACGGCACGATGACGCCAGGCACCAGCCATATGTAAATGTGATTTCTTTAATAAACTGGCAATAATCACAAAAAATCTTCTCACATAGTCATAATGGGGTATTGTGTGTAAAATTTTGAGGAAATAGATTAATACAATTTGGAAAAAGGCTGCAACATAACATGGAAAAAGTGCTACGTTTATGGTTTTATATATATATATATATATATGTATGTATATATGTATATATATATATATATATGTATGTATATATATATATATGTATGTATATATATGTATGTATATATGTATATACGTGTATATATATGTGTGTATATATATATATGTGTATATATATATGTGTGTATATATATATAGATACCGGATTCCAAAAAAGTTGGGACACTAAAATTGTGAATAAAATCTGAATGCAATGATGTGGAGATGGCAAATGTCAATATTTTATTCATGATATAACATAGATGACAGATCAAAAGTTTAATCAGAGTAAATGTAACATTTTAAAGGAAAAATATGTTGATTCAAAATTTCACAGTGTCAACAAATCCCAAAAAAGTTGGGACAAGTAGCAATAAGTGGCTGGAAAAAAGATATTGAGCATATAACGAACAGCTGGAAGACCAATTAACACTAATTAGGTCAATTGACAACACGACTGGGTATAAAAAGAGCTTCTCAGAGTGTCAGTGTCTCTCAGAAGCCAAGATGGCAAGAGATCACCAATTCCACCATTGTTGCGCAGAAAGATAGTGCAGCAATACCAGAATGGTGTTACCCAGTGTAAAATAGCAAAGACTTTTAAGTTATCATCATCAACCGTGCATAACATCATCAAAAGATTCAGAGAATCTGGAACAATCGCTGTGCGTAAGGGTCAAGGCCGTAAAACTCTACTGGATGCTCGTGATCTCTGGGCCCTTAAACGTCACTGCACCTCAAACAGGAATGCCACTGTCAAGGAAATAACAGAATGGGCTCAGGAATACTTCCAGAAAGCATTGTCAGTGAACACAATCCACCGTGCCATCTGCCGTTGCCAGCTGAAACTCTACAGTGCAAAGAGGAAGCCATTTCTAAGCAAGCTCCACAAGCTCAGACGTTTGCACTGGGCCAGGGGTCATTTAAAATGGAGTGTGGCAAAATGGAAGACTGTTCTGTGGTCAGATGAGTCACGATTTGAAGTTCTTTATGGAACACTGGGACGCCATGTCATCCAGACCAGAGAGGACAAGGATAGCCCAAGTTGTTATCAACGCTCCGTTCAGAAGCCTGCATCACTGATGGTATGGGGTTGCATGAGCGCTTGTGGCATGGGCAGCTTGCATGTCTGGAAAGGCACCATTAATGCAGAGAACTATGTTCAGGTTCTAGAACAACATATGCTCCCATCTAGACGTCATCTCTTTCAGGGAAGACCCTGCATTTTTCAACACAATAATGTCAGACCACATTCTGCAGCAATCACAACATCATGGCAACGTAGGAGAAGGATCCGGGTACTGAAATGGCCAGCCTGCAGTCCAGCTCTTTCACCTATAGAGAACATTTGGCACATCATAAAGAGGAATGTGCGACAAAGAAGGCCCAAGACGATTGAACAGTTAGGCCTGTATTTTAGACACGAATGGGAGAGCATTCCTATTTCCTAACTTGAGAAACTGGTCTCTTCTGTCCCCAGACGTCTGTTGAGTGTTGTAAGAAGAAGCGGGGATGCCACACAGTGGTTAAAATGGACTTGTCCCAACTTTTTTGGGATTTGTTGACGCCATGAAATTTGGAAACAACAGATTTTTCCCTTAAAATGATACATTCTCTCAGATTAAACTTTTGATCTGTGGTCTGTGTTCTATTCTGAATAAAATATTAGATGTTGGCACCTCAACATCATTGCATTCAGTTTTTATTCACAATTTGTTTAGTGTTCCAACTTTTTTGGAATCCAGTTTGTATATATATATATATATATATAT
Source organism: Nematolebias whitei (assembly GCF_014905685.2). Classification (NCBI taxonomy): domain Eukaryota; kingdom Metazoa; phylum Chordata; class Actinopteri; order Cyprinodontiformes; family Rivulidae; genus Nematolebias; species Nematolebias whitei. Next base: position 42,760,259 of record NC_056505.1, on the reverse strand, counting down.
ATATATATATGTGTGTATGTATACATATATATATGTGTGTATGTATATGTGTGTATATATATGTGTGTATTTATATACGTGTGTGTATATATATATATGTATATATATACGTGTGTATAC
>NC_056505.1:42726928-42760039 GCF_014905685.2 Nematolebias whitei | reverse complement strand
TATACACACACAGTGTATTATATTTTTGATATAACCACAATCAGGTAATTCAATAATGGCACATCTAATTCATTGTTTTTTTTATATTTCTTCAATTTCATTTATTTAACACCAAGTCATAACTGAAGTCTTCTCAGGGCACTGAACAGAATCACGAAACTTCTCTTTCTTTTTTACATTAGTCTGTCAGTGAATGTGATCATAATCTTGGGGCACATGATATATCACCAAACTTAAAAAGGATGCTTATAGGGATGTTCTATCAACTAGTTGTCAGCTGTAACATCAGAGCACAAGGATGGAGAAACAAACACCCTCTTCAATTAACACCTAGCCAAACAGGGGCCAGCTTTATTTTGCTGTTGATTTTTCAGATGTACACTACAGGTCTTTATTTTTATTAACCATCAGATTAATTTTATTAGATGTCTGATTAGTTATTTAACTCCTCTAATATTTGTTTGTCCAACAAGCACCTCAGAATGACCAGACTACTTCTTTAGGAACCCTAGACTAATGAACTACTGCCCAGTGAAGTCATCACATACACTGTTTATGGGTGGAGAGTTCTTTCCCAGTAAATAAAATGAGACTCTTTCAGTCCTGCAGTCTGTTCAGTGGACACACACATGATCAGAGTCAGTTTGTTTAGTTTTTTTATTTCAAAGAACTTTACTTCATACAAAATGTTCAATTTAGAAACAATTGTAGAGTTTAAAGTTTCCTCAGTAAACATCAAATCAGGCAAAACAAGATTTCACTGAATGTCAGGATCCATAGAAAGGAATGTTGGAGCTCAGCTATCAACAGTGCTAAATACTGATTTAAATAGAAATGTTCCTTTTCAACAAACCCCACATTTTATATCAAATTAAAAAAAAAAACATAACCAAACAAAGCATGTGGTAAGTTCTGTACATGCACATACATTGTTAAAACATGCAAACCTTGTTTTTTTTAACAAGAAACCCCCACATGTGCATGTCAGGTAGAAATGCAAACGTGTGAATAATGTGGGCCTGCATGAGTACTTCCTGTTTGTTGCCTTGCAGAGACCACACATTCAAGAAAACATTCTGGGAACCTTCTGTTGCACAGTGCATGGAAGTCACCTGAATAATGACTGAATCAGTGGAAAAAAAAGGTTTCTGCACATTTGTTCTTGTGAGCAAACAGAACACGTGAGATTCCTGCTGAGGGATTTCCTGCCGACACTGTTTTGCATGCAAATATATAAAGCTAGTGTTTGCCTACACAACATGTTGTACGTGTGTGTGTGTATACTTTATGCATCGCTGCTGTTCAAGTCACTTCTGTTTGCATGCTTCGTAGACATTTGGTCAATATTATGCTGAAGCCTCATTTTGGAGAAATCAGCACTTGAAGCTACAGAAAATGGGTTTCTTCTTGTTGCATAGCCCAACCTGTTAGAGCCCCGAGCTTCCCCCCTCCCTGCTCAGACTGTTGGATCTTCCTCCCCCCACATCCTTGAACATGATGCTGCCTGTCCCCAATGAAAAGCACTGCAGAGAGTTCAGAAGACGTTTCGCTCCTTATCCGAGGAGCTTTCTCAATTGAGAAAGCTCCTCGGATGAGGAGCAAAACATCTTCTGTTACAAATAAAGTCCAGTTGTTTTTGTATGGAACGCTTTTTGAATTCATCATGTCCTGGATGACTGAGAATCTTCACCAGCACACTGCAGAGAGTCCAAACGCTCACCAGAGTTGTACCTAATCAAAAACTTTTAGTGTGTTTATCAGACCATGCTCTCTGTCTGATACAGCTCACTGAGACCAAGTCACAAACTGAAAATGGTCTTCTCTCTAACAAAGTTGAGTCAGATCCTCTGGACAGATTGTTTTTGTTGAAACGTTTCATCTTTTATCTAAAGGACTTCTTCAGTCTGACGAGCTGCAACAAACTCAGTCTTATAAGGAGCACCTTTCATAGTGGATCAACCAGTTTGCTGGTGACATCAAGAATTATCTCTTCACATGATAAAGGAGGACCATCAGCCTACCAATTGATAGTTAGTGCCCTGATGGCCGCTTGCCATTACCATATTTTTCACTGTATAAGTCACAGTTTTTTGCATAATTTGCATGCCCTGCAACTTATATGCCTAAGTGACATATTTATGGATTTTTTCTCATATTTATAAACCAATTTTTGGCTGAGATATGACCATTTTCATTCATCCATCCATCCATTTTCTTCCACTTATCCAGTAAATTGAGAGCTTTGCCTTTTGACTCAGCTCTCTCTTCACCACGATAGACCCGTACAGCGCCTGCTTCACTGCAGACGCTGCACTGCAGATGCTGCACTGCAGACGCTGCACTGCAGACGCTGCACCTATCCGCCTATCAATCTCACGTTCCATTTTTCCCTCACAAGACCCCAAGATACTTGAACTCCTCCACTTGGGGCAGGACCACCTCCCTGACCCAGAGAAGGCACTCTACCCTTTTCTAGCTCAAGACCATGGCCTCGGATTTGGAGGAACTGATCGTCATCCCGGCCGTGTCGCACTTGGCTGCGAACTGCTCCAGCGAAAGCTGTAGATCACGATCTGATGAAGCCAATAGGACCACATCATCTGCAAAAAGCAGAGAAGCAATCCAAAGGCCACCAAAACGGATCCCCTCAACACCTTGGCTGCGCCTAGAAATTCTGTCCATAAAAGTTATGAACAGGATCGGTGACAAAGGGCAACCTTGGCGAAGTCCAACTCTCACCGGGAACAAGCCCGACTTACTGCCGGCAATGTGGACCAGACTCTGACACCGGTCATACAGGGACCTAACAGCCTGTATCAAAGGGCCCGGCACCTCATACTCCCAGAGAACCCCCCACAGGGTTCCCTGAGGGACGCGGTCAAACGCCTTCTCCAAGTCCACAAAGCATATGAGTTGGACAAACTCCCACGCACCCTCCAGGACCCTGTTGAGAGTGTAGAGCTGGTCCAGTGTTCCACGACCAGGACAAAAACCGCACTGCTCCTCCTGAATCCGAGGTTCGACTATCCGACGGACCCTCCTCCCCAGAACCCCCGAATAGACCTTACATGGGAGGATTAAGAGCGTGATTCCCCGTAGTTGGAACACACTCTACAGTCCCCCTTTTTGAACAGGGGGACCACTACTCCAGTCTGCCAATCCAGGGGAACTTCTCCCGATGTCCACGCAATGTTGCAGAGTCGCGTAAGCCAACACAACCCTACAACACCCAGAGCCTTAAGGAACTCCGGGCGAATCTCATCCACTCCTGGGGCCCTGCCACCGAGGAGCTTTTTAACCACCTCGGTGACCTCAGCACCAGAGATTGGAGGGCCCGACCCAGAGTCCCCAGGCTCCGCTTCCTCAGTGGAAAATGTACCGGTGGGATTGAGGAGGTCTTCAAAATATTCTGCCCACCGACCCATGACATTCCGAGTTGAGGTCAGCAGCACACCACCCCTACTATTAACAGTGTTGGTGGTGTACCGCTTTTCCCCCACAAGACGCCGGATGGTGGACCAGAATTGCCTCGACCTGTGCGGAAGTCATTCACCATGGCCTCTCCGAACTCCTCCCATGTCCGAGTTTTTGCCTCAGCGACCACCCAAGCCACATGTCGCTTGGACTGCTGGTACCCATCAGCTGCTTCCAGGGTCCCACATGCCAAAAGGCCCGATAGGACTCCTTCTTCAGCCTGACAGAATCCCTTTCTGTTCAAGGGTTGCCATCACGACAGGCACAGACAACCTAGCAGCCACAGCTCTGGTATGCTGCCTCGACAATAGAGGCACAGAACATGGCCCACTCCTACTCAATGTCCCCCACCTGCCCCGGAACATGTTCGAAGTTCTCCCGAAGTTGGGAGTTAAAGCTCCGTCTCACAGGAGACTCTGCCAGACGTTCCCAGCAAACCCTCACAATATATTTGGGCCTACCAGGTCTGACCGGCATCTTCCCCCACCTTCGGAGCCAGCTCACCACTAGGTAGTGATCAGTGGACAGCTCTGCCCCTCTCTTCACCCTAGTGTCCAAGACATGTGGCCGTAGATCAGATGAGACGATGACAAAGTCGATCATCGAACTGCAGCCTAGGGTGTCCTGGTACCAAGAGCACATGTAGACAACCTTATGCTTGAACATGGTGTTCGTTATGGACAATCCATGACGAGCACAGAAGTCCAACAACAGAACACCACTCGGGTTCAGATCAGGGGGGCCGTTCCTCCAAACCACACCCCTCCAGGTCTCACTGTCATTGCCCACGTGAGCATTGAAGTCTCCCAGCAGAACAAGGGAGTCCCTAGGAGGTGCACTTTCCAGTACCCCCTCCAAGGACTCCAAAAAGGGTGGATAATCTGAACTGCCGTTTGGTGCATATTTGGTGCATGTTTGGTGCATTTGTTCTAGAATTGCGCCGCTCAATGTGGCTGCATGTTGGAGCAGCTCTGTGACTTTCATTCTGAGAATTTGCTTTTGGAAACTTTAATTCCTCTTTTTCTGGATGTAAATCACATTTTTTGGATGGTTGTTTCCTCTGGTATCAGATGCTGTGCAGCTGGAAGGATTTTTACTGAGACTTTTTTGGTTTTGGACATTTGTTATGATGCGTAACCATGGCAACAAGGCAGTTTTCTACAACAACAGCTGATTAACATCTCAAAAACTCAAATAATATCTCAACTACGGCCCCAACTCTCAAATGAGTTGAAAAGTATGTTATGTGGACGCATTCTCATCTACCTGCCAGCTGTGCTCGAGTGCCTGACAACTGAGATCCTGGAACTAGAAGGAAACACGGCTCATGACAGCGGAAGGACAGGATCGTCCCTCAGCACCTACAGCTGTCTGTCCGCAGCTATGAGGAGCTCGGCAGACTGCTGGGAGGAGTGGCCATCGCTCTGGGAGGAGTTCTGCCCAGCATTCAGGCGGTCCTACAACCCGGGGGAACCAAGAGACCAGCCGAGTCTGGGTGGATGGATCGGACGGCATCTGCAGCCAGTTTCTTAGGATCCACTGTGAGATGGATATTTACAAGAGATCCTTCCTGCCTACAGCCATCAGCATCTAAAACATCTCTTAATGAAATGAGGGTAACGAGTTTTAACAACAAATAATTTCCCTTTGGGATTAATAAAGTATTTTTGAATTGAATTTAATTGAATAAGCACAAACGACAGTCAGAACCCATCCTCCCACACGTAGGTGGAGGGAGGCCACCCTCTCATTCACCTGGGTGAACCCCAACACACAGGCACCAAGATGGGGGGCAATAAGTATGCCCACTCCTGCTTGGCGCCTCTCACCAGGGGCAACTCCAGAGTGGAAGAGTGTCCAACCCCTTTCAAGGAAACTGGTTCCAGAGCCAGAGCCATGCGTAGAGGTGAGTCCGACTATTACTAGCCGGAACCTCTCAACCTCACACACCATCTCAGGCTCCTTCCCCACCAGTGAGGTGACATTCCACGTCCCAATAGTCAGCTTCTTTAGCCGAGGATCAGACCGCCAGGGTCCTCGCCCTTGGCCACCACCCATCCCACATTGCACCCGACCCCTTTGGCCCCTCTCACAGGTGGTGAGCCCATTTTCATTCATTCTGACTGAAAATATTGAACAGTACCATTTTCAGCTGCTATGGCACTCAAGTAGTGTGGCATGCCGTTGTGTCATGTAATAGGTAAAAGTGGCTATTAATGACACAATCTGCTTGCCATAGTCTGCCATCGTTGTTCAGCTCGCTTGGAGCAACCATCAAATCCGCTTCATTTCGCTGCACCGCCCCAGAGAAAATGCAGCTGATTTGACTATTAAAGTGCATTTATTAAGCAAAAGTTCAACTGAGACACACCTTTACTATAATGTCGAGCAAACAAATAATTGTTTCAGGTGCTTATCTTGTTAAATTTTGAAGAAATACACAGCATTCCTCTTTCATGACTTCCTCCCTGTCGGCATGCTCCCAGAGCACCAAGGCAGCGAATACTTTCGAAATACAGCTGATTTAATCGTTAAAGTCCTTTTTTTAAGTAAAAGTTCAACTGAGACACACCTTTGCTATAAAGTCGAGCAAACAAATAATTGTTAATTGTAATTGTTTTGAGGTGGTTATCTTGTTAAATTTCAAAGAAATGCACAAGGACTCATCCCTCTGTGTGTGCACCTGCTTCTGCGAATCGTGTTTTAAAAATGCAGCTGATTTGACCATCAAAGTGCATTTATTAAGGAAAAGTTAGACTGAGACACACCTTTAATATAATTTTGAGCAAACAAATTTATGTTTTTACGTGTTAATCTAGTTAAATTATTGTTAAAGTCCTCCTGTGCACACTCCTGCAGCCAATCGATTTTTGGCACAACACCGGCCCACATTTCCGGGTTGTCACTGCTGACGCGTAACAAACGCGACGTGTCAGCGGTGATGCATAATAGATGCGACGTATTTATGGATTTTTCCACTTTATTAGACAAATATGGACTGATGCAACTTATACGGTGGTGTGACGTGTACAGCAGAAAATACGGTAACGGGGTTGGGTGATACTAGCAATAACAGCATTGTAAGAGGGGGATAGTTGGACAGGGAGCCCACAGAGGCTGATGGTCCTCCTTTATCATGTGAATTGCTAGTTCTGGATGTCAACATCAAACTGGTTGATTCACAATGAGAAGGTGTTATTTATAAGACTGAGTTTGTTGCAGCTCTTCAGACTGAAGAAATCTTTTGGATAAAAGATTAAATGTTTCTACAAGAAGAATCCATCCAGAAGACCTGACTCAACCTTGTAAGTTTTTCTACCTGGATTATTAGCAGCACACTACCCCCAGGAAATCTACAAAACACACCAATAAACAGAAAAAGGAGAACAACAGACGTAAAAACATTGTCATCCCTTATGTTGCTGGAGTATCAGAGAAATTCAGAAGGATCTTCAACAAACACAAGATCCCAGTGCATTTCAAACCCAGCAGGACTCTCAGACAGAGGCTGGTCCACCCTAAGGACAAAACACCCATACACAAACAGAGTGGTGTAGTGTATGCGGTCCAGTGCAGCGAGGACTGTCCAGACCTCTACATTGGAGAAACTAAACAGCCTCTTCACAGACGCATGACTCAACACAGGAGAGCCACCTCCTCTGGACAAAATTCAGCTGTTCACCTCCACCTCACAGATAAGGGACACTCTTTTGAGGACCAAAATGTGCACATTTTGGACCGAGAACACAGATGGTTTGAGAGGGGGGTGAAGGAAGCAATTTATGTAAAAAGAGAAAAGCCGTCTCTTAACAGAGGAGGAGGCCTCAGATTTCCACTTTCAAAAACCTATAATGCAACTTTAAAACAGATTCCCAGCCGGTTTTCACACCTGATGGGAACAGAGGGGCCTCGACTGTGAATTAGAGGAACAAAGACCTACTGTTTAGGTTTTTAGGTGTGAACTGCCAATCTACATATATGTGTGTGTGTCTTATGTTTGTGTGTGTGTCTTATCTCACTCAGCCTTATAACCTGTATCTCTCACTCTCTGCTCCTTGAATTGAGAAAGCTCCTCGGATGAGGAGCGAAACGTCTTCTGTTACAAATAAAGTCCAGTTGTTTTTGTATTGAACGCTTTTTGAACACCTGGATTATTGCACATGTATTAGAAGTTTCCATGATCCTTCACACATCCACAGACCCCCTGACTGCCTCACAGGTCCACTATTAGCTGGCCCCACCTCCAGACAACATTTGGATCGTTTGCTGCTGTTTGCTTGAAAATGTTCTCAAACATTCATCAATTACTTTTGCAAAAGTATGTTTGAGATTATTAAAATAGTGTTAATACAAATTTAAACTCTACCACAAATTTGAAGAACAATTCATGACTTGATGAATAAAAGGTCATTTTAAGACACAATGCTCATTATAAATATTCTATTAATTTTTGCTTGTGTTTAAATGAGTATGTATTGGTTTTCAGACTTTTCTTTAGTAAAGAGAAGCTAACTGTTAAACAGATAAAGAATATGAAGGAATGCATGTCGCCCATCACACACTTTCAGACTAAAATCCATCCATCCATCTTTTACACGCTTCTTCCATTTTGGGTCACGGGGGTCGCCGGTGCCCATGTCCGGCAATCACTGTGCGAGAGGCGAGGTACACCCTGGACAGGTCACAAGTCCATCACAGGGCCACATAAATACAAACAACCATTCACTCTCTCACTCACACCTAGGGACAATTTAGAGTTACCAGTCAGCTTAACATGCATGTTTTTGGTCTGTGGGAGGAAACCGGAGAACCCGGAGAAAACCCACGCATGCACGGAGACAGACTAACATCAACAAACGATAAATTTGGAACGGTCAAACCTTTTTTGCTTTGATTGTTTTGTACATCATGTCTCTACTGCTGCTCTTCATCTGATCTGAGATGATTCGTTGGCGTTTAGAAACCAGGGGTCCCCATCCACCGAGATCATTTGGTACCAAGCCGCATAAAAAGGATCAACGGTTTTATTTTGATTTTTCTTGTCTATTTCTGCTAGTTTGCATGGTATTTTATTTTGAAAATTAATCACTCAAGTTTGTGCGCAACTTTAGAGCATGCTTGACCAAAGGGCCCAACATACTTCATCTGAAGTGCCAAAATCAGGTCTCATTGTCATAGTTCGGTAACGAAAATTGTGTCAATTTTTTAGGGCTGCAACAACGAATCGATAAAAATCGATAAAAAATCGATGATTAAAAGCGTTGGCAACGAATTTCATTATCGATTCGTTGTGTCGCGCGATTTTGCGTCTTTCACGGCGCTGCAGAGCCGTTTCGTTTTGTTCACGGGCAGTTCAATGTCAATGCTGACTGACTGAATAAAGTTTGAAAAAAAAAAAAACTGGAGCGCGAGTTGAACAGAGCGAGGGGGGTGGAGGAAGAAAAGCAGTCTGTTTTCAAAGCAAAATAAGTAAATTTTACAAATGACCGACGCAGCGAAAACTGTTCGACCCAAGTCCTCCAAAGTGTGGGAGAACTTCACAAAGATAAAAAATGAGAAGCATGCCGCTTTGAAAATCGCCGACACGGGAGAACTACGCTGATATAAACGTAAACATGTCGGAGTCACGAGCTGCAGCAGATACATGTCTCACTCTCAACTCGTGTTGCAGGTGAGTCTCTACAATTTAACACATTGTTCTGTTTCCAAGAGAGAAAACGTAACGTCACTCTGTCTGGTAGATGAAGCTGTTTGTTTGTTTGTTTGTTTGTTATCTGATTAATGACAGTTATAGAGAACGTGTGTGTTACTTTTTATTTAATTTAATTGGTGCAAGCAGTGTTTAAATGTGATTTATAAATAAATCTAATACAAAGATAATAATTTAATGATTAAGCTTCAACTTTTAATTTGCTGGCAAAGGCTGAAGACACTGCAGATATGGCAGGATGAATTGCATTTAAACAGGAATTAAAGTAATTTATTACATCTACTCTAATGTGTGTAATTAAGTATTTTATATGTGTGTGTGTGTGTGTGTGTGTGTGTGTGTGTGTGTGTGTGTGTGTGTGTGTGTGTAATTGCTCTTTTAGCTACTTTTGCCTGAAGCTAACACTGTAAGTGAAAAGGCATTTCTTGAGTTGCTGTAAATTATGCTATTATACATATAAACGCTCTCATTGCAGAAAACAACAACAAACAACAACAGCCTTCATGATGGACAGACATCATGGACACCACAGCAGCAGCTGTCTTCACTGAAATCATCCTTAAATGATCATCACTGACATGAGGCCTCTGTTGATGGTTGAAGACGAAGGCTTCACTAAAATAATCCAAACTTTTAATCCAGGTTACAATAATCCACACTTTTAATCCAGGTTACACTCTTCCCTCAAGGACACATTTTACAAAGTAGCTACATATTTTGCAGGTATAAAGATACATTTGTATATATTTTTGTGTACATTAATTTTTTTAAGCTATGTGACTAACTTTTATTTTTATTATTTAATATTTTACTAACAGAATAGTCAAATAGCAACCTGTTTTTGTGTGAATTGCTATGTCAGTCAAATGTTCAATTTTGGAATAAAGGGGTGGAAATTAAAACATTTTTTTATTTTTTGCCGATTCATCAATTAATCGAAAAAATAATCGACCAATGAATCGATTATTGAAATAATCGTTAGTTGCAGCCCTACAATTTTTTTCTCATAGTAGCTCTGCCCCTTCTCGGCACAAGGCCTTGGCCAAACTTTTTCTCACATTTTTCTCGCGTGTGCGCCAAGTATTGTGTGATTGATCAGAAGTTTGTAGGCATTTTCGTCAATGTGAAAATGCACTTGGACATTCAGCTGTATGACTCTTCAAACACACTAAATTAGTCAAATGGTCAAAAACTCCTAGATGGAGATTGTGCAAACACTGTGCACACATCGTGCATGGAGGAATCAGTGTGCTGAAAAGTATGGCACTTTCTTCATGATAGATTTGTGGCCAAACAGCGGCTGCAGGGATGAGTGGAGACTATGGTGTGAAGAACCCCCTGCAGCGACATATCCTGTGTTATAGGGGCTTCCCAGGATCTCTGCGTCTGTGTCTCGTGAACTATGAAAGGTGTGCACGAAAATGAATATCCCACAACCACGTGACCATGAGTCAACTGTTCGGCTCCAGATGGAGGATGCCGGGCCCTTTAGTTGCTGTTTTTTCATGCACCAGGGAGCTCTACAACTGACTAGCAAAAAGGAGTAAAAAACAAACGTCGCTTGAGCGGACCAGCAGTTTGTTTGAGTGTATGGAATTATTAGAATCAGTTCATTAAAATGATTTGTTCAAAAGATTAATTCACTGAATCTTTCAGTTCATGCAGTTTAGTTGTGCAATATGTGAGTGACACAGTGCCACTTCCAGTACAGAACTACCAGGGGGTTGGGTATCTATCGGGGGTGGGGGTGGGGGGGGTGTTGGTGGTGGTGGCTGGGGTAAACAGTAACAGGTTAACCTAGCCATTCAGCCACCACCTAAGTCACTGCTGCAGACTGACCTACTGTGAGTCACTCTGTAAATAAACTGTACTTATATAGGGCCTTTCTAATCAAGACACTCAAACTGCTTTACACTACAATATGTGTCCTCATTTATCCATTCATACAGCACTCTAATAGATCTCTACAAAACTAATTGAACAAATTATTCTAACGAGATTATTCAGTACTTTAGATCACATTCTTACACCAATGGGACACACATCGGAACATCAGAGACAAGGGTTCTGAATGAAAAAAGGGACCAGTTCTATGAATCATTACTAGTGGAAAAGTCTTGGAACTGTGCCAAGTCAAGTCGAACCGTGCTGTACCGTTACTAATGGAAAAGGGGTAAAAGTGACTCCGTTCAGTTCGCTCACTCAAAAGATTCATTCATTTGAACAAATTGTTTGTGAACGACACAACACTACTCTGGAGAGCATCTTTGAAAATGGGAAGAGGCTTGATGATGAGACAGAAAAAGGTTGACCGCATCCACTGTCACCGTGCTCTATGTGAGATGTGACGATGACTTCCCAATGAAGCTTCATTTCATTCAAAGACAAGACTGGAGTTATTTTAAAGGAAAAAAGTTAATACAAAGATCAGAAACAATGACTGAAGGACACCACTTCAAAACATGTTTCTGCACTGAGAGCATCATATTAAGAGGCTAACCGCATTCATAAGAAGTTATATTAAATAATATATTAAATAAATCCCAAATAATATAAATGAAGTAAAAAAATATAAAATTATGATTACATTTAAATTATGGATGTAATAATTATATTGTATATGATGCACCTCGTGGTGCGTGACCTCCGCTCACATTCACATCCCTGCAGCTGGTTTGTGGTTCAGAAAGCTTGGGGACTCCTGCTCATTGGCATCAGAAGCATTTGTAATGTGTGGGGGACACACTGGTGGGGTGTCTGGGGGTCCTCTCTCAGAAAATTTTGAATGAAGTAGATTCCATTTTTGAATTCTGGTGTATTTTAACTGGTTGTTAAACATCTACATTTACCTACATATGTAAACACCTGATTCAATAACTATTTTAGAAAGGAACAAGAAGTAGCCTGACCCAACAGCTCTCCTTGTGTGAATAGTGCACGCTCTGCTTTTCTTATGCATCCTACAACCCCCACCCCAGCATCAAATCTGCCGGAACTTACATACTGATTCATGCTCAATAATCCAGGTAGAAAAAGCCAACAAAGTTAATTCTTTACTTTGTTGGATGCAGGAACAAACGTAGCGCTAAGCTAACAGTGCGCAATACAGACGAGTTAGCTAAGATGCTACAGACATAGCGCTCAGCATCTCTCACAAATCCTAACACCCCCTCCCCCATCAACAACTGCCAGGACTGACGTGGTGCTAAGCTAACGCGCAAAACAGCGGTGTCTCCCCCTCCTGCCCCCGTGAGAACCCTGCCAAGGCAGATGACCAAGGAACGCTGCATGGAATTGTTGTAGGTAACCAGGAAAATGCGGAGTGGACTTTCAGTGGTTTGAGTATTCTCCTATTAATCAAGTGGAATGGATTTGTTCACAAAGAAATAGAAAGAGCGCTGGGTGAACTAATATTTCATGGTAAATGGGGGGGTAGGGTCCGAATGAATATTTGTAATGTGGTGGGGATATGTCCCCTTTACATATAATTGTTGCGACACCTATGCCTCCGCTGTAAATGACTCGTCACTGAGGTTGAACCATATTTAACCTTGGGTGGTTAGATTAGTTGTAGTAGTCATCTTAACTCAGTGTATGAGTTGTAGAGGTACTTTCACACAGTTTTATTCAAACATATCTACTGGTTCACAACACAACCCCACATGCACGGACTAAAGCATTCTGTTAAAATACATTTTAAAAAATTCCTGCATCGGTCTTAGTTGCCTTAAATAAATAAATAAAAAATCTGTACATTGTTGTGTGTATTAAAGTTACTTGAACATTATAAGCAGCAGACACCTAACTTCCTGCTAGCTTTCTGAACATCCATCATGCAGTCTGGTGACTGGAGCACAACTAATGAGGAAGGGAAAGTTCACCTCAAGTTATCAAGTCCATCTTTACTTTGACTCTAAACATGAATGCAAGCTGACAGCTCTGAAGGACAGAAAGCAAATATATGAGTGAACAAGAAATGTATTTCACTAACAGATTTGATCTCAGATCCATGAGATGGGAGCTGCTGCAGGTCTGACCTTAGACCAGATGCTGTAAGAACATACCCCCCCCCCCCCCCAATCAAACATCAGTTGACCAGCATGTATTGTACATCATGCAGAAGGCAGGAAGTCATCAGGACCACGCTGCTGCACCTGACATCTTCACTGAAAAATACACGTCTCAAACCGTCTATGATCTAAACATGCAGACTACTGTCCTCATATGGACCACTTTATGAGATTAAATGGGCACACTGTTGGTAATGTAGAATATAAAAGTGAAAAAAAAAGAAAACTATTGTTTTTTCTTTTTCAAGAGTACTATAGGTATAAATGTTGCTAGCAGATAAGGCTTTCTTTACATTTTCTTACAGAGCTACATACAGACTGAATAAAAGACTTACTCTGGGTGGATGCATTAGAAAGCATCCTTTGTTTCTAGTTTATCTAAAAAGAGAGGCACTTTGTCTTAATCATTGCAAAGAAGCCTGTAAGAAAAGTTAGGCCTGAAATGAAGGTAAACCGTAAGCAGTTTACTTAAAAGACACGTCATACAAAACTAGTAAACAGTGAAAAGGAAACATCTAGAAGGAACTAAACCAGTCAGGTATCGTCATCATGTACCACTTCTCTTAGTAATAAATGCACCATTAAAAAAAAACGTTAGTGGTGTCTGACAGGATGTCTGTCCAGCTGGCACAGGGAATGTCAAAAAGCATATTCATGGAATGGTTTGTTGACTGAACGACAACAGAGCTGTTTGGACTCCGTTCCAAAAGTCTCAACAGACCACCTCACCAAGCTTCTGACCTCAGTTCTGTCTTGCTCCTTTTACTTAGTGATTTAGCTTCTGTTGAAACCACCATATTTACGGTGCCACTAGCTTTGCTTCAGACAAAGTGTGTTATGCAGTTGGCAGTACAAATGACACATGCTGTTCAATGACAAAATGTTGTCTTTAGTACATTAGGTCCTACATGAAGCATTTTATGTTTCGCAAAATTATGACACCCTACAAAGAAATAAATTAGTCACTAACAGGGAAATTTGGTTTAAGAAAAAAATTATACCTTTCTTTAGATGGGGGGTTATTGTTTAAAAGAACTGAAATGAGAATGTGTGTGTGTGTGTGTGGGGGGGGGGGGGGGGGGGTTTGCACATAAGAAATTACTTCATTCAACCTTTACTTAGACAGGTTAATCCCATGCAACTTTTACCCCTGAATCTAATATTTGACGTTTCCATCCATCCTTTGGCAGGTGTGGTCAGATAAGAAGTCCCCATGTTTGCAGATGACACTGTGATCTGCAGTGACAATAGGGAGCAGGTAGAAAAGAGCCTGGAGAAGTTGAGGCGATATATGGACTGAAGAGAAATGAAAACAGAGTGAATGTGTTTGAATCAGAAGGGGGAAAGGAGGGACTAGGAGCAGTGGTCCTTAAGTGGATGAGTTTCTGAAAGCGAGGTCAACCTTCCAAAGCAACGGGAAGAGCACAAGTCCATCTACAGGCAGGAGGTGGAACAACTGGAGAGCTGGGGCAGGAGGAACAACCTTCACATCAATGTGCAGAAGACAAAGGAGATGGTTGTGGACTTTAGACGGAACAAACATCCCCCCCATAGGAGCATCTGCGGTAGAAATGGTCTCCAGCTCCAGCTACAAATACTTGGGTGTGTGCCTGAACGACAACAGCTGGAGCAACAACACCACCAGCCTGATCAAGAAAGCTCATCAGAGACTCTACTTCCTCAGGCAACTGAGACGAGCTGGTCTTGGAAGCTCAGTCCTCACCTCCTTCTACAGGTGTGCAGTGGAGAGCATCCTGTGCTACAGCATCAACGTGTGGCATGGAGGCTGCACAGCTGCAGAAAGAAAAGCTTTGCAGAGAGTGGTGAAGGCTGCACAGAAAACTGTTGGAGTCAGCCTCCTTACCATCACAGACATTTACACTTCCAGATGCAGAAAGAGGGCCACCTGCATCATGAAGGACCCCATTCACCCAGCACACACACTTTTTGCCCCGCTCCCCTCAGGCAGGAGGTTGAGGAGCATTAAGTGTAGAATCACTAGACTGAGGAACAGCTTCTATCCTGAAGCTGTTAGAATTATTATAATCCCTAGACAGGATTATCACGGTGAAGAAAAAAAAAACTCACTGTAATTCAAGTTGATTGTGATATGTGCTGCTGCCTATCCATGCTGCTGATTTATTTCATGCTGCTGTGTTCATTCGTACTCATCTGCTCACACAGACTTATGTTCGTGTGTCTGTTGTTCAGCGTATTGTTTTTGTATTGGTGTTTAGCGTATTTCTTAGTTCATATCTTAGATCTTATTACCATTTTTCTTTACAATTTATACTTTTGTTGGATGTAACTGGGACCATGTGTACACAATTTCATTCCACCTCATGTACCACATGTGGTGGAATGACAATGGGCGGCTGTGGCTCCAATGCGAGAGTTGGGGGTTCGAATCCAACAGCAGTCACATGCCGAAGTGTCCCTGGGCAAGACACTAAACCCCTCGTTGCCTCTGCTGTGTGTCCCATCATTGTATGAATGTGATAAAGCTCTTATTAGTCTCATTAGAATGATTTGCTCAATTAGCTTTGTAGAGATCTTGTAGAGTGCTGTATGAATGGGTAAATGAGGGCACAAATTGTAGTGTAAAGCGCTTTGAGTATCTCGATAAGATAGAAAGGTGCTATACAAGTACATTCCATTTACCATTTACAATAAAGAACCGTGACCTTGACCTTGAAGAGTGAGTTCAAGAAGAGAGTGCAGGTAGTGGTGTGTATGAAAACTGGAGATGAAGAAAGTAAAATTTTCATTGGGAGGGACCTAAATGAACAGGAGTAAAAATGAGTATCTCAAGGGGACAGCTCAGCTTTAACAACTTAGAAACAAAGACAGTCAGGAAGACATAGTATGGACATGTGTAAAAGAAAGCATTAGATTTGTTGGACAAATGATGAAGCTGGTAGCGAGAAGGAGAAATTTTTCATTCATTTCTCTCTGTGCTCTAGTGAAGTCAGAAGTGTCTCCCGGAGCTCCGCCCTTCCCTAATTGCACTCTTTCGTCTTGTGAACCCTTAAAGAGCCTCTTTTTTTTCCAACATACCTTCCTAATTCGAAGGATTTGCTCAGCTGCTCTCTCAACAAAATTGATCAACTTCTTCCGACAGGAGTCAGGAGGACCCTTGACGGAAACAAATTGGACTCATGATGATAACTGTTTTTTTGCTGTTTGGATTGGTAAAATCTGGATTGTCTACAAATTTGTGTGGATGTGTCGAAGCTTGGCATCACTCACACTGAATTATGTGAAGCTGCGTCAGAGAGCTGGAGCAGGCTGTTATCAGGACTGTAAACTTTCTAGCAGCACCCATGAATGGTGGGAATAATCTTGGAGAAGCTGTAAGCTCGACTTTCGGCGTAAGGAATCAATTCGGCTGTTTGGAGTTTACATCAGAGAACTGTACCAGCAAGACTTTCAAAAGGAAGAAAAAGCCATTCACGAGTTCTGCCTGACCCAAACTGTGGCCTTGAAGGCGGACTTATCTCAACTCCTCCTGGCATGTTTAGAAAAAAAAAAAAGATGCTTTGTCCGTCTCCTCACCCCTCCCTTCCCCAATGCCGTGGACATGTGACGGAACCTCAACCGAGCTGATGATAAATAACACCTCTTATCTGGACAAGGGCTGAGAGGGAGGCTCTGGACTATGCTACAACCTTCCCTTTAAAATTCAATGTCATCACCAATATGTACATGTATCACGTCTATTTATGTGCTATGCTGTGGTAGGTTTTTTTGAAGCATCAAATCGTGCCCTGTCTGAGAGATCTTTTTTTATACCGTCTCTCCTCATGTTTTCAAAAATATTATTTTGAACAAGAATAAGAAGGCCACACTTTTATAGTATAGTATAGTATAGCAGCTTCATGCACTTCACCCATCTTTTGGACAACTGTACATACATGTTCTTGTTGTATCTCGGTACAATGATAATAAAGCTTATTCTGATTTTGACTCTGATTTAGACAGATAAATCACACTGAGCCTTGAAGACTAATTTACAAGTGAGATATGTTTAGACAGACAAAAAGTAGTGAAACTGAACACATGTAGGAATTGGAGGCAAAAAAAAATCCTATTAAACTTTTTTTTCTTGGCTGAGAAGAAAAACTCTAATATAAAAAAAAACACCTCACACATACACGCACATAGTGACGTAGACATTCCGCAGAGGTGGGGGGAGAGACAACAAGAGCAGTGAGCAATGTCCAAGGATGCACTCGAGGGCACTGTAAGCATTCTGACAAGGATGGAATAATCAACCAGTTCCCTCTGGTGAGTTCTGTAAACATTCTCGAGGGATGTCGGGGAATGGCCAAGGACAATGCCTATGGGAATCCAAGAGTCCTTAAATGATGACACACTGTTGATTCAGCTGGTTTCCTCTAGTTGATCAGTTGGAAATTCCTCGATGGGAGGGGGTGGGGCAGAGCATCAGATTACATGTTCTCCAGGCAAATTCAGATAAGGTGGCTCGAGGCACAAACCAAGCCATCATAAGGCAAGCAGCATGATCGGGTCCCAATTTGCTGCCAACGACTTCCTTGTTTGTAGATAAACCAGCGACCGGCTGAATCCAAAATGCAGGAACCAGTTATCATAAATCCAAAAATAAGTCAGCCATTATCTTTTACCCGCTTCTTCCATTTTGGGTCATGGGGGTCGCCGGTGCCCATGTCTGGCAATCACTGTGCGTGGGGCGGGGTACACCCTGGATGGGTCGCGAGTCCATCACAGGGCCCCAATTATAAGTGTGTCCTTAAAATCCACAAATGGCAGCAGAGATAGACACATCATCAAGTCTTCCAAGTCGATGAGATATCCAGCTGTGTGTGTGCCAACAGGGCAAATCGGCTCGTCTAAAGCCTGTCTTCTCTTCGAAGAAATGTTATCAATTGTGTTGAGGGACCAACTGATCAAATCAAGTCCATAATTATGGTTCGGAAGATATGCAAGAGAGGCTCAGAAGCAGTTTCACAGACAGACAGAGCAGCAAAGCAAAGCGGAGAGGGAGGGGAGGGGAAAAAGCATCCGACCTCGTCGAGAGCAAGTCGTGAAGTGAAAAGGAAGATCACATAGGAGGTTCATGGATGAAGTGGAAGAGGACGTGCACAGAATTGATGTATGAGAGGAAAAAGCTGAATAGGATAAAATGGTGCAGATGATCAGCTGCAGTGACCCATAAAAGGAGCAAGCAGCAGAATAACTCCAGGTCAGGGTTGCTGTGAGATAGTGCCCATCTCCAATGGTCATCTAGCAAAAAGTGGAGTACACCCTTGGCAGGGGGCCAGTCCATGACAGGGCCACATACAGACAGACCAAGTTCACATTCACAGTCACACCAGGGCCAGATTAACACTTAGCTGTACCCTGGGCAACAATCTTCAAGGGCCCCATCATCACGACCCCAGAATCACCATAATCTGGCAAAATACAGAATAAATTACCATAATATACAGTAAATATACTTAAATTTCTAACTATCAAGTGTATTTTTATGTATAAAACTCCAAATGCTCATTGACACAAATCATCAAGACTGAATTAAGTTGAACGCACTTTGAACACCACATGACACCATACATGTACTTGTTTAGTAATGTGTTGGCCACTGGTGTCAGAAGCATTTATAATGTGTGTGGTGGGGGGACACACTGGTGGGGGAGTCTGGGGGTCCTCCCCCAGAAAATTTTGAATAAAGTAGATGCCATTTCCTGCATTCTGGTGTATTTTAACAGTTGTTTAACATCTAGTTTTACCTACATAAGTAAACACTTGGAACACCTTGGGATTCCTCTGGAGGAGCTGGCCCAAGCGGCTGGGGAGAGGGAAGTCTGGGCCTCCCTACTTAGGATGCTACCCCCACGGATGGATGGAAGTAAACACTTGATTCAAGAACTATTTTAGAGCTAATGGCACAACAAGAAGTAGCCTGACCAACAGCTGATTCAATGAATTAAAAATATTATATATTCAAAGGTGACGATTTGATGCCCACATTAAAATTAAATGCCTGTAACTTAGTTGACTACAAATGCAACAAGATTATCAACGAATGTTTACGACAAAGGATTTACTGATTATAACAAAGATTCCTTCAAGAAACCTCCTAATAAAAATCATAGAACCATAAGGACTTCTGCTCATTCTAAATTTGTCAAATGACCTAAATCTCCTAAAGTGAAGGAAAATCATTTAAAAATAATAAGATATATCCTGTAGCCACAACAAAAAAGGTTGAATCATGTCATCTGGACTTCGTTTTTTTTGTTAAAAAGAAACGTTTCGCCCCTCATCCAAGAGGCTTCGTCAGTCTGAGGCCTAGCCATCTGGTATTACCCAGAAGCCACCCTGACTCTTGTGTTTCAAGCCTGCCTCAGATACCCCTGAAGTCTGGCCTTTTCACTAATGGTTTCAAAAACACATAGTTTGTTTTCTCAGTCATCCAGGTATATAACAACAAAAAAGGTTGAATCATGTCATCTGGACTTCGTTTTTTTTGTTAAAAAGAAACGTTCCTGTAGCCATGTTTCTGCAAAGAATATTTAAATTTGATGTTGATTTGTGTGCCTTTTGTAAATCAGAAGATGAATCCCTCGAGCAATTTTTATTTGAATGTCAATACAAAGTGTTTGGTCAGACATCACAAACTGGATTCATTTCAAACTTAACATTCCTTCTTTTCATGCTGATGTCATTTTACTTTATGTGGATAACTTAAGCTCAGCTTTCTCTGATGCCATAAATATAGTCGTACTTATAGCAAAGTATCACATTCACTGTAGTAAGAGGAGGGATAATAAGCCTTCCTTCCAGTTTGACGAACAATTTTAAGTTGTACTATTTTTCATTAAGTAGATTAAAAATCAGCAAAACTGCTAAAATCATCTCACAATAGATACAAACTTATTGTTTTAATTAAAACAAGAAGTTTCTCAAGGAAAAAAAACTGATGAGCTTGTTAGCAGGTAAGGGGCGTTTACCTTCAGTACAAACTGAGGTTGTCGATTGGTCAGTTACTGACACGCCTTCTGAGTTGATTGACAGGTCGCACCGTCAAGGATCCTATTGAAAAAAAAAAAAACGAGAGCTGCAGCAGCCGCGCAGAGAGGAGGTGGGGCGGTCCAAATGCAGTGGAAATGCAGCAGTCTCTGTACAGCGCAGAGCTCCAAGTAAAGCAGGAGATAACCAGATATTTTGCTTGTGCCCTCACTGCCTTGGGCCCCTTAGAGATCATGGGCCTCTGGGCAGTTGCCCAGTTGCCCATATGGTTAATCCGGCCTTGAGTCACACCTAAGGGCCATTTGGAATGTCTAATTCCCCTAAAAGGTAGGTTTCTGGTCTGTGGAAGAAACCCAGAGTACTGGGATATGAACATGTAACTCTTTGCAGAAAGGCCACAGGAACTTTTCAAACCTGAGACCTTGCTGAGAATCCAAAAAATGCTGAGAATCACTAACCACTGCCCGACATGCAGCATGTTTACATTCACAAAGCATGGCTACATCTTATCCAACAGCCAAACGGGACGGTGCAGAAAAGACAGTATGGGATTTTTCTCCTGCTGGACATGAGCCTTCAGCTCAGCTAAATGACCTGTGACCCGTGTTTTCTGGTCAAGTGTCTTAGGTGCACATGTATCATAGATTCAATAAAACATAAATGTTTATATTTTAAAAGACAGTCAAGTAATTTTTAAAGTGAGTTAAGTCAAACAGTTGCCAGTACCCTCTCAACCATGATTTCATTAACAAGAGTACAGAATTTGGAGAAAACAAAGAAGTCCAGGCTACTAAATGGCTAGCCAGATCATATTTCAAGTTTTTTAAAACAATGCTTTATCAAGGACATACTGGTTTGAAAGAATGCTGCATTTGCTAATAAACGTCTATGCTGTTGCAAAACACTGTTTGATGTATGTCAATGCATGTGTGCCGAGCAGAAACCAGTTGCTCCATGGACACGGTTCCATGCTGCTGAAGGAAGTTCTTTGGTTAAGAAAACAGTAACAAACTAAACATAAACAGAAACATGCTAATGTTTAATATTTGCTAATGTAGCATTCTTTGACAGTGGTTTGTCATTTTAGAAATGGAGTTGTTTCATAAGCCTGAACAATGATATAAAACAACAACAACAAAAAAATGGTTTAAAGCTCAATCATCCAGGTAGATGAATCACAAAAAGTGTTCTGGACTGTTTCTTTTTGGGAGAAATGTTTCTTCTTTTATCCGAAAGGCTTCATCAGTTTGAGGCATGCCACCAAGATCTGTCTTGTAAAGATCACCTCCTTGACGTGTTTAAAGCCAGGCCTCTGTGAATTTCACAGAAACTGGTCCTTTTTGCACGTGTAAAGCCAGTTTCTGGGAATTCCACAGAGGGCTGGCTTGAAACACGTTAAGGAGGTGCTATTTATAAGACAGATCTTGGTGGAAGGCCTCAGACTGACGAAGTCTTTCAGATGAAAGATGAAACGTTTCTCCCAAAAAGAAACTAGATGACATGATTTAATCTTCTGTGAATGATATAAAACAGTTTATCTGTTTAGCTAGCCTTTTCTTCATGCTCTGTTCTCTATGACTGATGATTGTGCAGCTACGCATCCAGGCTGTCACATTGTAAAGTTTGCAGATGATACAGCGGTGGTGGGATGCATCACAAACAATGATGAGTCCAGCTACAGGCAAGAGGTGGAACACCTGGAGAGCTGGTGCAGAGAGAATAACCTTCACATCAATGTGAAGAAGACAAAGGAGATGATTGTGGACTTCAGAAGGAACAAAAACATCTACACCCCCCTGAACATAAGAGGATCTGCGGTGGAAGTGGTCTCCAGCTACAAGTACTTGGGTGTACACATGAATGACAACCTCAGCTGGAGCAACAACACCACCAGCCTGATCAAGAAAGCTCATCAGAGACTCTACTTCCTCAGACGGCTGAGGCGAGCTGGTCTGGGAAGCTCAGTCCTCACCTCCTTCTACAGGTGTGCAGTGGAGAGCATCCTGTGCTCCAGCATCAACGTGTGGCATGGAGGCTGCACAGCTGCAGAAAGAAAAGCTTTGCAGAGTGTGGTGAAGGCTGCACAGAAATCTGTTGGAATCAGTCTTCTCCCACCATCACAGACATCTACACCTCCAGATGCAGGAAGAGGGCCACCTGCATCATGAAGGACCCCACCCACCCAGCACACACACTTTTTGCCCCACTCCCCTCAGGAAGGAGGTTGAGGAGCATTAAGTGTAGAACCACTAGACTGAGGAACAGCTTCTACCCTGAGGCTGTTAGACTCATGAATCTCTAACTAAAATAATCACTGTGAAAAACCATATCATGTTGCTGCTGATCTGTTTCATGTTGCTGCTGATCTGTTTCAATGTTGATGTGTTCATGCGTGCACATCTGCTCACAGACTCATGTTCATGTTTGTGCTGATGTTCAATATTTTTATGTTATGAGTGCTTAGTGTATATTTAGTTGATGTTTTTCTTAGTTCATATCTTAGATGTTATTACTGTTTTTCTTAGACATTTTATTGTTGGATGTAACTGGGACCCTGTGTACACAATTTCGCTCCACCACATGTACCACATGAGGTGCGAATGACAATAAAGAAACTCTGACTCTGACTCTGACTCTGATGGCTGATCAGCTTCGAACATTTTGACAGAACTCACTTCAAAAATGATCAGTGTTCCCGTTAATTCATTTACATCAAGAGAAAACTAAACAACGCATGAGCTGTTTTCAGTATATTTTGTTGCTTTCTGTCATTTTGTCTGACTTTACAACAAGTCCTCACACATTCTTGATAAGAGCTTGAGAAAATAGAATGTGTGAGAGAAAATTCTTTTGGCAGCATTTCCTGTCATGATGGACTGATGACGAACAAAGAGGTATTACAGGCTGGCATTGTCAGGTTTAACTAGAGATGTCTTAATGAAGATATCCTGATGCATGCTCAATAATCCAGGTAGAAAAATCTAAAAAAGTTAAATCTGGTCCTCTGGACATTAAAAAAAAACAAAAAACAAAGCAAATCAACAAAAAATGTAGAAACGTTTCGTCTCTCATCCAAGAGACTTCCTCAGTCTGAGGAGCTGTATTCAGCTCCGTCTCTTAAATAGCACCGTCTCAGAGTGGATCAACCAGTTTTGCTGCTGACAACCAAAACCAGCTGATCACATGCTCAAGAAGGACCATCAGCCTAACAATGGATCATTAGCACACTGATGGCTGTTTACTGTTCACAGAGGGCTGAGTGATACTAGCAATCACAGCATTGTAAGAGGGGGACAGTTGAACCCGGAGGCCTCCACCCCTGTTTAACGATGGACGATTTCTTTTCACAAAGATGGCCTCCTTTACTCCTCTCTCAAACCATCGTTCCTCTCTGTCCAGGATGTGAACATCTTCATCCCTGAAAGAGTGACCGCTGGCCTGGAGATGAGTGAAGACCGCAGAGTCCTGGCCTGATGAAGTTGATCTTCTGTGCTGGGCCAGTGGCTGTTTTGTTTCCCCGATGTATGACTGATCACAGCCCTCCTGACACTGAACAGCATACACAACATTACTCTGTTTGTGCCGGGGGACTGGATCTTTGGGATGAACCAGTCTTTGCTGTAATGTATTTTGGGGTTTAAAAGCCACTGGGACGTTATGTTTAGAAAATAAACGTCTCAGTTTCTCTGATACTCCCTCAACATATGGAATGACCACTGGTCTGGGTTCCTCCTTTTCACCTGTTGGCTGACTGGAGTCCTGTTTTGGTTTCTTCTCTGCTTTCGAAAAGGCCCAGTTAGGATATCCACATTGCTCTAGAGCCTGTCTTGTGTGGGATTTCTCCTTCTGCCTGGCTCCTGAGCTAGTGGGGACGCTGTCTGCTCTGTGATACAGAGTCCTGATGACTCCTAACTTGTGCTCCAAAGGGTGATGGGAGTCAAACTGCAAATACTGGTCTGCGTGGGTGGGTTTGCGGTACACCTCAGTTTGCAAATGTCTATCAGAGACTGAGACCTCACAGTCCAAGAAAGCCAACCTGCCATTTTTTACATCTTCTCGTGTGAACTTGATGTATTTATCCACAGAGTTGATGTGGTCAGTAAAATGTTGGACTTCCTGAGATTTAATTTTAACCCAGGTGTCGTCAACATACCTGAACCAATGACTTGGTGGTGTCCCTGAAAAGGACGTCAAGGCTCTCTTTTCTACCTCCTCCATGTACAGGTTGGCAACAATAGGAGAAACTGGAGACCCCATAGCACACCCATGTTTCTGCCTATAATATTGCTCCCCATATGTGAAGTAGGTTGACTGCAGGCACAGTTTCAAGAGTTGACACAGATGTTCTGTGGAAAGCGTGGTCCTGCTGCTCAGAGTGGTGTCTGATTTTAATTTTAAACTGACCACCTCTACTGCATCATCAACAGGAATGCACGTAAAGAGTGATGTGACATCAAAAGAGACCATTGTTTCATCAGTCTCCATGATGACATCCCTCATCTTATCCACAAAGTCCATGGTGTTCTGTATGTGGTGTTCTGAGCTGCCAACTAAAGGGATGAGTACAGACGCCAGATATGTGGAAACATTGTAAGTGACAGAGTTAATCATACCTAAGACCTAATTGGTCTTAAAGGTACACCTTGTTTGTGGATTTTAGGTAAACCATACAGACTAGGTGTGGCCTCCCCTGGGTACAGTCTGTGGTACAGAAAACGGTCAATAGCCTTGTCCTGCTCCAAAATTTTCAGGCAATCTATTAACTTTTTCTTGTAACCACTTCCTGGATCTCTTTTCAGAGGTTCATAAGTGTTTAAGTCATTAAGGAGTGTCATAACTTTCTCATGATAGTCTTTCTGATTCAAAATCACTGTGCACCTTCCTTTGTCTGCTGGGAGAATGATGATGTTTTTGTCCTTGCTAAGAGTGGTGAGTGCATCCCTCTCCTCTCTACTGATGTTGGAAGGTGGTGGTTAATCTTAATGAAGATCTTTCTTCTAACACCAAGATTGCTGTTGTTTGTAATTTTGTAAAATGGATTATGTGGGGCAGCACGGTGGCACAACTGGTAGAGCTGCTGCCTCTCAGCGAGCAGGTATCTGGTTCAAACCCCGGTCCAAGGGCCTTTCTGGGTGGAGTTTGCATGTTCTCGCCGTGCATGCGTGGGTTTTCTCCGGGTGCTCCGGTTTCCTCCCACAGTCCAAAAACATGCATGTTAGGCTGATTGGTAACTCTAAATTGTCCCTAGGTGTGAGTGAGAGAATGAATGGTTGTTTGTCTCATTTGTCTCTATGTGGCCCTGTGATGGACTTGCGACCCGTCCAGGGTGTACCCCGCCCCTCGCACAGTGATTGCTGGACATGGGCACCAGCGACCCCCGTGACCCAAAATGGAATAAACGGGTAAAGATAATGGATGGATGGAAAATGGATTATGTAGTGATTAAGACAAAAAAGTACAACATAAAAAATTAGCTGGTGATTAGTGACAGCTGCATACCAAAGTAGGGCAAACAAGACCATGAATAAACACTTCTGCTGCTGAATATACTTAATATGGAATAAGGCAATTGTTTAATTTGCTAAAAAAAATAATAAAAGTGATACTGGTTTACTTTTTATTATCAAGCTCATAGCCAAAAATCCATCACTGGTCACAATCCACCTAAGAAATTGTAAATGAGCATATGTAGAACTGTAGAACCATTTTCTGACAGAAACAAATGGATGGAGCATCCTTCCAGGTAGAGGAGGATTTATACACGACCCAGCAGATCAGCGTTTGGACTGTAATTTTGGAGGGTCAATATGGTGGTGTCAACAAAACACTCAAGTCTAAAACAAACCTTAAACAGCCACAATGAGATATCCTAGATTGGAAAAAATGTTATTTTTATTTTATAATGCTACATGGTCTGTAGAAAGCACATCCCTCATCACATTTCATTGTTTTGTTTTGCTTTGACCAATTTAAAGCACTCTACATGTCCAGATGTTTGTCCTGCCCTTTACTCTTTGATTTCAAATAAAATATAGCATTTAAACAGAAAGTGACAATGTAAACTAAAGCCACTGAAGATGATAAAACTCATCAAAATTTCTTAAAAAATAGATTAAATAGGTTGTTTCAAAGCCATGCTAGCACCCCTAATCTGTCTCTACCTCCTTTACCTCAGTGCTCTATTGCCAGAGCCTGGGCTGGTGCTTCCCCCAATGCTTAGGTTGTACCCGTTGAGTACACCAGGGTCTACACCAAGAGTTGGAAGTAGGGCTCCCATCATGCGTGGCAGTGTGGTCCGCGATGAGCATTCAGCACTGGAACTTGGGGACAGTGACGCCACATCCTGGAAGACATCCAACCGGTCCTGGAAGCTGCCATAAGGGTTGCTCAAGGTCTCACCGTAGCCCTGGCCCAGAAAGGGTTCTGAGCTGATCCGAGTGACAGGGCAAGGGAAATGATGGGAACCACAGTGACGAAGGGCGTTATGGTCTGACAGGCCACGACTCAGTCTGCCGGGACTCAGAGAGGCCTGGCTGGACACAAGATGCACTGGGGAGGAATATGCAGTCCTGTATGCCATCCCGGGCCGTGGGGTGAGTGGGGTCTGTGGGAGCTGCCGACGTCCACAGCTTGGTGTGCTAGAAGTGGAGATTAGGGCCGTTGGGCTGCCTTTAACCCAACCACTACCCTAGATGAAAATTGAACAAGCAATTTGAAATAACAGAAGATGAGCAAAATATGTATGAGACAAAAGAAAGGAAAGGACAGGCCAGCCCAAGAGGAGAGAAGGACAAACATCCACCAAAATATGATATATGGAGGAAGAACAAAAAGTAACAAACACAGAAAAGACAGAAATGAAAAGCATGAAACGTAATAGAAACGAATGATGATGAGTCAGACAGAATGATGAGAAGAGAAAGAAGTAAAACATTATGAGAGCTGGACCAAAGACAGATAGGCGAAAAGTAGAAGGTTTCAGCAGGGATTCAATTAACTGTTTCTGTCTGGTTTTCATGTTTTATTTTTCTTTTCCACATAACATTTGAAAATTTGATCATTTAAAAGCTTCAGGTGTGTTTAGTGACATCTACTGGAAGTTAGTACAAATTACAACCAGCTGAATGAATGAAGTAACTACAGATGATTGTTTCTCTCTTGAAAGACTGTAAATTCAGAATAAACCGAACATGTTTACTTTCTGTCTATATTGTTTTAAACTATCTTGTTTTGAAAACAGACAACTAAATTACAATAAAGAAAGCATAAAAACAGTATCTAATCTCAAAGTTACTAAGTGCAGACCTAATCTGATTGAAATGACACGTTGGGGCCTCAGTGGCCTTAAAAACATTGTCATCAAAAGTTTTCTTTTTGTTTTGCTGCTGAAGATGGTTCCAACTACTTAACTGTGTGACAGATCGCTGTTAATACTGATTTATCTCAGTTCTTGGAGAACAAATAGTGACATTTTATTATAGATGCATATTGTGTCAAAATACATATAACTTGTTTAGATTTATGGTTCTTTTCATATTTCAGTTATCTGATGGGAAAATGTTATTTTACTGTTAAACTGATGCTTCTGTTAAACTTTAATTTGGGCGGCTATGGCTGAGTGGTTAGAGCAGTCGTCCTCCAATGCGAGAATTGGGGGTTCGAATCCACCAGCAGTCACATGCTGAAGTGTCCCTGGGCAAGACACTGAATCCCTCATAGCCTCTGATCTGTGTCCCATCAGTGTATGAATGTGATCTAAAGCACTGATTAGTCTCATTAGAATGATTTGTTCAATGAGCTTTGTAGAGATCTAGTAGAGTGCTGTATGAATGGGTAAATGAGGGCACAGATTGTAGTGTAAAGCGCTTTGAGTATCTTGAAATAAGATAGAAAGGCGCTATATAAGTACAGTCCATTTACCATTTAATGTGCTTCACTGCATAAGATATGAGATTCTTTTTATTCAGCCAGGAAACTAGATGTTACAAATATCCTGATTCATGTTCAATAATCCAAGTAAAAAATCTGACAAAGTTCAGTCAGGTCCTCTGGACGGAGTCTTCTTGTAGAAACGTTTTATCTTTTATCCAAAAGACTTCTTCAGTCTGAGGTGCTGCAACAAACTCAGTCTTATAAACGGCACCTCCTCATATGCCCCTTTTGCGCTGCCCCTAATAAGCCCTAATTCTGGGCAGCCTGCCACAGAAAGAACCCTTTTGCACCAGCCCTTTAGCTAGTATATTTAGCTGATTCAGGATCTCTTTTCGTCCCTGCTTCTCTGGTGGGACCGAGCGAGCTCAGTCGAGCTGAGTCCGGACCGAAACGTGAATGCAGGACTCTGATTGGTCAGGGGGAGGAATCACTGGATCTCAGAAACTTTTCACTGAGCCGCGATTTGCAATTCCTCTGGATGCGGAGCAGCGGCTGGATCCATTTTTAAGATTTTAAAAACAATAATGACAACGCCGTGTTTAATTCTGAAGTCCAGGTGTATTTTGTGTTTGGTGACCAACTATAAAAAATCGAGCAAGTGGTGTCACCGCAGAGGATCATACAAGCTGCCAAGATGTTGAAGCCCGCGAGGCCAAACCCCAAGCCCTGGCCTCACCTGCTCACAAAGGCCGGATTCGAGCCCTGGCAGGCGGGGGGACTGGGATGGAGGGACGGTGGGTGGGGGGTGGGGGGGGGTGAAAACGTTTTTTTTTTTTTTTTTTTAACATTATATGTATAAAATACGTTTTTTTTTATCAGTGAAGATTAAAAATAAATAAACAGTGCCGGCTTTATCGTGAAATCCTGTTTTCCCTTTGAATTTATTGTAGAGATATACCTGCGTCCCTGAATGTCATTTTGTAACAGACCTTTTATTTCTGTGACAGAGCAGTTCATTCTGTAAAGATGTTTCTGAAATAGAAAAAAACTCTTCATCCTTTGAACAACTGAGACATCCCACCGCACCCCCACTTCAGAACCTGGGACAGTTTAAAGTTTGTTTTCAGCATTTCTAACTCTGGAAAGTGTCAAAAGAAGACTTTTATGGTTGGTAAGACAACCCAAGGATCCATAAATCTGAATAATATTGGAACACCCTTTCTGTGAACCCCACAAAATGGATGTTTGAGTTAACACACATCACTCCAGGATGACCTGGTACCCACTTATACCAGCCTCCCTCAGACTATCCCATCAACAATCATAAATAACAGAACGCTTCGCTGTTCAAAGGAATTCCAACTTTGACACTTAGGTCCCATTTCTAGCATGCAAGAAAACAGACAGACTTTTTATTCACATTTTAGAA
The DNA here is from genome assembly GCF_014905685.2 of Nematolebias whitei. Classification (NCBI taxonomy): domain Eukaryota; kingdom Metazoa; phylum Chordata; class Actinopteri; order Cyprinodontiformes; family Rivulidae; genus Nematolebias; species Nematolebias whitei. Next base: position 42,730,470 of record NC_056505.1, on the reverse strand, counting down.
GAAGTCATACTGTTTTTGTAATGAACTAAGTGTTTAATTGGGTATAACTAAATAACTGCCTTGTTGTTCCCTTACAGCTGACAATAACCTGTGTAGGCCAAAAGTTTACAAACTTGTTTTCTGTTTATAAGGTTGATAAAGTGTTTGTATTGGATAACCTCATTTAAAGTTGATAAGTGTCTTAAATGATTTTATTTGATGACTTTTTCAACAGAGCAGATTAAAATAATACTTTATTGAGTAGATAAAAGTTCAGCCCTTTCATTTGGATTGGTTCAAATCTACCACCTCTTTCAAATCAGAGGTGTGGTCATTTGTTTACAAGAGAGGACGACCTCTCAGAAGAGGATGAAGAGAAATGATGATGAAGTGATGAACCCCTCCCGAGGAGGCGATACAAGCTCTAAGACACAACCTTCTGAAGACTTCCAAGGAGAAAATTAGCTTCAACTTTGGGCAAAGTTTGATAGAATCCTTTTCAGCAATCAAAACACCTGCAGTTTTCATCAAAGAGTTAACCACAACTGTCCAGAACTCCAGAAGACGCTCAGGCTGACCACTAGAGCCAGTGACAAACTCATCGGCTTGATGTCAGGAATGTGAAGAAATTTCCAACTTCACATCACCAGACCATCTGAGCAGAAAGAGTCTAACATCTGGTATCTTTGGCGGCCTGCGAAGACGACTTCTGGTAAGTAAGGCATTAACAGAGTACTCGAGTAATCTACACATCGATTGCTAGGACCTCTATCGAGGTTAAAAATGTAATGTTGAGTAACTGTAGTGACGTCATATTATGTGACCACCGTATGACCGTAGGGGGCGGTGTTGCACTGTTGCAGGTCACAGAATATGGTGTAACACCGGGTCCAATCCACCGCCCATCCACTGTTTTAAGTTTCGTTTCTGATGTGCTGCACGTTTCTTCACGTTTGCAGTTTAATAATAATAACTAATAGTTTAGTTTTTCCTGTGACTTATTTGCAGTATGATAAATGGTAGGAGCATAATATATGCTCCCAGTGTTTTGTTGGTCATTTTTTTGTAAATAATTACCTTTTATTTCGGTTTTATTTATTTATTTATTTTTGTATCTTGAGATCTATGACGTTATCAAATACTCGAGTTCTACTCGGGTTTTATTATGTTAATGTCGAGTTTAAAAATTATATACTCGTTCAACCCCTACTGGTAAGAAAGCTGACCTGTACTCTGACGGTTGACTCTGGTGTTCAAGAATTTAGATTTTTAACCAAATTAGTTTAACTCAGTTCAGTAATTATTTTTCTTTAAATTTCAGACCAAATTTTAAATAGTGAACGATAAAACGTATTTCTTTTAGTAAAACTTCATAATTAATCTGCCCTGATGAAATAACAAAATTTTTCACATTGCATCTTGTTTCTGGTTTGATTAAGCATATAGAATAATTTCATTTATCTGTTAATCCATGCTAACCAGTAATTTTGACGGTCATTTAATTTCCATCTAACCCCAGCTGGGACCAAAGCCTTCATTTTAAATGTCAGAAATTATTGCAAACAGTTGTTTATCATGTATATTCAAATAAACATCACAAAATTGTACTAAAGCGTGTGTGTTTTACTTATGACATCTGAATCCTTCATATAAAAAAACTCATGGTGTAAAAGGGTAATTCGAGGTAATTAAATAATAATCTGAATTGATTTTCAGTCCTTCAGATGTTCTCTCAGAGCTGAGAGTGGTGCCCCTTCAAAATAAAATTCATAACGAATTTTAACTATTAAATAACCCTTACTACTACATTATTAAATAATCTGTTAATTAAAGTCAATTCAACTGAAACATTTTAAAAAGACAAAATTATTGGATCTCTCAGGAATATTTCCCTCAAACATGTTTAAAGAAGAGATACAGCCTTTGGTTCAACATTCTTCTAACCCCCAGATGTACAAATCACAAAACAAGAATTACACTTTAAATTAAAGCTTTAAATCAAAGCTAAACTTTAATTCAAAGCTAAAAATAATCTGTATACAAGAAAAAATAATCTGTATACAAGAAAAAAATAATCTGTAGACATGAAACAAAAGCACAATGAGTGCAAATACATCAAATGATGAAGAAAAATATATAATTTTAAATATACATATCCTGATGCATGCTCAATAATCCAGGTAGAAACATCTAAAAAAAAGTTAAGTCTGGTCCTCTGGACGTTCAAAAAACAAACAAAAAAAAAACGTAGAAACGTTTCGTCTTTCATCCAAAAGACTTATTCAGTCTGAGCTGTATTCAGCTCAGTCTTATATAAATGGCTATGAGCCGAATACAGCACCTCAGACTGAAGTCTTTCGGATGAAAGATGAAACATTTCTACATTTTTTTTTGTTTTGTTTTGTTTTTTGAACGTCCAGAGGACCAGACTTAACTTTTTTAGATTTAAATATAAATGTTTTTGTAGAATTTGGTTAATCAGATTTAATTCAGTTCAGTTTATTTATACAGCGCCAAGTCACAACAGAAGTCGTGTCAGGGCACTGAACAGAAATATTCACATATAAAATAAGTTAACAGAAACATTCATATATAAAAATAATAATTTAATATTATTTATCTGACGAGCAGACTGCTTTGAGTAACTCATAGCAGAACTCTCATTAGCAGGACTTGGATTCTGGACACGCCTCCAGAATTGGTCCTAAAGTGCAGGTGCAAATCCAGGCTGAGCTGAGCCAGGCTGAGTCGGGGTGTGAAGGGCTGAGCAGAGTGGGGCTGATTAGGGGCAGTGCAAAAGGGGCAATAGTGGATCAACCAGTTTGTTGTTGACATCCAGAATTAGAGCTGCGATTTTTGGCGACTGGGCCAGGTCAAAATGGTGTGCTTGATGGGTGGGCTGGGTTGGGCTTTTGATGTGGTTTTAGAAGTGACGGCGGGGTTTTTTTCTTTTTCTTGGGTGCGCTTCCGAGGAGGTTCTGGCGTGAGGCCGTTGCCCTGGATTACCTGCAGCTTATTCTTCACCCTGAGTTTGGATCACAGTGGATTATCATTCTTTCTTACCCAGAACTTCAGCAGAGGCATGCTAAAGCCCATGGACATTTAAATCTGGTGAGATCGTTTTTATTTCGGTGTGTAGACACCTAAATTAAGTGGGCGTTTCCCTCATCCTCCTTCAAAACAAACTTTCCTTCAAAGAGGACAGTTGGACTGAAAGTTTGATCAACTTGTTTTTTTATTTATGGGGTTTATGGGATTTTATGTGTTGATATGGAAATGTTGTGGGATGAAGCGTTTGTGGGGCACATCTGATGGCTTGATTAAATTGTGTTAACTGCCTTAAATGTTATCCTTCATGGCCGATCTGCTATTAGTTTATTTATGACAGCTTTTTGCCTGAGTGGGTAAATTATTTTCTTTTTACTGTACTTGGTTATTGCTACACAATATTATAATAACTAATCTGCTATTATAATAACTCTTGATAATAAACTAGAAATCTTACATCTTCCTTTCTGATATAGAAATGATTATTTTAATGCTTTTATGTCAATCTATACCCA
>NC_056505.1:42719318-42726918 GCF_014905685.2 Nematolebias whitei | reverse complement strand
TGTGCCGACCGTTCACGAGCCCTTTTGATAAAGAATTTCATAATACACTTTCTTTGAAATACATTAAAATACATTAAAAATGTATATCATGCCAAACTGATTTGCTAACAGTTTCTTTTTTCTTCTTCTTCTTCTTCTTCTTTTGGCTGCTCCCTGCGTTAGGGGTCGCCACAGCAAACTAAGTCGTACGAAGACATGGCAGTTATTTTTATGTCGGATGCCCTTCCTGACACAACCACAGACCACTGAGCTACCACAGCCCTCTGTGTGGAACAGAGAGCTGCTATCTAGGACACCCGGGGGAGCAGATGGTGGGGGTTAAGGGCCTTGCTCAAGGGCCCAGAGTGGGACGAATGAGGGTGGGGCTAGTTGTGGGTGCTTCACCTACCCCACCCACATTTTTGATGTTGTCGGTACCGGGGCTTGAACTGGCGATCTTCCGATCACAGGCCCACCTTCTCTAACCTCTGCGCCACTACTCCCATTTGCTTACAAAAGCAGTAAAAGATTAATAAAAAAAAAGTTGTAGTTTTTCAGGCTCAGGCTTGTGATTACAGTTATTTGGTTGGTTTTGGGTCGAGCTCGGGAAAAATTATATGGGTTCGGGCCGGGTCGGATTTTTTAGGCCCGAATGCAACTCTATCCAGAACTAGCTGTTTACATGATAAAGGAGGACCATCAGCCCCCTGTGAATAGCAAGCAGCCATCAGGGCACTAAAGATCGGTCGTTAGACTGATGGTCCATGTGAACATCTAGTTCTGGATGTTAACATCAAACTGGTTGATCCACTATGAGAGGGTGATATTTATAAGACTGAATTTGTTGCAGCTCCTCAGACTGAAGAAGTCCTTCGGATAAAAGATGACATGTTTCTACAAGAAGAATCTCCCCAGAGGACTTGACGTAACCTTGTTAGATAGAGATTACAAATTTTGCCAAGAAATGAGCAGCAGCTCCAAAGGCGATTCGTAGATATTTTGACTTTTTATTTTATTTTTGTTCTTTGGAAAACTTTGACTCATTTATCCCTGATAAAACCTCGACATGGAGCTATCTTGGTTTTTATTGGCTGTCCACTCCTACCTGCTTTTTTCTGGGTTCCTGCTCCACGCTGGGTGAGGCAGCACAGCTGGTGGTGGCAGATTTTGTGGAGCAGTGGTCCCGACTGCTGTAGCGATCACAGGAGTAGTAACGCTGCTTGTCTGCAGAGAAGTGATGGTGTTTCCTCTCATGGGAGCGTCCTCGTTTGTGGGCTTGCTCTCTGGAAGCAGCTGGTTCAGATCCTAGCTCACCTGCTGCACCTGCAAGGAAGAAAGTTTGACAAGTTGACAAAGTTTGACCTTCCTTAGGAGAGCTGCATTAGATTTTCAATTAGAGTGGTAGGAAAAGCACAAGTTACAAACATTGTCAACAAAGTTATGATGTCCTGTTCAACAGAGGTAAACCCTCCAGACCTTCAGAGAAGGCCCATTAATTAAATTAATTAATTAATTTAATTAATTAAATTTAATAAGCAACCTGCAGATGTTGTACGCTGTCTATCTATGCACTAAGATTCATAACTGTCTAACTATCGTACCCATCACTGCACCCTGTATTCAATGGTTAATTGGTCATCATTAACTTCATGCAGACTCTCCCACTGGTGTATTTTCATCTTTAAATCACTTCTTGGTCTGTTGCCTTCATATATCTCTTCCTACATGTCACTTTGTCAGTGCAGTTACAGCGTGTGCTCTCAGGACATTATTATCTGCAGTGTTCCCTCAGTGCTGACTGAACTAGACAAAAAAGCCTTCTCCTACTCCGCTCCTGTTTTCTGGAATATTTTGTAAAAAAACCTGAAGCTCTCGACCTTGACCTCTCTAAGTGACTTCAAACAACTCATGGCAAAAACCAAAGCAGACATGTTCCTGTTTTTAGTTTTCTACATCGCTTTATAACCTAGCTGTTTTTGTTTCATTTTTTAATTTTCTTTCATTTATTCTTCTCAATTTATATGCTTCCTTTTATGATTGTCCACTGTTGTCATCATTCTTTGTTTCAAACAGATTTCTCTCCCAGTGCTGGCGGCAGCTCTATTTTTTTTTTTCACAAGTCAAATCCTCTGGGCCACCTGTCAACCCAGTAGGTGTGTCAGCAACGTCAATTTGTCCCGAAGGTAAATGCCCCTTACTTGCAGATATACAGCCCATGGTCAGAAGGATTTCATGAAAAATCAACAGAAAAAAATGTTTAAACTTTGTCAGTGAGAAAAATGTTATACAGACACATGAGTTTGGAAAAATGTAAAGATGATAAAGGCCAGCAGCCAACATGGCAGTTATAAACAGGAAGTACCACATATTGGTCTGTACGAAGGTAACTGCAGGTAAATCCTCCATTGTCTGCCATAATTACATTGTATGCTTAATGTTTTAATTTAAGGTTAATGCTTAAAGTTAGTTGTATTTTGTTTTGTGTGTTTTATATGTACAAACCGGATTCCAAAAAAGTTGGGACACTAAAAAAAATGTGAATAAAAACTGAATGCAATGATGTGGAGGTGCCAACATCTAATATTTTATTCAGAGTAGCACACAAATCACAGATCAAAAGTTTAAACTGAGAGAATATATCATTTTAAGGGAAAAATCGGTTGTTTCCAAATTTCATGGTGTCAACAAATCCCAAAAAAGTTGGGACAAGTCCATTTTTACCACTGTGTGGCATCCCCCCTTCTTCTTACAACACTCAACAGACGTCTGGGGACAGAGGAGACCAGTTTGTAAAGTTTAAAAATAGGAATGCTCTCCCATTCATGTCTAATACAGGCCTCTAACTGTTCAATCGTCTTGGGCCTTCTTTGTCGCACCTTCCTTTTTATGATGCGCCAAATGTTCTCTATAGGTGAAATATCTGGACTTGAGGCTGGCCATTTCAGTACCCGGATCCTTCTCCTACGTAGCCATGATGTTGTGATTGCTGCAGAATGTGGTCTGGCATTATCGTGTTGAAAAATGCAGGGTCTTCCCTGAAAGAGATGACGTCTAGATGGGAGCATATGTTGTTCTAGAACCTGAACATAGTTCTCTGCATTAATGGTGCCTTTCCAGACATGCAAGCTGCCCATACCACAAGCGCTCATGCAACCCCATACCATCAGTGATGCAGGCTTCTGAACGGAGCGTTGATAACAACTTGGGCTATCCTTGTCCTCTCTGGTCCGGATGACATGGCGTCCCAGTGTTCTTCAAATCTTGAACTTCAAATCGTGACTCATCTGACCACAGAACAGTCTTCCATTTTGCCACACTCCATTTTAAATTACCCCTGGTCCAGTGCAAACGTCTAAGCTTGTGGAGCTTGCTTAGAAATGGCTTCCTCTTTGCACTGTAGAGTTTCAGCTGGCAACAGCGGATGGCACGGTGGATTGTGTTCACTGACAATGCTTTCTGGAAGTATTCCTGAGCCCATTCTGTTATTTCCTTGACAGTGGCATTCCTGTTTGAGGTGCAGTGACGTTTAAGGGCCCAGAGATCATGAGCATCCAGTAGAGTTTTACGGCCTTGACCCTTACGTACAGCGATTGTTCCAGATTCTCTGAATCTTTTGATGATGTTATGCACGGTTGATGATGATAACTTAAAAGTCTTTGCTATTTTACGCTGGGTAACACCATTCTGGTATTGCTGCACTATCTTTCTGTGCAACAATTGGTGATCCTCTTACTATCTTGGCTTCTGAGAGACACTGACACTCTGAGAAGCTCTTTTTATACCCAATCATGTTGTCAATTGACCTAACTAGTGTTAATTGGTCTTCCAGCTGTTTGTTATATGCTCAATTTCCTTTTGCCAGCCACTTATTGCTACTTGTCCCAACTTTTTTGGGATTTGTTGACACTGTGAAATTTTGAATCAACATATTTTTCCTTTAAAATGTTACATTTACTCAGATTAAACTTTTGATCTGTCATCTATGTTATATTATAAATAAAATTTTGACATTTGCCATCTCCACATCATTGCATTCAGTTTTTATTCACAATTTGTTTAGTGTCCCAACTTTTTTGGAATCCGGTTTGTAGATATACGTTGTAACTTCTGGTTGCACAAGTTTAGTCTTTGTTTGTCATTATCAGTTAAAACTAAACTGATATGTACAAAGTGCTGTGTAATGTAAAAATTACACCCTTACATAATGAATTTCACTGTGAGTTCTTGCCCTGTGTTGCTCTGTGGCATGAAAACATCCACTGCAGTAACTATTTAAAGTTATTAGCAGCTTAGATTTTTTTTTCCTGTCTTATTTGCCTTAATGTTGGCTGATAAGGCAGAAATGCCTCAATAAATGCCTCCAGTAATGCCATGAGCTTCACTACCTCCACCATTACAGCTATCTTTGTTAGTTTGTCCGAGGTTAACTCAACCTAGGTTACATTTCCTCGTGGGTAGAGCGATCTTACAGTTCATGTAAAATATCTAATAATGTTCTTATAGAAACAATTCCTAAATGTTGTTCATACTGTGTTAATGCTACATGTTTGTCTCTTTACCCTGCAACTGCGTAAGGCTACTGTAGACCTAGCCAATTACTGGAGTTTTAATTAGGTATTTTAAGCTACTAATAAACATGATGGATGGTCATCATATTGCTTTATGCTAGGCCATTTGTAAGAAGTTGAGATTATTATTATATTTTCATATTGTCTAGTGATATTTTTCCTCTAAAAGTTAACTTAGGCTACACTATATGCTTCTTAGACTGTGGCTAGGATGCTGAGAGAAGTGGCGCGTGCTCTATTCACACAAGGAGAACTGTTGGTCAGGCTACTTCTGGTTCTGCCATTAACTCTAAAATATTTATTGAATCAAGTGTTACTTCTGTAGGTAAAACTAGATGTTAAACGACCTGATAAAATACACCCTAATACAGGAAATATCATCTACTGTATTCAAAATTTTCTTGGGGAGGAAACCCCAGACACCCCACCATTGTGTCCCCCACACATTACAAATGGTTCTGACACCAATGGTCACCACGTTGTTCAAGCCAAGAGCCATTGTCAGAACTAGGGGCTAAGCACCCCTAAAGGGCAGATTATAGAACCAAACCTAATCAAGTGTTTGAGGCCAGATGGACAACTTGCTACTCACAGAAACAGCCTGAGGACAAACAAGGCCAAAGTGGTTCAGAAAAAGGGGTAGCAAGTTCAGTCATCCAAGATGGCATGTTGGCCATCTGGCCTAAAACATTTGATTGTTGTACATGATGATTGATTGTTTAGATGGGTGTGTTCTGCACGTGTTAAAAGTCTACTTTTGAGATCCCAACAAGAAGTTGGCTTGAAACACAGCAGTGAAGGCTACCTATGGGACAGATCTGGTTGGCAGGCTGTCAACTGACAAAGGCCTCTGGATGGGAGATGAAACATTTCTCACTTAAATAAACTGGTCCAGATAACATGATTTAACCTTTTTTGTTTTTAAAATTGAATAGTTTTCATTTGATACTATTGCTATTTTTACATGTGATTCCTGACCTGCCATTGTGTATCTGTTCTTACCAAACCCAGCCGGTTGAAGCAGATGATTGCTTGTCCTGAGCCTGGCTCTGCTAAAGGTTTCTTCCTCATGAGGGAGTGTTTCCTTTCTACTGCCACCTTCATGCTTGTTCAAGATGATAGTTCTATGATGGAGATAAATTCAAAGCAGTCTACTCCTCAGATAAATTAGTAACTTATTTTTTATGTATATAAAGGTATATAAATGTTTCTGATCATTGCTCTGAGATGACTTGTGTTGTGACTTGGCACTATATACATAAACTGAATTTAATTGTTTATAGCATGTTATTATATATATTCTATGATAGCCCGCTTTGTATTGGACACGATGCATGCAGAGATCCCTGACAGGTTCAACAGGAGCACACAGGGTTAGTTTGACTCTTCACACCAACCAGACAAACTGGAGGGCTGACCACATGGAGGGGTATCCAAAGACCTCTGCCTCTTCTCTCTGTCCCGTTTTTTTTCTCTGTCTTGATCTTTGCAGTGGTGGCAGCGGTGGTGGTGGCGATGATGTCTTCGCTCCTGGCGGGGTTTCTCCAGAGTGTAGTCTCTCAGGTTGACCTCCTGGGGATGCTGTGGAGCCACAGTGGAGACTGAGCGTGTCATGAGGCTGGTATCAGTGGCAGACTGAAGAGAAGAAGTTCAGTGAGAATTACGTCAGGAGAAAGTTCTACATAACTCCATCCTCCAAATATGACTACAAACAAAGATTTAATTGTTGTCAGAAATCAGTTATGGTCAAAATAAATCAGCTTTTGAACTTTTCTTTTTAAAAAAAGAAAAAAATGCTTTATTGTGAAAGGGTAATCTTTTTTTTTTCCAGAGTATTTAACTGCGTAATTAAATTTGCAATGTAAAATAAGTGATTACATAAATGGGAGGCTGTGGCTGAGTGGTTAGAGCAGTCGTCCTTCAATGCAAGAGTTGGGGGTTCGAACCCCACAGCAGTCACATGCCGAAGTGTCCCTGGGCAAGACACTGAACCCCTCATTGCCTCAGATGTGTGTCCCATTGGTGTATGAATGTGATAAATCACTGATTGGTCTCTTTAGAATGATTTGTTCAATTAGCTTTGTAGAGATCAAGTAGAGTGCTGTATGAATGGGTAAATGAGGGCACAGATTGTAGTGTAAAGCGCTTTGAGTATCTCAATAAGATAGAAAGGCGCTATATAAGTTCAGTCCATTTACCATAAATAATCACTCCATTTATAATCCTTCCATCCATCATTTTTACCTGCTTATTCCTTTTTGAGCCGCGGGGGTCACATCCAGTCCATCACAGGGACACCCTGGACAAGTCTCCAGTCCCTCACAGGGACATATAGAGACAAACAACCATTCACTCTCTCACTCACATTTAGGGACAATTTAGTTACCAATCAGCCTAGCATGCATGTTTTTGGTCTGTGGGAGGAAACCGGAGTGCCCGGAGAAAACCCACACAGCACGGAGAGAACATACAAACTCCACCCAGAAAAATCTGGGAGTTGAGCAGGTGACCTTCTCGCTGAGAGGTTGCCCTGATTTTACGAGAGAGTGGCAAAGACTGAAAACACAGAAAACCCATTTGAAAATCTACAATCCATACAGACCCTAGACAAAAATTAATAATTTGTTTTAAATTAAAAATATGTATTTAGCTGTTTTTATTTTTTTGTAAAGAAGGACAATTTATTTTGACCATGATTGATTTATTACTCCATTCTACCAACACTCGTGAACAAGACTACCAAGTATGTATATTCCTCCTTTGAATGGGAGACTTACCACTGAACCAATAGATTTTTAAAGATTATCGGAAGCTAACACTAAAGCTCTAACATCTATCACCCACTGTTGTCTCTGACTCTGCAAGACTCTCTGTAATGTAACAACGTTGTAAGTGAACTCAACTCAAAACGGTTCATAAATCACAAATAAAGCATTCCTGTCCATGTCCCACATTAAAAACATTACTAGAACTAGAAAAAAAAAAGAAACTGTCCAGATGACCTGACTGAAAAATGTTGGATTGTATACCTGGATTATTGAGCATGGACTTTG
>NC_056505.1:42706996-42719308 GCF_014905685.2 Nematolebias whitei | reverse complement strand
AAATGTTGGATTGTATACCTGGATTATTGAGCATGGACTTTGTTGTTACTAGAACCACCTTCTTCCATCTGCCTAATATCGCTAAAATTAGAAACATCTTATCTAAAAATTATGCAGAAAAACTGGTTCAGGCATTTGTCACGTCTAGACTGGACTATTGCAACGGTTTATTATCTGGGTTTCCAAATACTTCTTTTAAAAGTCTTCAATTGATCCAAAATGCTGCTGCTATTGTCTTAACTGGAGTTAGTAGGAGAGATCATATCTCCAGTTTTAGCTTCCCTTCATTGTCTCCCTGTCAGATTCAGAATTGAATTCAAAATCTTACTTCTAACCTACAAAGCTCTCAACAACTTAGCTCCATCTTATATTGCAGATCTCATTTTCCCATATTTTCCTAGCAGAGCACTTTGCTCTCAGACTGCAGGCTTACTCACGGTCCCTAGAGTTTCCAAAAGTAGAACGGGAGGAAGATCTTTCAGTTATCAGGCTCCTCTCTTGAGGAATGAACTTCCAGGTTCTGTCTGTGAGGCTGACACATTGTCCAGTTTTAAGACTGGACTTAAGACTTTCCTTTTTGATAAATCCTATAATTAGGGTTGGCTTGGTATGCTGTTTTAAGCTTAGACTACTAGAGGACAAACTGACCTAATTTCATTAAATGAATTGTTAAAATTGAATAGTTTTCATTTGACATTATTTCTATCTTAACATGATTCTTGACCTGCCATTGTGTATCTGTTCCTACCAAACCCAGCCAATTGAAACAGATGGTCACTTGTCCTGAGCCTAGTCCTGCTGAAGGTTTCTTCCTCATTAGGGAGTTATTCCTTTTCGCTGCCGCCTTCGTGCTTGTTCAAGATGAGAGTTCTGTGATGGTGTTAAATTCAAAGCAGTCTGCTCCTCAGAAAAATAGTGTTAACTTATTATTTTTATATATGAATGTTTCTGTTCAGAGCCCTGAGACAATTTCTGTTATGACTTGGCACTATATAAATAAACTGAAGTGAATTGAAATTGAAGTATGTTCTGTTCAGAGGTGAATTTTCAGAACTTAATCTGGTCTATCAGAACCAAAGAGGTGGAGAAGAACTTTGCTGTGCTGACGCAGAGTGATGCATTCAGTGTGTGTCAGACGTCTCCCTCCTGTCATTTACTGTAATGTATTAATTCACTTTAGCAATCCTCTTTGTGGTTAACTAATTTTATAAACTAACTAAAAAGTTGCTGTCCATCATCATGAATATTCTCTTAATTTTTTTTTTCTCATAAATCTGTCTTACAGTAAAAATATATGAAATGTGTGAAAGTCCCATCCCAGAGACAGTGTGAGCATTGAGGTTTTTCATGTTATTTTCCTGTTCTGGTTTGGTTTGGCTTCATTTACATTAAAGTATTTGCTATTGGCTGTAAACTGACACCATGAGTCAGAGACTGAGTAGATATGAGGGTGAACAAAGCACTGCGAGGGTGGTGACATCACCAGGTGGTGCTTAGCTTAATAAAATAAAATAAAAAGCTCTGCATTAAATTGTGTCATCTGGACCAGTTTCTTTAAGTGAGAAACATTTTGTCTCCCATCCGGAGGACTTCATCAGTCTGTGGCCTGCCAACGAGATCTAACCCATAAGTAGCCTTCATTGCTGTGTTTCAAGCCAACCTTGTGTTGGAATCTCAAAAGTAGGCTTTTAACTCATGAAAATAGAGCACACCCATCCATAACAATCAATCATCATGAACAGCAATCAAATGTTTTAGGCCAGATGGACAGCTAGCTACTCAAAGGAACAGCCTGAGGACAACCAAGGCCAAAGTGGTTCAGAAAAAGGGTTGTAGGCTCAATCATCCAGGTAGATGGCAATAAAAAAAGGTTAAATCATGTGATCTGGACCACTTTCTTTAAGTGAAAAACATTTCTCACTTAAAAAAAACTGGTCCAGATGACATGATTTAACCTTTTTTATCATTCTGTATGTTAATAGTATGGATAACTTTCTTGTTAAAAAGTAACAGACAAATTTATACGATTTTAATTTAACGGAAGCTAATTCTGCTAAAAGTTGTCAAAGTTAGCAAAAATGCTAATCTGCTAAACGGCCACGGGAAGTTATTTCCGCTATTAGCTGAGTAGAGGATTAGCAGAACCGTGCTCACCACTGGTTATTGTTCTTAGTTAAATTAAAAGTTCAATCAAATTTCAGGTTGAAAGACAACAAAATTGAGGAAGAAATATTTTTGCAAGGCCACTGTAAAAAAAAAAAATACACACACTCTCACACACATGCACACATTAAGACAAATGTGGAGGTAAATTTCTTCCACTGCAGAACGAGGAGCACCTGAGCAGCCTGCTAATGGAATGTTTTCTCAGAAAACTCGGGGATGGGGAGAAAGAGTTGGATTTAGAATAGCAGGACATGTTGATGCTGCTGCACTTCTAAATGACATAGATCCTTTCACAGTGCATATGAGCACACAGAGATATGATGTGTGACAACATTGTATACATACCATTAGAAGAGTCCCTGAAGGATGGTGGGAGTGGTTCTGCAGGAGAAACAAACAGGCAGAAAGACACAGATAAGGAGACCAGAGTTAGGTGCAGGACTTTGGTTTTGTTTCGGTGTTAACTTTTATTTAGCCAATCAAAGATATGGACTGATTTTGCTACTATTTTTTTTAATTTCCAAGTTTCACAAGAGAAAACAAACAAACAAAACACACAAAAAAACAACAACCTAGAAATATAAAATAAGTTGATGTTAAACTTTCTGATTTGTATGTACCTGTAGATCACTCACTGTGCCCTTGTCTATATTAAATAAAAAAAAAAAATGTGTAGGAGTTTGTGAATCTTGAAAATGTGACTCTGACACACTGCTGGAAAGGTAACCACCAACATGTGTCACACCACGATATACTGGCTTACACACAAAGGAATTGTATTGGTTGTAGAGCCCACGATAAATTGGTAGGGACGATATTTTTGGCTGATATAGGTATTTGAGGACCTATTGATATCTGTGATAATTGTTCCATTATGTGCCAATATAAACACTGGGAACAATCCATGTCCACTTGCAAATTACATAATTGCACAATGTATCCAGCAGAGGGTGCATGAAGACTCGTCATGGCCGTTCACTTTCAGCACAAACGAGGCAGGGAGCAATACTGTGTAGCAATTTTGCTGAACAAAGCATGATAAGTTTATTTTAACTGATCTGTCAAACTAATCAACAATAATAAATTCTTCAATCCTCCAACCCGCTTGTCATTAGCTACAAGCATCTCAAGTTAGCAAGCTAACATTTAGATAACCTAGCATAGTCGATTTCCTTAGTAAATCTTTATCCAGAACAATAAACACAATATAGAGGTAAATATATATCAGTATTAGTAAAAATATCTTTGTCATCCTCAATGAAATGCATTGTTTGTCCTTTACTTTTCTGCAAAGAAAAATAAACCCTGCTGCGGTCAATACTAATTGGACCTTCACCTTACGTGACTGACTGTTTAAACAACGAACAGGGAAGGTGTTTCTTTGTTTAGTTTATATTTTTATAATACACTTGATAACTTTATGCTGAATAGTGGAGGAAAGAAAATGTGAACACATGTTCGGAAGACAGTATTTATGCCCAGTGCACCACTTGTAAACCTACTCTGAGACTACGTATGACGTGGATCTGATTAGCTTAGCTTCATGGTTGCTAACAGTTGCGTTAAATAAACAAGTCCCACTCCACTTGCTGTTTTCTTAGATTCTTGCGGGTGAATAAAGCTAAAAAATTTAGCCAGTATATCATAATGGCAGGCTATACGATCAAGGGCGTCAAAAGCATCCGTAATGTGGGAGGGACAAAATGATGTGTGTAGGTGTGATGTGTACACTGATGTACAAAAAAAAAAGCAGCATTTCACCTAGATTTCCTTTAATTCCACACATTTAAAGCATGTTTCTCACCAAGTTTGAGTAAATTCAGCTGTGGGTTTTAAAGACATTTTAACTTTAACACACTTTAATACAGAGCGTCAGGTCAGCACTATTTGTGTTTATAGAGAAATAAAAAACATCACCACTAGACTTTTTTACTTGTGTTCAACACTACTCTTCTAAATGACATTTCTCACAAAGCTTGAGGACAATAAGGTGTGGGGTTTTAAAGACATTTCAACTTTAATGCACCTGAACACACAGTGCCTCTTACACCTGCATTGTCTTACAGCATCACACTGACTGCTAAGCTAAGATGCTCCAGACATAGCGCTCCTCTCAAGCATCCTCCTAACATGAATATATGTTTATGATCAAACCCCCCCGGTCAACAACTGCCCGCTCTAAGCTCGCTAAACTGGCGAGCGAGCAACACAGAAGTGTCTCCATCTCCTCCACCTGTGCGCATTTTCTGCCGAAGCAGGAGACTCAGCAGCTGCTGCCTGCACAGTTTCTGCTCTGTGTTAGAGTTGGCGGTAACCTGGAGGTAACCAGGAAAACCTGGAGTGGAGTTTTACTGGTTTGAGTATTCTCCTATTAATCAAGTGGAATGGATTTGTTCACAAAGAAAGAGAAACTGCGCCGCCTGAACTAATGTTTCATAGTAAAAGTGGGGGGGTCCAAATGAATGTTATTTTAATGTGGGGGGGACTTGTCCCCTTCACATATAATGGCTGCAACGCCTATGTATATGATATATATCTATATACTATGTATAGTATATAAGTATTTTATATAGTAGGCAGACAGAGAGGTTTCCCATGCCACTACAACACCATGAAAGACCCCAAAGACCAGAACAGTTCAAATTTTATCTCCAGTTTGGACCAAACCTCAGCCTGAATTCAACAGGAGAACAGGTCAGGTGACAAATTAAAAATAAACATCACACCCCGAAAGGGTGTGATGTTTATTCATATATGTTATATCAGGGATCCGATCCACCTGCCAATATTTCCGATCCATGATGCATGTTGGCTTCAAACTACGGAATGGATTTCCTGAACGGCGGCGTGTCTCATGAACCCAGCGTAATAAGACCCGCCTCACATTCAGGAAATCCATTTCATAGTTTGCAGCCAGCTGCAACGTGAGGACTGAGTTAGCAGCACTGTGGCTAACAGCTAACCAACTTTTCATCTAAACATGTCCGCTGTGTGGAAGTATTTTACACTAGAAACACCACAAAACAAGACAGCAACGTGCAATGTCTGCAGAGCCATAGCGCCACATTAAACCGTGGTAAAGTTAGTTTTACGTTGGACATTTGAGCTCCGTGGCTTCAGCGGGGCACTACTCTGTGCTCAACTGGATAGAGGCGACTTGACCCTGGCCAGCCGCGTCCAATCTGCCCTGCTCAGTCTGCCCGTCTCCGAGGAGGGACAGACTGAGCGCGGCTGCCCCAAATCAGGCTGCCTGCTTCGGATTGAACAAGAAGAAGACATCGCTGAAGCCACGGAGCTCAAATGTTTACAGAGAAGTTGCTAAACTTAATCATAATTAATGACCAACCACTATCAGTTGTAGAAAACGAAGGATTTCACAACTTGATACTTGCTGCCAAGATATAGTTTACCCTCCAGGAGATATTTACCAATACAACAGTAAACATACATAAAAAAATATCCTGATGCATGCTCAATAATCCAGGTAGAAAAATCCAAAAAAATTTAATCTGGTCCTCTGGACATTCAAAAAAACAAAACAAAGCAAAACAACAAAAAAAATGTAGAAACGTTTCATCTCTCGGATGAGAGACGAAACGTTTCTAAATTTTTTTGTTGTTTTATTTTTTTGAATGTCCAGAGGACCAGATTGAACTTTTTTGGAATCATAAAAAACATATGATTTGAAAATTATATTAAAAACAAAACAGCTACATTATAAAGTTATGTAAAATACTAAAAACAGGAACATGTCTGTTGGTTTATGCCATGAACTTAGCAGATGTTTGAAGCCATTTAACATTTTATTTAATTTAATTCATTCATTTAAAAGAAACAAAATAAAAAAAATCATGAAAAAGAAAACATTAAATGAAAAGAGTGCAGAAAGAAGAAAAAAAATCTTATATCTGCCCTTTATTTAAAAAAAAATAACTTTAAACAATCACTTAAAATTAATCACTTTAATATCCACTTTAAAGCTAGGAATAAAAAGAAACATGTTTTGTGATATCAGAATTTAATTCTAACTTTAAAACTTATCCAAAATTCATAAAACTTACCTCAAGTTGCCTTTTTGGACATGCATGCATATATTTGTACAAATTGTACATGAGAGGAGATTATTACAGCCTCACATAAAATCAATGATGATCATGATATCAGAACTGGATCGGTATCGGCCGATATTCAGACTTAGGTATCGGGATCGGATCGGAAGTTTAAAAAAGTGGATCGGTGCATCCCTAGTTATTTAAAACATTTCGTCTTTCGGATGAAAGACTACATGTTTCTCCCAAAAAGAAACTGTCCAGATGACTTGACTTTAACCTGTTTTGGTGATCTATCTACCTGGATGATTCAGCTTTCAAACCTTTTTTCTAAAAATAAACCTGTTAAACTGAGGAAACATCCATTAGCAATTGCAGGCCATTTTCAAAAGGCATCGATTGAGCTGGCTTAAGGATTTCCTGCTCTATTCAAAAAGGGGAAGTTAGACAGCAATAACTTTCTGCCCAGTGCTATACATTCTTTCATTAATCTCACACTTCACATTCTCTCTTTTCCACAATAACACAATTACTATCTTCCTCCCCTGGTGAGTCTTAAGGCTCCAGTATACTGCCGCGTACGTCTGTTCACGCGTATTCACGCGTGTACTGTACGCAGAGGGTTCAGTCATTAAACTCCAGCGTACACCCTGAGCAGCTGCAGAGCAGCTTCACAGACAAGGGGCGTTTACCTTCGGGACAAATTGAGGTTGCCGATTGGTCATTTGCTGACACGCATACTGGATTGATTGACAGGTCAGAAAAAAGAAAAAAAGCGAGCGCTGGCAGCCTCCGCCGCAGCGGTGTTCTGTGTTTATATGTTGTTAATAAAGATCTAAAAAATAAAAAACTAACAGGGAGCGCTGGCTCTACAGCCCACACATCAGACCAGCCCACCAGGAAATCTCCAGACCCTCCCGCAGCCATGCTAGACCTGAGTTTAAATAGTTATACTGGAGTTTAAATCTTCCAGTATACTGGGAGCTTAAGCCCCCCAGTAAACTGCCGCGTACATCCATACGCAGAGGTACGTACGTACGTGTGAATGGACATACGCGGCAGTATACTGGAGGGCTTAGTCACTCTTATCTCTTTATTCTGAGGAAAACAACACCAGACCAGCTGGCTGATGGGCTTAACCTAACTAAATTACCCTATACAAGTTCAAATTCAAGTATTTTTTATAGTCATTCACATCACACATGGTACATGGTACAAAAATTTAAAGTATAAAAAGAAACAGTATATAAGGATCTAAGAAATACGCTAAACAAATGCCAAACTGTATGCTAAAAGATCTAAGATACAATAGACGCTAAACACTAATAATGTAAAACTATATGGAATATCAACATGCCTGAACATTAATATGTGGTGAGTAGGTAGTTATGAATGAATACAGCAGCATGAGATAATCAGCAGAATGAGATCAGCAGCATGGATAATTAGCAACACAGAAAAGTCACATATCATCAATTAAAGTGGCATTACAGTGGGTTTTATTTAACAGTTATTATCCTGTTTAGGGATTTATAAGTCTAATAGCTTCAGGGTAGAAGCTGTTCCTCAGTCTAGTTGTTTTACACTTAATGCTGACAACATTACAGATGTCGGTGGAACACACCAAGACATTGCTGTTGTTGCCTCAAACAACCCCTCATCGGAAGAAGGGGGGGTAAACACACACACGATGACGAGTCATCGCAAGCTGAACACTCAGAAACAGCTACTGCTGTGCTGACGGTTCAGACAAACCAAGATTACACAAGCACTTCTGAACGCGTGAAGAAGCGTCAGAAAAAACCCAAGAGGTTTCTGTGTAACTTTATCAGAAGGGGGGTCGCCAAAAAGGCGTACCTGTCAGTGACACTCGAAGGTGTCCTCACACATGAAGCACTTCTGGACGGTGGGGCAGACATAACAATTATGTCAGCTAAACTGTTCGAGGAGCTGAGGACAGCCGCTGCCGGTGTTGACAGGATAATACCTCTCTCTGAATGTGCTATAGAAATGCAGGGTCTCTCAGAGAAGAGAACAACCCTGACAGCTGTAGCAATGGTTCACATGCAGGTTGGCAAAATGAGACTGTACCACCCGGTACACGTGTCTCGTGTTGACTCATTCCCATTTTTGGTTGGCCAGGATTTTATAAATCGCTTCGACGCAATCATAGATTATGGTGATCAAACAATGTGGACCAAAGTGAGCAAACCACTGCCAATAGATACGCCTCCGGAGTGTAAAACAAACTGCCTAACAGCAGGTACCGCGGAAGGCGCAAAGGACTCCTCAGCCGAGGACACGAGCCCGGTGAGTACTCCTCTGACATCATGTGAAACCAAAGAGACCCACCCGGTGGTCCAAACTCTGACCCAACAAGACAGCCTCCTCTGTGAGCTGGAGCAGTCAGAGTCCACCAAACACTACCTACCACTGGTAGTTAAAGGTGTAGAGATCCAAGGGTCCAAAACCAACGATGCTGTTCTGTCTCTGTGGACAGATAAATCAGCAATTAACCGAGCTTTCTATGAAACCTTGGTTCACAAACACGTTGGTCTAGAACTAATTAAAAAAGCTTTCTGCTTTCCATTAGTTCCCAATAGTTCACAGGTAATGACCGCAGAAGGAGTCATTAACCTAAAACTGAACTGGAACCAACGAGAACTGGTTCACCCGTTTCTCGTGATCCAAAACTTACCACATGCATCCTACATAGGCTCTGACATTTTGGTAAGGTTGGGTGTCCGCGTAGACACCATCAACAAGGTGCTGTGGTCCCTAAAACCAGCCACAAAGGATCCTCCTGTGCTAGACACAGCAAACCTTAAGGCTGGGCAGACCATTCCAGAGGCCTGCCAGGTTGCTAGCAACCAAACCACCACAGTACCACCTCAGGTGACTAACCTAATGGTGCGAATCCACATCATAGCTGGACAAGCTATTAGCCATAAACAGGCATATTTTCAACCCTCTCCTGCATTTTTCAACTTGGGACTGTCCGTGGAAGCCACGAACCAAGTGAGTCTCGACTCCAGGACCACATCTATTGCTGTGTGTAACACAGGCATGGATGAGGTGCTGATCCCAAAAAACACTATGCTAGGATGGTTGATTTCCACTGATTTTCATGATTTTGAACTAGGCATTCCATTTCTGGGAGGACTCCCAGATCATCTGGTACTGAGTCAAGAAGCTGGGCCAGTATGGTTCACAAAACCAACACAGGCCATAGCTCTTTTCTCAACGGATGACGTCGACCAAGGACCTCAAACCTATGGTGTCTTACCCATAGACAGGTCCGACGACTCAGAAAGGGATTCATTGGAGCTCCCCAAGGAGCAAGAACCCTTATCAGTCTCATCACAGATTGATCAGGTGGTCGCCCAAGCCGACGCTCTGACATCTGATGAAGAAAGAGTCAAACTTCGCCAAGTTCTTTTAAAATATGAAAAGTCATTTTCAACTGACTCAACAGATTGTGGGTTGACCTCACTCCACGCAGTGAGAATCCCAACCCCACCCAACACACCGCCAACATTTGTCAGACAATACAAGATCCCTCTGGCAGCACACCAGCCTGTCCAGGAGATCATTGATGACCTATTGGTCAAAGGTATAATCAGACAATGTAATAGCACCTACTCTGCACCTTTATGGCCAGTTTTAAAACCAAATGGTAAGTGGAGACTTACCATAGACTACAGAAAGCTAAATAAACAAGTACCCTTATCCAGGTGGCCAATGACTCAGCTCCATCAGGAACTGCCAAAGGTTACCAATGGTAAGTACTTCTCGACCCTCGACGTCGCCTCTGGTTTTTGGACCATCCCTGTGTGCGCCGAGGACCAACACAAACTAGCTTTCACTTTTGGCAGCCGACAATACACCTTTACCAGGTGTCCCTTTGGCTACGCTAACTCACCTGCAGAGTTCAACATCTTTTTGAACAAAGCATGTCCAGACGCCCACGAGCATGGGACACTGATCTACGTGGACGACATCCTTTTGAGGCAGCCAACACTGGACACTCATTTGGCTGAGATCGACCACGTCCTAAATCAGCTAACAACTGCTGGTGCTAAAATCTCACTGTCAAAGTGCCAGTGGTGCAGAACCAAGGTGGACTACGTTGGCCTCTTAGTAGGTCCAGACGGAGTACAACCACAATTGACTCGCACCCAAGGCCTAGACAACCTCAAAGTCCCAACCAATCTCAAAGAACTACAGAGTTTCTTGGGAGTGTGTAATTACTCTCGCCAGTTCATAGAGCATTATGCGGATCTCGCAAAACTACTGACTGAACTCTTAAAGAAAGACGTTCCTTTTGTCTGGACTGATACACAGCAGCAGGCAATGAACGCTCTTAAGACAGGCTCAAGTTAGCCCCATGTCTAGTCTACCCAGACTACAACAAAGAGTTCTACTTGGAAGTGGGCTTCTCAACTCACTGCATGAGTGCAGGTCTGTACCAAATACATGACAAAGACAGGCGTGTTGTGGCCTACGCCAGCAAAACAATGGCAGGCCCTGAATTAAGGTATTCAGACTGTGAGAAGGCTTTATTGACCACTGTGTGGGCAGTGAAACATTTCTCCTGCTATATTGGTGGACAGAGGATTATTGTTGAGACACAACACCAGCCAGTAACGTTTCTAAACAGCCAACGCATCAGAGATGGTGTGGTGACAAACTCACGGGTAGCCACATGGCTTATGGCACTTCAAAGTTTTAACCTAGACATCCGCTATGGTCAAAATAAGAAGTCACACTTGGGCACTGATTTGGAAATCTGCCAAGAATGTACACAGGATGTACCAGCCACCCAACAGCCGGTTGTGAGTAAACCCTCAGCTGCTGAGGACCCAAATCACCACTTCTTTGATAGCAATATCTGTAAAGATATGGCGACAATGTACGTGGATGGATGCTCATTCCACCACGAGACAATCTGCAAAGCAGGTGTTGGAGGAGTACTCCTCCAGGACCAAGAACAGGTCACATTTGGCTATAAATTAGGCTCTCAGTCTTCTCAGTACGCTGAGATAGCAGCAATCCTAATAGCCCTATGGATGGCGGTGGAACACTCCATCCGGACGCTAGTCATCTGCACTGACTCTAACTATGCTCGACTTAGTTTCTTGTGTCATCTCGCTCTGTGGAAACAGAACGGTTTTCTCACAAGCAACAAAAAGGTGGTAAAACACAAAGAGCTTTTCATGACATGTGATCACTTAGTGACATCACATGATCTACAGATCTTCTGGAAGAAAGTTCCAGGACACTCCAGAGTCCCAGGCGATGACAAGCACTACAATGACCTTGCAGACTCCCTAGCCAAGGAAGGAGCCGTTGACGGACCCACGTGGTCCTTTGACCCCTCCTGGCTACTCAACACTCAGTCGTCACAATCTACAACTGAGGTAATGGCAGTCACACGTGCACAAGCTGCAGCTAAACCTGCTGATAACACAGTTTCTGTACGCCCAATACTGACTGACCCAGACATCATCCAACTTCAGAAGTTGGATCCTGTAATTAACTCGATGATGCTGTATCTGACTGACCCAGACAAATACACTCCATCGAAAGGCGAACTGGATTCTAATCCACACCTTAAAGTCCTCTTTCAGCTGCGCAAACAGCTAAAACTACTTAAGGGCATCCTAACTTTTGCTCATGGACGGACGTCGTCACCTGTGTTCGTGGTCCCCCATGACCACAGGGGGGTGATGTTAGTCCATGCACATGACCTTCCGTCCGCAGGACATAAGGGTGACAATGACACGCTGAAAGCATTAAAACAGATTGCTTATTGGCCTGGAATGAAAAAGGATGTCAAAGACTACATAAAAGGGTGCCTGGTTTGTGGCCAGTTTCAGCCATCCAGACCACTCCACAGAGCACCACTGCATAGTAGAGGCATTGCATTTCCATGGTCGGACCTCCAGATTGACTGGGTCGGACCACTCACTAAGACCTCTAGAGGAAATAAATATTTTCTCACGGTAACCTGCGCGTTTACCAAATGGGTAGAATGTCTACCAGCCCCTAATGACACAGCACAAACCACTGCTATGTTATTAATGAATCATGTATT
>NC_056505.1:42686904-42701996 GCF_014905685.2 Nematolebias whitei | reverse complement strand
AATAACCCAATCCAACCGATTGCCTATGCGTGGTCAAGTGCAGACACGTTAGTCGTAGCCCTGCTAATGACGATAATCCTCGTGATGTGCGGGATACTCATATCCCTGTTCCGGGGCCTCTGGTCACTCCGAGTCCAACAAGATCGCCATGCAGCGCACCTCAATATGATTATGTCTCGCGCACGCGGGTCTGCAAAGAAACAAACAAATAAACGGGACAGCGTGACTGAATCTGGCAACCAGGGTGAGAAGAAGCATTGAAACGATGTTTCTAGATGCTTAGTCACTACTCTTGTCGATGTTGAAACGTTGTTTAATTGGTTTTGATAGTTGTTTCTGAAGAAAGAATGAATCTTGTGTGTAGTTTTAGTTGGAGACTGTAAAGGGTTTTAACTATGCCAACATGCAGTTCATTCGTTAAAATGCCATCTTTGCGGAGTCAATGTAGATTAATGCTACCTTAAGTACCATAATCTACATTGGTCTCACAACGCTTCAGCCGAACCTACTCGAACAATTCTATTCGGGGGGATAGCTAATTCTTTTTGATGAGTCTCGCCATAGACTTCCAAAACATTTATGGGGAAACCAAACATCCAATCACAAGTCGTTCGTCTAAAAGACAACAGACAATTGAACCAAACTATATTTTGCCATGTAAAGCTAACTTAAACCAAGTTAGAAATGGAAAAATAGTTTGGAACACTCTTCTATAGGTATAAATCCCTATAATTACCCTTTTCAGCATGTTCCACCCCTTAACTGGTAGTTGTAGCTGTTCCCAATCATAATATATACACACCAGGTGCATATAGTTTAAGGCCTTATGTAAAATCCCCTTCATAAGCCCACCTTAAACCACATAATTGCATGACACATTGAACCAGAACGGCACCTTGGACGTCGCCCAGAGACGACCTTCGCTGGAGGAGACCTGCAATCCTGACGTTGGTCTCCACTCTTCATCCAGTGGCCGCATCTTCAGTTCAATCCAAGGGAACCCCTCTGTATGCTGATCAATCAACACTTCCAATCGTTGTGGATTAATCGTTGTGGATTTACCGTTGTGGATTATATGACTTTTTCCAATGGATTACAGACTCTGTTTCCAAGGGGTTAAAGCATTGCTACAATGGAATTACCAACAACATTATGGAATTACCATCAACACAATGGAATTACCAACAACATTGTGGAATTACCTCCTTTGACTTTTGTTTTCCTTGCTGGATTACATCAAGCTCAAGGACATTCGAAGGCGTAAGTTCATGTTGGAATTCATCCCCATGGACAGGCGATGATTTCCAAAGGGGGGACTGTAGTGAACTAGGCCTGAGGTCAAATCCTGACCTTAAGGACCTTATGGGACAGAAACTGTCATTTCATTGATTTGAATCCAGAAATACAGGTTGACCCATCCTGAGACCTTCTTTCTTGAATTAATCAAGTGAAAGAACACTACTTTCGATTATCATTACTATTTTACAAATGTTTGATAATCAAATTGTGTTAGTTCAAACCATTTTTAAATGTTGAAGTGAACTACTCATTTTTAAATCAACTGTGAAACAGTAATAACGATTTTTAATCCTCATTCAAAGTGGAAATCAAGTTAGAATATGTTACAGAGTAATGATTCAATTTCTTGATCGTCTGTCTGAAATGAGCAAGTTGTGTAAGTTGGTCAAAGTTCAAGTTTCGGTCAACTGCAAGTTTAATGAAAAAGAAATGTCATGTTTAACTTTTACAGGAAGATACTAGAGAATTGACTCCACGAAGTCTGAGTTCTTCATAATATCTTCTGTCTGTTCTTAAACAATCTAATCTTTTTCCTTGACTTTTTAATAACACCATACATCACAAAAACACACCTCTGTTGGTCCATCGACCAATCAGAAAGTCCTCAAATGAACCGGAAGTGACCCTTTTTAAAAGGTGCACCACTTCCTAGTTCAGCAGTTCCAGAGTTCAGAAGGCTGGAATTCAGGATGCTGGAGGAAGAAAAATAAGCTGAACGGGAGAAGATCAGGGGAATTATGAAATGTCTGTTCTGGATGATCTCACGACTCCTGAGGTTTAGCTGTTCTTACGGAGACGCTGGAAGAGTTGAAAGGAAAGCTCTACACCCACGCTGAAACTATCATCTGCAAAGGTAAAGAGTAGATCTCAACCAAAGTGTACCGTTGGGTTAAGCTGGTCCGAAGGAGCGTGCTGTTCTGGTTATAACAGACAAATTCTCTCACCCATCTCTCTCAAGATAAACTTCATTTTCCCTCTTTAAAATTCTTCTTTTTGCTAGAAATCATTCCAGGTATTTTTTAGAAATGTCTGTTGTGAAGTTGTTCAACCATCGCCATATGGTTAATCAAATTGTACAGCTGGAAGCAAAGGGAAACAATCGCCGTATTGTTTCCTCCTTGTAAAACTAGCCTAAATTAACCTGTTGTTATTTTCATATTTTGCCAAATTAATGTAAATGTGTGATGTTAAACTTTGATTCTGTAAATAAATGACGCATTCATTTGATGGGTCAAAGATAATTAACGTCTCACGTTACATTTTTAATTGTTCAATGCACGATATTATCCAGTCCAGAAAAATGAAAGAATCCGTTTAATTTATGAATATATACAGCATATGTTCATCTACAGTGGATTCGAACCCCCAACTCTTGCATTAGAGGACAACTGCTCTAACCACTCAGCCACAGCCACCCCAAGGTGGGGAGGTTGATTCAAACAGTCTTCTGTGCAGCCCTCATCACTCTCTCCAGAACTTTTCTCTCTCTAGCTGTGCAGACCCCGTGCCTCACGTTGATGCTGGAGCACAGAATATGCTCTCCACTGCGCACATGTAGAAGGAGGTGAGGACTGAGCTTCCCAGTCCAGCTTGCCTCAGCCGCCAGAGGAAGTAGTCACTGATGTGCTTTCTTGAACAGGCTGGTAGTGTTGTTGCCCCAACTATCGTTATCATTCAGGTGCACACCCAAGTACTTGTAACTGGAGACCACTTCCTTCGCAGATCCTCATATGTTCAGGGGTGTGTAGGTGTTTTTTTTGTTCTTCTGAAGTACATGACCGTCTCCTTCATCTTCTTCACATTGATGTGAAGGTTATTTTTCCTGCACCAACTCTCCAGGTGTTCCACCTCCTGCCTGTAGCCGAACTAATCATTGTTTATGATGCACCCAACAACCACTGTATAGTCTGCAAACTTTACTATATGACAGCCTGGATGGGTAGGTGAACAGTCATACGTGAGCAGAGTGAACAAGATGGGGCTTAACACACAACCCTGAGGGGAGCCAATGATGAGGGTTATGGTGGAGGAGTAGAAGTTGTGGATCCTCACAGACTGGATGTGGATGAGATTCGCCCAGAGTTCCTTAAGGCTCTGGATGTTGTAGGTGTAAGGGTCCCACTGCCTGCAGCCTGCCTTGCTGATGGCCACTGATTAACAACACCTGGCAGTCATCAGCCTGATGAGCCTCTCCATCTACAAAAGGCTGCAGCCCAGTGTGACTCATCGCTGGAGCATATCACCTCTCATGGTATAGTACTGTTGAGCTCGATATGTCTAGGTGAAAAGAATATGTTCACCTGTGTTCTCTTTTCCAGTTTCCTGGTTCCTCGTGTTTTTGGATCTCCTCGTGACCTGATCTGGATCCCTCGGCCTGTCAGGTATTCCTCGTGCCATTTTTGCCTCCAGTTGCCAGCCTTCCTCGTTCCCTTGGACCCTCGTTGGATTTCCCTCTGCTGCTCCCTCCTTGGACTGAAGGACCAGCTCCCCTCCTTCGGATTTGGACTGTAAGGACAAAAAAGCTCTTCAAACAAACCATTCAGGTCTTCCCCTCTGGACCAACATTAACCTGTCGTCCCTCTTTCCAGGAGTTGCTGAGAAGCAGCGTGTGGATTAATTCTCAATGTAAATAATAAACACTGTTCTTTTGTACTTCCCCTGTGTCTGCCTCGTTCTGGGTCTCATACCATCTGGGTTCCTCGCGCAATCCTAACAGAAATGCTCCAGCCACAAAAGACCCAGAATGAGACCAAGAGCGAGCAGACAACCCCCGGTTCCCCGGAGGAACGGATCGACGGGTTGGATAAAGTTTTACATCAGGTGCTGACTCACCAAACCACAGTCCAGTCCAACCTTCAGGAGCTCGGAGGTATGATTTATTCCAATAAACGTCAAATGCAAGCTTCTTCCTCCTCAGCTCCAGTCGTTCCGCCATCCCCCGTGGCTCCTGGTTCCATTCCTCCTGTTCAACAAATATTCATTAAACCTTCTGAGTTCTTCACCGGAGACCCTGACCAATGTGGCGGCTTCTTGCTACAGTGCAGACTCGCCTTCGAGGGGGCTCCCTCTCAGTTCTCCTCGGACGCGGCCAAGATCACCTTTTTCGTAAGTCAGCTCAAGGGTAACGCTCTCCGGTGGGCTCACTCATTTCTCCTGAGCCATGAAAATCCCTCGGCAACCTATGAACTATTTCTGCATCAGTTTCGTAGGATTTTTGATCGCCCCCTGCAGACATAGAACGCCGCCAAGCGTTTGTTGAATTTACGACAGGCCGTCGTAACACTTCGGAGTTCGCCCTGGAGTTTCGGATCCTTGCTGCCCAAACAGGATGGGACGAGTCTGCTCTCCAAGGTATTTTCTTAAACTCTTTATCTGATTTTCTCAAAGACCAGATGGCTACGCGAGACGAGCCCGAGACTTTCGACAAGTTAACAGACCTTGCCATCTCCATCAATGACCGTTTCTGGGAAAGGAGGAGAGAGGCAAACTACAATTCCCATTGATCCCCGACTTCCGGGCTTTCGACTTCTCCAGGTGAGCCCAAGTCTGCACCTTTGCACTACACTTCCCAGAATCCTCCCACTTCCGGGTTCACGACCCCTCGCCACGAGTCCGTTTCACCCAAGCAGCCTCCCTTGAACTACAACTCCCAGTCCTCCATGCTTCCTGGCCTCAACCAATCATCTTCTTTTTCTCCACGGGATCGCTCGCCCGAGCCTATGCAGGTGGGGCGCGCACGGCTGACTCCTGCAGAGAGACAGCGGCGTGTATCCGCCCATCTCTGCATTTATTGTGGTAACCCCGGTCATTTTCTGCCCCACTGTCCGTTTCAGGGAAATGAGAACTTCCACCAGTAAAGTGGGAGTTACTAGTGGGAACTTCTGCGTTAACCTCCCCATTTAAACTGTTGCTTCCCATGGTCATTCAGCCTCCTGACCATCGCTTTTCGTTTTCTGCTCTCATCGACTCGTGTGCTGAACAAAACCTGATTAGTGCTGATTTAGTTAGAGAACATTCTTTGCCTACTCGTGAGATTCCTCCGATTTCTGTCGCCGGCCTAA
This sequence comes from Nematolebias whitei, assembly GCF_014905685.2. Lineage (NCBI taxonomy): Eukaryota > Metazoa > Chordata > Actinopteri > Cyprinodontiformes > Rivulidae > Nematolebias > Nematolebias whitei. The sequence continues at coordinate 42,696,636 of NC_056505.1, read as the reverse complement.
CCGGAGACACATTGACCCGTATTCATCAGAAGACTACCGATTTGCATGTCTTCATCTCAGGTAATCATCATGAGATTACTGATTTCTTTGTGTTCAACTCTCGTACACCTCAGATAATTCTAGGTTTCCCCTGGCTTCGTAACCATAACCCTGTTATTAATTAGGAGCGCGGCTGCGTTGACAAATGGAGCGACAAGTGTCTCAGTAACTGTCTTCGCTCCGCCATTAACGAGTTCCCTCGGGACACGCCTCCTCTAGAGGAGATCGACCTCACCTCTGTTCCTGCTGAATACCGCGACCTAGCGGCAGTCTTTAGCAAGCAATGCGCCTTGTCTCTCCCTCCTCATTGTCCCTATGACTGCTCGATTGACTTATTACCTGGCGCCCCCTTGCCGTCAAGTAGACTTTATAATCTTTCAGGTCCCGAAAGAGAATCCACGTCTAATTATATTAATGTATCCCATGCCTCAGGTATTATTAGACCCTCGACCTCCCCTTTGGGAGCTGGTTTTGTTTTCGTTTCTAAAAAAGATAAGACTCTCAGGCCGTGCATTGATTACCACGGATTAAACAATATAACTATAAAAAATAAGTATCCGCTCCCCCTCATTGACTCGCTGCAGGAACAATTACAGTCGGCTTCTTGTTTAACGAAACTTGATTTAAGAAACGCCTATCATCTCGTGTGTATTAAGACAGGTGATGAGTGGAAAACTGCTTTTCGCACTCCTTTGGGTCACTTTGAATATTTGGTTATGCCCTTTGGGTTGACCAACACCCCCGCGGTTTTTCAGGCGCTCGTCAACGATGTCCTGCGCAACTTTATTGGTAATTTTGTTTTCGTCTACCTCGACGACATTCTTATTTTTTCTCGCTACCCCACTCAGCACACTACTCACGTCCGCACGGTTCTTCAGCGGCTGCTGGAGAACCAGTTGTTCGTTAAGGCGGAGAAATGTGAGTTTAATACCTCCACCGTCTCCTTCCTGGGTTTTATTTTCGAGGCGGACGTTGTCGAACCGACCCCGAGAAAACCAGGGCACTGTTCAGTGATTTGTAGACATACATGAGTATTTTGAACTGGATTTGAAAGTGAACCGGTAACCAGTGCAGTGAGGCCAAAACTGGTGTAATGTGCTCTCTTTTGCCTGTACTGGTTAAAAATTGGGCTGCTGCATTCTGGACCAGTTGTAGTCGTGCAATGGAGGTCTGACTGATACCAAACGGAGCGAATTGCAGTAATCAAGCCTAGATGTAATGAATGCATGTATTACTGTCTCCAGGTTATTTTTGGACAATATGGGCTTCAGTTTAGACAGCCGCCTCAGTTGGATGAAACATGATTTAACAATCATGTTTACATGATTGTTAAGCTCAACCTGTCAGTGTATGAGGGGGCGTGACTAAGTGTGATCTCAATGGATCTTACATGGACTGACGTGTATGAAAATATAAGACGGTGCTTCAAAAGCCTTTCTACATGATGTAGCAAGCAGAAATAAACTATATTCCTTGACAGATATTGAATCCCAGGGAGACTCTTTAGAGTTGCTGGCCCAGTTTAACCCAGTCAGAATCGGGTCATAATTTCATTATAATCCCATCTCTGAGCAGATCAAAAACCCCACGTCCAGTCTAGATAAATATCTAACAACTGAACTGGCATTTTCAGTGATTTTTACACAATCACAGCTGAGGATTGAGGTTTTTTTTTGTGTGTTTAGCTGATCAGTGATGTCCCGCACTAATCTTTGAGATGTCTAAAAACATCACAGCCTACACACTCTTGTTACAACTGTATATGCTACATACAAATCACTCCTGTATCCTGGGACACCTTGCAAAAAGATCTGAAGCTCTCGACACTGACCTCTCTGAATGGCTTCAAACACCTGCTAAGTAGATGGCAACAACCAATGCAGACATGTTCTTGTTTTTAGTATTTTATATAGCGCTATAATGTGGCTGTGTTTTTTATTAACATAATTCTCTTCAATTTATTATTTTCAATTTATATGCCTTATTTCAAGAATGTCTACTGTTGTCATTCTTGTCTACTGTTGTCATCATTCTTTGTTAAAAACAAGTCTCTCTTGTAAATGAGTCTTCAAGGTTCAGTGAGACTAACCTCTATAAATAAAGGTTGAATTGAATTAAATTGAATCTTCAACACTCCACTGGAGCTCTGTGTTGTACCTTCCTGCTTGAAACACTCCATTATCGTACCTATCCCCAAAAAGTCAGCGATCACAGGACTGAATGACTACAGACTTGTGGCTTTAACCTCTGTAGTCATAAAATGCTTTGAAAGACTGATCATCACTCTCTTGAAGAGATCATCACAATCATCATCACATCCCTGTTAGACCCACCACAGTTCACATACCATGCCAACAGATCAGCAGAAGATGAAGTAAACATAGGACTCCATGTTACCCTCCAACACCTCGAACATCCAAGAACATATGCAAGGATCTTGTTCTTGGACTTTGTTGCACCTTTAATACCAACATCCCAGGATGACTACACAGCAAACTGACCCAGCTTAGTGTACCAGTCCCCACCTGCCAGTGGATCACAAACTTCCTCACTGGTAGGGAGAAGCAGGTGAGGTTGGGGAAGTTCACTTCAGAAATTCAGACAACCAGCACAGGTGCTCTGTGGGGTTGTGTACTCTCCCCATGGCTCTTCTCCTTGTATACAAATAACTGCACCTCCATGGACCCTTCTGTCAAAATCATGACGTTTGCAGATGACAATACCATTATCAGCATCATCCATTATGGCAATGAGTCTGATTACAGATGAGTGGCAGATCATGTTTTTTTTTTGCAGTAGCAGCCACAACAAACTTGACCTGATTGCAGCTAAAAGAGTGGAGATTATAGGGGAATTTAGGAGAAGACCCCCAGCCCTGCCAGCACTCACTATTTTTGACAGAAAAGTGATGACTGAAGTCCTATAAGTTTCTAGGCACAACAATCACCAGCGACCTGAAGCAGGACAACAATATCAGCTTCACAGTCAAAAGAACTCAGCGGAGGATGTACTTCCTGAATCAGCTGAGGAAGTTCAACTAGCCCAAGGAGCTGAAGGTGCAGTTTTACACAGCTATCACTGAATCTGTCATCACCACGTCCATCACAATGTGGGGTGGTTCAGCCACCAAACTAGATATCCACAGACTGCAAAGTATCATTGGGTCTGTGCACAGCTCCAGAACCAGGAGGTGTGCAGAGAAAATCATCTCTGATCCTTCACACCCTGGACGTCATCTGATCCAGTGCCTTACCCCAGGTCAGCGCTTTAGCCAATTGAAGATCAGGACAACCAGGCTAGAGATGTTTTTTCCCCACTTGCCATCACTCACCTGAACAGTTGAACTAAATACTAAATCCTCTGTATTTAAACTCTGAATAGTGAGTCTGCAAAGTCTTTTGCCATTACTGGAAAACCGCCATACCCAGTATCTTTTTATATTAAGCACACACAATGTTAAGTTTTCTGTCAGGAGTTCAGGTATCTGGATTCAGAATTCATCCAGACAACAAGAGCGTAAAAACAAGAAAACACTTATTGATTTTGCAGTTGCAGGTGGGAGTCAGGAACCAGCTGCGGTAACACATCTTCACAGGCAGGTGGGGTGAGAGCCACCTGTTGGAGCTTGAAGTGATTTTGTCATGGTAACTGGTGAGAAGGCAGCTGCAGAGAGAGGCCTTTAATGTTAACAGTGGGGCAATCCAGGGTCGTGGTCCAAAAGGTCAAACCGTAATCCAAAATCCGTAGACAGAAACAAGTAGTCGTTACCAGGTTCAGATGGGCCAAACAGAACCAGACAGGGAGCAGACAAAATGGTAAATCCACAGGACAAGGCATGAGGTCAAAATCTGAAGAACAAAGCATGAAAGTCAGGTGTGAACATGAAACAAGAAGGCTGGATATAACATCATGATGGGTTCTATAATCTGGCAGGTTGGGGAGGTAAAAGGAGTTCTTAAATAAGGCCAGGAACAGGTGCAGTGAATAAAGGCTGATGAGCTGAAAGTGCAGAATGGGCATGGCAGAGTGACTGAGCAGAAAACATGACATGAAGAGGCAGAGGACAGAAGATGTGATCATGACATTTTCCAAGTTTTGATTGTGTGTGTGTACACCGTGAGCTACTGTAACCAAAACTAAATTCCTTGTATGTAGGAGCATACACGTCCAATAAAGCTTGATTCTGATTCTAATTTCTTGTGTTTTTAGTTAACGATGTTAAGCATATACCTCAAGGTCCTTGGGTCGTGGAGGAGGTTTGGCGATTATTTATAAATCAAGTTTTGACTGTAAGCAGCTGTCCCTCCCGACTACGTTTTCTACCTTTGAACTGAACATGTTTGAGTTGGGCTGCGCTCCTCCGCTTCTGTGCACCGTCATCTACCGGCCTCCTAAATATAATAAGGACTTCATACAGGACTTTTCTGATTTCTTGGGTGATTTTATGTCCAAATATGAGCAAATTTTAATTCTTGGCGAGTTTAATATTCACGTGTGTTGCACTGGAAAGCCGCTGGTGAAGGATTTCTTAGATGTAGTGGATGCTATTGGCCTCACTCAGTCTGTGAAGGGCCCAACCCATGAACGTACACACACCCTGGACCTTGTTTTATCTTATGGTTTATCTATTTTTAACTTGGAAATTGGTGATGCATTGTTTTCAGACCACATGCCTGTTTTATTTGATTTTATTCCTGTTTCTAAACCTGTTAAGTCCTGTGCTCCTGCTCGATGCTGCCGTGTTTTTAACTCATCCTCTGCTGCCCATTTCTCCACTGTCTTTAATCGTTTAGAGTCACAGCTCTCTGTGTCTCTCAGCACTGACGAGCTTTCCTTATATTTTGATTCTTTATGCAATACTGTATTGAATGATGTGGCCCCGATTAAAATCAGGCAATCAAAGCCAAGATCAGACCCATGGTTGAGTGACCATACTCGTGCCATTAGACAGGAATGCAGGAGAAATGAACGCAAGTGGAGAAAGGACAAACTCCAAGTCTCTTTTGATATACTGAGAGAGAGTTGGCGTTGCTATCAACGAGCTGTGAAAACAGCCAGAGTAAAATATTTCTCTGACATTATTGCTGCTAACTCTCACAACCACCGTGTTCTTCATAATACAATCAACACTGTCCTCAGTGCACATGAACCCTCTTGAAGCATCCAGAGAACTTTGTGATAAGTTTCTTAATTTTTTCTTGGACAAGGTTATTAACACTAGGGCTTGTATCTCTTTTCCATCCCTTGACCCTTCCATCCCGGTCCCCTGTCCTGCTATTTTTGATCATTTGGAGCCTATTTCCCTCTCCTATCTAGAGAAACTTGTCACCAGTATGAAATCATGGGGTTCTCCCCTTGATGTTGATCCTCCATATTTTCTTAAGGAGGTATTTTCTACTGTTGGCTCCTTTATCTTAAATATGATCAACAGCAGTTTGATGTCTAGTGTAGTACCAAGCAATTTTAGACATGCTGTGGTGCAGCCATTGTTAAAAAAAAAAACTGGCCTTGATCCATCCTCTGTGTCAAACTTTAGGCCAATCTCCAAGTTACCCTTTATATCCAAAATTTTGGATTATTTGTCTGAACTGCTTCACTTTTACATACCATCATGTGCTCTTAGATCCTCTGACCAGATGCTTTTAGCAGTCCCGCAAACCTTTTATAAATCCAGAGGAGACAGAGCCTTTTCAGCTCTGGCTCCTAAATTGTGGAATGAGCTGCCACTGGAGGTCAGGCAGGCCCCATCACTTTCTGTTTTTAAAACTCGTTTAAACACACATTTTTTTCATTGGCTTTTAACCTAGAGTGAGTCAACATCTGTGTCTTAATGTTGTATTCTTTTACTTATGTTCTGATTATTTTTTAATATATATTTAGATGTTTTTGTTGTTTTACTATTTTTTATTTGTTTTTAATTTTGTACAGCACTTCGGACGGCTGCTATGTTGTATTTTAAGTGCTTTAGAAATAAATTGGTATGGTATTTATATCTGTCATATTTTATCTATCATTTATATACAAGCTGAAATGCTTGAAATATAAATTCAGACTTTTGATCATTTTATTATTATCATACATTTCTGCCCCAAAAAGTTATCTGTTTTAGAATAGTACCAATGCTGGACAATTAAAAATAATGAGAAACAAGGTGTGTTGTTGCATTTTATTGAAACAGGACTAAAATATTTTGTTTAAATCATTGGAACAAGAAGTTGCTGTTACCTGGAGCTCAGCGTTGAGACGAGGCATGGAAACAGCTTTGCCCTGGCTCTCCAAACCGGAACCTGGAACAGGTGTAGTACTGTTCCCACTGGACTCCATATTCTTCATCTTTACAGACACCTTGACACACACAGATAACAAGCTCAGTGTCAGGTTGAGAACATTGCCTCTGTTAGCAACACTATTTTCCATAGATGTTTGAAAGGTTTATAACCATATTAACACCTACAGTTTTAGACGTTGTTTTAAAAGAAACACATTATGATACTGTATATGGCTACATTTGTGAGACTGAGTAAAAAAATCATGCTGTCATCATACACAAAATTGTGTAGCAATGTCTGAACCTCTGTGTGTCCACTTGGGAAGTAATAAAAGTGTTCAAATTCATTAAAGGATAAAAACGATTTCACTTGATAAAAGTATTTTACAAAAGCCAATTTTAAACCCATCCATCCATCCATTATCTTTTACCCGCTTCTTCCATTTTGGGTCACGGGGGTCGCCAGTGCCCATGTCCAGCAATCACTGTGCGAGGGGTGGGGTACACCCTGGACAGGTCGCAAGTCCATCACAGGGACATGTAGAGACAAACGAGACAAACAACCATTCACTCACACCTAGGGACAATTTAGAGTTACCAATCAGCCTAACATGCATGTTTTTGGTTTGTGGGAGGAAACCAGAGTACGCATGCACAGAGAGAACATGCAAACTCCACCCAGGAAGGCCCCCGGACCAGGATTTGAACCGGCAACCTTCTCGCTGAGAGGCAGCAGCTCTACCAGTTGCGCCACCGTGCTGCCCTAAATTAATCATTAAAAATTTAAAATCAAATAAAATTTTAGTCAACTCTCAAACCCAGTTTTTTACTTGAGATTTTACAAAAATGAGATTTTCATTGGCTGTCCAAATCTGAAAGAGAAGATCTGTGGTTTGCACTGGGACCAAAAACATGACTTGAATTTGATTCTCATTGAAAATTATGAAGTTTGAAGTCTTCCAAGCTTTTACCTCAGTAAAGCAGTGGTTTTAATGAAAAAGATTGATTGAGCTTCAACTGATAGTAAATTGGAGTGTCATCAGCGTTTGAATGAAATAAGATGTTAAAGTTTCTGCAAGTGGAGCTAAATGGTGACAGGATGTCAGTCCCAGCAGTCCTTCCCTCAATTTTATATTTGTATTGTGTTCCTATTGAGTTTGTTGATTCCTACAAATGAGTATCTTGGTCAATTCACATCTCTCTTTTAGGCTCCACATGGAAAACTTGGTAAAGAAACTGAAAGTTAAACTGTGTTTCTTTTTCAGAAATATATTCTTTCTAACTCTGAATGCTAGAAAACGCCTTGTGACTGCGACTTTCTTCCCCTCCATTGACTACGGTGACATCATTTACATGAACGCTCAAGCTACAAGCACCCTGCAGATGTTGGATGCAGTCTATCATGGTGCACTAAGAATCATAACCGGCTGTAACTACTGTATCCACCACTGCACCCTGTATTCACTGGTTACCTGGTCATCATTAACTTGACGCAGACTCTCTCATTGGTACATTTTCATCTTTAAATCACTTCTTGGTCTGTTGCCTTCATACATCTCGTACATGCCACTACGTGAGTGCAGCTGCAGTGTTCGTTCTCAGGACATTATTTCATGCAGTGTCCCCTCAGTGAGGACTGAACTAGACAAAAGGGCTTTCTCCTACTCCGCTCCTGTTTCCTGGAAGAGCCTGTATTAGTACGCAGGAGCTGCTCAGTAGGCATGATGAGACCTGCTCTAAGATCTTAGACCTCGTGGCCCTGATAAAAATCAGGCGACCAAAGCGGGCACCACACCCCTGGTTGAACGCAACCACTCGAGCGGCCAAACGTCTATGCAGGAGAGCTGAACGCAAGTGGAAAAAGGACAAATTACAGGTTTCTTTTATTATGTTAAAAACATGTTTGAAAGACTATCAGAGCATCGTTAAATCTGAAAAGAACAAATACTTCTCCCAAATCATTGCTTCAAACAGTCATAAAGAACCGTGTTCTTTATAATACCGTAAATTCCATTTTAAACGTGCCTCGGTCTGCCAGCATGGAGACCTCCGTTGACATCTGCAACAACTTCACCAGATACTTTGCTGATAAGGTAGAGTTGATTAGGTCATCCATCCCCCAGTCCACAACTGATCCTTCTGTCTTTGTCCCTTGCTCAGCTGTCTTCAAACAGTTTCAACCCATTTCACTCCCATTTCTAAACAAAGTCGTTGATCAGATGAAACCCTCCGGTTCCCCTGCTGACCCCATTCCTGCATCGTTTTTCAAACAAGTTCTACCCACGATTGGACCCTCTGTTCTTACCATTATAAATAGTAGTATTGTGACAAGTGTGGTTCCCGATGTTTTCAAACATGCAGTAGTTCATCCGTTAATTAAGAAACCTGGACTTGACCCTTCGACTTGCTCAAATTTGAGACCAATCTCAAAACTTCCCTTCCTATCCAAAATCCTGGAGAAAATGGTTTTCATTCAATTAAACAAATTTTTGAATGAGAACAGAGTCTTCAAAAATTTTCAATCTGGTTTTAAGCAACTCCACAGCACTGAAACAGCATTAGTAAGGGTTTGTAACGACATTATGATCTCAAACGATTCTGGTCAATTTGTGGTACTTGTGCTCCTGGACCTTACTGCTGCTTTTGATACTGTTGACCACAGTATCCTTATATCATGGCTGGAACAGTGGGTTGGGATCACAGGTGCTGCATTAGAATGGTTCCGCTCATACCTGAGTGGCAGGAGTTTCTGTGTCAAGGTTGGTAACAATGTATCCGCCTCATTACCTCTTTCATGTGGGGTCCCACAGGGTTCGATTCTTGGACCCCTTCTGTTCTCACTTTATTTACTCCCACTGGGGTCCATCCTGAGGAAACATGGTCTTTCATTCCATTGCTATGCTGATGACTGCCAGATCTACCTGCCTGTGAAACCAGCAAGTGTTTGCTCCATTCACCCGCTGTTAAAATGTCTGGATGACTTTAGGGCCTGGATGGCTTCAAATTTCTTAAGTTTTAACAATGACAAGACCGAAGTCATTGTTTTTAGCCCTAGCTCAACTGCCACCACTGATCCTGTCAACCTGGACTCTCTTCAGCCATATCTGAAGCAGTCGGGTAAAAATCTCGGGATGGTTTTAGTCTCTGATTTTAAGTTTGACAAACAAATCAACTCTGTTCTGCAGAAAAACTTCTTCCAACTCAGACAGAGAGCTAAACTCAAGCCAGTGTTGTCCAGACCTGACCATGAGAAACTAGTCCATGCCTTTGTCTCGACCCGATTGGACTATTGCAACGCACTGTATGCTGGGGTCAGCCAGGCCTCCATCTCACGTCTTGCTTGTCCAGAATGCTGCTGCTCGGCTTTTAACCGGAACTCGTAGGTCTGAACATATTACTCCAGTTCTGTCCTCCCTTCACTGGCT
>NC_056505.1:42676567-42686894 GCF_014905685.2 Nematolebias whitei | reverse complement strand
CTTCTGCTGACCTTCAAATGCCTAAATGGCCTCGCACCCCTTTACCTCTCTGAGCTTCTGGAAACTTACGTTCCCTCTCGGGCCCTGAGATCATCTGATCAGCTGCTTTTGGCTGTTCCAAAAACAAGACTGAAGCTCAGAGGAGATGGGGCTTTTTCAGTCATGGGCCCCAAACTGTGGAACAACCTGCCCCCCAACATCAGGCAGGCCACCTTCCTTCCTCACTTCAAATCCCTGCTAAAAACACATCTGTTCCCTCAGGCATTTCACACAGTGTAAATTGTTCTAGTGTTTTTTAATATGTGACCTTATGTTTTAAATGCTTTTTATTAATTCTTCAGTTATTATCATTATTAGTGTATTGTATATATATGTTTATATATTTTTCTCTTTAATGTACTCATTGATTGTTGTTGTTGTTAAGCACTTTGATAACAGGTTCTGTTTTAAATGTGCTCTATAAATAAAGTTGACTTGACTTGACTTGGAATATCTTGCAAAAATATCTGAAGCTCTCAACCTTGACCTCTCTAAGTGACTTCAAGCATCTGCAAGTTCCCGGCAAAAACCAAAGCAGACATGTTCCTGTTTTTAGTTTTCTACACCGCCTCATAATCTAGCTGTTTTTATTTTGTTATTTAATCCCATTTTCTTTCATTTATTCTTTTCAATTTATATGTTCTATTTCGTATAAGCTTCGCCCTTTATGCGGAGCATTAGCACTGACAAATTTAGTCCACGCCCACCTGCTGTGTGGGCCCTACCCGGTCCGTATAAATTACGTTAAGAGCGGGAAATCGGCTCCCATTTTTTCTTCAGCGAGCTAATAGCACTGTCAGAAGAACAAAGAAGGAAAATTGTGTAGATGACCAACCTTTGTTAAGGATGCTTGGCCCGGCAGTCGACCTTCGGTCGTCCGGTGAGTTCTCCTCCCCGAGGAGAAGCTGACGAGCAGTCTTATTTCAAGGTAAGCGCCGAGGAGTATTTCTCAGTGACAGGTCACTACACGCTGGACAACGCCATCTTGTAATTTCTCCTCTTATCGCCGACCCTCGGAGCGAATCGGATGGTTCCTCCGGGACAGGCGCGCTCAGCTGCAGCCCCCCGCTGCTCATTCCCTCCTGGGGAACGTAGTGTCGGTGGAGGGGGGCTGAGTGAATGCTCACCCCATCCCACCTCATTTCGCATCGGCGATCACACCGCTCCCGGCCGACGGCGCCCTCAGGGGTTGCCCGGCGTAACCCAGGAGGCGGCTGACATGAAGGGACCCCTTTTTTTTCTATGTCCCACGCCTTTCCCACCAGTTCGGATGATCCGGCGGGAAGGTTGTTTACTGGGTTCCATTCCGGCTCACCGTCTTGATCCATATGGCCTCGTGTTCCAACAGGACGTCCTACGGGCGAGGCCACAGACAGTTCTTTCCTGGTAGATTGGGGGAGCCGGTCTCCAGTCCGCACCCATCACCAGAGTGGAGGGGTTCACCGAGCAGGGCTATCCCTCGGTAACCCCCCCTTGAGCCAAGCCTCGCGGAAGCTTTCGGAGCAAAGCTGTCCAGGTTGGAGCAGCGTCCCGTCCCTCCTGGGAAGCACGACCAGATGGTGACCACGCTCTCCAATCGAGCCCATCAATGTGCTTTTCAGGCTGCCACAGCTAACAACAACGTGGCGCTGCTAGCATATAGCATGTCCAAGGGGCTGGAGGCCGCAGACTTGCCTTAGGAGACCAAGAGCTCCCTCTGTAAGGCAGTCGACGCCATCCTCAATATTTGTGCCTCTTATACGGTTTGCCTGTCCAGGATTGCAGCGTGGATGACGATGATTCAACATCCACCTAGCTCCGTCACTCCCCCTCGCTGCCGGAGAAGCTGTACAAAGACCTGATGGAGGGTCCCATCACGGCGGACGTGCTGTTCGGGAGCAGCTTCAAGCCATGCTGGCGAACTCGAAGCAGTCGGAGGAGGTGCCAGAGCCTGTGCGCCACCTCATCAAGCCGCGCGGCTCATCCCGCCCCCCGGCCCGCTGGAGAGACCTTCGTGAGCAGAGGCAGAACAACGACGTTCCACGGCCGCCGCCGCGTCTCTCGCTCAGCTCCACCACCAGCCCCGCCCGTCAGAGACCAGCCCTCTTCATCCCGGCAAACTGCAGTTCAGCGTTTCCCCAGAGATCGCCTGCAGACAGCGCTCTGGGCAAACAAATCGCAGAGCTCAAGGGGGAGAAGTTTTAAAAAATGACGGTCTGCGGAGGGTGTGTGTAAAAGTGACACGAAAGTTGAAATAAATCATCATTCAATGATCAAAGTGTCTGTTTTTAGCCAGTCTGTAAGCTCGGATGAACTCACAGTGGCTGCGCACACATCCTCCACACATAACGAGCCGGTGTCCTTAAATAAAGGTTTTTTAAACTCACCGTCGCTCCAAGACATGACGAGTCGCTCACACGACACAATGGTAAGCGAAATAACTCGTTGTCAACCCGAGCTGCACGATCCTCACCCAAGCGGTGTCAAACGCGCACTCGTGCGATGCAAACAGCCTCTTTCCAACGGCGCTGCGTTGATGATGGCGCACACACAGCTGCCCGGCGCTCACCGGCTCACATCGATATAAATGTGGGACCGCAGGCCGGGTCCGGTGGAGGTCCTCGCTCTCAGCAAGAGCAACACACGCCTCACCGAAGCAAACGCGGGCAGCCGTCACCCACCGCGTCTCAGTGCTCGGCAGCTCACGGCAGCATAAGCGTGAGACAGCTGAACGAACCGGGTGACAAGTCTCGCCTCCAGCAAGAGCGGCGCGCATCCCTCCAGAGAAAACGTGTGCTCCCGCGGGGCTCGCAGCCTTCACTCCAACAGCACGGCGTAGATGAAGTCACGCTCTCCGCCTCTCAACGTTCGCACAGCGACGTCAAACGCGCAGCCCCACGGCGTCATCAGCTGTCACACGCTTCGCCTCAGCACACACCGGCCCACCTGTACATGAAGGTTGGTCCGCAGTCAGAACGCAGCGCACGGGCGCGTTCAGAGCTTTTTTCGAGGAAGCCTCGCCCTGGGTCACGCGGAAAACATTCCCGCGACGCATGACGGCGGTTGAGGGGCGGACTGGTGACAGCCGTGCAAAACATGACGCATCACTTAAACGCACGTTCACTCCACGAACGTTACGTAGAGTGGCTAAAACATGCTCGCCGGTCAGATGGATGGACAAGGTGTTATGCAAATGGTTACAAGTTATAGTTTGCAACCCGACCCCCTCCGTTCGGAGGAGTTATAGAGACAGTCCTGTCATCACCAGACCAAATCTCATCCCTAAATGCAGAAGTCCAAGTGCTTCTGATAAAAGTAATCTCCAGGGTTCCCAACGGAGAGGAGAACACAGGGTTTTACTCACGTTACTTCCTGGTTCCCAAACGGACCTGAGGGATGAGACCGATTTTGGATCTGTCAGCTTTCAACAAGGCGATCATGGACAGACCGTTTTCACATGTTGACAACCAGACAGCTGTTGAACAACATCCAGAGAAACGCATACCGATCATCCCAAAACACAGAAAATTCCTGCATTTTTTTTCTCCTTTCAGGGGATGAAGTATCAGTACAACGGGCTGCCGGTCGGATATTCCCTCGCGCCTCATACGTTCTCAGTGTGTGGAGACAGCCCTGCATCCATTACACAGAGCAGAGATGAGAGTTTTGTTCTACCTGGACGACCTGCTGCGCCGGTCATGCTCCAGACAGGAAGCAGTGATGCAGGCTCAGGTGTTGACATCACACCTGTCAAATCTGGGCTTCGCCATAAATTGGAAGAAAAGCTCGATTTTCCCGGCCCAGACAATTGTTTATCTGGGATTGGAGTTAAATTCAACCACCATGAAGGCTCGTTTATCACAAACGAGGATTAACACTTTAAGAGACCAGCTCCGCCACGTAAGACCTGGCAGAGTGGTAACAGCTGTCCCTGTCATGAAGCTGTTAGGAATGAAATCATCAGCTCACACAGTGGTCCCGCTGGGTTTATTACACATGAGACGCCGCCAGAGGTGGTTTGTGCGTCTGCGTGTGGATCCAGTAAAACAAAGAGACGGATGATCACTGTTCCTCCCTCCGTGAGGGCAGACCTCCGACACTGGGGAAACACCCTGGTTCTGTCGGAGGGAGCCCCCGTCAGCAGACCCACGTCACATGTCAGTCTTCATGGATGCGTCGCTGTCAGGCTGGGGGGGGACATGCCTATCTCAAGCAGTAGGGGCGCTGTGGCCCCATCACATATCAGCCCACATAAATGTTTTGGAGTGTCGCACGGTGCTGAATGTGATTCAGCACTTTGCTCCCGCGCTACAGAATCAACATGTGTTGATTCACACAGACAACAAGGTGACTGCTGCGTACATAAACCGACAGGGGGGTATGCGCTCAGCCCAGATGTTACACATTGCGCGAAAGCTTCTGTGTTGGGCTCACCAAAATCTGCTCTCTATCAGAGCAGTTTACATACCCGGTGTTCTGAACAAAGGGGCAGATGTGATGTCCAGGGGCGGCCCACGTCACGGGGACTGGACTCTCCATCCAGACCTGATGACTTAGACGTGACAGAAATTTGGCAAAGCAGCTGTGGACCTGTTTGCGACACGAGAGAACGCTCAGTGTCAACTATGGTTTTCCCTGAGACGGCGAGACAAACCACCACTGGGGGTGGATGCATTTGCCCACAGCCCATGGTCCAAAACGCTTCTGCACGCGTTTCCTCCACCTCCTCTGATTTTACGGTTCCTGAACCGAGTTCAGGAGGAGGGATTGACAGCGCTTCTGGTGGCCCCCGAGCGCGTGAACACACCATGGTTCTTAGCCCTACAATGCCTGCTGTCGGGGCGCCCGTGGAAACTGCCATGAAGGGAGGACGCTCTCCTCCAGGCAGGAGGAGCAATCAGGGGTTACCCAGAAATAGGCCAGCACCTGTGGGTCCGGCCACTGAGCGGTTCCGCTTAGAGAGGATGGGTCTCCCACAGGAGGTAGTGCGCACAATCCAGGATTCACATGTTGCATCTACCACAGTGCTGTACACATCAAAGTGGACAGTTTTTCAGCGCTGGTGTACAGAGAAAGGTGTAGAGGCCACCTCATGTCCATTAGGCGGCATGCTGTCTTTTCTACACAGCTGATGGACAGGAAGTAGGCATTCAGCACGATTAAAACGTACGCTGCAGCCATCTCTTCCTGCCACGAAGGGTTCGGAGACAGAACAGCTTTTAATCACCCGCTGATGAAGCGGTTTCTAAAAGGCGTACAGAGACGCAGGCCTGTTTCACGCCCACTTGTGCCACAGTGGGATTTAACGCTGGTCCTGCGAGCCCTGATCAAAGCTCCATTTGAGCCTCTGGATCAGGTTCAAATTAAATTCTTGTCTCTTAAAACAGCCCTGCAGCTGGCTTTTACATCCGCTAAGAGGGTGAGTGTTTCATCTGCCCTCTCTGTCACTCTGTCATGTCTTAGAATTCAGGCTGACGGGCAGCTCAGCTGATTTAAGACCAAACCCAGCCTTTATGCCTAAAAACATCACGAGCTCTTTTAAATCAAGAGCGATATCGTTGGAGGGGTTTTTTCCTCCCCCCCCAAAGATCAGAAGAAGAAGCATCTTTCCATCTTCTCTGTCCGGTGCGGGCGTTGACGTGTTACATAGTGCGCACGGCTGTAATGCGCCAAACTCAACATCTGTTTGTGCATTATAGAGATGCACCTGCAGGTCGTCCGTTATCCACCCAGCGCTTGTCACACTGGCTGTGTGAGGCCTCTTTCTGAAGCCTACAGAGCATCAGTTTTAGAGCCTCCTGTCAACCCCAGGGCGCACTCGACCAGGGGTATCGCATCTTTGACTGTCTTGCATAATGGTATGACAATGCAGGACTTTTGTACTGCGGCCGCGTGGTCAACACCCTGCTCATTCATTCGTTCTTATCTACGTGATGTGACGGCCCATTCCATGACACATTCTATCCTTAGTGCTCTAACAAAATGAATATTGTTTTTTTCATGGAACTCTGTTTAAGCTCACATCTGTCTGCATGCTTCACAATGTGAGATGTGTATCAGTCACAAGTTGTGTCTGTTATTTTGGTTCTATTGTCACTAATCAATTCATGAATATTGTTACCAATCAGTTCATTTGATTAATAATCAGTCATTTGTTATTATTAATCTGTCTATACTGCTCAGCCATGAACGCATAGTTATACAACATGCGTCTGTGCATGGCTCACACAATTATGCAATGCGTAATTACGCACATAGGGAGCTGAGTGACAAGATGTTTTTTGGGCAAGCTTCTGCTTCATACGGTGTTCGAATGGACCCAGTGAGGCGAGGACCACATCTGCTTCGCTCTTAACCCACCAAGCGACAGCCTTAAAGGGCGAAGCTTATACGAAATAGAACGTTGGGTACGTACTGTAATCCCAGATTCTATGAGTATAAGCGTAGCCCTTTAAGCGTCGGACCTCACTGGCTCCTAAATGGCTGAAGAAAAAGCTATTTTGGGAGCCGATTTCCCGCACTTAACGTAATTTATACGGACCGGGTAGGGCCCACACAGCAGGTGGGCGTGGACTAAATTTTTCAGTGCTAATGCTCCGCATAATGGGATAAACCCGCCAAGCGACAGCCTTAAAGGGCTACGCTTATACTCATAGAATCTGGGGTTACAGTACGTAACCCACGTTTTTTCTTGTGTTTGTCTACTGTTGTCATGATTCTTTTTTAAAATCAGGTCTCTCTTGTAAATGAGTCCCCGAGGCTCAGTGGGACTAACCTGTATAAATAAAGGTTGAATGAAATAAATCCAATGAGCTGACACCTACATTCTCCTGTAATCCACTTCCATTGATAAAATTGGGACAAAACAGATATTTTTATAAAAAACTTTGAGTTCTTTAAAGCTTTAAGCCAAAAATAACTGTTAAATTTCCTTTAATCAGCCGACAGTTTGTGTAGTATCTTTTAACACTAAAATGTCTACTTTGGGAGGGAGGTTCTGCCTCAAGTGGAGAAGTTGAGGCAGAGGTGATTCGGGCATCTGGTAAGGATGCCCCTTGGAAGACTCGCTAGGGAGGTGGTCTGGACATGTCCAACTGGGAGGAGACACCAGGAAAGACCCAGGACATGCTGGAGAGACTGCTGGTCCAGGAACACCTTGGGGACTTTGCTGAATAGCTGGAAAAGGTGGCTGAAGAAAGAAATGTCTGGATCTCTCTTCTCAAGCTGGTGCCCCATAGACTTGACTCCAGAACAACATGATGTATGTATGTATGTATGTATGGATGATGGATGAATGGATGGAGGGATGTATCATTATATAGAGGAATAATGGATAGATGGAGGGATGGATGCATGGATGATGATGGATGGATGGACTGATCAATGGATGGAGGGATGGATGGATAATGGATGGAGGAATGGATGCATGATGGATGGATGGAGGAATGGATGAATGGATGAATGGATGGGTGGGTGGATGGATGGATGAGGGATGAATGGTTGGATGAATGGATGGCCACTGATGCTTATTTTGTGTCCTGTCATTTCAGCAGGATGTCATGCAGCTTCTGTACAGATTGTTTTCAGGATATCAGTTGTATGCAGATAAAAGGAGCTATCAGCTCAGACCACTTGGTCTGGGTAGTCTGGGTGATCTGGGATGCTCTGGGGTGGTCTGGGGTGGTCTGGGTGGTCCTGGTTGGTTGGGATGGTCTGGATGGTCCTGGTTGGTTGGGGTGGTCAGGGTGGTCCAGGTAGTCTCAGGTGGTCCTGGTGGTCTGGGGTGATCACAGTGGCAGCTGGTCAATAGGGGGCGATAGGGTGCCGCCCCACCACTTAAACCACTCACATATTCCCTTGAAGACGGAAAAAATGAAATAATGCAAGAAAAATATTTTGAAATATATGTATATACATATATGTATGTACATATATTATATGTACATACATATCTGCGGTGGAAGTGGTCTCCAGCTACAAGTACTTGGGTGTGCACCTGAACGACAACCTCAGCTGGGGCAACAACACTACCAGCCTGATCAAGAAAGCTCATCAGAGACTACTTCCTCAGGCGGCTGAGGCGAACTGGTCTGGGAAGCTCAGTCCTCACCTCCTTCTACAGGTGTGCAGTGGAGAGCATCCTGTTCTCCAGCATCAACATGTGGCATGGAGGCTGCACAGCTGCAGAAAGAAAAGCTTTGCAGAGAGTTGTGAAGGATACACAGAAGACTGTTGGAGTCAGCCTCCCTACCATCACAGACATCTACACCTCTAGATGCAGGAAGAGGGCCACCTGCATCATGAAGGACCCCACTTACCCAGCACACACACTTTATGCTCTGCTTCCCTCAGGAAGGAAGTTAAGGAGCATTAAGTGTAGAACCACTAAACTGAGGAACAGCTTCTACCCTGAGGCTGTTAAACTCATGAATCTCTAACCAGGATAATCACTGAGAAAAAAAATCACATGTTGCTGCTGATCTGTTTCATGTTGCTCTGTTCATTCGTGCTCATCTGCTCACACAGAAACATATTCGTGCTGCTGTTCGACGTATTGTTTTCATTGTTTTTATGCTATTAGTGCTTAGCGTATTTTTAGTTGATGTTTTGAATGACTTGACCCTTCAATCTGCTCAAACTTCAGACTCATCTCCAAACTTCCCTTTCTTTCTAAGATCCTGGTGAAAATAGTTTTTACTCAATTAAAGGAGTTCTTGAGTGGAAATTCTATTCTTGAGATCTTTCAGTCTGGCTTTAAGAAACTACACAGCACCGAAACAGCCTTAGTTAGGGTCTGCAATGACAATCTTCTGGCAAATGACTCTGGTCAGTCTGTAGTCCTAGTACTCCTTGACCTTACTGCTGCATTTGATACTATGGACCACAGTATCCTTTTATCCCAGCTAGAACACTGGGTTGGGATTACTGGTGCAGCGTTAGAATGGTTCCATTCATACCTGAGCGACAGGAGTTTCTGTGTTAATTTTGCTAACACTCTATCTACTTCAGTGCCTCTTTCCTGCGGGGTCCCGCAAGGCTCCATTCTTGGACCCCTTCTGTTTTCTTTGCATCTCCTCCCCTTAGGGTCTATCCTGAGGAAACATGGTCTTTCCTTTCATTGTTATGCTGATGACTCTCAGATTTATCTGCCATTAACACCTAATAGTTCCTCCTCCATTTGCACTTTGTTAAAATGTCTTGATGACATCAAGACTTGGATGGCTGCGAACTTTTTGAGTTTTAATGATCAGAAGACTGAGGTCATTGTGTTTAACCCTAGCTCTGCCACTGTCACTGATCCTGCAAACCTGGATTCCCTTCAGCCATATCTAAAACAGTCTGTTACCAATCTCGGGATAGTTTTATACCCGGACTTTAAGTTTAATAAGCAGATAAATTCTGTTATTCAAAAAAGCTTCTTTCAGCTAAGGCAGATAGCTAAGCTCAAGTCGGTCCTGTCCAGATCCGACCTTGAAAAATTAGCCCATGCATTTATTACAACCCGGCTGGACTACTGTAACTTGCTTTATGCTGGTATCAGTCAGGTCTCTCTCTCACTTCTCCAGCTTGTCCAAAATACTGCAGCTTGGCTACTAACAGGAACTCGCAGGTTTGAGCACATTACTCCAGTTCTGTCCTCTATTCACTGGCTTCCTGTGCATGTCAGAGTTGATTTTAAGATTCTTCTGCTGACATTTAAGTGTGTTAATGGCCTTGCACCCTCATACCTCTCCAACCTCCTTCATCCTTATACTCCTTCTCGGGCCTTTAGATCATCAGACCAGCTGCTTTTGATCGTACCAAAAACCAGGCTGAAGCTCAGAGGAGATCGGGCGTTTTCAGTCATGGGCCTTAAACTCTGGAATATTCTGCCCATCAACATTCGACAGGCCACCTCAGTCTATATTTTTAAATCTCTCCTCAAAACACATCTGTACTCATTGGCATTTAACACAGTGTGATTGTAAGGGTCCCACTGCCTGCAGCCTGCCTTGCTGATGGCCGCTGATTAACAACACCTGGCGGTCATCAGCCTGATGAGCCTCTCCATCTACAAAAGGCTGCAGCCCAGTGTGACTCATCGCTGGAGCATATCACCTCTCATGGTATAGTACTGTTGAGCTAGATATGTCTAGGTGAAAAGAATTTGTTCACCTGTGTTCTCTTTTCCAGTTTCCTGGTTCCTCGTGTTTTTGGATCTCCTCGTGACCTGATCTGGATCCCTCGGCCTGTCAGGTATTCCTCGTGCCATTTTTGCCTCAAGTTGCCAGCCTTCCTCGTTCCCTTGGACCCTCGTTGGATTCCCCTC
>NC_056505.1:42675581-42676557 GCF_014905685.2 Nematolebias whitei | reverse complement strand
TCCTTCAAACAAACCACTCAGGTCTTCCCCTCTGGACCAACATTAACCTGTCGTCCCTCTTTCCAGGAGTTGCTGAGAAGCAGCGTGTGGATATTCACTGTAAATAATAAACACTGTTCTTTTTGTACTTCCCCTGTGTCTGCCTCGTTCTGGGTCTCATACCATCTGGGTTCCCCGCGTAATCGTAACAGTGATCTCATTTGGTATTTCGTTGTTGATGATTGTGTTCATCCATTTTGCGTTTACTCCCTGACATTTAATGCAGGGTGATTTGATTTAATATTTCATTGTTTCTCATTATATTTAATTGTTTTTATGCTTTTATTCATGTTGCTGTAATATGTTGTTATTAATATTTGATGCTGTGATCTTTTTTGGTAAGCACTTTGATAACAGTTACTGTTTTAAATGTGCTATGTAAATAAATGTGACTTGACTTGACTTATTGATGACATATGCCCCTTTTGCACTGCCCCTAATAAGCCCCATCTCTGCTCAGCCCTGCACACCCCGACTCAGCCTGGCTCAGCTCAGCCTGGATTTGCACCTGCACTTTAGGATCGATTCTGGAGGCGTGTCCAGAATTCAAGTCCTGCTAATGAGAGCTCTGCGATGAGTTACTCAAAGCAGTCTGCTCCTCAGATAAATAATATTAAATTATTGTTTTTATGTATGAATGTTTCTGTTAACTTATTTTATATAGAGTATTTCTGTTCAGTGCCCTGACACGACTTCTGTTGTGACTTGGCGCTGTATAAATAAACTGAACTGAATTAAATCTGATGAACCAGATTCTACAAAAACATTTATATTTAAATCTAAAAAAGTTAAGTCTGGTCCTCTGGACATTCAAAAAACAAAACAAAGAAAAAAATGTAGAAATGTTTCGTCTTTCATCCGAAAGAAAATAAGTCTTTTGGATGAAAGAAGAAACATTTCTACATTTTTTTTCTTTGTTTGTTTTGTTTTTTGAATG
>NC_056505.1:42670498-42675481 GCF_014905685.2 Nematolebias whitei | reverse complement strand
TCCTTCAAACAAACCACTCAGGTCTTCCCCTCTGGACCAACATTAACATGTTGTCCCTCTTTCCAGGAGTTGCTGAGAAGCAGCGTGTGGATATTCACTGTAAATAATAAACACTGTTCTTTTTGTACTTCCCCTGTGTCTGCCTCGTTCTGGGTCTCATACCATCTGGGTTCCCAGCGTAATCATAACAGAAATGCTCCAGCCACAAAAGACCCAGAATGAGACCAAGAGCGAGCAGACAACCCCCGGTTCCCCGGAGAAACGGATCGACGGGTTGGAAAGAGTTTTACGGCAAGTACTGACTCACCAGACCACAGTCCAGTCCAACCTTCTGGAGCTCGGAGGTAGGATTTATTCCATTAAACGTCAACTGCAAGCTTCTTCCTCCTCAGCTCCAGTCGTTCCGCCAGCCCCCGCGGCTCCTGGCTCTATTCCTCCTGTTCAAAAAGTGTTAATTAAACCTTCTGAGTTCTTCACCGGAGACCCTGACCAATGTGGCGGCTCCTTGTTGCAGTGCAGACTCGCCTTCGAGGCGGCTCCCTCTCAGTTCTCCTCGGACACGGCCAAGATCACCTTTTTCGTAAGTCAGCTCAAGGGTAACGCTCTCCAGTGGGCTCACTCATTTCTCCTGAGCCATGAAAATCCCTCTGCAACCTATTAACTATTTCTACATGAGTTTCGTAGGATTTTTGATCGCCCCCTGCAGACGTTGAACGCCACCAAACATTTGTTGAATTTACGACAGGGCCGTCGTAACGCCTCGGAGTTCGTCCTGGAGTTTCGGATCCTTGCTGCCCAAACAGGATGGGACGAGCCTGCCATCCAAGGTTTTTTCTTAAACTCCTTATCTGATTTTCTCAAAGACCAGATGGCCACGCGAGACGAGCCCGAGACTTTCGACAAGTTAATAGACCTTGCTATCTCCATCGATGACCGTTTCTGGGAAAGGAGGAGAGAGGCAAACTACAATTCCCATCGATCCCCGACTTCTGGGTTTCTGACTTCTCCAGGTGAGCCCAAGTCTGCACCTTTGTACTACGCTTCCCAGAATCCTCCCCCTTCCGGGTTCACGACCCCTCGCCACAAGTCTGTTTCACCCAAGCAGTCTCCCTTGAACTACAACTCCCAGTCCTCCATGCTTCCTGGCCTCAACCAATCATCTTCTTTTTCTCCATGAGGTCACTCACCCAAGCCTATGCAGGTGGGGCGCGCACGGCTGACTCCTGCAGAGAGACAGCGGCGTGTATCCGCCCGTCTCTGCATTTATTGCGGTAACCCCGGTCATTTTCTGCCCCACTGTCCGTTTCGGGAAAGACGAGAACTTCCACCAGTAAAGTGGGAGTTACTAGTGGGAACTTCTGCGTTAACCTCCACATTTAAACTGTTGCTTCCCATGGTCATTCAGACTCCTGACCATCGCTTTTCATTTTCAGCCCTCATCGACTCGGGTGTTGAACAAAATCTGATTAGCGCAGATTTAGTTAGAGAACATTCCTTGCCTACTCGTGAGATTCCCCCGATTTCTGTCGCCGGCTTAACCGGAGACGCATTGGCCCGTATAAATCTTAAAACTACCGATTTGTATGTCATAATCTCGGGAAATCATCATGAGATGACCGATTTCTTTGTGTTTGACTCTCGTACGCCCCAAATAATTTTAGGTTTCCCTTGGCTTCGAAACCATAACCCTGTAATTAATTGGGAGCGCGGCTGCGTTGACAAATGGAGCGACAAGTGTCTCAATAACTGTCTTCGCTCTGCCATTAACGAGTCCCCTCGGGACACGCCTCCTCTAGAGGAGATCGACCTCACCTCTGTTCCTGCTGAATACCGCGACCTGGCGGCACTCTTTAGCAAACAACGCGCCTCGTCTCTCCTTCCTCATCGTCCCTATGACTGCTCGATTGACTTATTACCTGGCGCCCCCTTGCCGTCAAGTAGACTTTATAATCTTTCTGGTCCCGAAAGGGAATCTATGTCCAATTATATTAATAAATCCCTTGCCTCAGGTATTATTAGACCCTCGACCTCCCCTTTGGGAGCCGGTTTCTTTTTCGTTTCTAAGAAAGATAAAACTCTCAGGCCATGTATTGATTACCGCGGATTAAACAACATAACTATAAAAAATAAGTATCCGCTCCCCCTCATTGACTCGCTGCAGGAACAATTACAGTCGGCTTCTTGCTTCACTAAACTCGACTTAAGAAACGCTTACCACCTCGTGTGTATTAAGGAGGGCGATGCGTGGAAAACAGCTTTTCGCACTCCTTTGGGTCATTTTGAATATTTAGTTATGCCCTTTGGGTTGACCAATGCCCCCGCGGTTTTTCAGGCGCTCATCAACGATGTCCTGCGCGACTTTATTGGTAATTTTGTTTTCGTCTACCTCGACGATATTCTTATTTTTTCTCGCGACCCCTCTCAGCACACGGCTCACGTCCGCACGGTTCTTCAGCGGCTACTGGAGAATCAGTTGTTCGTTAAGGTGGAGCAGTGTGCGTTTAATACCTTCACCGTCTCCTTCCTAGGTTTTATTTTTGAGGGCGGACGTTGTCGAACCGACCCCGAGAAGACCAGGGCGGTAGACGACTGGCCGACTCCCGAGTCCAGGAAACAGTTACAACGTTTCCTAGGCTTCGCAAATTTTTACAGGCGGTTTATTAAAGATTATAGTCGTGTCGCCGCCCCCCTGTCTCAGCTCACTTCCACCGCCCAAGCCTTTCACTGGACCCCAGAGGCTGAGGCCGCCTTCAAGAAACTCAAGTCCCTCTGTTCCTCCGCACCCATCCTCTACCATCCAGACCCTACGCACCAGTTCATTCTGGAGGTGGACGCCTCCGACACTGGGGTAGGGGCGGTCCTTTCCCAGCGAGCACCCTCGGACAAGAAAGTTCATCCCTGCGCCTTCTTTTCCCGACGTCTCTCCCAAGCAGAGCGCAACTACGACGTGGGCAACCGCGAGCTGTTGGCGGTCAAGCTCGCGTTGGAGGAATGGCGGTACTGGTTGGAAGGCACTGAGATCTCTTTTTTGATTTGGACCGACCATAAAAATTTGACTTACCTTAGGAACGCCAAGCGTCTGACCCCCCGTCAGGCCCGTTGGTCGCTTTTTTTTTAATAGATTTAATTTTGTCCTTACTTTCCGTCCGGGCTCTAAAAACATCAAGCCTGACACCCTGTCTAGGCAGTTTGCCCCTCCTGACTCGCCTGAGAGCTCCAATAACATTGTTCCCTCCACCTGTATTGTCGGCTCCCTCTACTGGCCCATCACCACTACCGTTCAGGAGGCCCTTCTCTCCGAACCCGATCCTGGTGGTGGTCCCCCCGGTACCCTCTTTGTTCCTTCCAGCGTGCGGTCCGACGTGCTCCAGTGGCTCCACTCAAACAAACTTTCTTGCCACCCTGGTGTCAACCGCATGCTCGCTCTCACTAGGACTCACTTCTGGTGGCCCTCCATGTCCAAAGACATTAAGGACTTTGTTTTGGCCTGTCCTGTCTGTGCCAGGAACAAGTCTGGTACACAACCTCCGGCTGGCCCTCTGCTTCCCCTCCCGACCCCTAGTCGCCCCTGGTCCCACATCGCCCTCGATTTCGTGACCGGCCTTCCCCCATCTAACGGCAACACCACCATCCTCACGGTTGTTGACCGTTTCTCTAAGGCTGCTCACTTTGTTCCCCTTCCTAAGCTCCCCTCTGCCCTCGAGAACGCTCACCTTCTTACCCTTCATGTTTTCAGGCTCCATGGGATCCCTTCGGACATCGTCTCCGACCGAGGCCCGCAGTTTATCTCCCAGGTCTGGCACTCCTTCTGCAAGTCGCTCGGGGCGTCCATTAGCCTTACCTCCGGCTACCATCCTCAGGCTAACGGGCAAGCTGAACGCTGCAATCAGGAGTTGGAGTCCACCCTGTGTTGCCTGGTCGAGTCCAATCCTTCGTCCTGGAGCCAACATTTGGTTTGGGTGGAACACGCCCACAATTCCCACCGTTCCTCTGCCACCGGTATGTCCCTCTTCGAAGCCTCCCTTGGGTACCTTCATCCTCTTTTCCCCAGTCTTGAGCTCGACTGCGCGGTCCCATCCGTGCAGCATCACTTCCGGCGTTGTTGTCGCATCTGGCGCCAGGCCAAGGCGGCCCTCCTTAGGACCGCGGCCCAGGCTTAACGGATCGCGGACCGCCACCGTTCAGCAACAATCGCCTACCAGGTCGACCAGCAGGTTTGGTTGTCCACCAGGGACATCAAACTGCCCCCGCTTCATTGGCCCCTTCCCCATTACCCGCATCATTAATGCCTCTGCGGTCCGTCTCCAACTCCCCAGGGCCATGAGGATTCACCCGACCTTCCACGTCTCCCAGGTCAAACCCGTCTCCCTCAGTCACTTGTGCCCCCCTTCTGACCTCCCACCGCCGCCCCGCCTGATCGACAACCACCCTGCGTTCACCCTCAGATCCATCCTGGACGTGCAACGCAGGGGTAGGGTTTTCCAGTACCTGGTCGATTGGGAGGGGTACGGTCCTGAGGAGAGGTCATGGATCCCCAGGTCCTTTATCCTCGACCCCAGCCTCATCTCCAGATTCTTCATAGACCACCCCGAGAAGCGCCTCAGGTCGCCTGGAGGCGATTCTTGAGGGGGGGGTACTGTAAGGGTCCCACTGCCTGCAGCCTGCCTTGCTGATGGCCGCTGATTAACAACACCTGGCGGTCATCAGCCTGATGAGCCTCTCCATCTACAAAAGGCTGCAGCCCAGTGTGACTCATCGCTGGAGCATATCACCTCTCATGGTATAGTACTGTTGAGCTAGATATGTCTAGGTGAAAAGAATTTGTTCACCTGTGTTCTCTTTTCCAGTTTCCTGGTTCCTCGTGTTTTTGGATCTCCTCGTGACCTGATCTGGATCCCTCGGCCTGTCAGGTATTCCTCGTGCCATTTTTGCCTCCAGTTGCCAGCCTTCCTCGTTCCCTTGGACCCTCGTTGGATTCCCCTC
>NC_056505.1:42631807-42670398 GCF_014905685.2 Nematolebias whitei | reverse complement strand
ATTCCTGAGGCTTTTAAAAACTCCCAGCCTTGTTCATTACTCAAAACCGCAATCATGGGTAAGACTGCCGACCTGACTGCTGTCCAGAAGGCCATCATTGACACCCTCAAGCAAGAGGGTAAGACACAGAAAGAAATTGCTGAACGAATAGGCTGTTCCCAGAGTGCTGTATCAAGGCACCTCAGTGGGAAGTCTGTGGGAAGGGAAAAGTGTGGCAGAAAACGCTGCACAACGAGAAGAGGTGACCGGACCCTGAGGAGGATTGTGGAGAAGGGCCGATTCCAGACCTTGGGGGACCTGCGGAATCAGTGGACTGAGTCTGGAGTAGAAACATCCAGAGCCACCGTGCACAGGCGTGTGCAGGAAATGGGCTACAGGTGCCACATTCCCCAGGTCAAGCCACTTTTGAACAAGAGACTGCGTCAGAATCATCTCGCCTGAGACTGCTGCTGAGTGGTCCAAAGTTATGTTCTCTGATTACAGTAAATTTAGCATTTCCTTTGAAAATCAAGGTCCCAGAGTCTGGAGGAAGAGAGGAGACACAGAATTCACATTGCTTGAGGTCCAGTGTCAAGTTTCCACTGTCACTGGGGTGTCATGTCATCTGCTGGTGTTAGTCCACTGTGTTTTATCAAGCGCAGGGTCAATGCAGCTAGCTATCAGGAGATTTTGGAGCACTTCATGCTTCCATCTGCTGAAAAGCTTTATTGAGATGAATATTTCATTTTTCAGCACCACCTGGCACCTGCTCACAGTGCCAAAACCACTGGTAAATGGTTTACTGACAATGGTATTACTGTGCTCAATTGGCCTGCCAACTCTCCTGACCTGAACCCTATAGAGAACCTGTGGGATATTGTGAAGAGAAAGTTGAGAGACGCAAGACTCAACACTCTGGATGAGCATAAGGCCGCTATCGAAGCATCCTGGGCCTCCACAACACCTCAGCAGTGCCACAGGCTGATTGCCTCCATGCCACACTGCATTGAAGCAGTCATTCATGCAAAAGGATTCCCGACCAAGAATTGAGTGCATAACTGAACATGATTATTTTGAAGGTTGGCGTTTTTTGTATTAAAAACACTTGTCTTTCATTGGTTGGATGAAATTTGCTAATTTTTTGGGACAGGCATTTTGGGTTTTCATGAGCTGTATGCCATAATCATCAGTATTAAAACAATTAAAGACCTGAAATATTTCAGTTGGTGTGCAATGAATCTGAAAGATATGAAAGTTAAATTTTTATCATTACATTATGGAAAATAATGAGCTTTATCACAAAATGCTAATTTTTTGAGAAGGACCTGTATAATTAGTGTGGTTGAGGCCATTTTACATTTATTATACACCTCTCACCAAGCCTTCCTCTACAACAGTATATATATATATATATATATATATATATATATATATATATATATATATATATATATATATATATATATATGTGTGTGTGTATGTGCCTATTTTGGAGTAATAACCTCACAGAATTATCCACTCACCTCTCCCACATGAGGAGCTCACTGTTTGGAGGAGAAGGAGGTGAAAACCTTTTCCTACAGTCAGGATGGTAAGAAAGTTAAAACAGCACCACTACAGCATGGTGAAGTTCATTAGAGCTTAGAGAAACCAGTTCTTTACAGACTTCATATAAAAGGACAGTTTCACCATCAATGTCTTCTCCCCAGTACCTTATTAAGGCTGGTGTCTGTCCTTTCCTCTGATGGACCCTTGGACATCGATCTCTTTGTCTGATCACCGGGCACTTCTTTGGGCTTCTCCGTCTCCCAGGAAGATGCAGGCTTGGGTCTGAGATCATACCCTGGCCTGTGTGTTATAGCAGTCACAGCTCATTTGGGTATTAGAGAGGTCAGGAAATCACCTTTTATATATCCAAATAATTTAGTGACATAAAAACAAAACAATCATTCTTTTCATCAGTCCAGTAGTGATGTCATAACAAGAGAAAAGGAGAGCGCCCAATGGTTTAGTGGACCTAACAGATGTTGATGCTCCTGCATGTTAAATCTAAAGAACAATACTCAACTGACTGTTTCATCAGGTCCACCTGTTCAACTCTTCATTAACACATAAAGCTAATCAGTTATTTGACATGCATGTAAAGATAACTTGCTGAAGTTCTAACCAAGCCTCAGAACCAGGAAGAATGGGGATTTAAGTGACTTTGAATATGGTGTGATTGTTGGTGCAAGACCATCAGGTTTCAGGAACTTCTGATCTACTGAAATTTTTACCCACAATTGTGTCCAAAAATGAGAAAATATCCAGTTGGTGACACTTGTGTGGACAAGAACACCTTGCTGATGTCAGAGGAGAGTGGGCAGACAGGTTTAAGATGAGAGAAAGGCAACAATAGCTAAATAAATTATTTGTTCCAACAAAGATCTTCAGAACACCATCTCTGAACATGTCCAACCCTTCAGC
This sequence comes from Nematolebias whitei, assembly GCF_014905685.2. Taxonomy (NCBI): domain Eukaryota; kingdom Metazoa; phylum Chordata; class Actinopteri; order Cyprinodontiformes; family Rivulidae; genus Nematolebias; species Nematolebias whitei. The sequence continues at coordinate 42,667,953 of NC_056505.1, read as the reverse complement.
AGATGGACTTCAGTAGGTGAAAACCACATCGGGTGCCATTCCTGACAGCTGAGAACAGGAAGCTAAAGTTACAGTTCACACAGCCTCACCAACACTTGACAAACATCTCCTGGTTTGATGAGTCTGGATTCACTGAACTCCAACGGTCTCCAAGGTCACCAGACCTCAGTCCGATCCAGCACCACTGAGATGCGGTGAAGCAGGAGATTAACACCAGAAGTATCTGCAGCAGCTGTGTGATGCTGACATATGAACCAGAATCCCTGAGGAATGTTCCAGAACCTTGATGACACTTTGACACAAAAACTGGAGGTAGTTCTGAAGACAAAGGGGGTCCAACTTGGTCCTAACAAGGTGGGCCTCAGAAAGGGGCCACTGAGCGTATTTTACACAGTTTCCCAAGATTATATTTTCTGTTCCTTCTGTCTATTATTATATTTAGATGTTCAAAACTAAATGTGTTGTAAAGTGAAAAATCTTTGGTTTGGTTAATATAGATTTTTTTAAAGTTTAGTTTGTGAGGTTCTGAACTTACAGCATGCCCCCATTGTTGACGGAATTGGATCTGGCCATGGGCTGAGGTGATCTGGACTTTGGCTGGTGCTGAAGGAGGCTGGGTGAGCCCTGCATGTGGGTCAGAGGCAGCAATGGCTTAAACAAAGCCCCGACCTTGCACTGTGGAGGAGACACGGATGGCAACATGCTCAACACATTCAAAGGCAGCAGGCAGAATATTGGTGGACCCAGATCTAACAGTGGCATACTTGGTTCTGGCCACATGTGGACACTGGGGGCAGAATATTCTCTTCTGGCAGTCAGTCATGCTTTTGAGGCATTCTGTGTGTTTGTGAGTGTCTTTCTACGTGTAAATAAGCATGCACCTAAGTGAGGGTGAAATGTTGCGAATGACCACCTGTCAGCACAGGATGGGTGTTGGTATTTCAGAAGGTAAATAACCATTGGTTACGTGACATTTAGACCATTAAATTGGTCAGTGGTGCTTAACAGTGCTTGTATTTCATCAGCCTGTGAACACAAACACCATCTGTGCTCGTCTGAAGTCATGCAGGTTTTCAGTGTGTCTCTTTGTAAATGCAATATACTGTATACCTGATAGCACCAACATGCAGGTTCTATTGAAGCACCCAGTGCGTGTGTGCAGGTGGTGTGGATGTTGTACCTGAGGGCCTGATGTGTTCTGCTGCTGCAACCTTCTGGCTCGATTTTGTTTGTAGTAGTCAAAGATCATCAGAGCTGCGTAAACCTTTCCAACAGTCAGCTCGTTGGCTGACGGGTCAAAGGGACAAAGGAAGAAGGAGAGAGATGACTGCATGAACAAGGAAAAGAAAGAAGAATAACCCTCATCTGACTAACTTTAAAGAAAAGAATTTGATTCACTGTAATATTTTGTTATTGCATATTAACTGCAAAAGAGGAAGGTGGGCAATAATGTTTTTGCCCATGTCTGAGTGTGTGCACATGTTTGTAAGCAAAATATTACATGAAAAACAAGATGGATGTTTTTGAATCACTGAATGTAAATCTCTGAATGACTTTTGGAGATGAGTCAAGATGGCTGCCACAGAAATGCAAAGATGCTAATACCTCACCCCGTTTTCCAAACACTGACAGGTGGTAGTAGCTGAGGCTGATCTCCAACACATATCCAGAGCTATTAATTATTCTGGGTCAACTCTGTTGATCTGTTAGCAAAATATCTCATGAACCACTGAACAGACTTAAGATGAAACTTTCAGGAACTAAGCATTGGCTGCAATTCAACAACAGAAAATACTTTCAAGCCAACCTAATTCAAGATGGTCACCACAGCCAGCTGACTTTAGAAAACACAAAATGTCTCAGTTATAGAAAACTGTACACATATTGTAGTACAATGCGATGTGGTGGTAGCTGAGATTTGGACACAACACATCCTCAAAGCTCTGCTTATCTTTTGTCATCAACAACAGCAGAGACAACATGAAGATTACAGATGTTGAAGATTACAGATGTTGGCACCACGTGTAAATCTGCAGCATGTCCAAACTAAAAGGGACAAGTTGTAAAGATTCACTGCTGAATTTATGACAACTGAAGATAAGCACTGACAAATTAGCACATCATAAACTAGTGATTTTGAATATTTGGTCTTGAAACCACTCTAAGCTTAGCAAAATGTCATAAAATATCTGAAAACATTACATCAGGTTGTGTAAAAAGTTACGGTGCCTTGCGAAAGTACCGGTCCTTCTCAAAAAATTAGCATATTGTGATAAAGGTCATTATTTTCCATAATGTAATGATAAAAATAAAACTTTCATATATTTCAGATTCATTGCACACCAACTGAAATATTTCAGGTCTTTAATTCTTTTAATACTGATGATTATGGCATACAGCTCATGAAAACCCAAAATGCCTGTCCCAAAAAATTAGCATATTTCATCCCACAAATGAAAGACAAGTGTTTTTAATACATAAAACGCCAACCTTCAAATAATCATGTTCAGTTATGCACTCAATACTTGGTTGGGAATCCTTTTGCATGAATGACTGCTTCAATGCGGCGTGGCATGGAGGCAATCAGCCTGTGGCACTGCTGAGGTGTTATGGAGGCCCAGGATGCATCAATAGCGGCCTTAAGCTCATCCAGAGTGTTGGGTCTTGCGTCTCTCAACTTTCTCTTCACAATATCCCACAGGTTCTCTATGGGGTTCAGGTCAGGAGAGTTGGCAGGCCAATTGAGCACAGTAATACCATGGTCAGTAAACCATTTACCAGTGGTTTTGGCACTGTGAGCAGGTGCCAGGTGGTGCTGAAAAATTAAATCTTCATCTCCATAAAGCTTTTCAGCAGATGGAAGCATGAAGTGCTCCAAAATCTCCTCATAGCTAGCTGCATTGACCCTGCCCTTGCTAAAACACAGTGGACTAACACCAGCAGCTGACATGGCACCCCAGACCATCGCTGACTGTGGGTGCTTCACACTGTACTTCTGGCATTTTGGCATTTCCTTCTCCCCAGTCTTCCTCCAGACTCTGGCACCTTGATTTCCGAATGACATGCAAAATTTGCTTTCATCCGAAAAAAGTACTTTGGACCACTGAGCAACAGTCCAGTGCTGCTTCTCTGTAGCCCAGGTCGGGTGCTTCTGCCGCTGTTTCTGGTTCAAAAGTGGCTTGATCTGGGGAATGTGGCACCTGTAGCCCATTTCCTGCACACGCCTGTGCACGGTGGCTCTGGATGTTTCTACTCCAGACTCAGTCCACTGATTCCGCAGGTCCTCCAAGGTCTGGAATCGGCCCTTCTCCACAATCTTCCTCAGGGTCCGGTCACCTCTTCTCATTGTGCAGCATTTCTGCCACACTTTTCCCTTCCCACAGACTTCCCACTGAGGTGCCTTGATACAGCACTCTGGGAACAGCCTATTCGTTCAGCAATTTCTTTCTGTGTCTTACCCTCTTGCTTGAGGGTGTCAATGATGGCCTTCTGGACAGCAGTCAGGTCGGCAGTCTTACCCATGATTGCGGTTTTGAGTAATGAACAAGACTGGGAGTTTTTAAAAGCCTCAGGAATCTTTTGCAGGTGTTTAGAGTTACGTCGTTTATTCAGATGGTTAGGTTAGTAGCTTGTTTAGAGAACCTTTTCATGATATGCTAATTTTTTGGGACAGGCATTTTGGGTTTTCATGAGCTGTATGCCATATTCGCTGGTCCGTCCGCTCGGTGGACCCAAGACGAGGGTTGATCACCAGGAATCGCAGGATTCTTCCTCTAAACATCTGCTAGTCTTTAAGAGTGAGGGGGCGTTCTGGTTTTCTATCGGTAGGATTTGACCTCGACAGAATTCAAACCAGACTGAGACAACAAAAAACAACTACTTAAGGTAAACTGAAAAACTTTTTAATAGAACAAAAGTATCCTGATGCATGCTCAATAATCCAGGTAGAAAAATCTAAAAAAGTTAAATCTGGTCCTCTGGACATTCAAAAAAAAAAACAAAGCAAATCAACAAAAAAATGTAGAAACGTTTCGTCTCTCATCCGAGAGACTTCCTCAGTCTGAGGAGCTGTATTCAGCTCAGTCTCTTAAATAGCACTGTCTCAGAACAAAAGTAGGTTTTAAAAATAAAACCGAGGTAGCTTTTGTATAAAATCGAGGTAGGTCCTGATAAGGGACTGAGAAATAAATAGAACAAAAGTAGGTTTTGAAAATAAAACCGAGGTAGATTTAGTATAAAATCGAGGTAGGTTCCTGATAAGGGACTGAGAAATAAGTAGAACAAAAGTAGATTTTAAAAATAAAACCAAGGTAGATTTAGTATAAAATCGAGGTAGGTTCCTGATAAGGAATTGAGAAATAAATAGTGGATAATTAAACAAGGAAGCACCAGGAAAATTAAACAAAAATTGGTGCAAGGAAAAGCAAAGTAGAGGATTATATTCCTTGCGGTCCAAAGGCGGACCATATGCGTATATTACACGGAGATTTGTGTCTCAGTTTTATTTCACAGTGGCATTCTAAATTTAATTTTCCAAGAAATGGTTCTTTTGACCCCGAATAAATTCAAAAATTAGAAGAACAGTTGTTAAAACAAAAACAAAAAAATGTGTAATATGAAGAAAATACCACAGGACATGTTTTTTGCAATGTACAATCATGAGCAAGCGTTTAAATTATGGAAAAACCAGTCCAATTCCCTAATACAAAAAAACAGCATCTAAAATGTACCAAATGACTCAAAAAAGTTGGAAAGGCAACCAAAATTGGCTCTAAAAAATGAGAAAATGACAAATTCACAAAAATATTAGCAGAAAATAAAAAGAAATCGCTTAAGGACAAATTACACTGAAATTACAAATTACACTACAAAGGACACTGTTCTAGAATTGCGCCGCTCAAGGTGGCTGCATGTTGGAGAAGCTCTGTTACTTTCATTCTGAGATTTTGCTTTTGGAAACTTTAATTCCTCTTTCTGGATGTAAATCACATTTTTTGGATGATCGTTTCCTCTGGTATCAGATGCTGTGCAGCTGGAAGGATTTTTACTGATACTTTTTTTAGTTTTGGACATTTGTTATGATGCGTAACCATGGCAACAAAGCAGTTTTCTACAACCAACAGCAGCTGATTAACAACTCAAAAGCTCAAATAATATCTCCACTACAGCCCCAAATCTCAAATGAGTTGAAAAGGATGTTCTGTGGACGCATTCTCATCTACCAGCCAGCTGCGCTCAAGTGCCTGACCACTGAGATCCTGGAACTAGCAGGAAACATGGGTCATGACAGCGGAAGGACAGGATCGTTCCTCGCCACCTACAGCTGGCTGTCCGCAGTGAAGAGGAGCTCAGCAGACTGCTAGGAGGAGTGGCCATCGCTCTAGGAGGAGTTCTGGTGGGCATTCGGGCGGCCCTGCTACCCAGGAGGACCGAGAGGCCAGCCGGATCTGACAGCAAGCTGGATCTGGGTGGACAGATCAGTATCTGTGGCCAGATTCTTCGTATTCGCTGCAGGAGATCCTTCCTTCCCACAGCAATCAGCATCTAACAACTCTCGAATAAAACCAGGATGATGAGCTACGACAACACTTAATTTCCCTCTGGGATTAATAAAGTATTTTTGAATTGAATTGAATTGAATTAAATGTGTCTTTCTCTTATCTCCATCATATACCGGAGTCCTGTGGACCTCCGTCTCCCGTGGCACCGCTGTACCCCTCTCTGGCTGGTTTCACTGACCCACCATCGTACGCCCCACCTGTAACGGCAAAGAAAAAGGAAAAATCACAAAGACTACCCATTAAAGGTCAAGCTCAGCTGCTCCCACCACCAAAACCCACTTGGGTCCTCGACTCTGATGATGATTTTCAAGGATATGCATCAGCATCTGATTCAGAGGAAGAAGATGATGAAACCCCACCAGTGTCCTCACTGAAGACCCCAGCTGATACTAAAAGTCCTGTTGCTGGAACCAGTACTAAAGTCGTCACAAGACAAATGGGAAAAATTAAGGCCCTTGAAGAAAAGGCTGAAGCTATAAAAAAGGAAATTGACGACATTAAACAGCAAAGCCTAAAGAAAAAAAAACAACGCAGATTATAATTATCTGACCTTCCCCAAGCTGTAGATGGAGTGGACGATCCTGAAGACCTGCTCACCAACCCAATGCTGGAGGTTGGAGGACCGACTGGCCCCCAACTGGTGTACCGTACATGGCCAAAGGCGGCCCTGATCGAGATGGCGAGCCAGCACTTGCCTGACCTGGCACAAGGAGGAGCTGTTGTAGCTGCTGACGTGATGGACATCGAATTGTCAACGTCCAGGCAGATCACAAGGACAACCAACAGTTCTTGACACACGTGGAAAGGATCACAGAACACATCACTGCAGCGTATCCTCAGACCCTAAGCTTCACCACCATCACAGACACTATTCAGAGACCAGATGAAGCCCCACAAGACTATGCTAACAGACTGCTGCCCATCTTCAGAACCCACTCTGGTATTCCCATCGATAATGATGACTGGTGAGAAGTCCCTCAAGCAACCTAAAAAAGTTAAATCTGGTCCTCTGGACATTCAAAAAAACAAAACAAAGCAAAACAACAAAAAATGTAGAAACGTTTCGTCTCTCATCCAAGAGACTTCCTCAGTCTGAGGTGCTGTATTCAGCTCAGTCTTATAAACAGCACCTTCTCAGAGTGGATCAACCAGTTTTGCTGCTGACAACCAAAACCAGCTGATCACATGCTCAAGAAGGACCATCAGCCTAACAATGGATCATTAGCACACTGATGGCTGTTTACTATTCACAGAGGGCTGAGTGATACTAGCAATCACAGCATTGTAAGAGGGGGACAATTGAACACGTAGGCCTCCACCCCTGTTTAACGATGGACGGTTTCTTTTCACAAAGATGGCCTCCTTTACTCCTCTCTCAAACCATCGTTCCTCTCTATCCAGGATGTGCACATCTTCATCCCTGAAAGAGTGACCGCTGGCCTGGAGATGAGTGTAGACCGCAGAGTCCTGGCCTGATGATGTTGATCTTCTGTGCTGGGCCATCCTTTTGGCCAGTGGCTGTTTTGTTTCCCCGATGTAAGACTGATCCCAGCCCTCCTGACACTGAACAGCATACACAACATTACTCTGTTTGTGCTGGGGGACTGGATCTTTGGGATGAACCAGTCTTTGCCGTAGTGTATTTTGGGGTTTAAAAGCCACTGGGACGTTATGTTTAGAAAATAAACGTCTCAGTTTCTCTGATACTCCCTCAACATATGGAATGACCACTGGTCTGGGTCTGGGTTCCTCCTTTTCACCTGTTGGCTGACTGGAGTCCTGTTTGGGTTTCTTCTCTGCTTTTAGGAAGGCCCAGTTAGGATATCCACATTGCTCTAGAGCCTGTCTTGTGTGGGATTTCTCCTTCTGCCTTGCTCCTGAGCTAGTGGGGACGCTGTCTGCTCTGTGATATAGAGTCCTGATGACTCCTAACTTGTGTTCCAAAGGGTGATGGGAGTCAAACTGCAAATACTGGTCTTTGTGGGTGGGTTTGCGGTACACCTCAGTTTGCAAATGTCCTCTATCAGAGACTGAGACCTCACAGTCCAAGAAAGCCAGCTTGCCATTTTTTTCATCTTCTCGTGTGAACTTGATGTATTTATCCACAGAGTTGATGTGGTCAGTAAAATGTTGGACTTCCTGAGATTTAATTTTAACCCAGGTGTCGTCAACATACCTGAACCAATGACTTGGTGGTGTCCCTGAAAAGGACGTCAAGGCTCTCTTTTCTACCTCCTCCATGTACAGGTTGGCAACAATAGGAGAAACTGGAGACCCCATAGCACACCCATGTTTCTGCCTATAATATTGCTCTCCATATGTGAAGTAGGTTGACTGCAGGCACAGTTTCAAGAGTTGACACAGTTGTTCTGTGGAAAGCGTGGTCCTGCTGCTCAGAGTGGTGTCTGCTTTCAATTTTAAACTGACCACCTCTACTGCATCATCAACAGGAATGCACGTAAAGAGTGATGTGACATCAAAAGAGACCATTGTTTCATCAGTCTCCATGATGACATCCCTCACCTTATCCACAAAGTCCATGGTGTTCTGTATGTGGTGTTCTGAGCTGCCAACTAAAGGGATGAGTACAGACGCCAGATATTTGGAAACATTGTAAGTGACAGAGTTAATCATGCTAACGATTGGTCTTAAAGGTACACCTTGTTTGTGGATTTTAGGTAAACCATACAGACTAGGTGTGGCCTCCCCTGGGTACAGTCTGTGGTACAGAAAACGGTCAATAGCCTTGTCCTGCTCCAAAATTTTCAGGCAATCTATCAATTTCTTCTTGTAGCCACTTCTTGGATGCCTTTTCAGAGGTTCATAAGTGTTTAAGTCACTAAGGTGTGTCATAACTTTCTCATGATAGTCTTTCTGGTTCAAAATCACTGTGCACCTTCCTTTGTCTGCTGGGAGAATGATGATGTTTTTGTCCTTGATAAGAGTGGTGAGTGCGTCCCTCTCCTCTCTACTAATGTTGGAAGGTGGCGGTTTGGCTTTGCTGAGGCAGGATGAAACTTTGATTCTGAGCTGTTCTGCTTCAGCCTCTTTAATTTTGTTGTTGAGGAGGGCTGACTCAGTAGCTGTGATCATCTCCACCAGAGGAATTCTACTTGGTGCAACCACAAAGTTCAGTCCCCTGGCAAGAATCTCTGTCTCCGGCTGGGTGAGCTGTCTGTCAGATAAATTCTTCACCCACTTTTCTGTCTCCCTGACATGTAATTGACTACTGGAGTGTTGTCCTACACTGAATGGGTTGTTATTGGAATAGTGATGGTGTTGATGAGTTATTAGTAAGTTAAACTTGTTTTGTTGTCGAGTCTTGGACTTGACAAGCTGTGCTAAGCGTGCCTGATCTGTACAGTCCAACACTTGCTGAAGTGTGGTCTGATCTAGACACATAGTTAGTTTCTGTTTAATGTGCTCTTCTTTGGCCTTCAAGGCCTCAATAGGAAAATTGGTCTTTCTCACCCGTTCATTCAGCAGCTGGGTATGTGCCTTCTGAAGGATCCTGCTTGCCCGGTGCCCGCTGACCGAAGATTTTAGTTCCAGGCTCTTGGGAATGATGCCACTTTGTCGACATCTGAGGTTGAATCGCAAATGGTTCCTGTAGTCTGCCCTCTTCCTTGCTGTTTTCTCAAACTCTCTAACTAGTTTGAGGCAATCCTGGCCAAAGTGGTTCAAAATATCCTGAATAATCCAGGTATAAAAATCTAAAAAAGTTAAATCTGGTCCTCTGGACATTCAAAAAAACAAAACAAAGCAAAACAACAAAAAATGTAGAAACGTTTCGTCTCTCATCCAAGAGACTTCCTCAGTCTGAGGTGCTGTATTCAGCTCAGTCTTATAAACAACACCTTCTCAGAGTGGATCAACCAGTTTTGCTGCTGACAACCAAAACCAGCTGATCACATGCTCAAGAAGGACCATCAGCCTAACAATGGATCATTAGTTCTCAGTCTTCTAAATTTTATTGAACAACAAGTTTGATAAAACTCCACAGGGGCCAAATAATTTTGCACACCCCACTTTTCAGTTTTTTATTTGTTAAAAAATAGTTTGACACATCCAATAAATTTCATTCCACTTCACGAGTGTTTCTTACTTGTTGTTGATTCTTCACAAAAAATTTAAATTTTATATCTTTATGTTTGAAGCCTGAAATGTGGCAAAAGGTTGAAAAGTTCAAGGGGGCCTAATGCTTTCGCAAGGCACTGTATGCTGGTTAAATTTCCCACGTTTTGTTTTAAGATACAAAGAACCATCAAAATATTAATTCCTCTTGCTATTATTTTTTGTTTTGTTGCCTTTTAATGTTGAATTTAAATGGATTGTTTAAAAATAACAATTCCATCAAAGTAATCAATATAATTAAATGGGGAATACTTCATTTTTTAATATTTCTTAAAAAATGGATTTGCATAGATTCAGAAGTGAAAACTGGTGCATGCATCATTAAAAGTCAACACATAAGGCTTGCACAGACTCAGGTGGGCCTCAGTCCATGCAGAAACTGTGCGCACTGTCCGCAGAGGGTTGAGACTTCATACTCCAGAGTCCACCCTGAGCGGCTACAGCCTGCTCCGCAGGCAAGGGGCATTTACCTTCTGGACAAATTGAGTTTGGCAATTGGATATTTGCTGACACGCCTATTGGACTGATTGACAGGTTGAGAAAAAACAAAACAAAACAACAAAAAAGCGAGAGCTGGCAGCAAGCCACAGCAGTGTTCTGTGGTTCTGTGTTTATATGTTGTTAATTAAAAGTTCTCAAAAAAAAAAAACGGGGAGCGCTGAATGACCCTAGTTTGTATATTGTAACCCTTCCTGGACTGTCACCTGTGGTAGAGGGGTTTGAGTCTCCCAATGATCCTAGGAGCTATGCTGTCAGGGACTTCATGCCCCTAGTAGGGTCACCCAAGGCAGACAGGTCCTAGGTGAAGGACCAGATGAAGTGCAGCCCAAAGAACCCTTATGAAGATTAAAATAAATGAAAGCAATGTTCCCTTGCCCGGACGTGGGTCACCGGGGCCCACTCTGGAGCCGGACCTGGAGGTGGGGCACACTGGTGAGCTCCTAGTGGCCAGGCATTTTACCCATGGAGCCCGGTCGGGCACAGCTTGAAGAGGAGACATGGATCCCCCTTCCCATGGGCTCACCACCTATGGGAGGGGCCAAAGGGGTCAAGAGCAATGTGGGATGGGTGGTGGCCGAGGGCGGGGACCTTGGCGATCTGATCTTCGGCTACAGAAGCTGGCTCTTGGGATGTGGAATGTCACCTCTCTGGTGGGGAAGGAGCCAGAGCTGGTGTGTGGGGTTGAGAGTTTCTGTCTAGAAATAGTCAGACTCACATTGACACATGACTCTGGCTCTAGAACCTGTTTCCTTGAGAGGGGTTGGACACTCTTCCACTCTGGAGTTGCCCCTGGTGAGAGGCGCAGAGCAGAAGTGGGTATACTTATTGCCCCCCATCTTGGTGCCTGTACGTTGGGGTTCACCCCGGTGAACAAGAGGGTAGCCTCCCTCTGCATTTATGTAGGGGGTATGGGTTCTGACTGTTGTTTGTGCTTATATGCCAAACGTAAGTTCAGATTACCCACCGTTTTTGGAATCCTTGGAGGGGTTACTGGAGAGTGCCCTTCCTGGGGACTCCCTTGTTCTGCTGGGAGACTTCCATGCTCAAGTGGACAATGACAGTGAGACCAGGAGGGGTCTGGTTGGGAGGAACGACCCCCCTGATCTGAACCTGAGTGGTGTTCTGTTATTGGACTTCTGTGCTTGTCATGGATTGTCCATAACAAACACCATGTTCAAGCATAAGGGTGCCCATATATGCTCTTGGCACCAGGATACCCTAGGCCGCAGTTCGATGGTTGACTTTGTTGTCATCTCATTTGATCTGCAGCTGCATGTCTTGGACACTCAGTTCAGGAGAGGGGCGGAGCTGTCCACTGACCACTACCTGGTGGTGAGTTGGCTCTGATGGTGGGGAGGATGCCGGTCAGACCTGGCAGGCCCAAACATATTGTGAGGGTCTGTTGGGAATGTTTGGCAGAGTCTCCCGTGAGACCGAGCTTTAATTCCCACCTCCGGGAAAACTTCGAACACGTTCAGGGGAAGGTAGGAGACATTGAGTCTGAGTGGGCCATGTCCTGAACCTCTATTGCCGAGGCGGCTTATCAGAGCTATGGCCATAAGGTTGTCAGTGCCTGCCACAGTGGCAACCCTTGAACCCGGTGGTGGACACCGGCAGTGAGGGATGCTGTCAGGCTGAAGAAGGAGTCCTATCATGCCTTTTTGGCCTGTGGGACCCCGGAAGCAGCTGATGGTTACCGGCAGTCCAAGCAGCATGCGGCTTGGGTGGTCGCTGAGGCAAAAACTCGGGCATGGGAGTTCCGAGAGGCCATGGAGAATGGCTTCCATACAGCTTTGAGGCAATTCTGGTCCACAATCCGGCATCTCGGTTGTGTGTGTGTGGGGGGGGTTACACCACCAGCACTGTTTATAGTGGAAGTGGTGTGCTGCTACCCTCAACTCGGGATGTCGTGAGACAGTGGGCAGAGGTGGGGTGGTGGTCCCCCTATTCAAATAGGGGGGCCGTAGATTGTGTTCCAACTACAGGAGAATCACGCTCTTAAGCCTCCCTGGTAAGGTCTATTCAGGGATTCTGGAGAGGAGGGTCTATCGGATAGCTGAACCTCGGATTCAAGAGTAGCAGTGTGGTTTTCGTCCTGGTCGTGGAACACTGGACCAACTCTACACCCTCAGTAGGGTCCTGGGGGGTGGATAGGAGTTTGCCCAACCAGTCTACATGTGCTTTGTGGACTTGGAGAAGGCGTTTGACCGCATACCTCAGGGAACCCTGTGGGGGGTACTCTGGGAATATAGGGTACCAGGCCCTTTGATACGGGCTGTTAGGTCTCTGTATGACCGGTGTCAGAGCTTGGTCTGCATTGCCGGTAGTAAGTCGGGCTCGTTCCCGGGGAGAGTTGGACTCCGCCAAGGTTGCCCTTTGTCACAGACTGTTCATAACTTTTATGGACAGAATTTCTAGGCACACCCAAGGTGTTGAGGGGATCCGTTTTGGTGGCTTTAGGATCGCATCTCTGCTTTTTGCAGATGATGTGGTCCTATTGACTTCATCAGGTCGTGATCTAAAGCTCTTGCTGTAGTGGTTTGCAGCCGAATGTGATGCGGCCGGGATGAGGATCAGTTCCTCCAAATCTGAGGCCATGGTCTTGGGCCAAAAAAGGGTAGAGTGCCCTCTCTGGGTTGAGGAGGAGGTCCTGCCCTAAGTGGAGGAGTTTAAGTATCTCAATGTCTTGTTCACGAATGAGGGAAAAATGGAGTGAGAGATTGATAGGCGGATATGTTTTGTGTCGACAGTGAAGCGGGCACTATATTGGCCTGTCATGGTGAAGAGAGAGCTGAGACAAAAGGTGAAGCTTTCAATTTACCGGTCGATTTACGTTCCTACCCTCATCTTTGGTCATGAGCTTTGGGTTATGTCCGAAAGAACAAGATCACGGATACAAGTGGCTGAAATGAGTTTTCTCCGCAGGGTGTCTAGGCTCTCCCTTAGAGGAAGAAAATGGATAGATGGATGGATGGGAGCCCTGGCCCTGCAGCTCACACATCAGACCGGCCCACCAGGACATCTCCAGACCCTCCCGCAGCCACGCTGGGCCTGATTTTAATTCGCTCGTGACAAATTCCTTAATTTCTCACAATTTCAGTCATGGTGTCAACAGACGAGGAGGAAGAGATCGCTTGCCTCTTGAAAAACAAACAAAAAAAAGGCCATTAAACCAGACCACGGATGAAGAAGGGGAATTTAATATATTGGTGTTGCATACAAAACAGACATAAAATTTGATTTTTGCACACAAGCCCTGCGGGAGCCCACTCCCGAGTCTAATCCGGTACTTGCATACCTCTGTGTACTGAAGTACGCCTGAGTATGCTGGAGCCTTTAGCCACCTTTAATAACAGCATCCAGACTCTTCACTTACATCCCCACAACAACCCTATTACATCCCCACAACAGTCATATTACACCCCCACAACAATCCTAAAGCCACATAAGAGGGTCTCGGGTTGACCGAGTTCTGGACTTTGACGGGACCATTTTTGGTTCCAGTGTTTTTCATCAGTATGTTTGGAGGAACTTCCTACCGAAAAGAGAACCCCTGACCCAGTCTCACAATTTTGGAAGACCAACAAGTTCCTCTGAAGAATTTCTCTGTTTTGCACAATCCAATGGGGGATTCACAATTACAGATCCCCCCAGCCCCAGAAGCATATGGAAAATATTGACTTTCACAAAACCTTTTTTTATTATAAGTAAAACTGAGACATAAAACTATATTGCAGTAGTAGAATCACAATGGAGTAGCTCTCATGTGTCACCACCCTTTATAATTGGTCCACAAGTTCACCCTATAACAGGAAGTGCTTTTCCCCTTAAATATACAGGGAACAACCTCCGAGTCATGGTGTCAGTTTACAGCCAATATTGGAGACTTTAACATAAATGCCAAAGCAAACCTGAACAACCTATTTCCACATTCAGAAACATTGTAAACAGTCAAAAGCATTGTAAACAGTCTTTAACATTGTGAAGAATCAGAAACACTGCACACACAATGCCACAAGGCTACCCAGCATCCTTTGCAGCTCACCTATCTCTTTGTGATGAGACAATATTGTACAAAAGTAAAATTGTTGTCATTCCACATTTGTACACATCTCAAAATTGTTTAAAACATACAAAAAGACGTACAGATGTTGATGAACTACACACAACTGAAATTGACTCACAGACAGAACTTCATGAGTTTTGGGGAAAATTAAATAAAGGTAAATGGTAAATGCACTGTACTTATATAGTGCCGTTCTATATAACCAAGATATGCAAAGTGCTTTACAACAAAATCTGTGCCCTCGTTTACTTCCAATACTCACATTCATACAGCACTCTTCTACATCTCTACAAAGATAATGTGAATGTATAGAGACTATTCAGACCATGGGGCTTTTATGGATATTCATACACTGATGCGACACACATTAGAGGCAATGGGGGGGGGGGGGGGGGGCAGTGTCTTGCCCAGGGACACTTCAGCATGTGATTTCTGGTGGAATTGAACCCCCAACTCTCCCCATTGGAGGACGACCACTCAACCACTCCGCCACAGCTGCCTCTAAACGGAAACACATATCTTTACTATATACAAATGTTTATATTGTAGAGATAATACTGTTGAATTATAAGAACTAAAGCCTTCCTGTGGGCCCAAATCAGAATATGCTTTATTATTATTGCACCACGATACAACGAGAACATGTACGTACAGTCGTCCGAAAGATGGGAAGGGTGCTCGAAGCTGCTACTATGGAAACGTGGCCTTCTTATTCTTATTCAGAATAATATTTTGCTTAGATGAGAACAGGGAAGAAAACATGAGGAGAGACGGTATAAAAAAAGATCTCTCACACCATGTCCTAGACAGGGCACGATTTGAGGCATCAAAAAACCTACCACAGCAAAACAACAAATAGACGTTATACATGTACATATAGGCTGGTGAAGACATTGAATTTTAAGGGAAAGTCGTAACATAGTCCAGAGCCCCCCCTCTCAACCATTGTCCAGATGAAGTGTTATTTATCATCAACTCGGATGAGGTTCCATCACATGTCCACGACCTTGGGAAAGGGAGGGGGTGAGGAAACAGACAAAGCATCTTTGTTTTTGTCAAAACATGCTAGGAGAAGTTGAGATAAGTCCGCCATCAAGGCCACAGTTTTGGGTCAGGCAGGACTCGTGAATTGCTGTTTCTGCCTTTTAAAGTCTCACTGGTATATTCTTCTGATGGAAACTCCAAACAGCCGAATTGATTCCTTACGCCGAAAGTCGAGCTCTCAGCTTCTCCAAGATTATTCCCACCTTCATGTGTGCTGCTAGATAATTCACAATCCTGACAACAGCTGTACTAGCTCTCTGATGCAACTCCACAGAATTCAGTCTGAGTGTTGCCGAGCTTCGACACATCCACACGAATTTGTAGACAATCCAGATTTCATCAGCCAAAGAGTAAAAAAAAAAAACAGTTGTCATCATGAATCCAATTTGTTTCCATCGAGGTAAGAGGGTCCTCCTTACCCTGACTCCTGTTGGGAGAAGTTGATCAATTTTGTTGAGAGACCAGCTGCTCCTTCGAATTAGGAAGGTATGCAGAAAAAAGAGGCTTTTTAACGGTTCACAGGACGAAAGAGAGCAAGCGGGGGGGGGGGGGTATGGAGCGCCGGGAAACATGTCTGTCCTCACCGGAGTACAGAGAGAATCCTGCAGGAAGGGCCATATACATCGGGTGCTTGGCGCCAGGGGCAGTGATCGAAGGCGAGGGCCTTGGCACTTTGACCATGGCTTTCTAAAGCTGGCTCTTGGGACATGGTTTGTAACCTCTCTAGTGGGGAAGGAGTCTGAGCTTGTGTGTGAGGTTGAGAGGTACCCACTAGATATAGTTGGGTTCACTTCGATGCACAGCATAGGCTCTAGTACCATTATTCTTGAGAGGGGCTGAACCTTATTCCACATGGTGAAAGGGGCCGAGCTGGTGTGGGTCTACTATTAGCCACTTGACTTGGTGCCTGTGTGCTGGCGTTTTCCCAGGTGGATGAGAGGGTGGCTTCCCAACGCCTTTGAGTCGGGGAACGGTCTCTGACTGTTTGTACCTATGCACTTTGGAGTATCTGGCCTTCTTTGAATCCTTGGCAAGGTTACTACAAGGTGAGTCAACTGGGGACTCCTTTATTCTGCTGGGTGACTTCAATATCCAAGTGGGTAATGACAGTGTGACCTAGTGGGGCATGATTGGGAGGAACGTCCCCTCTGATCAGAATCTATATTGTTGGACTTATGTGCTAGTCATAGTTTCCCCATCACAAAAAACATATTTGAACATAAGGGTATCTATAAATGCAATTGGCACCAGGACGTCCTAGGTGGTAACTCTTTGATTACCTTTGAAGCCGTGTTATCTGATTTGCGGCCATTTGTTTTGGACACTTGGGTGAAAAGAGGAGCTGAGCTGTCAACTGATTACTACCTGGTAGTGAGTTGGATCCGATGGCAGGGGAAGATGACCTGGAAGACCCAAACGTGTAATGAGGGTTTACTGGGAACACCTGGCAGAAAAATCCATCAGAAATACTTTCAACTCACACCTCCAGGATAGCTTTAACCGCATCCCAGCTGAGAAGGGGGACAATGAGTCCGAATGGGCCATGCTCCATGCCTCAACTGTTGAGGTACATTAACTGCCTTGAGCTGTGACTGCAAGGTTGTCGGTGCTTCTTGTGGTGGCCATCCTCAAAATCGGTGGTGGACACTTCGGGTCAGGGAGGCTATCAAGCTCAAGAAGGAGTTCTATTAGGCCTTGTTGGCTGGTGGGACCCTGGAGGTAGCTGAGGAGTACCTGAGGGCCAAACCATCTGCAGCCTTGGCTATTGCTGAGGTGAAAGCTCAGATGTGGGAGGAGTTTGGTGAGGCCTTCGATAGAGACTCTCGGTCAGCTCCGAGGTTATTCTGGCAAACCATCAGGTGGCTCAGGATAGGAAAGTAGTGCTTTATTAATGTGTTCAGTGAAGGTGGGGTGCTGTGGACCTCAACCAATTATGTCATTGGGAGGTGGAATGAATACTTCTTGGACCTTCTCAATTCCAGCAGCACATCTTCCATAGAGGAAGCCGAGTCAGAGGACGTCAGGGTTGGTCTGTCCATAACTGTGGTTGAGGTTGACAAGGTAGTTAAAAATCTCCATGGTAGCAGGGCTCCGGGAGTGGATGAGATTCACCCTAATTTCCTTAAGGTACTGGATGTTGTGGGCTGTCTTGGTTGACACACCTTTGCAAATGTTGCATGGACATTGGAGGCAGTGTCACTGGATTGGCAGACTGGAGTGGTGGTTCCCCTCTTCAAAAAGGGGAACCGGAAGGTGTGTTCTAATTATAGGGGCATCACTCTACTTAGCCTCCTTGGTAAGGTATATTCAGGGGTAGTGGAGAAGCGAGTCCAATCATTGGATGAACCTCTGATCCAGAAGGAACAATGCATGTTCTGTCCTTCCCATGGATCACTGGATCGGCTCTTTACCCTTACTAACATCCTCAAGTGACCATGGGAATTTGCCCATCCAGTCTAGATGTGTTTTGTGGACTTGAAAAAGACTTTGGGCCATGTTCCTCGAGGTACACTGTGTGGCGTGCTCTGTGAATATGAGATTGGGGGCCCATTGCTACAGGCTGTTCGATCCCTATACAAGAGGTGCAAGTGTTTGGTTCGCATTTTCGCATTGCCATAGTAACTCAGACCCCTTCAGGGTGGGAGTTGGACTCCACCAGGGCTGCTCTTTGTCACCGACTCTGTTCATAACTTTTATGGACAGAATTTCTATGTGCAGCCAGGGGGCAGAGGGAGTCAGCTTTGGTGGCCTCAAGATTCCTTCTCTGCTATTTGCAAAGTATGTGGTCCTGTTGGTGTCATCGTACCGTAACCTTCAGCTCTCACTGATGTGGTTTGCAGTCGAGTGTGAAACAGCTGGAATGAGAATCAACACCTCCAAATCTGAGTCCTCAGTCAGAAAAGGGTGGATGTCTCTCTTCGGTTTGAGGGTAAGGTTCTGCCTCAAGTGGAGGAGTTCAAGTATCTCGGATTTTGTTCATGAGTGAGAGACGAATGGAGCGTGACATTGACAGGGGGATTGGTGTAGCATCTGCAGTATTGCGGACTCTGTGCCGGTCCGTTGTAGTGAAGAGGGAGCTGAGCTGTAAGGCAAAGGTCTCTGTTTACAGGTCTGTCCATGTTCCTACTCTCACCTATGATCATGAATTCTGGGTAGTGGCTGAAAGAATGAGATTGTAGATACAGGCAGTTGAAATGAGTTTTCTCTACAGGATAGCTGGATACCCTTAGAGATAGGGTGAGAAGTTCAGTTATCTGGGAGAGACTTTGAGTAGAATCGCTACACGTCCACATTGAGAGGAGCCAGTTGAGATGGTTCAGGCATCTAGTAAGTATGCTTCCTGGGCACCTTCCTAGAGAGGTCCTTCGTGTATGTCCGATTGGGAGGAGACCCTGGGGGAAACCCAGGCCAACTAAAGGCTCCCAAAGACTCGGGCGGACCTCAGTCCGCAGAGGTCTGTGTGTACCGTATTAGACTGGAAGCGGACGCCCGCAGGGCATGTCTGCGCAAAGCTCCATTTTTACGACTTCTTACGTGTACTCGGTGTTGCACAATAAACTGCCCAGCAATGGACTGCTTTGTATGCAACACCAATGTATTAAATTCCCCTTTTTCATCCATTACCAAAGTCTCAGGGAGGTTGGGGCATACTGCTGTAGGTCTGTCAACGACAGTGGGATCAGTGGTGGCTGTGAACATGTGTGGTTTGTTGGCTGTGAGCTCCTCTCCATACTTTTAAGATGGAGAGGGGCTGACATCTGAACATCTGCTGTTGGGAACACTGTTTGCGCCCGAGCTCACCGTACATCACATGGTGTGTCATTACTTACCATGTGGGAGAAAAGCAATGTCATTTATACAAGGCGTATCTAAAAAAAAAAGTGAACCTTTTTTTTTCATTTTGGAAAGTGTACATTGTCCTTAACGCCCCTCCAGGGCCAGAGTGGGACCCATATTCAGTCAGAGTCAGAGTTTCATTATTGTCGTTCGCACCACATGTGGTACATGTGGTGGAAAAAGATTATGTGCACAGGGTCCCAGTTACATCCCATAATAATAAAAGCACTAATAGCATAAAAAATAAAAACATGCCAAACAGCAGCATGAACATGAGTCTGTGTGAGCAGATGAGCACCAAATTTTTTTTCATTTACCCTTTATTTATACAGGTAATCTCGTTGAGTCACAAGAACTCATTTTCAAGAGACCTGTTTAGGGAGCAAATGGTGGAGGTTAAGGGCCTTTGCTCAGGGGCCCAGAGTGCAGCGAATGAAGGTGGAAGCAGGTGTGAGTGTTTCACCTTTTCCACCCACATTTTAATGTTGATGGTACCGGGCGTTGAACCTGCGACTTTCTGATCACAGGCCCATCTTCTAACCTCTGCACCACCTCTCCCCCACAACGAACACAGTAACATAAAACAGATCAGCAGCAACATGATGTGATTTTTCCTTTTTTGTAGGTGAGCTTGTTCCTTTTGAAGTCCACAATCATCTCCTTCATCTTCTTCACATTGATGTGTAGGTTATTCTCCTTGCACCAGCTCACCAGGTGTTCCACCTCCTGCCTGTAGCTGTCATTTGTGATGCATCCCACCACCGCTGTATCATCTGCAAACTTTACAATGTGACTGTCACGGGAGGGTTTTGGATTCAGAATAAGCCAGACACAGGAGTACAAAAAGAACAGTTTATTGTTTGCTGGTTGCTGGATGGAAAGTCAAGATCAGCTACAGTGACAGATTCTCAGAAGCAGGAGGAAGAGAGAGTCACCTGTCAGAATAGTAGAGATAACGTCACTGGCAGTTGAGCAGAGCAGCTGCAAGATTGAGATGAGTGTGAATAGAAGGGGCATCCAGAAGCATCATCCAGTATAAACAAGCGGGGTTCAGGCACAGGGGGACAGAGTTCCAATAATAATCCAAAAAGGGTGATCCATGAGTCGTGGTCGAGGAGGCAGAAGGCTGAGTCAGTACCGTAGTGAGAAAGCAGAATCCCAAAAACCAGGAAGGGGCAGGCATATGAAGAATCCAAGGTACAGGCGTAAGTTGCAAATCCAAAAGACAAGACGTGATCATCAGGCATGAACATGGAACAATGAATAAGCTTGGTATTAGGGACCATGGGAGGTATAATAATTCAGCATTGGTGGAGAGTGAGCATGGATAGAGAGCTAAACAGGTGCATGGAATGAAGGCTGATTGCTGTGCTTAGGCTGAGGGGGTGTGGTGAAATGTTGACTGCCAGGAGCAAATGTGAGCAATGACAGATGGTTAAATGGTAAATGGACTGTACTTATATAGCGCCTTTCTATCTTATTTCAAAATACTCAAAGCGCTTTACACTACAATCTGTGTCCTCATTTACCCATTCATACAGCACTCTACTAGATCTCTACAAAGCTAATGGAACAAATCACTCTAAAGAGACTAATCAGTGCTTTAGATCACATTCATACACTGATGGGACACACATCAGAGGCTATGAGGGGTTCAGTGTCTTGCCCAGGGACACTTGGACATGTGACTGCTGGTGGATTTGAACCCCCAACTCTCGCATTGGAGGACGACTGCTCTAACCACTCAGCCACAGCTGCCCCACATGGTTGATAAGCAAAACACAGTAGGGAAACGGAAACAATGGCATGAGGGGCAGAAGTATGAGTAGATGAGGGGTCAGCAGGGGGCTGCTGACCATTACAGTGGCAGCCTGGATGGGTAGGTGCACAATCATACGTGAGCTGAGTAAACAGGAGAGGGCTCAGCACACATCCCTGGAGGGAGCCAGTGTTGAGGGTTCAGGTGGAGGAGGAGAAGTTGTGGAGCCTCACTGACTCTGGTCTGTTTGTTATGAAGTCTAGTACCCAGTTGCAAATGGAGGGGCTTAGTCCTAGTGTGAGTAGTTTGTCCATCAGGGTTTGGAGGATCACGGTATTGAAGGCAGACGTGAAGTCCATAAAGAGCATATGGACGTAGGAGTCCTTCTGCTCCAGGTGGGTGAGAGTAGTGTGGACCACAGAGGAGATGACATACTCTGTTGATCGATTCTCACGGTATGCGTACTGGTGAGGGTCCTCATTGATGTTGATGTTGTTTTGATGTGGGTCATGACCAGTTTTTCAAAGCATTTAACGACTATCAGGGTGAGATCTACTGGCCGGTAGTCATTCAGACCAGTCACTGTAGAGCTCTTTGGGACTGGGATTATGGTGGCAGTCTTCATGCAAGTGGGAACTGTTGCCAGGGTAAGTGAGGAGTTAAAGGTGTCGGCCAGCACCTCACAGAGCTGGTCGGCACAGTCTTTCAGCACCTTCCCGGGGATGTTGTCTGGGTTAATCCTCCTGAAAGTACTCCTCACTTCGGCAGAGATCACGCTGAGAAGCCCTTCCTCCGGTGGTGAGGTTAGTCTGGTGCTGGGTGGTCTGTTCGGGTCTTCAAAGTGTGCGTATAACCTGTTGAAGGCATCAGGCAGTGATGGGTCTCTAGGGCATTGTTCACTTCATTGTATCTGTTATACACTTAATGCCCCTCCACATGCTCCGTGGGTCTTGTGAGGTGAATTGACCCTTGGTCCTCTGTTCATATGTGGCCGTGGCCCTCTGAATACCAGCAACCAGCTATTTCCCTGTTCTCCTCAGCTCCTGAGAGTTTCCAGACCTGAAGGTAGCGTTCCTGGCTTCCAGCAGGGTGTGAACCACTGCATTCAGCCAAGGCTTTCTGTTCGGGTAACTCTTAACTTATCTGATGGTGGTGATGTCATCAGCACATTTACTAATGTTACCCCAGAACTGAGGATGTGTATTGCTCCAGGTCTAGCGCCTCCTCATTTTCAGCAGCTTATCTGAAGACCTACCTGCCAATCTGTGTGGTCAAAACAGTCTTTCAGTATGGGCCACTATTCTGGATCCAAGATTGAACTTTTTTTTTTGTACCCATCTGGAGCATCTCAGCGGGGAGAGGTAAGCAGGAGCCAGGAAGATTGAGATGTGATCAAAGAATCCTAGGTGGGGGCAGGGTTCGGCTTTGTATGCATCTTTTACATTCGTGTAAACACAGTCCAGCGTGCTGTTTCCACGTGTTGGTATGGCCACATGCTGGTAAAATCTTGGGAGACAGCCTTTTAGATTGACGTGATTAAAGTCACCAGCCACTATGTAAAGAGCCTCAAGGTGTTTCCTCTGCAGTGAGTTGAAAATATCATGCAGCTCCCGCAGAGCTTCGGTAGCATTAGCATCTGGAGCTATGCAAACAACTGTTATGAAGGCCACTGTGAACTCGCAGGGTAGATAGTTTGGTAGACATTTCACTGTGAGCTGATCCAAAGCCTTGGTGCAATGATGGTTTATCAGCATACAGTTTGTGCACCAACTTTTACTCACTGGACTTTTACTCACTGGATCAAGTTTTTCAGCCCTGGAGTTTCATGCCTCAGACTGACCCACTTTAAATCACAACATATTATTATTAAAATCATGTAATTATAACTTTTCATCAGGGGAGATTATATAAGATGCCTTTTAGGGATGTTTAACCCCCAGTTCTGACAATAGCTCTTGGCTTGAACAACATGGTGACCATTGGCGTTCAAAGCATTTGTTATGTGGGAGGGGCACACTGGTGGGGGTGTCTGGGGGTTCTCCCCCAGAAAATTTTGAATAAAGTATATGCCATTTCTTGCATTCTAGTGTATTTTAACAGGTTGTTTAACATCTAGTTTTACCTACATAAGTAAACTCTTGATTCAATAACTATTTTAGAGTTAATGGCACAACAAGAAGTAGCCTGACCAACAGCTCTCCTTGTGTGAACAGACTTCTCCACTTCTCTCACGCATCTGAGCCACAGTCTAAGAAACATAGTGTAGCATAAGTTAACTTTTAGGGAAAATCATTCCTTCTTACCAATGGCCTAACATAAAGCAATATGATCATCATCCATTGTGTTTAATATTAACTTAAAATACCTGACTGAAACTCCAGTAGTGGGCTAGGTCTACAGTAATCTTACCCAGTTGTAGGGTCAAGAGACAAATGTAGCATTAACACAGTATAAACAACATTCAGGAATTGTTTCTACAAAAACGTTATCAAATATTTTACATGAACGGCATAATCAATTCACCCAGGAGAAAATGTAACCCAAGGTGAGCTAACCTCGGACAAACTAACAAAGATAGCTATGATGGTGGAGGTAGTGAAGCTCATGGAGTTACCTGAGGCATTTCTGCCTTATCAGCCAACATTACGGCAAAGAAGACAGGCAAAAAACAAAAAACAATTCTAAGCTACTAATAACTTAAATTAGTTACTGAGATTTTTTGATGCCACAAAGCAACACAGGGCAAGAACTTACAGTGAAATTCAGTATGCAAGTGTAACCTTTACATTATACAACTTATTAAACACTGTGTTCAAATTCAGTTTAGTTTGAACAATGACCAAACTTTTGCAACCAGAAGTTACAACATATATCTACATAAAAACACAAAACAAAACACAACTAGCTTTAAGCATTAACCTTTAATTAAAACATTAAGCAAGAAATGTAATTATGACAGAAAATGGAGGATTTACTTCCAGTTACCTTGGTACTAAAGCTAGGCGATATGGGCCAAAATTTATATCTCCATATTTTAAGATAAATCGCGATATACGTTATACATCTCAATATTTTTTCTTTCCATAAAGTAATAACAAAAATATATTTCTGAGTCAAAGTTTTGTCCCGGTTGTCACACAGCCACATTTATTAAAAACAGCTGTAACTGTACAAAATAAATGCCTAAAAAATAAACTATTTACATATACTAAATAGTTTATTTTTTAGACATCTATTTACATATATTAAATAATAACTTCAGCTGGAGGCAGCTGTGGCTGAGAGGCTAGAGCAGTCGTCCTCCAATGGGAGAATTGGGGGTTCGATTCCACCAGCGTTCATATGCTGAAGTCCTGAGTGACACACTGAACCCCTCATTGCCTCCGATGTGTGTCCCATTGGTGTATGAATGTGATTATCAGGTCTCTCTTGTAAACGAGTCCCAACGGGATTAACCTGTCTAAATAAAGGTTGAATGACTGAATGATAAAGCAATGGTTATTCTTTGTAGCGATTTAGTAGAGTGCATGAATGGGTAAATAAGTGTGTGTGTGTGGGTGGGTGGGGGTGGGTGGGTGTGGGGGGCTGGGGGAAAAAGACAGCAGGAGGATTTCCAAGTATAAAACTATATTGTTTTATATCGAGATACTCAACTTATATCGCCAAAAAAATATATATAGATATTTTTAAAATATCGATATATAGCCCAGCTCTACTTCGTACAGATAAACATGTGGTACGCTCTGTTTATAACTTGTAATCAGCTGCTCATGGGGTCGGCCACTGGCTTTTTACATTTTTTCCAAACTCTGTATAGTTTTTGAAAAGGAATAAACTGCATTCCACCCTCTAAAGGCTCAGGCTAACATGTGTCTGTATTAAATTTTTCTCACTGACAAGGTTTAAACATTTTTTCCTGAGGATTTTTCATAAAATCCCTCTGACCATGGGCTGCATATCTGCAGGTAAAGGGTGTTTACCTTTGGGACAAATTGAGGTAGCCGATTGGTCAATTGCTGACACGCCTACTGGATTGATTAACAGGTGGCCATGAGGATTTGACTCGTGCAAGAAATAAATAAATAAAATAGAGCTGCTGCCGGCCATGGGTGGAGGCGAGGCAGTCCCGGTGCAATAATTCTGGTGTTCTATGTTTTTTTTTTTCTTCTGTGTTTTAATGTTGTTAATAAAAAGTTCTAAAAAAAAACAATAATAATAATACAGGGAGCGCCGGACCTGCAGCCCATGCATCAGACCGGCCCACCTGGAAATGCCCTGGTCCTCCCAATTAGCCACTCTGGACCTGACTCCCTCCCCCAGCTTATGGTTTGTACATTTGTGAAAATAATGAAAACTGTGAATTACCCTTAGCCTCCCTTTAACCCAGTCCTTCTCAAATAGTGGGGCATGCCCCCTGGGGGGGCCCAGAGCAATGCCAGGTGGGGCGCGTGTTACCCCGGGGAACATTTTGCAGCAGGGAGTTTTTTGTTTTTTGTTGCACTATTCTTATTTTGACAGGGTGCGTTCAGCAACTGTTTGCTCATATGTTTACTAATAATAAAGTTATGAATAATTATGACTGCCTGTTTTGGGCGTCATGCTTGAACCGTGTCGCTCCCCTCTGCTGCTGAGATGATAAATAAATAACCCAGACACCTTTGCTGCTGTTTTTTATGATGCTCTGGCCGCTCGTCACCCACAGCACATATGTAACAAAGAGTATAAACTCAAAGCGAGAGCTACACTTGCTCCCTCTATTACCTTTTGCATTGACAACATTTTTTTAGTTTTATCAATGATTTTGTCAAAGCACAATTTTGATGCGTTTTTTTGTTGTTGTTGTAAATACAGAAATAATGTTTAATAAATGTTAGGACTCTACTCTTTGCTAACAAAATATATTTTATGTCATTAAATAACTTGTTAGGTTCTTCTCTTGTGAGCATGCACAATCCCCTGGACCTTTGCAGCGAACACACACATGCATGCACAACTTTTCATTTTAAATTATTTGAACAACTTCAAGCAACTTTTCCTCATTTAACAGAATTATTCTAGTGTAGTTTTGGAGAAATATTGTTTACATATTTTAAATTTAATTAATTATCAAAATCTTATTTAATTACTGGTTGTAATGGGGCAGTTGTGGCTGAGTGGTTAGAGCAGTCGTCCTCCAATGCGAGAGTTGGGGGTTCGAATCCACCAGCAGTCACATGTCAAAGTGTCCCTGGGCAAGACACTGAACCCCTCATAGCCTCTGATGTGTGTCCCATCAGTCTATGAATGTGATCTAAAGCACTGATTAGTCTATTTAGAATGATTTGTTCAATTAGCTTTGTAGAGATCTAGTAGAGCACTGTATGAATGGGTAAATGTGGCACAGATTGTAGTGTAAAGCGCTCTGAGTATCTTGAAATAAGATAGAAAGGCGCTATATAAGAACAGTCCATTTACCATTTACCATTTAATGCAAAATGTAAAGATTACTATGAGGGATAAATACATACAGTACAGTACACAAGGCACTGGATTTTTTAATACATACAATGTTATTTCTATATTATACAACTTTTTATTTGTATCTGAGGATACTTACGTTTGTGTGGCGTCACCAACAGATCGAGTGTTTTTTGAGAAAGACTTGGCCACACTGTAGACAATTCCTTCTTTAACTGAGCGTCCAATAATCGCTGGGCCACTATTCCTAGAATTCCACATTGAAACAACAAGTTCAAAGACACAAGTTCAAAAGCACAAGTACAGTCTTATAAATACAAACAAAATAAAATAATGATCCAGTGGTTCCATAAATGTTCAGTCCAAAGCAATTCCATCATTTAATGGATCTCCTCATGATCCAGTATCTGTAAAGGTCAAAGTGAATCTAATACTGCAAAGCTTTCCATTGATTCCAAATTATACTTTCATTTACTCATATTCAGCTTGGACACGAAACTGATAAATACCACATTTCATTTGTAAATGTAGTCAAAGTGGTTGACCCATGATTGTCTTTTGCTTCAGGATCTCAGGTCATAGATGTATTGGAGCAGTGATTCTTTACCAGGAACACAAAACTAATCAGCAGGACTAGGGTTTATGTTGGGCCTTTCAGTGCTCGTTTTCCTCCACTGTGTATTGTACGTAGTGTCTGTTAAGTGTTTTTCTTCAATGTGAGGATGTTTGTTTGTTGTTTGCCTGACCTGAGGCCAGTTTTATTTCCAGCGCTGTACGAATCAGGGCCATCAGGGTGGAGGTGAAGTGAACGGTGCTGTCGTCAGCAATGGGCATGTTCATTTTGACAAGGCGCTGAAGACAGGGTTAGGTAACATATGTCAGAATAAACATTCATTAAACTTCCTGATAAAAACAAACAATCCAGAGAAGTCTGTCTGTGTGCTACTGTGGAGGAGATGTTTCAGTGAACTCTTTTGGTGTTTTGCTCAATTTGTTGTTGAAATTTGGCCGTATTATAAAACCTAGGTCACACTCTGTTTAGCACACAAAAAAATCTTCTCTACAAGTATGTACAGACAAACTAGACATTCACATTCACTTCTTTCGGCTACAGTATACACAATGTTGCAAGTCAAAGTGCACTAGAGCAAGACTGACATTAACTAAAAGAAAGGCAACAGAAGGCATGTAACGCATAACCATGAGGTGCTTTGACAGTTGCAGGAGCTTGACTCTGTGGTTGCCACTATAGTGATCAACTTGAGAGTAAAGGAGGATGAACATGCTGCACATGTAAAGTGGCAGGTACCAATAAAATGTGTGCATGTTCACCAGAGTGGGCTAGTCTCAGCAGGAAGACAAAGGTAGTTTTACACAAAGGCTAATGGCACCAGTGGATACACGTGGAATACTGTAAAATTGCTGCCGTAAGAGTTGAGCTCCCCCTGAAGACAAAAAGCATTCTCCTACATGTGTTGGCAGTGCAGAGAAGGACCAGAGTCAGAATAAGACAGGGATGAAGAGCTGAGGGCCCAATACATACACACACACACACACACATTTGCACACATTTATACATGAACACTCAGGAAGCACAAACATTTGGGAATGAAATGAGAAAAATGAGCTGTTAGGTATATGTTCAGATGGTGGACACAGAAAACTGCTGGTAACAGTTGGACAATGTTGCCTGAAAACAGCAATAGTTACTTGTTGTACAATGAAACTCATTATAGACACCACTAAAAAAATCTACAAAAGAAAAGAAAAACTATGAAAAAGTTTGTAATTGTGTTTCTTAAATGCTTCTGGTGGCTTTTCACTAAAAGCCAGATAATATGACCATTTGTCAAAAAGGATTTTCCTCCCAGGCTCTCAGTGAGGTGGCAGCTACTGTTTCTCCTCCCCCGTTTTTTTCCTTCTTCCTTCTGCTCTCTGTCTGTCTGAAGTGCCTGGGTCTCATCTCCCGAACATAAATTAAGAAGATTATGGATTTGGTATCGTGGGCGTTCAACTCTATTGATAAGATTTTTTCATCAAAATGACAAGGTCCTGGAGAACCTGCGTGTCCAGCTGAGACTCACGCTGTGGGGTATGTCATGGATTCGTGGGGAGTGTGGCAGCAGATGTGCATCACAGTTTTGTCTCAGGAGGATGTTGAAGACGTTTACATATTTGGATTTATGATAGCAGGGACTCTGCTTTTTGGCATCGGTGGGGCTCTGTTTCATCAACTTTTGAAGAAGACATCAGGAGCAGTTTCGGCCATGGAAAAGCTTCCGAGTCAGTGTGAAGGTCTGGTCCTCGCTGTGGGAACTTTAAATCGTCTGGTTTACGAGCTTAACCGTAAGGAATGGAATCCCACAATTAGGCATTTTCGGAACCAGAACGCCCAGATGGACTCAAGGCTGAATAAAAAAATCTGGCTGCCTGAAGAAAAAACAAAAATCAAGTTTATCTGAATCAGACTCCTGACGGCCTCGGAGATGGGCTGACTATCAAATTTCTCCTGGGACATGAGTACCCAAGGACAAAAGCTTCATCTATTGCACACACACACACCCCTCCCCTGCCCCCCGAGAACTTTCTGTGCAAGCTTATCAGAACTGCTGGCTGGAACAACAGCTTCAGAAACTGTGGCTGATCTGAAAAAATGCTCATGGACAAATCTCAACACCTCAATGTCAAATGCAAATGTAATCATGTTTTAATTGTGCTTGCTGGTAGAGTTTTTTTGATGTCTCAAATTGTGTCCTGATAGACAAGATGAGAAAGATCTTTGTTGTAATACCACTATCTACCCTCATGTTTCTCCCCCTTTTCCTATCTAAGATTATTATTTGATAAGGATAAGAAGGCCGCGCTCTCCTGTAGTTGCAGCTTTGTGCACTCCGCCCATCTTTCGGACGACTGTACGCACATATTTGCGTTGTACCTCGGTGCAATTCCAATAAAGTTTATTCTGATTCTGATTAAAATAATTACTATGTGGAAAAAAGGGATTAACATGCTGACTATGACAGATAAAAACAAGATAAGTTTCTGTCAGAACAGAGAAATGTACACATTAAACATGAGCTTTTCTAAATAAAAAAAGACCTAATAATAAATTTAATTATTAATTATAATTAATTACTTCACCACCTGCTCTTGCCGAGGTTGGACGCTTATTCCCCTCCCTCTCCGCTTTGCTGTTCTGCTCTATCTGTCTGTAAAACTGCTTCTGAGCCTCTCTTTCATATCTTCCAAACCATAATCATGGACTTGATTTGATCAGTTGGTCCCTCAACACAATTGATAACATTTCTTCGAAGACAGGCTTTAGGCGAGCCGATTTGCCCCATTGGCACGCACGCAGCTGGATATCTCATCGACTTGGAAGACTGGATGATGTGTCTATCTCTGCTGCCATTTGTGGATTT
The DNA here is from genome assembly GCF_014905685.2 of Nematolebias whitei. Lineage (NCBI taxonomy): Eukaryota > Metazoa > Chordata > Actinopteri > Cyprinodontiformes > Rivulidae > Nematolebias > Nematolebias whitei. The sequence continues at coordinate 42,638,172 of NC_056505.1, read as the reverse complement.
TAAGGACACATTTATAATTGGATTTATGATAACTGGTTCCTGCTTTTTGGATTTGGATTGTCGCTGGTTTATCTACAAACAAGGAAGTCACTGGCAGCAAATTTGGACCCGATCATGGTGCTTGCCTTATGATGGCTTGGTTTGTGCCTTGAGTACCCAGACTCAAATGTTTTGGGTAGAATGGATCAGATCTCGAGGATTTTACTCAGGCACATTCTTTTGGTGTGGCCATGTAATTAGGACATTTCAGAACCCGAGTGGACCAACACAAACTCAAGGTAGACGTCATTAAGTTCTGCCTGTCCGCAACATAACTGTGTGTTTATCTGAATTTGGCTCCCCTGGCTGGCCTTGAAGGCCATCTTATCTGAAATTGCCTGGAGAACATGTAATCTGATGCTCTGCCCCACCCTCTCCCCCCAATCATCAAGGAATTTCCAACTGATAACCATAAGAAAAGAGCTGAATAAACATTGTGTCATCATTTCATGACTCTTGGATTCCCATAGGCGTTGTCCTTGGCCATTCCCCGACATCCCTCGAGCATGTTTACAGATATCACCGGAGGGAACTGGTTGATTATTACATCCTTATCAGAACTCTAAACAGTGTCCTCGAGTGTATCCTTGAACATTGCTCGTTTAAGAGGCCACCATGAATAACCTGTTTGAAGTACGTCTACCATTTACTTTACATTTTATATGCTTTTGTATGATTGACTACTGTTGTCGTCTGTGTTCTTTGTTTAAAACAGACTCTTGTAAATGAGTCCTTGAAGCTCAGTGAGACTAACCTGTATAAATAAAGGCTTAATTGAATTCTTGGTACCACTTTACAATAAGCCCCCCCCCCCCCCCCCCCCTATAGATAGCTAATAAATAGTTTATAGATATATTATTAATTCCTCTATAAACACTTTATAAATTATTAATAACTGCTTATTGTGCATTAATTAAGGGTGATAGAGACAAAACTGACCAGTTTCTTAATGAAAATGTGAAAGTATTCTCATCCATTGACGTTTGCCACATTCTGTCATGTTACAACCACAAACTAAAACCCCAAAATATTTTACTGGGATTTTATGTGATAGACCAACACAGGGTTAAAGAAAACAATAATGGTTTTCAAAATGTTTTATAGATAAAATCTGAAAAGTGTGTGTACTGGGTATTTATATTAAGCTCCTATGAGCTTTCACCTCAGAAACAGTTCACCTCAGCTCAAACAGAAAAAGAGTTCACCTCATCTCAAACAAACATCATTCCTGTGTTTTGTGTTTGAAACTATTACAAATAAGATTCATCTATTCCCTTGGGAACAAACAGACATTGTTTTGCAGGTGTTCAACTCAGCTCACAAACTTCTCAGTTGACACTAATATGAATGTAATAAAAAAAAACTGTCACTGTGTTAACCTCTGCCAATATGAACCAATTTCCCATAAAATGGACAGATCGTTTTAATGAGAGTTTTGGTTCAACTGATTTCGATGTGTCGAAACATCCGAACTCGCTACGTTGAGATTTTGCCTTTATCGGGAAGGAGTATTCCTCCCAGAATGGTTTCCCATGAAGATAACATTAAAGAACCCTTTGTTTAATGACATTCCCTTTTCAGGAGATGGACAGCGACACTTTTTGGTGAAACCATCCACCCATCCATTTTCTTCCGCTTATCCGGGGTCGGGTCGCCGGGGTAGCAGCCTAAGTAGGGAGGCCCAGACTTCCCTCTCCCCAGCCACTTGGGCCAGCTCTTCCGGGGGAATCCCAAGGCGTTACCAAGCCAGCCGAGAAACATAGTCCCTCCAGCGTGTCCTGGGTCTTCCTCTGGGCCTCCTTCCGGTGGGACGTGTCTGGAACACCTCACCAGGGAGGCATCCAGAAGGCATCCTAAACAGATGCCCAAGCCACCTCAACTGGCTCCTCTCGACATGGAGAAGCAGCGGCTCTACTCTGAGTCCCTCCCGGATGATCGAGCTTCTCACCCTGTCTCTAAGGGAGAGCCCAGACACCCTGCGGAGAAAACTCATTTCGGCCGCTTGTTTCCGAGATCTCATTCTTTCGGTCACAACCCAAAGCTCGTGACCATAGATGAGGGTGGGAACGTAGATCGATCGGTAAATTGAGAGCTTCGCCTTTTGACTCAGCTCTCTCTTCACCACGACAGACCTGTACAGCACCCGCTTCACTGCAGATGCTACACCTATCCGCCTATCGATCTCACGCTCCATTTTTCCCCTCATTCGTGAACAAGACCCCAAGATACTTGAACTCCTCCACTTGGGGTAGGACCACCTCCCTGACCCAGAGAAGGCACTCTACCCTTTTCTAGCTCAAGACCATGGCCTCGGATTTGGAGGAACTGATCGTCATCCCGGCCGTGTCGCACTCGGCTGCGAACCACTCCAGCGAAAGCTGTAGATCACAATCTGATGAAGCCAATAGGACAACATCATCTGCAAAAAGCAGAGACGCAATCCTAAGGCCACCAAAACGGATCCCCTCAACACCTTGGCTGCGCCTAGAAATTCTGTCCATAAAAGTTATGAACAGAATCGGTGACAAAGGGCAACCTTGGCGGAGTCCAACTCTCACTGGGAACAAGCCTGACTTACTGCCGGCGATGCGGACCAGGCTCTGACACCGGTCATACAGGGACCTAACAGCCCATATCAAAGGGCCTGGTACCCCATACTCCCAGAGTACCCCCCACAGGGCCCCCCGAGGGACGCGGTTGAACGCCTTATCCAAGTCCACAAAGCACATGTAGACTGGTTGGGCAAACTCCCACGCACCCTTCAGGACCCTGTTGAGAGTGTAGAGCTGGTCCAGTGTTCCACGGCCAGGACGAAAACCGCACTGCTCCTCCTGAATCCGAGGTTTGACTATCGGACGGACCCTCCTCTCCAGAACCCCCGAATAGACCTTACCAGGGAGGCTTAAGAGCGTGATTCCCCTGTAGTTGGAACACACTCTACGGTCCCCCTTTTTGAATAGGGGGACCACCACCCTGGTCTGCCAATCCAGGGGAACTTCCCCCGAAGTCCATGCAATATTGCAGAGTCGCGTAAGCCAACACAACCCTACAACATCCAGAGCCTTAAGGAACTCCGGATGAATCTCATCCACCCCTGGGGCCCTGCCACCGAGCAGCTTTTTAACCACCTCGGTGACCTCAGCACCAGAGATTGGAGGGCCCGACCCAGAGTTCCCAGGCTCCGCTTTCTCAGTGGAAGACGTGCCGGTGGGATTGAGGAGGTCTTCAAAGTATTCCGCCCACTGACCCACAACATTCCGAGTTGAGGTCAGCAGCACACCGCTCCCACTATAAACAGTGTTTGTGGCATACCGCTTTCCCCCCCGAGACGCCGGATGGTGGACCAGAATTGTCTCGAAGCCGTGCGGAAGTCGTTCTCCATGGCCTCTCCGAACTCCTCCCATGCCTGAGTTTTTGCCTCAGCAACCACCCGAGCCGCATGTCGCTTGGACTGCCGGTACCCATCAGCTGCTTCCGGGGTCCCACAGGCCAAAAAGGCCCGATATGACTCCTTCTTCAGCCTGACAGCATCCCTCACCGACGGTGTCCACCATCAGGTTCGAGGGTTGCCGCCACGACAGGCACCGCCAACCTTCCGGCCGCAGCTCTGGTAAGCCGTCTCGACAATAGAGGCACGAAACATGGTCCACTCAGACTCAATGTCCCCCACCTCCCTCGGAACATGTTCAAAGTTCTCCCGGAGGTGGGAGTTGAAACTCCGTCTCACATGAGACTCTGCCAGACGTTCCCAAAAACCCTCACAATACGTTTGGGTCTGCCAGGTCTGACCGGCATCCTCCCCCACCATCGGAGCCAACTCACCACCAGGTAGTGATCAGTTGACAGCTCCGCCCCTCTCTTCACCCGAGTGTCCAAGACATGTGGCCGCAGATCAGATGAGACGATGACAAAGTCGATCATTGAACTGCGGCCTAGGGTGTCCTGGTGCCAAGAGCACATATGGACACCCTTATGCTTGAACAAGGTGTTCGTTATTGACAATCATGACGAGCACAGAAGTCCAACAAAAGAACACCACTCTGGTTCAGATCAGGGGGGCCGTTCCTCCCAACCACATCCCTCCAGGTCTCACTGTCATTGCCCACATGAGCATTGAAGTCCCCCAGCAGAACAAGGGAGTCCCCAGAAGGTGCACTTTCCAGTACCCCCTCCAAGGACTCCAGAAAGGGTGGATAATCTGAACTGCCGTTTGGTGCATAAGCACAAATGACAGTCAGAACCCGTCCCCTCATACATAGGCGGAGGGAGGACACCCTCTCATTCACTGGGGTGAACCTCAATACACAGGCACCAAGTTGGGGGGCAATAAGTACGCCCACGCCTGCTCGGCGCCTCTCACCAGGGGCAACTCCAGAGTGGAAGAGTGTCCAGCCCCTCTCAAGAAAACTGGTTCCAGAGCCCGAGCCATGTGTAGAGGTGAGTCCGACTATTTCTAGCCGGAACCTCTCAGCCTCACACACCAGCTCAGGCTCCTTCCCCACCAGTGAGGTGACATTCCACGTCCCAATAGCCAACTTCTGTAGCCGAGGATCAGACTGCCAGGGTCCCCGCCCTCGGCCACCACCCATCCCACATTGCACACGACCCCTTTGGCCCCTCCCACAGGTGGTGAGCCCATGGGAAGGAAACATTGATGATGTTGTGAAACATTGCGTGTTATTAATTCCAAAATGTCATTTCTGTTTTATTTTATACCTGAATGTTTATTCATGAAAATGTGTGTTTTAAGCATAGGCGTCGCAACCATTATATGTGAAAGGGACAAGTCCCCCCCACATTCCAAAAACGTTCATTTGGACCCCCCCACTTTTACTATGAAACATTTGTTCAGGCGGCGCAGTTTCTCTTTCTTCCTGAACAAATCCATTCCACTTGATTAATAGGAGAATACTCAAACCACTAAAACTCCACTCCAGGTTTTCATGGTTTCTTCCAACTCTAAACACAGCAGCCTGTTGCCACAGTCACAAAATATGGTGGTCACAGAATATGGTATGCTGGTGAAGATTCTCAGTCATCCAAGACATGATGAATTCAAAAAGCGTTCAATACAAAAACAACTGGACTTTATTTGTAACAGAAGACGTTTCGCTCCTCATCCGAGGAGCTTTCTCAATTCAAAGAGCAGAGAGTCAGAGATTCAGGTTATAAGGTTGAGTGAGATAAGACACACACACATATGTAGATTGGCAATTCACACCTAAACACCTTAACAGTAAGAGTCTTTTGTTCCTCTAACTCACAGACGAGGCCCCTCTGTTCCCATCTGGTGTGAAAACCGGCTGGGAATCTGTTTTAAAGTTGCATTATAGGTTTTTGAAAGTGAAAATCTGAGGCCTCCTCCTCTGTTAAGAGACGGCTTTTCTCTTTTTACATAATTTGCTTCCTTGACACCCCTCTCAAACCATCTGTGTTCTCGGTCCAAAATGTACACATTTTGTTCCTCTAAAGAGTGTCCCTTATCTGTGAGGTGGAGGTGAACAGCTGAATTTTGTCCAGAGGAGGTGGCTCTCCTTTGTTGAGCCATGTGTCTGTGAAGAGGCCGTTTAGTTTCTCCAATGTAGAGGTCTGGACAGTCCTTGCTGCACTGGACTGCATACACTACACCACTCTGTTTGTGTATGGGTGTCCTCTTAGATGGAGAGAGAGGACAGCCTCAACATTGAAGTTTACAGAAAACCAACCCACACAGACCAGTATCTTCTGTTTGACTCCCACCATCCACTGGAACACAAATTCTCTGTTATCAGAACTTTACAACATCGGGCCCAATGCGTCCCCACGAAGACAGAAGGTAAGGAAAAGGAACAGAAACACATTCAAGAAGCTCTTCAAACATGTGGATATCCTAACTGGGCTTTTGTCAAGTCAGCAAGGAAATCTACTAAACACACCAATAAACAGAAAAAGGAGAACAACAGACGGAAAAACATCGTCATCCCTTATGTTGCTGGAGTATCAGAGAAATTCAGAAGGATCTTCAACAAACACAAGATCCCAGTACATTTCAAACCCAACAGGACTCTCAGACAGAGGCTGGTCCACCCTAAAGCCAAAACACCCATACACAAACAGAGTGGTGTAGTATATGCGGTCCAGTGCAGCGAGGACTGTCCAGACCTCTACATTGGAGAAACTTAACAGCCTCTTCACAGACGCATGGCTCAACACAGGAGAGCCAGCTCCATAGGACAAGACTCAGCTGTTCACCTCCACCTCACAGAGAAGGGACACTCTTTTGAGGACCAAAATGTGCACATTTTGGACTGAGAACACAGAAGGTTTGAGGGGGGGGGGGGGGGGGA
>NC_056505.1:42619279-42631707 GCF_014905685.2 Nematolebias whitei | reverse complement strand
GGGGGGTGAAGGAAGCAATTTATGTCAAAAGAGAAAAGCCGTCTCTTAACAGAGGAGGAGGCCTCAGATTTTCACTTTCAAAAACCTATAATGCAACTTTAAAACAGATTCCCAGCCGGTTTTTACACCTGATGGGAACAGAGGGGCCTCGTCTGTGAGTTAGAGGAACAAAAGACTCTTACTGTTAATGTTGTTTAGTTGTGAATTGCCAATCTACATATGTGTGTGTGTCTTATCTCACTCAGCCTTATAACCTGAATCTCTCACTCTCTGCTCTTTGAATTGAGAAAGCTCCTCGGATGAGGAGCGAAACGTCTTCTGTTACAAATAAAGTCCAGTTGTTTTTGGATTGAACGCTTTTTGAATTCACGGAATATGGTGTAACACCTGCAGTGTTTCTGTGCTCTCCTTCTGCTTCGGCAGAAAACGCACACAGGTGGAGGAGATGGAGACATCTCTGTTACTCGCTCGCCAGTTTAGTGAGCTTTTTGTGGGCAGTTGTTGACCGGGTGGGTTGATCATAAACATATATTCATGTTAGGAGGAGAGAAGTGGAGCACTACATCTGTAGCATCTTAGCTTAGCAGTATCTGTGACACTATAAGACGCTGCAGGTGTAAGAGACGTTGTGTGTTCAGGTGCATTAAAATTTAAACGTTTTAAAACCCCACACCTTATTGTCATCGAGCTTCATGAGAAACATCATTTAGATGAGTAGTGTTGAACACAAGTAAAAAAGTCCAGTCGTGATGTTTTTTATTTCTCTATAAAGACAATTACAGGTCCTTCTAAAAAATTAGCATATTGTGACAAAGGTCATTATTTTCCATAATGTAAGGATAAAAATGAAACTTTCATATATTACAGATTCATTGCACACCAACTGAAATATTTCAGGTCTTTAATTGTTTTAATACTGATGATTATGGCATACAGCTCATGAAAACCCAAAATGCCTGTCCCAAAAAATTAGCATATCATGAAAAGGTTCTCTATACAAGCTATTAACCTAACCATTTGAATCAACGATGTAACTCTAAACACCTGCAAAAGATTCCTGAGGCTTTTAAAAATTCCCAGCCTTGTTCATTACTCAAAACCGCAATCATGGGTAAGACTGCCGACCAGATTGCTGTCCAGAAGGCCATCATTGACACCCTCAAGCAAGGGGGTAAGACACAGAAATAAATTGCTGAAAGAATAGGGTGTTCCCAGAGTGCTGTATCAAGGCACCTCAGTGGGAAGTCTGTGGGAAGGGAAAAGTGTGGCAGAAAACGCACAACGAGAAGAGGTGACCGGACCCTGAGGAGGATTGTGGAGAAGGGCCGATTCCAGACCTTGGGGGACCTGCGGAAGCAGTGGACTGAGTCTGGAGTAGAAACATCCAGAGCCACCATGCACAGGCGTGTGCAGGAAATGGGCTACACGTGACGCATTCCCCAGGTCAAGCCACTTTTGAACCAGAAACAGCAGCAGAAGCGCCTGACCTGGGCTACAGAGAAGCAGCACTGGACTGTTGCTCAGTGGTCAAAAGTACTTTTTTCGGATTAAAGCAAATTTTGCATGTCATTCGGAAATCAAGGTGCCAGAGTCTGGAGGAAGACTGGGGAGAAGGAAATGCCAAAATGCCAGAAGTCCAGTGTGAAACACCCACAGTCAGTGATGGTCTGGGGTGCCATGTCAGCTGCTGGTGTTGGTCCACTGTGTTTTATCAAGGGCAGGGTCAACGCAGCTAGCGATGAGGAGATTTTGGAGCACTTCATGCTTCCATCTGCTGAAAAGCTTTATGGAGATGAAGATTTAATTTTTCAGCACGACCTGGCACCTGCTTACAGTGCCAAAACCACTGGTAAATGGTTTACTGACCATGTCTAAAAAAGTTAAATCTGGTCCTCTGGACATTAAAAAAAAAAACTTGTAATTTCTTGTAACCACTTCCTGGAAACATTAACATCATCAGGCCATGACTCTGCGGTCTACACTCATCTCCAGGCCAGCGGTCACTCTGTCAGGGATGAAGATGTTCTCATCCTGGACAGAGAGGAACGATGGTTTGAGAGAGGAGTAAAGGAGGCCATCTTTGTGAAAAGAAATCGTCCATCGTTAAACAGGGGTGGAGGCCTCCGGGTTCAACTGTCCCCCCTCTTACAATGCTGTGATTGCTAGTATCACTCAGCCCTCTGAACAGTAAACAGCCATCAGTGTGCTAATGATCCATTGTTAGGCTGATGGTCCTTCTTGAGCATGTGATCAGCTGGTTTTGGTTGTCAGCAGCAAAACTGGTTGATCCACTCTGAGACGGTGCTATTTAAGAGACTGAGCTGAATACAGCACCTCAGACTGAGGAAGTCTCTCGGATGAGAGACGAAACGTTTCTACATTTTTTGTTGATTTGCTTTGTTTTTTTTTTTTTGTTTTTTGTTTTTAATGTCAAGAGGACCAGATTTAACTTTTTTAGATTTTTCTACCTGGATTATTGAGCATGCATCAGGATATTTACTGACCATGGTATTACAGTGCTCAATTGGCCTGCTAACTCTCCTGACCTGAACCCCAAAGAGAACCTGTGGGATATTGTGAAGAGAAAGTTGAGAGATGCAAGACTCAACACTCTGGATGAGCTTAAGGCCGCTATCGAAGCATCCTGGGCCTCCATAACACCTCAGCAGTGCCACAGGCTGATAGCCTCCATGCCACGCCGCACTGAAGCAGTCATTCATGCAAAAGGATTCCTGACCAAGTATTGACTGCATAACTGAACATGATTATTTGAAGGTCGTTTTTTGTATTAAAAACATTTGTCTTTCATTGGTGGGATGAAATATGCAAATTTTTGGGACATGCAATTTGGGTTTTCATGAGCTGTATGCCATAATGATCAGTATTAAAACAAAGACCTGAAATATTTCAGTTGGTGTGCAATGAATCTGAAATATATGAAAGTTTCATTTTTATCATTACATTATGGAAAATAATGACCTTTATCACATTATGCTAATTTTTTGAGAAGGACCTGTATATTTATTTAATAGGCCTTTATAAAAAAAACATGACAAAGAGTTAGGACCACCCCTCCTGAGATGGACCAAAGTCATTCTGCAACACACAGACAGTTAAGTTTCACTTCTTCACATCTTCTTTGTCACTCCTTCTTCTACAACGTCTTCCAACACACACTTCACTGAGGCTTCGTCTCATAAGACTTCACTGGAGCTCAGAACTGGGAGAGAAAAAACCCAGCTTCTGCACTGAACTCAGAGAGGAGAAAAACATCCGTTCTGCAGATGTCACAGGACGAGAGAAAGATACAGAGCCTGACCAAACCAGAACCATCCCACCGCAGAGTGGTGAAAATGATGACACTTCTTAGTGACTTAACCACTTATGAGCCACTGAAAAGCGATCCAGGAAGTGGTTACAAGAAGAAGTTGATAGATTGCCTGAAAATTTGGAGCAGGTCAAGACCGTATTCTGTACCACAGACTCTACCCAGGGGAGGCCATGTCTAGTCTGTATGTTTTACCTAAAATTCACAAACAAGGTTTACCTTTAAGACCAATTGTTAGCATGACTAACTCTGTCAGTTACAATGTTTCCAAGTATCTGGCATTTGTACTCATCCCTTTAGATGGCAGCTTAGAAAATCACATACAGAACACCATGGACTTTGTAGATAAGGTGAGGAATGTCATCATGGAGATTGATGAAACCATGGTCTCTTTTGATGTCACATTACTCTTTACATGCATTCTTGTTGATGATGCAGTAGAGGTGGTCAATTTAAGGTTAAAATCAGACACCACTCCAAGCAGTAGGACCACACTTTTCACAGAGCAACTGTGTAAACTCTTGAAACTGTGCCTGCAGTCAACCTATTTCACATGGAGGGTGTGTGTGTGTGTGTGTGTGTGTGTGTGTGTCAATATTATAGGCAGAAACATGGGTGTGCTATGGTGTCTCCAGTTTCTCCTATTTTTGCCAACCTGTACATGGAGGAGGTAGAAAAGAGAGCCTTGGAGTCCTTTTCAGGGAACCCACCAAGTCATTGGTTCAGGTATATTGATGACACATGGGTTGAAATTAAACATCAGGAAGTCCAACATTTCAGTGATCACGTCAAATCTCTGGATAAATATATCAAGTTCACATGAGATGTAAAAACAATGACAGGCTGGCTTTCTTGGACTGTGAGGCCTCAGTTTCTGACGGAGGACATTTGCAAACTGAGGCGTACCGCAAACCCACCCACACAGACCAGTATTTGCAGTTTGACTCCCATCACCCTTTGGAGCGCAAGTTAGGAGTGATCAGGACTCTGTACCACAGAGAAGACAGCATCCCCACTAACTCAGGAGCCAGGCAGAAGGAGAAATCCCACACAAGATAGGCTCTAGAGCAATGTGAATATCCTAACTGGGCCTTCCTGAAAGCAGAGAAGAAACCCAAACAGGACTCCAGCCAGCCATCAGGTGAAAAGGAGGGACCAAGACCCAGACCAGTGGTCATTCCGTATGTTGTGGGAGTTTCAAAGAAACTGAGATATTTATTTTCTAAACAGGACGTCCCAATGGCTTTCAAACCCCAAAATACATTACAGCAAAGACTGGTCTATTCCAAAGATCCAGTCCCCCCGGCACAAATAGAGTAATATTGTGTATGCTGTTCAGTGTCAGGAACTAACTAAACAGCCACTGGCCAAAAGGATGGCTCAGCACAGAAGAGCCAAGGAGAGAGAGGAAGCTAGACTAAAGCTGTGGGATCTGGGAGCTGTTACAACTAGGACCTGGTCTGTCACCGTTTGGGGCTGCGAACAGTTGGACCGAGTGAATCGTGAGACCGTGAGGGATCTGGAGGTTGTTGTCGCTAGGCCTCGGCTAACAACATAAGCTAACAACATAAGCCTGTGAACCTCGTGGCTGGATCCTGTGCTTCTGAGAGTTGAGACCAATAATCCAGAAGTATCGTGAGTAATGCCGAGCAAACACAGAGAAAAGAGACAAGTGTTGGAAAATAATTCAGAAGATATGGAGGAAGTTAAAAAATCTTTGAACTTTTTGAGTGCTGAACTAACTAAATTATCAGCTAAATGTGATTTACTGACAGGACTGTCTGAAGAAGTGAGACAATGGAAAGAACTGATGACTAATAAAGACAGAAAAATAGCTGAACTGGAACAGAAAGTAGACGACATGGAACAATACACAAAAATAGACAACTTGGTGATCACTGGACTGGAAGTTAGGTACCGATCTTATGCAAGAGTTGTTTCTGGTACTAGCACAACAGAAGATGCACCACAGGAAGAACTACAGACTCTGGAGGAGCAAGTAGTGATTTTTTTACAAAACAAAGACATTGACATCGAATATGAGGACATTTCAATCTGTCACACCCTGCCCAGCAAATCAGATAAAGCCAAACCATCCATAGTCATCAAGTTCATTAGCAGGAAATCAAGAAACGAGGTAATAATGCAAGCAAAAAAACTGAAGGGAACAAATGTTTACATAAACGAACATCTAACTAAAAAAAATGGAAATTTGCACGTGAAGCAAGGTGGTTGAAAAAACAGAAAAAAAATAGCATCAACTTGGACAAGAAATGGAAACATTTGGATCAAAATACAGGAAGGATCTCAGGCTAAAATAATAAAAGACCTGAAGGATCTGGAAAAACTAAAATGAGCTCAGGAAAAGACAGATGATAAATCATTGACATAACTTCACTAACAAGAAATTAACAAAATATAAAATAAACAAATATATTAAAACATGGCAACATACAAAGACTTAGAGTTTAAAATATACAATGTTGAAGATGTGATTGATACAATTTTTTTCCCTGCAATAAAAGACTGTGAATATTACAATGAAGAACAGTTTAATGACATCAATATAACAAATGGAGGTCTCTCTATTATTCACTTTAACAGTAGAAGTTTAAATGCAAATATATCCAAAATAACAGATTATTTAAAACAGCTAAACAGAACCTTTACAATAATAGCACTGTCAGAGACATGGCTCAACGATGAAACACAACTAATGTTCACATCGAAGGGTATGAATTATATCATGTGAACAGAAGCAACAAAAGGGGTGGTGGAGTGGCTCTGTTAAAAATGAAATAAAATGTAAGTTAATTATAGAAATGTCAATAATTGTTGATGATATCATGGAAATAATAACAATAGAAATAATAAACAAGAATGATAAAAACATATTAATAAGTTGTGTATATCTATCTCCAGGATCAAATATAGAAATATTCACTGATAAAATCGTACAACTATTGGACAAGAGTTTTAATAAAAGCATTTTTTTTTGTGTGGAGACTTTAATATTGACCTGGGAAATTAAACAGATTCAAATAACATCAGTACATTTACAAATTCATTGTATAGTTTAAATCTTTATCCGTTAATATCAAAACCAACAAGAATTACAACTCGTAGTGCTACAATAATCGATAATATTTTCACAAATGTAACAAATGGGGATGTGATGGGAGGTATTTTAATGAGTGATTTGAGTGATCATTTACTAGTTTTCACGATTTATAAAAATGATCAAAGCATTACAAAAGAACTTACAATTAAGAAAAAAACAATAAACACATAAAAAAAAAGCAATGGACAAATTAAAAGATTTCCATAGACAAAGCTGGAAAGACGTGTATGTTGATGATGTGAACAGATCATATGATGAGTTTATGAATATTTTGGGAGCTCTGTATGAAAAGAATTGTGCGCAAAATAATTATACAAAGAGAAATGATGTTGATCAACCATGGATGACGAGTGGGTTGAGAAATGCTTGTAAAAAAAATAATTATTTGTATACATGTTTCTTGAAATTGAGAACACAAGAGGCTGAAGATAAATATAAGTAGTATAAAAATAAATTAGTAGCGATTATAAGGAAACACAAGAAGGAATATGATAGTGATTTATTAAATAAAAGTAATGGTGACATGAAAGCTACATGGCGAGTAATAAATAGTGTTCTGAAAAGTCATAAAGCAAAAACAGGTATTTCACAATATTTTTTGAAGGATGACAATGAAATCCATGATGAAAATGAAATTGTAAATGGATTTAATCATCATTTTGTGAACGTTGGATCAAGCCTTGCAGCTAAAATACCAAAAGTAGACAATAACGTGAACCGTTCAGTTATAGGTTGTGACAACAGTATTTTTCTTAATGGAACTGACAAAAAAGAAATAATGAATGTAGTAAAAAATCTGACAGATAAGAGATCAAAAGACTGGGTGGACATGGATATGATGTTTGTAAAGGACATAATGAGTTATGTTATCGAGCCGTTTACATATATATGTAATTTATCATTTTCAAAAGGAATATTCCAGACATTATGAAAGTAGCTAAGGTAGTTCCTCTCTTTAAAAATGGTGATAAATGTGTGTTCAATAATTATAGACCAATATCCTTATTATCACAGTTCTCAAAAATTCTAGAAAAACTATTTGTGACCAGATTAGATAAATTTATTACTAAACAAAACATTCTAAGTAGCAGTCAGTATGGGTTTAGAGCAAAAAACTCTACATCAATGGATCTCATGGAAATAATAGAACAAATAACTACTGCTGTCGATCAAAAACAGTATTGTGTTAGTATTTTTGCTGATTAAAAAAAAAGCATTCGATACCATTGACCACACTATTCTCCTTGAAAATTTAAATAAATATGGTATAAGAGGACCAGCATTACACTGGGTATCTAGCTATTTGAAAGATAGGAAACAGTTTGTACAAATAAATGGTGTAAGATCTGACCGGTACAATATCACTTGTGGAGTTCCTCAAGGCTCTGTACTTGGACAAAAGTTATTTATTTTATATGTGAATGACTTAGTGAATGTATCAGGACTCCTCAAATGTGCCCTTTTTGCAGATGACACCACATTTTTTTGTCTGGGTAAAGATGTAAAACGGATGTTGGAATTGATGAAGACAGAATTTGATAAAATACAAACTTGGTTTAAACTTAATAAATTATCATTAAATTTAGATAAAACTAAATACATGATATTTAGTAACAGAAAGAGAACTGTTGACGATCCATTTAAAATTGAGGGTGTTGAAATTTGTAGAGTTAATGAGATGAAATTTTTGGGTGTAATCATTGATGAACAGCTAACATGGAAAAATCACATAAATTCTGTAAAAACAAAAATAGCTAGATCTATTGCAGTACTATACAAAGTCAGGGAATTATTAAATGATAAAGCTCTGTACATGTTGTATAACACAATCATTGTTCCACATTTAATCTATTGCATTGATGTTTGGGGGAAAGCGTGTAAAACATTTACAAAGCCTATTTTTATTTTACAGAAAAGAGCTGTAAGAATTATCACCAGAAAGCATTACAGTCACCCATCAAGCACATTATTTTATCAACTAAAGTTATTGAAGTTCCACGATTTGGTAGATTACAGTATTTTATCAGTTATGTATAGGGCTCAAAATAACACATTACCATTAAATATCCAAAGAAACTTTGTTAAAAGACAAAGTTGTTATAATCTTAAGGGGATAGAGATATTTGTCAAACCAAAATTCAGAACTAGTCTGAAGGGAAGGTCTACCTCAATCCAAGGAATTGGATTGTGGAATGGTCTAGAGATTGATGTTAAAAATGCCAAGTCAGTGTGTACATTTAAGAAAAAGATCAAAGCTGGGTTGTTAAAAAAAGTATATGAAGTACCTTAGTGTGTTTTTGTATTAGAATTAAAAAAATTAGAAAGAGTTATTCATTTCGTTCTGTTACTTGAAAATTATTATGATTGAAATAATTGTTTGAAAAAAGGGGCAGATATAATAAGATTTTTTCTTCTTTCTGCTGCCTTTCATTTTAAGTCTTTTGTATCTTTTTTTATATTGTTATGGAATTGTTTTGTACCTTTTTAAAATGAATAAACCTTATACCATACCATACCATACCATACCAAGAGCAACATCATCAGGCCAGTACACTGTGGTCTACACTCATTTCCAGGCCAGCGGTCACTCTTGCAGACATGAAGATGTTCACATCCTTGATCGAGAGGAACGATGGTTTGAGAGAGGAGTAAAGGAGACCATCTTTGTGAAGAGAAACCGTCCATCATTAAACAAGGGTGCAGGCCTCCATGTCCAACAGTCTCCCCTCTTACAATTGCTGTTACTGCTAGTATCACTCAGCGCCCTGTGAATAGCAAGTGGCCATCAGGGCACTAAAGATTGGTCGTTACATTGATGGTCCTCCTTTTACATTTGAACAGCTAGTCCTGGATGTCAACAACAAACTGGTTGATCCACTCTGAGAAGGTGCTATTTACAAGACTTGGTTTGTTGCAGCTCCTCAGACTGACAAAGTCTTTTAGATAAAAGACTAAACGTTTCAACAAAGAAGAATCTGTCTGGTCAGCCTGATGTGACAGTCACAGTGGGGGGTGCTGTGTGTGTGTGGGGTTGCATGGGTGGCGTGCCGGGGCCTCTCCTGGCCTGTGGTGTGGGGCTGTAGGGATGCCTGATCATTGGTGCGCTGGGCCGGCCTTCCTCAGCTGCTGCTCCCTGCTGTTCTGGCCTGGGGCCGGCTTGCGGTCGCTGACAGGTGGGTGGGGCGCATGGACGGCCCGACAGAGGCTCTGTCATCTGTCGGGCCATCACTGTGTGCTTGTTTATGTCTCAGGTTGGGTTTTAGGTGGTCCCCTCTCTTGGATCAATTTTGGCCCCCCATTTGGTGTGTCGTGCTCCCCTCCGGTGGTGCCCCCCCCCCCCCCCCCCCGCTACCAGTGCATTGGCGGCTCTCAGCAGCTGGGGCTGGGTGGTGGGGTGTGTGCGGGCCTGCCCTGGTGGCTGCCTGCCGGGGCCTGGGTGCCCTGGCTCTGTCGGGCCTCTGTTGGGGGGTGGTATGACCTTGGGACTCGGTGTCCATAGCCGGATCTACTCTGGAGGGGCGGGTTGCCGGCAGGGTCTGTGGACTCGTAGCTGCAACCTCCTGGGGTTTCTGCATTGTGGTTGCTGGGGATCGCCTGGGGCTTCCCTTTGCGTCCCTCTCTGGGGGGTGCGGGTGTCCTTGTTGGGGGACTCCCGGAGTTCCAGGCTTGGGGGCCGCTGTGTGTCTGTGGTTCTGGTCTTCCCTGCGTTACCATCGTGTCCTGTAGGGACGGGTCTGTGGGTCCCCACATCCACTATTGAAATTTTTTATGGAGAAACTTTATAGTGACAAACATGCTCACACAGGTGTTTAGATTCAGGTGTTTATCAGATACACACTCGGGTTGTGGTGGCCACTAAATATATCTTGTATTACCATGTACTGTATAAAATACTTTCTAATGATGTTATAAGTATCATTATATACAGTACAAAGCAAATTCTAATAAAATTTAATTTATATATCAAGTGGAGCATTAAGGCCAGCCATAATGTTCTGCTTGTGAAAGTAAATCTGTTGGGCATCACTTTGACACTCAGACAACAATTCTAAGTGTCACAATGCCGGACAGGACAAGGGGGGGAAAAAAAGAAAAAAAAAAAAAAAGAAAGAAGGATCTGTCCAGTGGACCTGACTCAATCTTTTTAGAGACAATTAAAACGTTGGATATTGTTTTATAACCTAATCCTATGTCTCAACTTTATTTCTGATCTGTCTGCTGTGTCCCTTGGTCTTCATTCAAATTCAAAAATACTTTATTAATCCCAGAGGGAAATTATTTGTTGTTGTAACTCATTATCCTCATTTCATTAAGAGATGTTACAGATGCTGATGGCTGTAGACTGGAAGGATATCTTGTAAAGGTCCATCCCACATAGGCTCCTAAGAAACTGGCTACAGATGCCGTCCGACCTGTCCACCCAGACTCGACTGGCCTCTCAGTTCCCCGGGCTGTAGGACCGCCCGAATGCCGAGCAGAACTCCTCCCAGCATGATGGCCACTCCTCCCAGCAGTCTGCCAAGCTCCTCATTGCTGCGGATAGCCAACTGTAGGTGCTGAGGGACGATCCTGTCCTTCTGCTTTCATGAGCCATGTTTCCTGCTAGTTCCAGGTTCTCAGTGGTCAGGCACTCGAGCACAGCTGGCAGGTAGATGAGAATGCGTCCACAGAACATCCTTTTCAACTCATTTGGGATTTGAGGCTGTAGTTGAGATATTATTTGAGCTTTTGAGATGTTAATCAGATGCTGTTGGTTGTAGAAAACTGCCTTGTTGCCATGGTTACGCATCACAACAAATGTCCAAAACTAAAAAAGTTTCAGTAAAAATCCTTCCAGCTGCACAGCCTCCGATACCAGAGGAAACAATCATCCATAAAATGTGATTTACATCCAGAAAAAGAGGAATTAACATTTCCAAAAGCAAAATCTCAGAATTAATGTGACAGAGCTGCTCCAACATGCAGCCACCTTGAGCAGCACAATTCTAGAACATCAACAAATGATCTTGATGCATGCTCAATAATCCAGGTAGAAAAATCCAAAAACGTTCAATCTGGTCCTCTGGACATTCAAAAAAACAAAAAACAAAACAAAGCAAAAAAATCTAGAAACGTTTCGTCTCTCATCCAAGAGACTTCCTCAGTCTGAGGTGCTGTTTTCAGCTCAGTCTCTTAAATAGCACCTTCTCAGAGTGGATCAACCAGTTTGCAGCTGACAACCAAAAGCAGAACAGCTCAGAATCAAAGTTTCATCCTGCCTCAGCAATGCCAAACCACCACCTTCCAACATCAGTAGAGAGGAGAGGGATGCACTCACCACTCTTAGCAAGGACAAAAACATCACCATTCTCCCAGCAGACAAAAGAAGGTGCACAGTGATTTTGAACCAGAAAGACTATCATGAGAAAGTTATGACACTCCTTAGTGACTTAACCACTTAAGAACCTCTGAAAAGAGATCCAGGAAATGGTTACAAGAAGAAGTTAATAGATTGCCTGAAAAATTTGGAGCAGGACAAGGATATTGACCGTATCTAAAAAAGTTAAATCTGGTCCTCTGGACATTAAAAAAAACAACAAAATAAAGCAAATCAGCAAAAAAAATGTAGAAACGTTTCGTCTCTCATCCGAGAGACTTCCTCAGTCTGAGGTGCTGTATTCAGCTCAGTCTCTTAAATAGCACCGTCTCAGGGTGGATCAACCAGTTTTGCTGCTGACAACCAAAACCCGCTGATCACATGCTCAAGAAGGACCATCAGCATAAAAATGGATCATTAGCACACTGATGGCTGTTTACTGTTCACAGAGGGCTGAGTGATACTAGCAATCACAGCATTGTAAGAGGGGGACAGTTGAACCCGGAGGCCTCCACCCCTGTTTAATGATGGACGATTTCTTTTCACAAAGATGGCCTCCTTTACTCCTCTCTCAAACCATCGTTCCTCTCTGTCCAGGATGTGAACATCTTCATCCCTGAAAG
>NC_056505.1:42582284-42614279 GCF_014905685.2 Nematolebias whitei | reverse complement strand
TAGTAAACAGCCATCAGTGTGCTAATGACCCATTGTTAGGCTGATGGTCCTTCTTGAGCATGTGATCAGCTGGTTTTGGTTGTCAGCAGCAAACTGGTTGATCCACTCTGAGAAGGTGCTATTTAAGAGACTGAGCTGAAAACAGCACCTCAGACTGAGGAAGTCTCTTGGATGAGAGACGAAACGTTTCTAGATTTTTTTGCTTTGTTTTTTTTTTTTTTGAATGTCAAGAGGACCAGATTGAATGTTTTTGGATCAACAAATGATGCTGATTCATGATGCTGTTTTACTACTCACTGTTCATTGTACTCATTGTGGAAAAACCTCTGAGGTGTTTACAGAACAGCTGGTATAAAATACACAAAGATGAAGTCTATATATCAATCAGGTGACTTCTAAAGCAAATTGGATTTTAAGGGGATCAGAGTAAAGTAGGCTGAATACAAATGTGCGCTATACTTTATAGAATATTTAGTTTTTTTCAAAACTACATATCATTTTATTTCCACTTTGTTTTAATGTGACAAAATGCTGAAAAGTTGAAGGGTTGCATTTACTTTTACAAAGCCCCGGTGAATTACTTGCTACCAATCTGCTAATAAAACCTGGATAAATCGTACTGGTATGTGCTGTGAGGCACAACACACCTACATTACATAATAAAGACTGCATTCTGTTTACAGCCCCTTTGATAGCTATTTATGCACATGGTAACAAATAGCTTCCATGGTTCAAATACATCTAAATACAGATCACCAGTAAATGTTGGGTTTTAAGAAGTGTTTCTATCGATGCTGTGCCACACTAGCATTTTAGGCCCCGCACGCATTTTCCATGATTGACGTGAACATGAGTGGAAAAATGGGAGGGAATAAGCAGCAAAGGTGGGTGCACAAACTGGAAAGAAAACATGTTTCTCCTACAGAAAAAAAAACAAACATAATCACATACAGACACCTACACGTAAACACACTGCTTCACAAAATAAAACCCATACTAGACCGTTGGATTCAAAGGAAATAGTGATATACCAAAAATGAATAAATAAATATTGAAATTTATTACGTTTTTAATTAAATTTTGTTTCATTATCATTATTTATCATAAGTGCTATCCCATTAAAACAGTTATGCTCAACAGCAACAGAAGTTAAAGGTGGCAAACAACTGGTCCAGGGTTCTGGGGTTTACACCAAAAATATCAAGAGCCATATCAAATCAAAGTAAAGAAAGAAAGGAACACTGGAGAGCACAGACATTGGCTTGGGTTCAGTCCAAGGGGAGAAAGGTTTTCAAGCACAGGGAAGAAGGTGAAAGAAGAGTAGGGTCTACCTTGTAGGCGACTCTTGGTGGACATTTCTTTCCCAAACCTAAGGGTGGGGACATATGGAGCAGCATCTGATACATATCGAGGTACTTGATACGGCCACTTCACAGGGTTGAAAATCAAACATAAAGAGAACACAAAAACAGAAGGATGGGGGAGAAATCAACAGGGGAACAATGGAGAGGAAAGACAGAAATCTGTTGTCAATAGATTTCCTAGAGTGAGATGTAAGGTGGATGCCATCCTTGGCCACTATGTCAGGGCACAAGGATGCATCACTGTGGATACAGGACACCTGAGAGGAAAGCTGGAATGGCACATAGTAAGTCTGGTCAGAGAAGAGAGGAGGGGAGGACAGGAAACAAGATTAACAGGAAAGACGGGCCCAGTACGCATGGTGAAGGGTTGAAAGAGAAATTACAGCTTTGTAATGAAAATTTCTGCAACAGCATGCCAACAGACATCTCACTGGTACTTCATTCAGGGTGCCGGAGACAAAGGTTTCAATGCCAGTTGGAACGGTTCTGTTTCTGTTTTGAGCCTGGTTTACACTGAAATAACATTCAAAAGACTTTTGAACTGATCTAAATAGACTGACCACGTATCCTTCATGTAGAAAGGTAAAATTTGAAATTGTGATGTATCTAAAATATTTCTGCTTTCTAAACATTATGAACTACAAAGCTGGCATGACAGGTGGCATGTTGGTACAATGCCGTAGCTTTGAAAGCTTTGTTTCCTCTTCGGCATCATCAACCAAAGCCAGACAGTTTAGATGGGTGAGTGCTAGTGGATAGGCGATTTCAGTGGTGCACAGCCATTCAATAAAATGTATTTTGGCATAGAGGTACACAAAGCACCCTGGAGATGGAAATGTCTGGTAATTTGCAAACCTTGTACGCTACCCTATTAGGGCAGTTCTTTCCTAAGCCAAGGGGGGGTGAGATAACACGTAACAAATAGTACATATCCATATAGGAAATCCGTCCACTGAAAAAAAACAAGCACAAAATAAATGTTCAGGACATCTTCAAGCATTGAGCTCACTGCATACAACAAGGTATTAGAACGAGGCCAGGGTAGGAGGCTCTGCTTAGTCCCCTCAGCCACAAACAGGGTTGGGAGAAATATGGTTAGAGTTCTGATTCTCTCCACTTGTATGATGTAAGCTGTTTGCAGAGCCTTAAACGTACCAAGCAGCAGGGTCGTACTCGGCCCAAACCCGGATAAACTCATCGAGGTGATGAGGTCCCAGGATGGAGGAGTCTCTGGTAAGGTACTCAAAGTTATCCATTATGACAGCCACAAACAGGTTCAGCATCTGGAAGATACAAAGTAAGAGGGAATTGGGCCTTGGTCTGGTTGCAGTACTGCCGTGATTCATTAAAACACAGCTCATTCAAGTGTTGCTTTACGCTTTAATCAATTTTGTCATGACCAGTTAGTGATGACTGCTGCACTAAGGTGAAGTGTAATTAGATTTCATACAAAAAGGTTCTGATACTGGTCTGGGTTAGAAATGTAACAGATGTAGGCAAAAGCCAATTTGTTGAGGCAGTAAACTGAACAAAAAAACTCCAATTGGCCATTAAAAAATTGATTAAAATGACCACGAAAACCTCACAAATTTCAAGAGAAATTAAATTAGCCTCTCAAACAACAAGCAACATAAACAGGTTGTTCATTCTCTAAACTAATTAGTTTTCATAGCAACACACTCTGAAAATACTAAAATTACATTAAACAGAGTTACTTACAAATTATTTTACACCTATATAAAGTCCTGTGAGCTGAAATATTTTGATAACCTTTGCAGATTTAATTAAGTTGACAGCACTAAATGAGCGTAATGCTACTGACCAGGAAAGAGCACAGGAATATGAAGGAGACAAAGTAGAAGTAGGCAAAGTCACTGCCGCACTCCTTCCCGTGGGTCCCTGAGCGCTCATCGCAGGCTCGGTGGCTCAGACATGACAGCATGATCTCATGCCAGGCCTCTCCGGTTGCACTTCTGATGTATAATTTTGAAAGAAGAAGCAAAAAACAGAAGTATTCAACAATAGCTGAGAGATCAACAGGGAGTATTTTGATTTATTTGAGTTTTTTATGTATTTGTTATTTCATTAGCTCGCTCATCATGTAGAAAGGCTTTTTCTGCACCGTATAATTTTTTCCTGACACGTCAGACCACATAAGATCCATTGAGATCACACTTAGTCAAAATAAGGCCCCCTTATCCACGTGATGATAGACTGTGCTCCCCTCTGTGAAGGAGGAGCCTAGGTCCTATATATTTGTAATGCCATGTGACATCCGGCCTTCTGGTCCTTGATCTTACGTCGAAAATGCATTGGAGGCCATCGCTGTAACTGTAATTTTTCTTGCCTTGATTTAATTCATCCATCCATCCATCCATCCATCCATCCATCCATCCATCCATCCATCCATTATATTTACCCGCTTTTTCCATTTTTGGGTCACGGGGGTTGCCGGTGCCCATGTCCGGCAATCACTGTGCGAGGGGCGGGGTACACCCTGAACGGGTCGCAAGTCCATCACAGGGCCACATAGACAAACAACCATTCACTCTCTCACTCACACCTAGGGACAATTTAGAGTT
Organism: Nematolebias whitei; assembly: GCF_014905685.2. Classification (NCBI taxonomy): domain Eukaryota; kingdom Metazoa; phylum Chordata; class Actinopteri; order Cyprinodontiformes; family Rivulidae; genus Nematolebias; species Nematolebias whitei. The sequence goes on along the minus strand of NC_056505.1, from coordinate 42,610,333 downwards.
ACCAATCAGCCTAACATGCATGTTTTTGGTCTGTGGGAGGAAACCGAAGTACCCGGAGAAAACCCATGCATGCACGGAAAGAACATGCAAACTCCACCCAGAAAGGCCCCCGGACCGGGATTTGAACTGGGGACTTGCTCCCTGAGAGGCAGCAGCTTTACCAGTTGCACCACCGTGCTGCCCGCCTTGATTTAATACAAATGGTAAAACTGAATTCACATTTTCCTTGATTTATTAAGATGGTGTGAGTTACTACTTCTGAGGGAGGTCTGAGCCAGGTGCCTCCTGAGCTAGAGGTGGGCCTGGGGTCCGGCAGGACACACAATTAACCAGTAATGGCCAACAAGCTTTTGCAGTGCAAGCTGCTGTGGGCCCCGAGCTACTGCAGCTAACTGTGGGCCTCAGGCCTCCTCTCAGACCCCAGGTCCGCCTCCAGTTCATGAGGCCCGTGGCTCGGACCTCCCACAGAAGTATCACTCACACTATCTCAATTAAAAAAAAAAAAGGTGAATTAAGTTTTACCAATTGTATTAAATCAAGGCAGGAGAAAAACGTTGGTTACGTACTGTAACCCCAGATTCTATGAATATAGGCGTAGCCCTTTAAGAGCTGTCGCTTAGTGGGTTTATCCCGTTATGCGCTAGCATCATACTGAAAAAATTAGTCCACGCCCACCTGCTGTGTGGGCCCCACCCGATCCGTATAAATTACATTAAGAGCGGGTAATCTGCTCCCAAATAGCTTATTCTTTTCTTCAGCTATTCAGGAGCCAGTGAGGCCCGACGCTTAAAGGGCTACGCCTATATTCATAGAATCTGGGGTTACAGTACGTAACCAACGTTCTATTTCATATAGGCTTCGCCCTTTAAGAGCTGTCGCTTAGTGGGTTAAGGGCGAAGCGGATGTGGTCCTCGCCTCACTGGGTCCATTCGAACACAGTAAGAAACGGAAGCTTGCCCAAAAAACGTCTTGTCACTCAGCTCCCCATGTGCATAACTACGCATCGCGTAATTGTGTGCCATGCACAGACGCATGTTGTGTAACTATGCGTTCTGACAAAGCATGAATGCCCCGGAAAAAAATTTTCAACGGGGGAAGATGTTGAAAAGAGGAGGGGGTGGGGGGGGCATGAAGCAACTGATTCATGATTGAACAGTATAAACAGATTAATATCAATGAACTGATTATTGAACAAATGAACTGATTGGTAACCATAGTCATGAACTGATTAGTGACAATAGAACCAAAATCACAAACACAACTTGTGACTGATAACAACATCTCACACTGTGAAGCATGCAGACAGATGTGAGTTTAAACAGAGTTCCATGAGAACAACAATATTCATTCTGTTAGAGCACTAAGGACAGAATGTGTCATGGAACGAGCCGTTACATCACGTAGGTAAAAGCGAATAAATGAGCAGGGTGTTGACCATGCAGCCGCAGTGCAAATGTCCTGCATTGACATACCATTATGCAGAGCAGTCGAAGATGCGATACCCCTGGTTGAGTGTGCTTTGAGTTTGACAGGAGGCTCTAGATCTGATGCTCTGTAGGCTTCAGAAATGGCCTCACACAGCCAGTGTGACAAGCGCTGGGTGGATAACGGGCGGCCTGCAGCCTGAGCCTGTATCAGCGCTTCCTGTCTGGAGTGAGACAGGAGCAGCAAGTCGTCCAGGTAAAACAAAACTCTCATCCCTGCTCTGTGCAGTGGATGCAGGGCTGTCTCCACACACTTTGAGAACGTACGAGGCGCGAGGGAATACCCGAAAGGCAGCCTGTTGTACTGGTACTTCATCCCTTGAAAGGCGAAACGCAGAAATTTTCTGTGTTTTGGGATGATCGGTATGTGAAAATAAGCATCTTTTAGATCGATGGAAACAAACCAGTCGTTTTTCTGGATGTTGTCCAACAGCTGTCTGTTCGTCAACATGTGAAAAGGTCTGTTCATGATTGCTTTGTTGAAAGCTGACAGATCCAGAATCGGTCTCATCCCTCCGGTCCTTTTGGGGACCAGGAAGTAGCGTGAGTAAAACCCTGTGTTTTCCTCTTCGTTGGGAACTCTTGAGATTACACCTTTTATCAGAAGCTCTTGGACTTCTGCATTTAAGGCTGAGACTTGGTCTGGTGATGACAGGACCGTCTCTATAACTCCTCCGAACGGAGGGGGTCGGGTTGCAAACTGCAGCGTGTAACCCTTGCATAACACTCTGTCCATCCATCTGTCCGGCGAACAGGTTTTTTGCCACTCTGCGTAACGTTCGTGGAGTGGACGTGCGTTTAAATGATGTGCCGTGTTTTGAACGGATGTCATCCAAACCTCCGCCTCGACCGCCGTCATGCGTCGCGGAAATGTTTTCCGCGTGACCCAAGGCGAGGCTTCCTCGAAAGGGCTGATCTGCGCGCGCCCGTGCGCTGTGTCTGGATCGCGGACCAACCTTCATGTCCGGGCGGGGCGGTGTGTGCTGAGGCGAGGCGTGTGTCAGCTGATGACGTCGTGAGGCTGCACGTTTAACGTCGCTGTGCGAACGTTGAGAGGTGGAGGGCGTGACGTCATCAACGCCGTGCTGTCGAAGTGAAGGTTGTGAGCCTCGCGGGAGCGCACGTTTTCTCTGGAGGGACGCGCGCCGCTCTCGTTGAGGGCGGGGCCCGTCATTGGATTCATTCAGCTGTCTCACGCTTATGCCGCCGTGAGCTGCTGATCGCTGAGACGCGATGGATGACGGCCGCTCGCGTTCGCTCAGGAGAGGCGTGTGTTGTTTTCGCTGAGAGCGGGGACCTCCACCGGACCCGGCCTGCGGTCCCACATTTATCCCGATGTGAGCCGGTGAGCGCCGGGCAGCTGTGCGTGCATCATCAACACAGCGCCGTTTGGATGGAGGCTGTTTGCCTCGCTCGGGTGCGCGTTTAACACCGCTTGGGTGGTGATCGAGCGGTTCTGATTGACAACAAATTATTTCGCTTACCGTGGTGTCACGTGAGCGTCTGGGCATGTGATGGAGCGACGGTGGATTTAAAAAACCTTTATTTAAGGACACCGGCTCTCTCTGTGTGGAGGATGTGTGTGTAGCGGCTGTGAGCTCATCCAAACTTACAGACTGGCTAAAAACAGGCATTTTGATCTTTGAAAAATCATTTATTTCAATTCCTGTGTCATTTATACACACATCCTCCGCAGACCGTCATTTCTTAAATCTTCTCCCTCGAGAGCTCTGCGGTTTGTTTGCCCCGAGCGCCGTCTGCAGGCGATCTCTGGGGAAACGCTGAAGTGCAGGCTGCCGGACTGAGGAGGGGTGGTCTCTGGCGGGCGGGGCTGGTGGTGGAGCTGGGCGAGATGAAGCTGCTGCTGCCGTGGAGCGTCGATGTTTCTGCCTCTGCTCTCGACGGTCTCTCCAGCGGGCTGGGGGACGGGATGAGCCGCGCGGCTTGATGAGATGGCGCACAGCTTCCGACATCTCCTCCGACTGCTTCGAATTCGCCAGCATGGTCTTCAAGCTGCTTCCGAACAGCGCGTCCGATGAGATGGGGCCCTCCATCAGGTCTTTGTGCAGCTTTTCCGGCAGCAAGGGAGATTGACGAAGCCAGGTGGACCGTTGGATTACCGTCATCCACGCTGCAATCCTCGACAGGCAAACCGTGGAAGCGGCGCACATGTTGAGGATGGCGTCTGCCGATTTACACAGGGAGCTCTTTGTCTCCTCCGGCAGGTCTGAGGCCTCCAGCCTTTTCGACATGCTAAATGCTAACAGCGCCACGTTGTTGTTAGCCGCGGCCGCCTGAAAAGCACACTGGTGGGCTCTGTTGGAGAGCGCGGTCACCGCCTGGTCGTGTTTCCCTGGAGGGACGGGACGCTTCTCCAGCCTGGACAGCTTCGCTCCGAAGGCTTCCGCGAGGCTTGGCTCAAGGGGGGGTACCGAGGGATAGCCCCGCTCGGTGAACCCCTCCACTCTGGTGATGGGGGCGTAAGTGGAGACAGGCGCCCTTAACCTACCAGGACCGGCTGCGGCCTCGTTCCAGTACGCTGTCACCGCTGGAAAACGAGGCCAAATGGGATCAGGACGGCGAGCCGGCGTGGAGCCAAACCTTCCCGCAAGATCATCCGATCTGAGCGGGGGGGTGAGGGGACGGAGAGCCCCTTTACGCTAGCAGCTTCCCGGATAATGGCGGGCAGCTCCGAGAGGAGCGCGCCCACGGCAGGGAGCGGTGTGGTCGCTGAAGCGGGAAACCCCGGGGGAGTCGAGCATCCGCTCGGCCTCCCTCTTTCCAACACTGCGCTCCCCGGGAGGGAACGAGCGTCGGGGCTGCTGCTAGCGTCACCGGTCCCAGAGGAATCATCCGATTCACTCCGAGAGCCGGCGTCGAAGAAATCCATGGCGTCGTCCAGCGAGCAGTCTCCCGCCACGGACAGGCAGTCCTCGATGGTAGCCTTAAACAAGGCTGCTCTCCTCTGCCTTTCCTCCGGTGGAAGTTCGTCACAGAGGTGGCAGGAGGAAGCGCGGGCGACGTGGCGGGGACCCAGGCATCCCTCGCAGGTGTCGTGCCGGTCGAAGCTAAGCAAGTAACCGGTCTTGCAGGAGGGACACAAGCGGATGGTGCTGGAGCTGGACATCTCGACGAAAAGGTCAGTTGTTTTTTTATTGTACTAGCTTGCTGAAGAAAAATGGGAGCAGATTACCCGCTCTTAATGTAATTTATACGGATCGGGTGGGGCCCACACAGCAGGTGGGCGTGGACTAATTTTTTCAGTATGATGCTAGCGCATAACGGGATAAACCCACTAAGCGACAGCTCTTAAAGGGCGAAGCCTATATGAAATAGAATTAGTTTTTACAGCTCTGGCCTCTCGGATACACAATGTGAGATCCTGGAACGGAACATGATATGATTATACATATTGAAAATAGCACTGTTTGTCATTAATAACCCTAAAGGGCAAAGGACTGTACTTATAAAAAGCCTTTATAATCAAGACACTCAAAGCTCTTTACAACACAATCAGTCTGTGCCCTCATTTACCTGCACACACACATTCATACAGCACTCTACCACGCACTCAAATTCATGCAGCACTTTACAACAAACAATCAAACAGAACTCTACTACACACAGAAACACACACATTCACAAAGAACTCAACTACACACACATACAAACAGCACTCTAGTAGACACACGTTCATACAGCAGTCTACTACACACATTCATAAAGCACTCTACAACAGACACAATCACACAGTACTCTAAAACACAATATTACAGCACCCAACTAAACACACATTAATACAGTACTCTACTACACACAAATTCATGCATCACTCTACTATGCACACATTCATACAGCACTCTACTACACACACATTCATATAGCACTCTACTACACATACATATTCACACAGCACTGTATTACACACACAGTCATGCAGCACTCTACTACACACACATTCTTACAGCAAAGTACTAAACACACACACAATCATACATCACTAATTACACACCCGCACATTCATACAGCACTGTACAACACACACATTCATTCAGCTCTCTACTGCATACACACATTCATACAACACTCTACTACACACATTCATACAGCACTCTGCTACACACACATTCATACAGCCCTCTGCTACACACACATTCATACAGCATTCTACCACACACACACGCAGGTTTGTTTTGCTATCTTTATGGGGCCTTTGCATTGACTTCCATTCATTTTTCATTCATTTCTATAGCCTAACCATGACCTTTATCCTTAATCTAACCATTACCAGTACATACCTAACCCTAAACCTAACACATCCTCAATTCACACCTTAGTCCTAAACCTAGCCCCTAACCCACCAACGGGACTTCTTCTTATGGGGCCCGGGCTTTGGGCCCCATAAGGAGCAGTTGGTCCTCACAATGCAGTATAAGTTGGAAAAATGGGCCTCACAAAGTAGCATAAACAAGGACACAGACACACACACACACATTCAAACAGCACTCTGCTATGCAGAAAGAACAAATAAAAATCAGAATCAGAATCAGTTTATTATCGCCATGTCAATGAACGAGGTTCACAAACTAGGAATTTCCTTCGACATAAGGTGCGAATAGTAGTAAAGTAAAATAAAGTAAAAATTAAGTACAAATTAAGTACAAATGAGAACATTACATAAGGCATAAGCCTGTGTACACCCACAAATAGTCAAATTAAAAACATAACATAACCATATGTACACCCATACAATAGAAAACAATAAAAAAGCTTAGAAAACAGTACAGATGGAGAAGGAGGAAAAATGAGAAGACAACACACAATCAAACAGAACTCTATTACACACAGAAACACACACACACACCTTCACAAAGAACTCAACTACACACACATTCAAACAGCACTCTAGTAAACACACTTTCATACAGCACTCCTACTGACATTCATAAAGCAATCTACAGGTCCTTCTCAAAAAATTAGCATATTGTGATAAAGGTCATTATTTTCCATAATGTAATGATAAAAATGAAACTTTCATATATTTCAGATTCATTGCACACCAACTGAAGTATTTCAGGTCTTTAATTCTTTTAATACTGATGATTATGGCATACAGCTCATGAAAACAGAAAAAATGCCTGTCCCAAAAAATTTGCATATTTCATCCCACCAATGAAAGACAAGTGTTTTTAATACAAAAAACGCCAATCTTCAAACAATCATGTTCAGTTATGCACTCAATACTTGGTCGAGAATCCTTTTGCATGAATGACTGCTTCAATGCGGCGTGGCATGGAGGCAATCAGCCTGTGGCACTGCTGAGGTGTTATGGAGGCCCAGGATGCTTCGATAGCAGCCTTAAGCTCATCCAGAGTGTTGTGTCTTGCGTCTCTCAACTTTCTCTTCACAATATCCCACAGGTTCTCTATGGGATTCAGGTCATGAGAGTTGGCAGGCCAATTGAGCACAGTAATACCATGGTCAGTAAACCATTTACCAGTGGTTTTGGCACTGTGAGCAGGTGCCAGGTCGTGCTGAAAAATGAAATCTTCATCTCCATAAAGCTTTTCAGCAGATGGAAGCATGAAGTGCTCCAAAATCTCCTGATAGCTAGCCGCATTGACCCTGCCCTTGATAAAACACAGTGGACCAACACCAGCAGTTGACATGGCACCCCAGACCATCACTGACTGTGGGTGCTTCACACTGGACTTCTGGCATTTTGGCATTTCCTTCTCCCCAGTCTTCCTCCAGACTCTGGCACCTTGCTTTCCGAATGACATGCAAAATTTGCTTTCATCCAAAAAAAGTACTTTGGACCACTGAGCAACAGTCCAGTGCTGCTTCTCTGTAGCCCAGGTCAGGCGCTTCTGCCGCTGTTTCTGGTTCAAAAGTGGCTTGACCTGGGGAATGCGGCACCTGTAGCCCATTTCCTGCACACACCTGTGCACGGTGGCTCTGGATGTTTTTACTCCAGATTCAGTCCACTGCTTCCGCAGGTCCCCCAAGGTCTGGAATCGGCCCTTCTCCACGATCCTCCTCAGCGTCCGATCACCTCTTCTCGTTGTGCAGCGTTTTCTGCCACACTTTTCCCTTCCCACAGACTTCCCACTGAGGTGCCTTGATACAGCACTCTGGGAACAGCCTATTTGTTCAGCAATTTCTTTCTGTGTCTTACCCTCTTGCTTGAGGGTGTCAATGATGGCCTTCTGGACAGCAGTCAGGTCGGCAGTCTTACCCATGATTGCGGTTTTGAGTAATGAACAAGGCTGGGAGTTTTTAAAAGCCTCAGGAATCTTTTGCAGGTGTTTAGAGTTACGTCGTTGATTCAGATGGTTAGGTTAATAGCTTGTTTAGAGAACCTTTTCATGATATGCTAAATTTTTGGGACAGGCATTTTGGGTTTTCATGAGCTGTATGCCATAATCATCAGTATTAAAACAATTAAAGACCTGAAATATTTCAGTTGGTGTGCAATGAATCTGAAATATATGAAAGTTTCATTTATATCATTACATTATGGAAAATAATGACCTTTATCACAATATGCTAATTTTTTGAGAAGGACCTGTACAGAAGACACAATCATACAGTACTCTAAAATACATTATTACAGCACCCTACTAAACACACATTTGTACAGCACTCCACTACAGACACATTCATACAGCACTCCACTACAGACACATTCATACAGCACTCCACTACACACACATTTAAACAGCAATCTACAACACATACATTCATACAGCACTCCACTACACACACATTCATACAGCACTCCACTACACACACATTCATACAGCACTCCACTACACACACATTCATACAGCACTCCACTACACACACATTCATACAGCAATCTACAACACACACATTCATTCAGTACTCTACTACACACACTAATTCAGCACTGTTTTACACACACATTCATAAAACTTGCTGGGGGTGTTCAGAAACAATACCAAAAACCAATTAAACGATGTCTCAACATCGACAAAAGAAGTGATTAAGCAACCAGAAAAACAACGTTTCAACATCGACAAAAGTAGTGATTAAGCAACTTGAAAACGATGTTTCGGTGCGTCACTCACTCTGACTGTCAGATTTGATCACGTTATTGCATCTGATAACATCACCCTAACTAACACCACCCCCCTGTGGTCATGGGGGATCACGAACACGGGTGAGGACGTTGGTCCATGAGCAAAAGTTAGGATGCCCTTGAGTAGTTTTAGCTGTTTGCGGCACTGAAAGAGGACTTTAAGGTCTGGAATGGAATCCAGGTCGGCTTCGGACGGAGTGTTATTCTCTGGGTCAGTCAAGTACAGCATCATCGAGTTTATCGCAGGATCCGACTTTTGAAGTTGGATGATGTCTGGATCAGTCAGCACGGGTTGTACAGAGACTGTGTTGTCAGTCGGCTTGGCTGCAGCCTGTGCACGTGTGACTGCCATTACCTCGTCTGTAGGATGTACTGACAGAATTGCAAGCAGCCAGGAGGGGTCAAAAGACCCCGGAGGGCCGTCCCCGGCTCCGTTCTTGATAGCTGATTTATCTGTCCGCAGCGACAGTGCAGCATCTGTGGTGTGGGATCCTTGGATCTCTACACCTTTAACTAACAATGGTAGGTAGTATCCGGTGGGCTCTGACCGTCTCAGCTCGCAGAGGAGGCTTTCTTGTTCAGTCAGAGTTGGGTCCACCGGTTGGGTCTCTTCGGTTTCACATGCTTTTGAAGGCTTACTTACCGGGACTGTGTTCTCTGCTAAGAGGTCCTCGGTGCCTTCTGCAGTGCCTGCTGTTGGGCAGTCTGTGACTGTCTCAGGAGGCATGAGTATTGGCAGAGGTTTGCTCACTCTGGCCCACATTGTCTGTTCATCATAATCTATAATCGCGTAAAAGCGATTTATAAAATCCTGGCCGATCAAAAATGGGAATGAGTCAACCGGAGACACATGTACCGGGTGGTATAGTGTCATCTCGCCAACCTGCATGTGAACCATAGCTATAGCTGTTTGGGTTGTCCTCGTCTCTGCGAGGCCCTGCAGTCATTTAGCACATTCTATGAGAGGTATTTCCCTGTGAACACTGTTAGTGGCGGTCCTGAGCGATGAGCTTTTGACGGGCCTCCGTCATTGATGTATGAGATCACCCGCTCACTGTGTGTTGAGGGGCTCTCACTGTTTGTAACAACAAGGTCCTGGTGGCTGTCCGTGACAGCAGTAACGGTGTTGTTTGTGTGCTCTGACTTATCTGCAATGATTTTGCCAAACAACGCGTTAGGTTGTTTGTCCGTGGCAACACCTTTCAACAATTCCAAGAACCGACGCACACTCTCTGTCTCGTCCGAGCTTAGAGGTCTGGGGCTCTCTTTCTGGATCTGCTGCGGTTTCTTTTTCATCTCAGGCTGTTCAGGCCGACGTGGTGGGGAAGCAGGTCCCCTCCTCTGGGGTTCCCAATGGGATCCCTGGTTGTATGGGTCACTTTTAGTGCCATACTTTTTACCCTTAGGGCGTTCACCCCCCTTCTGGTACAATCGTTCATCCTCTGGTTTCTTGGGAAACCATTTAGGATCCAATCTGGACCAGGGGGCACTCACCAGTTGTGGTCTGGCTGCTGGGAAACCTCGTTTCCTCTCGCCTTTTTTGGGAGGGGGAGTTGAAGCTCTCGTCCCTTCCAATTCTAACGACTGGGCAGGAATCCTCTCATCTGGGAACACCTCAATGGGTGTTTTGGCCTATGAACGGGCTTCAAAGACATTCATAGCACAACTTTTTATCTCACCAATGGATTTCTCTTTGAAATTAGCCATCATTTGCACTGACATCCTTATGTCAGGGTGGAGATTTTTGCTGAACACTTACTTAAACGGTTCTTCTTCCTCCATGTTGGCCTCGTTCCTGTAACCAAAATAAGCCTGCAAAATCCTGGAATAATATGCCCTGGGGTGCTCATTCTTACCTTGCATGACCTTGTTGGCGGCTGGATAACCGCCAGGTCCCGCGCAAGGGGAATACTCTTTCATAAGAGCGGCACATAACAGGCGGTAATCCTTTCGTGTGGCATCAGGTTGACGCTCTATGAAGGAAAACACCGTCCTGGCTGAAGTGAGCCTGATCAAACCTACTTTATCCTCAACTGTAGCGTTGGGATAGCTTCTTAATTGAAAGTCAAGGTCGTTCAGATAGGCCTTAGTGTTGGTTGAACCCAACGGCCCTGGCTCAAAGCGTTGCACATATTTCACGATTTTATGCAAATCCACTATCGAGAGCGGAGGCTGAGTGATTGGTGTTGTTGGAACAAAAATAGCACGTGGAGGTGATGCACTAGACTCACGTGGAGGTGATAGAAGGGGATTAAGTGCAGGAGGTACAGCAAAATCTTTCTGAGGTGGTGGTGGGTGTCTTGGACTCTGACTTTGTTCGTCTTTGAGTTCCAGACAACCTTGCCCCTTGTCAGAAATCTGATTTGTTGCTGTGGCAATTTTTTCCTCACAGGCTTTTAAGCGTTCACGTGATGTATGACACTTACTTTGTAAACGCACGCCTTGTTGGACTAACGCCGCTTTTTCCAATCTGCACTCGTCCAAAGCTTTTGATGTGAGCTGCAACTGTTGTTGTAGCGCATCATTGTCTGAACACAGTGCTTGGTAATTAATCCCTCCTTCATGTAGCTTCACCTCATAAGAGTCTGCTTGTAACGACAGCTGAGCTTGTGAGAGCTCTTTCTCATTTTTTAATTCATTTTCTCAGGTCTCCTTATCAAATTTAAACTGTGCCATGAGTTTTAGATACTCCTCTGTCTCCCTGTTTAACCTTTCATCAAGGGCTTCTGCCTTGTTGGCCTCCCTATAAAATTTAGCCTTTAGCAAGAGTGCTATTTTAGCCAGATGTTCATAGCTTGACTTTGTTATGGCTGTAGAAGTCATACTTTCTGCAATTTCCTTCAGCTCATCCAATAACTCTGTTGAGTTCATGCTGTCCACCTGTTCACCATATGGATGTAAGGATTCTGTTAGCAGCGTTAACGCTCTCTCTAACCAGTCCTTCTTATCACATGGAAAAATATTAGCATCTGTTACATCTGCCATGGCTTCAGCAAACCTATCTGGTTAAATAGTTGCAAACTTAGAGTTTTTAACAGGTAAATATTTTACTTAAGTGAGCAGAGAGATTCACACACTATTTTAGCTCTGGGTTCCATCAACAGTACTGTTATAAGCCAACTTTGCAATAAATGGGCCCCTGTTCAGGCCTTACCCCATAAATATTGTAAGTAAATGCCTTCTTAGCTAGTTACTTAATGTGCTTATTTTGTAACATACAATGAACCAGGCCATTTCAGTGTTATTTTACTTAAGTGCACTTAAAATTAATAAACCTGCAATTTTTCTAAAAGTCTCACAGCAACATTATTTTTAAACGCTTTTTAAGCAGTTTTAATTTACCAGAATTTGCTATTTAAACAGTACACAGAAACCAGGCTCTGAATTAACAGAGGAAAAATTGTTTAAATGCAAGACGAGTGTACAGCTTTCTTTCTGGAAAACTGTTATACTTCTTTGCAACAGCAGGTGGCAGTGTAAGCTTACTTTTACCGGTAGGAGTCTATGACAACGTCCTGTGAACCGTCCAGTTGACATCCGGCTGTTAGCCGTTAGCTAGTATATAGCACACGGTCTGACATGGTTCAAATCAACATTTATGGATGGATTTAAAGCTTCCAACGTGGCGTCTCTCAACAAGCACGCCTTATCAGCATGCACACATGAGTTTAGGAATAGTGTCAGGCTTTATTTAGCGTTTTTAAGCACAAAGGAGGACTCGGTTAAAACGAGCTTCATTTCCGGGGTCACGTGACTTTTCAGACACGTGCACATCGGAGGTGGGCTTTACGCACTGACATCAGAGTGAGAGGACATACAGGGATACATCACAAGCTTCTCAGCGAATCAGAACGATCCAAACAGCGGTTCTCAACTAATCACAGCCCGGGGCTACCTGCTCCGAGCTAGCAGTTAGCAACAAAAGTCCGGTCAAACTATCGCCCATTAAAACTTCGAAAATGCACAATTTTACTGTGAATGTAACAAAATAGCATACAAACAGAGTTCTGAGTCAGCGCCCAGTTCCAAACAACATTTTCCCATTTAAAACACGACTCGGTCGAGTCCAAGAATCAGAACCGGGCCGGACAGAAGAACCTCCCGGCCATGAAAGAGTTTTAAACAGAATGAAGCGTCTTTCTCACTGCATCCAGCTTAGTTACACAAACAGATTGACACCTTCCAGCTTTAAAATGAACACATTGACGTAATCTGCAGCTTTTTGACCACCAAAAGCATGAATTATCATGTCCATTTAAGTTCAAAACTCTGACTTTTTTTATGCCAACATGAGCGTTATTTCACAATACACAGACACTCGTGTCACACATAATTTATATCTCTTTAGAACCCTGTTCTTGCCACCAAAATGTAAAAGGTGGGGGTTTAAAGAGGAGATGGAGGAATTTATCTCTTTAGAAACCCGTACGGCCACCAAAATGTAATGTGTCAAGGACAGCTTTGCTGTACACACACGATCCCACCAAATGTAGTGAAACGTGGGAGACAGCTTACTGTACCTTCACTACTAATTAATTATTTAAATATAACGGGTTCTTTCTTTTTCGAGTTAAATTAATGCCATGTGACCGAGGTAACTGTGAGTATTGTTTAATCAGTGACAAGAGACGTTAATTTTCCTTTGACCCATCAGAATAAATGTGGTCATTTATTTAACAGAATCAAAATTTAACATCAAAACATGTACACTTGATTAGCTGATCTGGTTCTGATTAATAAAACTTGGCACGCTTTACTAATAAGACAACAAGACATTTCTGAAGGCATCTAGATTACTGACAAAATAGAAGAGTTTAAAGGAAGGAGTTTAGAGGTTTAAAGAAGAGATGGATGGAGAGAGGTGTATGTTTGGATTGACCAGAATTGGCACGCTTCTTTCAATCACCAGCTCAAACCTCCGTTACACTTAGCGCGTGACGACTCGTTACCTTCGCAGGAGATGAATCAGCTTCATCGTCGGGTCCATTTCAACGCTACCTTCCAGCGTCTCCGGTTAGAGTGGCTGGTCATTGTCAGAAGTCGTGTCGATTTACTCCGTTCAACAAACAGGCTCAGCTCCCTTCGAAGTTGTAGGCCGTTACGCACCCCATCCTTCTCTTGCCTGACCCCTCTCGTCAATTCATTCTTGAGGTTGACGCCTCAGGTTCTGGCATTGGAGCTGTTCTCAGCCAAAGAGGTATGGATAACAAGACTCACCCATGTGCCTTTTTTTCCAGGAGCCTTTCCCCAGCCGAGAGAAATTATGATGTTGGAGACAGAGAGCTCCTGGCGGTGAAGCTTGCACTGGAGGAATGGAGGCATTGGCTGGAGGGGGCTAAGGAACCCTTTGTTGTGTGGACTGACCACAAAAATCTTCAGTACCTGAAATCAGCCAAGAGGCTCAACCCAAGGCAGGCCAGGTGGGCTCTATTTTTTAGCCGTTTCAATTTTACCTTGTCTTACAGACCCGGCTCCAAGAATATCAAACCTGATGTCCTCTCCCGAATCCATGAGACCCTAGAGGAGGGACGAACTGAGGAGATGGACTACATTCTTCCCAAGTCTGTACGATTGGCAGTCACTCGACTGGATCTAGAAGGAAGGGTCAAGGAGGCCCATCGGCAACAGTCAGTGCCCAGTGACTGTCCTAAGGATCGTCTTTTTGTCCCAGCCAATCTAATTACAGCGGTACTTTCATTTTGCCATAGTTCTCGACTTTTCCGTCACCCAGGTATTACCAAGACCTTGTCGGTGGTTCAAGACCATTTCTGGTGGAAGACCATGCATTCTGACGTTAAGGAGTTTGTTTCAGCCTGTCGGGCCTGTAGTCAAGCCAAGTCCTCGCACCGACCACCTGCTGGATTCCTACAACCCCTTTCCATTCCTCACCCTCCTTGGTCTCAAATATCTATGGACTTCATTACAGGTTTGCCCCTCTCCAAGAACTTTTCTGTTATTCTCACTATCATCGACCGCTTCTCTAAAATGACTCACCTAGTCCCCCTTGTCAAGCTCCCATCATCTAAGGAACTGGGAGAAATTCTCTCCCGGGAGGTGTTCCGCCTCCATGGCCTCCCAGTAGACATTGTGTCAGATCGAGGTCCCCAGTTTGTGTCACAATTCTGGAGGGAGTTCTGCAGTCTACTGGGTATCAAAGTAAGTATGTCCTCAGGTTTTCACCCACAAACCGATGGACAGACTGAACGGATCAACCAAGAGGTGGAGACCAAGCTCCGTTTACTGTGTGAACAAGACCCTGCTAAGTGGTCACAGAACCTTCCCTGGGTAGAGTACTACCTCAACTCTCTCCCCTCAAGTGCCACCGGTTTTACTCTGTTCTACACGGTCTATGGTTTCCAGCCACCAATGTTCTCCTGTCAGGAAGGGACAGCAAGGGTCCCTTCTGCCTATGCTGCTGCCCAAAGTTGCCAACAGGTATGGCGATGAGCACGCAGAGCTCTACAAAGAACCTCCTCTGTGTATTCCAGGTCTGCTAACCGGCGGCATACTCCTGCACCCACGTACCAGCAAGGACAGAGGGTGTGGCTGTCTACCAGAGACCTCCCACTCCGTGTCGAGAGTCGCAAACTGGCCCCTCGCTTCATTGGACCCTTCCCAATATCTAAGGTAATCAACCCTGTGGCAGTTCGCCTGAGCCTTCCCTGGACCCTTAGAGTCTGCCCCACCTTTCATGTGTCCCGAGTCAAGCCACTTGCTACGTCCCGACTCTCGCCCCCCTCCGGACCCCCTCCACCTGCTCGGTTCATCCAGGGAGGCCCCGCCTACACTGTACGATGTCTCCTTTGGTCCAGACGATGGGGCCAGGGGACGTACTACCTTGTTGACTGAGAGGGATATGGACCAGAGGAGCGCTCATGGGTACCTGCTCAATATATCCTGGATAAGACTCTCATCAAGGACTTTCATCGTGCTCATCCCGATCAACCTGGTGGTCCATCAGGAGCTGGACCATGAGGAGGGGACATTGTAATGGTTCAAATTCATGTCAAGTCATGCTGTGGTTTTTTTTGGTTGCCCTGCCTCCTCTCCTCATCAGCTTCACTAAGTGCACCTGTCCGCTGCTCTTTTTAAAGAGCGCCCCAGACTCTGCCTCCTTGTCAGATTGTCTGACTGCCTTGCGCCTGAAGAAGTCCAGCGTTCTGTTCCTGACCTCTCTGTTTTTCGACACTCTTAATGATCACGGATTCCTCGCCTTTGCCTTGCCCACAACGAATGATTTCTGCCCATCGGATATCTGGACCTCAACTCTCGCTCTGCCTACTGACCACCGACTCTCGCCGAACCCCACGGATAAGTACTGCCTCTCTGCCTCTCTGTGAATGACCCACGCCTGTATCTTCACCATGATCTTAGATTCCGGACTCTTGGAGCTGTCATCTTTTAGAACCAAGCTCCACTATAGTTGAAGAGGAGCCTTGTCGGACCTCCCAGGTCTCACTCACGTATCACGTGACTCAGCAGCGCCTCCATTCCTCCAACCCCCCTCCCCCTGATGTCATTTCAGTCTCTGCATCACCAATCGTGATTAAACTCTGCAGAGTTTCAGCTGACGTCCTCCTTCTGCCCACCCCCCCTTTTTTTGACAAGTAGTTAATAAAACTTTTTCGTTCACTTCTGTGTTGTGGTTGAATTTCCGGGTCCCCATTATGAATCGTTATACATACAGCACTCTACGACACACACCTTCATACCACACTATTACACACACCTTCATACCACACTCTACTGCACACATCTTCATATCGCACTCTACTGCACACACCTTCATACTGCACTCTACTGCACACACCTTCATACCGCACTCTACTATACGCACACATTCCTACAGCACTCTACTACACACACATTCATACAGCACTCTACTCCATCTCTACAAAGACAATCTGAATCTGTAGAGACTAATTAATGCTTTAGACCACATTCATACACCAATGAGAGACACATCAGTTGCAGTGAGGGGTTCAGTGTCTTGCCCAGGGACACATAAACATGTGACTGTTGGTCGAACCCTCAACTCTCCTATTGGAGAATGACTGCTCTAACTTCTCAGCCACTGCTGCCCCTAAATTTCCTAAATCTTAGCACAAGTCACACAAAAATAGTTTCAAACATGCAGTATTTGAACATTTCTATGATTTCCTTATAGCTGTAAACAAAAATCAATTTGATTCATGTTTCAAACATGTCTTAATAAAACAAGACTAACTTCTTCCAATGAATATTGTTTATTTTTCTGCGATTTAAAGAAAGGTGTAAGAGTTTATTAGTCTGTAGCTGATAAAGTGTTCAGGACAGTGAAAGTGCAGAGACAGACATACTCATTTTAAAAAGATCCCAGTTCAGGGTGGTTCTGAGAAAGGACCTCAGGGTCAAAGGTCATGTCAGTAGAGAGTTTCTTCTTGGTACCTACTCCTCATGCATGACAGGGGCCAAATAAATAGTTCTTTCTTTGTTCACTAATCTTTGAAACTTGGGTTTGTAAAGCCAAGATCGTGTTGGGCTGCCGCATTTATGGTCAGGTCTCAAAACGTTTAGGGGTTTTCAATTTCCTTCATGTGTTGCAAAGGTGCACAGTATTTCACTTGAATTTTAAACATACTCAAAAAATGTGTGCAACAAATTGTCTCTCAATATAGTTAGAATTACCACGGGTTTCACAAACTTGTCTCAAACCTGTTTCCATTTTGACGCAGGCGTCTCCTACCCATCTTAGTAGTTTTTACTGAGTTCTCTGACATGTATATAGGCTGAAAGACTGTCTTGATAATAAAAAAATACTGAAAAATTGGTTCAAATAATATCAAGCATGCCCTTTATGAGGGCTTTTGACAAGGTGGGTATTCAATTCAATTCAGTTTATTTATATAGCACTATCACAACAAAATAGTTTCAGGGCACTTCACAGGAACATTCACATACATAGAAAAGCCAAGTTTTCTATCTAAGGAAGCCAGCAGACTCATTGAATCTTCACTTCGTTGTAGTCTCTCATCCTGAGCAAGCATAATGGCAACAATGGAAAGGAAAAACTTTCTTTTAAAAGGAAGAAAACTCTGGCAGAATCAGGCTCAGGACAAGGTACAGTGTAGAAAGAAGTGTGCAAAAAATAATATACAAGAATTCCCCTGCTGCTGCCATTGGGCCAAAATGATCACCTCACAGGACATCACTAGATATCCTTTACCTGTATCTCTAACTTTCATCAAACTCAGGTGCTTCAATGTGGCATCATACATGCCCGAGCTGCTTACCATCTAGACTGGCATTAAAAATCTAAAATATGGCTAAATATCTACTGACAAAAAAAACATGTTTAGTGAACATACACTTCATTTCAATGTACCAATGACTGTTGAACTGGTGTGAACTGGATCCAAAAGAACTTCCCATTCATTCCAAATCTGGATCAATAAATACTAAAGAGAAGCTGATGTGAATCTGTTAAGATATGAGTCTGTTGTTAATTTGATAAATGAATTATATCATCATTAAATACTAGAACTGTTAAAACATGAAGTTCTGAAAAGATCCATCCATCCATCCATCCATTTTCTTCAGCTTATCCGGGTTCAGGTAACAAGGGTAGAGGCCTAAGTAGGGAAGCCCAGATTTCCCTCTCCCCAGCCACTTGGGCCAGCTCCTCTGAGGGAATCCCAAGGCGTTCCCAGGCCAGCTGAGAAACATAGTACCTCCTGCATGTCCTGGGTCTTCCTCTGGGTCTCCCGGTGTGACGTGTCCAGAACACCTCACCAGGGAGGTGTCCAGGAGGCATCCAAACCAGATGACTGAGACACCTCAGCTGGCTCCTCTTGACGTGGAGAAGCAGCGGCTCTACTCTGAATCTCTCCCACATGACCGAGCTTCTCACCCTATTTCTAGGGAGAGCCCAGACACCCAGCGGAGAAAACTCATTTCGGCCGCTTGTATCCACGATCTCGTTCTTTCAGTCACAACCCAAAGCTCATGACAATAGATGAGGGTAGGAATGTAGATCGGCCTCTTGTAAATCAAGAGCTTCACCTTTGAACTCGGCTCTCTTTTCACTACGACAGACCGGTACAGCACCCGCTTCACTGCAGATGCCGCACCTATCCACCGATCAATCTCGCTTTAAGTATTTTGGGGCCTTATTCACGAATGGGGGAAAAATTTAGTTTTTAAAAGATTTGTCTGAAAATTTTAAAATTCATAGTTAATCAAGTTCACAAAAAATAAAAATCAAACAACCCTCTAAAATCAAATTAAGCTGATATTAAACAATATATAAAGAGGATTATAAATTAAAAAATGAAACTTATGATGAGAAATGTAATAAGCCATGAGTACCTGAACAGCAGCATGAGAGCCTGGAGGAAGGTACGGAAGTTGTTGTGGTGGTTGATAGCCGTGTCTTCAATCAGCTCAATGTTACCAAACACCTACAGCAGAAACAGCATGAAGCTGTAATGTATCCATACAATTGTAGTATGAATTAGCCCAGTTATATGACTGTAATCACAGCAAAGCAGCCTTACTCACCTGCATCCCAATGATGGCATATATAAAGAACAGCATGGCAATCAGTAGACAAACATATGGCAGAGCCTGAACGGAACAACAAGAAACCAACAATACAATGAATCAATCATGCCACTGAATTATTGCAGTCGGTGGGTTTGACTTTGTATAAATGGTGTGAATGATTGTTCACATGCAATGTGTGTTGTCTGACAGCACCTTAAAGGACTGGACGAAGGTCCACAAGAGGATGCGAATGGTGTAGCCCTGTCTCAGCAGCTTGATGAGGCGAGCGGCTCGAAAAAGCCTCAGGAAGCTCAAATTTAGCAGCCTGTCCTGTTGCATACAAACAGGATATCAGTCTTTTCTGCATCAAACAAATATTATATTAAAATGATCCAATACACTTCTTGAAACTTCACCCACTGAAAAGCAATAGATCAACATAACCTGTGTCCGTGTTAGCACCAGCTCATCAGCCTTAGGACAGATTTTAATGAAACTCTCAGATTAATGCCTGGATACTCAACTACAACTGATTAATTTCTGGAGTCGACACATCCAAAAAGCCAAAATAAAAATGGCTCTATCTCTGTCAAATAAAACAACTGTAAGTCTTTCACATCTCATCATAAGATGATTAAAGCCTAAAACTATGGCAGGAAATGGAGAGGGCGACATTCAATTTTCAAGGAATGCTTCGCCTTTCTCGAGGAAGTGTCATACTAACCAGGTGGAGGACACATGCAGGAGAACCGAGGATTTCTTTGCAGTGAACAAACTATTGTACTGTAGAAAGCTGAAAACAGCAACAGAAAGTCACTCACTGTTGTCTAAAGATGTTTTGGACCACAGCATGGCAACATCAGTGACGAAAGCCAACAAATCATGTTGAGGGAGGTTGGACCACGAACAGAAACACACAGAAAGCGAAGATAGAGAAGTGAAGGAGGAAAAGCAGGAAAACAGGAACAGTTACATTGCTAATTATAAATAGATACTAGTCAACAAATACACACACATAAACCATCAATACACTTGTATACAGGGGAAAACACAATGGCAGGGTCAGCCTAGAACTGAGAAGAATAAACACTGCCCAACCATTCAACATTAAAGGAATTGTCTCATTATTTATTTAAGTCCTCTTCTGTCTAAATATTCTCAACAGGTTGTACCTTCTCAGATGAGACATCAGTCACAAGGCACATAGTCCAGAAAAATAGACAGAAATCCCAAACGTGCCAGGTTTTTTCTTTTTCAGGCTTTTAAAACTATTGTTTATAAATCGAAAACAACAAACGGGGATGCCCTGTGATGGACTTGTGACCTGTCCAGGGCGTACCCCGCCCCTCACACAGTGATTGCTGGACATGGGCACTGGCAACCCCCGTGACCCAAAATGGAAGAAGCAAGTAAAAGATATTGGATGGATGGATGGATGGATGGACAAATAAGGATAAAATAATTCTACTGTATGTTATATGTTATTAAACATCTACATTTTTGTCGGACAATGTTTGTTTAAATTGTCCCTGATGTCTCAACAAACTATTGCACAGCTTTTGCGTTAGCGATAGAACCACTAGCTGTAGCTTTATGGCAAAACTCCATCATTAAAGGGATGAATCGATTAGGCACAGAACATAAATTTTCTTTATATGCCGATGACATGCTTTTGTAAATATCAGCTCCTCCCACTAGCATTCCTGAGTTACTTGCTTTGGTTCAAAAATTTGGGAAAATGTCTGGCTATAAGTAGTGCTTAATTTGAGCCGGTTCCTGCTGGAACAAGACCCGGAAACTCTCTCATTTTGACCTGGTGCGTTCTGGCAACTGTTTACTTGGATCCAGCAAATCAAATCTCCACCCCTAAAAGTCCAAAGTCATTATGCAATTTTGTTTTGATTATTTATTAAAAATACAACAAGAGGAGACGTTGCCTAGTCTGTGGAGTAAATGTTACGGCTGCAGCAGGCGCACCAGCTCGTGCACACGCTCTTGCCCAACAGAGACGTGGATGGCATGTCCTGTGAGGATGAAGTGTCTTCATCTATATGTCAAGACAAGTGGCCCATTAATAGCCAGACTGTCACGATTCACGCCTGGTAGATTAGATTTTCTATCACCCTGTGCACTGCTTGGTGTCTTTGGATCCTTTTCTTCTCTTCTGTCTGCATGTGTGTGTTTTAGGTTGTCTTGGCTGCTTGTGGTTTAAGGTTGTCTTCACTGATCAAACTGGTTTGTCTTCACTGCAGCACCTACAGCTCTGATTACCTTTCAATTAGCTGCACCTTTTATAAGTCAGACTCTCACACAGGGTGATTGCCAGGTTGGAGGCTGGAGGAGAGACGGTGGAAGGAGGAAGTGAATGAATATACCAAACAAACGAAAGCGGTAGGATTTGATTTTGGTGGACCGCATAAACTGTACATTGACTGTAGCAACATGGCTTCTACATCAGGAGGAAATAGTGGAAACGAGATGGAATGGTTGATATCAAGATCAGCAAAAATGAAAAGAACACTTAGGAAGAGACAAGAAAGAACAAGAAGTTGGTCGGAAGAAAGTGAGTCAAGAGCAGAAGTTAGCAAAAAGACAAAACCAAACGAACGGGTGAGCTCAAGAGAACAGGATGAATCAGAAGTGGAATTTAAAGTAATAGTGGAATTTAAGCAAGAAGGGGGATCTATACACCCAATAAAGATGACCAAAGCAATAGAGGAAGAAATAGGGAAAATTAAAACGGCTAGAATCATAAACAACAGAAGAGTGCTAATTCATACTGTTAATGAGTCACAACAACAGAAAATAATCAAAATGAAAACCCTGATGGGGGAAATAATTAAAACATATTCCAGGATCTTTAGCAAGGCTAAGAGGAGTAATATCAGGAGTTCCTTTAGAAATGACAATGGAGGATGTGAAAAAATAAATCAAAGGAGGGAAAATAACAGATGCCATAAGGATTAAAAGTAAAAGAGACGGGAAACTTAAAGACACTATGACAGTGATTCTACAATTTGAAAATATTAAGCCAGAAAATATCCAATTGGGATACATGAACTATAGAGTTAGAGAGTATATCCCTAGACCCATCAGATGTTTTATTTGCCAAAGAATGGGACACATTGCAAAAGAATGTAAAGGTAAAGTTAGGTGTGCAAGATGTGGAGGCCCACATGAATACGGAAAATGTGATAAAGATGCTAAAATCAAATGTTGCAATTGTGGAGGAGAACATAGTGCAGCATATGGTGGATGTAAAATACAAAGGGAAGCTAGAGAAGCTCAAAGGATCAAAATAACAGAAAGAGTTTCATATGCTGAAGCTCTAAAAAGAGTAAGGAAAGACAGTACAAGAGGAATGAGGTTGGGAGAAACAGGTCAAAGAAATACAACTTGGAACATAAATCAAGGGCAGAATGATCAGCGACAAACATTGGTACCAACAACAAATATGCAAAATGCATGTTTGCATAAATGTAAAATAGATGAAAATACAATGGTGGTGAAAAAAGAAAACTTTGTAGCTTTTATGTGTCATATTGTTAATGTTACAGTACAAATGAAAAAGAAAAGTGATCAAATAAAAGCAATAGTAACAGCAGCAGGAAGATTTTTAGACATGAAAGAAATCCAAGCAGATCAGATTCATACCATTTTGAGCGCCACAGAAACAACAGAAAATGCTCAAGATTAGGATCCAAGCTTTTATTATGGTCTTACATATTCTTCAATGGAATGCCAGAAGTCTAATAGCCAATGGACAAGAATTTAAAAAGTTTGTTTATGAACTAGAAATAATCCCAGATATAATATGTGTTCAGGAAACATGGTTAAAACCTCAGCTGGATTTTAAGATACCTGAATATAGCATAGAAAGACAGGATAGAAGTTATGGTAGTGGAGGAGGATGTGTCACTCTAATTAAAGATGGAATAGCATATAAGAAAAACCCAATGAATAAAGAATTAGAATGTGTTAATATAGAAATATTTAATTTAAGAAAATATGAAAATATGAAAATAATAAATTATTATAATCCATGCAAACACCTTGATAGTGAAATGTTTAAAGAAATAGCAGGGAGACCACATAGAAGAGAACTATGGTGTGGTGATTTTAATGCCCACAATAGTCTTTGGGGTAGCAAGAAGACAGATCATAATGGTAACATAATTGAAGAAATAATGGATGAAAGATCATTAGTATGTCTTAATAATGGAAAAGGTACAAGAGTAAATATACATAAAAATACAGCCTCATGTCTTGATATTACATTAATATCCAATTGTCTTGTTAGTTCATGTGAATGGGATGTCAAATGGGAGTCTACATTAGGGAGCGATCACTTTCCAGTGAGTACAATAATTAATGACAGTATAAACAGGCAAAAAGATTTTATTTTAACAAAATGGTGCTTTAATAAAGCTAACTGGCAAAAATTTAAAACAAACTGTGAGGAAACCAGACACATGGTAACATTAAAAGGCAACATTGAAGAATGTACAAGTCAAATAACAGAACATATTTTAAATGCTGCAAATTCTAGCATACCAAAAATAAAAATAAAAGGTAAGAAAAAAGTAGTTCCTTGGTGGAATGATGAATGTACTACAGCAGTTAAAGAACGTAACAATGTATTTAAAATATTACAGAAAAATTTAACAACTGAAAATCTTATAGAATATAAAAGGAAAAGAGCAATAGCTCGTAAAACTATTAAGGACACAAAAAAGAAAACATGGAGAGAATATTGTTCTTCAATAGGTTCAGAAATAAAATTACAAAACGTTTGGTCAATGTTTAGGAAAATGACTTGGAAAAGGAATGATGTTAAAATACCAACCTTAATCAGAGGTCAGGAGATATTGGTGTTAAATAAAGATAAGGCAGATTTATTAGGCGAGTCATTTGCTGCAGTTCATAGTGGTGAACATCTTACAGACATTCAAAGACAGCAGAAGACTCAAAAACTTGGAAAGCATAAAAATATTTTGGAAAAATGTAAAAAATATGACAACATTAGACATGGAAATAATCATGAAAGAACTTAAAACAGTATTGAAAGGGACAGGTTATTCAGCTCCAGGGGAGGATCAATTATGCTATGCTATGTTTTGACAGATTCCAGAAGTAACATTGAAATTAATATTAAAATTGTTTAATAAAATATGGAAAGAAGGTTTAATACCAAATAACTGGAAAAGGGCAACAATACTGCCGTTCAATAAACCAGGAAAAGATCCTATCAGTCCGAATAATTATAGTCCAATAGCTTTAACATCTCATTTCAGTAAATGGATGGAGAAAATAATGGTCAATAGATTAGGATATGTTCTTGAGCATAGGAAACTACTTAATGGATATCAGTGTGGCTTTAGAACAGGGCGATCAACAATGGATGCACTAACTAGAATCAGTAATGACAGAGAAAGCTTTAAAAATTAAGGAAATAATGATTATAATATTTTTTGATATAGAAAAAGCATATGATTCATTATGGAGAGAAGGATTACTTATAAAAATTAAGCAGATGGGAATAGGTGGGAAGATGTATAATTGGATAGAAAAATTTCCTGATGGATAGAAAAATTAGAGTGAAGATTGGGAATGATTATTCGAAAGAATTTAATGTAGAAAATGGAATTCCTCAAGGTAGTGCAATCAGTCCAATTTTATTTAATATTATGACTAATGATATCTTTTCTGATAATGATAAATGTATAAAATCTGCACTATGTGCAGATGATGGGGCCATATGGATGAGGGGAAAGAATATAAAACATGCCGTAGGAAAAATTAAGAAAGCAATTAGTAAAGTAGAAAAATGGTCTTATGAATGGGGTTTTAAATTATCAGCAAGCAAGTCTTGTTTTATGGTTGTTACAAATAAGAGAAATATTGATATAGGAACATTAACATTATATGGACAACCTTTGGAAAGGGTAGCAGAATTTAAATATCTAGGACTATGGTTGGATAGTTCTTATAAATGGAAAACACATATAGAAAACTTAGAAACAAAATGTAAGAAAGTTATAAATCTACTAAAAACTGTGGCTGGAAATGATTGGGGTGCAGATAGACAGTCACTATTAAACATATACAGGGCTCTCATGAGATCAATAATAGATTATGGCAGTTTTATATACGGAGCAGCAGCAAAAACATCATTACAAAAGATAGATAGGTTACAGAGTAGGGCTTTACGTATATGTACAGGAGCAGTGAAAAC
This sequence comes from Nematolebias whitei, assembly GCF_014905685.2. Lineage (NCBI taxonomy): Eukaryota > Metazoa > Chordata > Actinopteri > Cyprinodontiformes > Rivulidae > Nematolebias > Nematolebias whitei. Next base: position 42,584,985 of record NC_056505.1, on the reverse strand, counting down.
AACACCTGTTAATGCTCTTTTAATAGAGACTGGAGAGACCCCACTGGAAATGAGAAGAATAAAATTAGCTCTAGTATATTGGATGAAAATTAAAAGCAGTAAGGAAGATAATGTAACTACAACAATTTTACAAAACTGTTGGGAATAGTCAACATTCCAGAGTAATGGATTTGGATGGACTGTAAACAAGTTGATTAAAATGTATGGATTAGAGGATAAGGAAATAGCACAGTTTAATCCGATTAGTGTTATTCCCCCATGGCTATTTCCTGAGGTAAATGTAGACATGAAACTTCTTAAAATGAAAAATGACTGGAATTTAAATGAAATAGGGGTAAAGACAGACATATATTTAAGAAACTCATATTCTAACTACCTTAAAATATATTCAGATGGTTCTAAGAATTTAAAAGGATGTGTGGGAATAGGAATATATATACAAGAATTTAAAATGTACATTTCTAAAAGATTATCAGATCAACTATCTGTCTTTACAGCAGAAATGGTAGCGGTTATGCTAAGCTTACAATGGGTAGAGGAGGTTAGACCAGACAGGGTGGTGGTATGCACTGATTCCAAAGCAGTTATAGAAAGTATTCAGGGAGAAGGAAATAATAGGAAAGAGTTAGTATTAGAAATTCAACACTGTTTATTTAGACTATACAGGGGTGGCATTGATATTTGGTTCTGTTGGGTACCAGCACACGAAGGTGTAAAGGGCAATGAAAAGGCAGATAAACTAGCAAAAAGAGCGCTAGAGGGGGCAATAACAATTACAATCCCTTTTGGGAAAGGGGAAGGGAAATCACTTATTAAAAGTAAAGAAATAGAAAAATGGCAAACAAGATGGAATGAAGATAAGAAAGGAAGAAGTTCATATAATGTACAAAAGTCAGTATTAATTAGAAAAATCACTGAGAAAAACAGAAGGGAAGAAATAATAATGTTCAGATTAAGAGTAGCTCATACCTATTTAAATGATAATTTGTATTTAATAGGGAGAAAACAGAATGATAAATGTGAAGGATGTGGAAAGAAAGAAAATGTAGAGCACATATTGATGAACTGTAAAACATATGAACCTGAAAGGGAGAAACTGAAGAATGGTTAGGACAGGTCAAGAATGGAGTCTTAAAGGAATATTGGGAAATGAAGGAAACATAATGGATATTTACAGAATAAGAAAAGCATTATTTACTTTTCTACAAAATACTAGGTTAAAAAAATAGAATTTAAATAGATGTGAAGTAGTGTTGCTACACACTCGTGTACAGTAGGTGGCGGTATGCACCTTAAAGTTGCTTGCGATCCGCCATAATAGAAAAGAAGAAGAAGAAGAAGGGTGATTGCCAGATAGTTGAAAACAGTTTACTGCCAGCAGATATCCCGCGCTCTTGATCTCTTGTTCCTGTATCTCAGTTTTTCAGTGTTTACCCAGTTTAGTCACCTACCTGTCCTACTTGCTCCTGTCACGTTCCTTGGTTTATATCCTTACCACTTTGGTCCGCTTTCCTAGCTTCCTGACTCATCGCTCGCCTGACTTCGCCATCTGCTTGATCCCCTGGACTGACGCCTCTCTGAAAACAGTAATGACCCCTGCCTGTATAACTACATCCACTTGTCTCACCTGTCGGTCCTGTCACCCATCTGCTTCCTGGTTTTGGACTCTCGCCTGCTGGACTTCCCTCTGCGCCTCACAAATTCGTACCGTTTGTCATCTGCTTCCTGGTTACGGACCCCCGCCTGTTGGACAAGCCTCTTCGCCTCACGGACTCCAAACACTGTTTCACCGCTGCGGCCGGCTGCCTTCTCTCACCAGAACCAGCCTCTCCTGCAAGCTGCTCAGTTCTGCTGGAACGACATCAGTTTCTGGAACCCCCCTCAACCAACCAGTTGTTAGTGGTCACTTCTCTTTGATTTATTACAGTTGCCCCTGTCTCCAGCTTGACCACTAACCGATCTCTTCCTGTCAACAGACTCGTTCCAGCCCAGACACCCAGAACTCGACACCAGAACCAGTCTCGACCCAATTATACTAAAGCGGGTCCTTACAATAAACTTGGTTTTTACTTGCTTATTTGTTGTGGTGATTTTGGTCCAGCCCCTTTTAAAGGGGGGGGGGGGGGGGGGGGGGGGGTCGTTACACAGACGTGGTAAAAAAGATCTCTAGTTTGACAATAAATTTGTCTTTTTTGAACAGCTGGAACAAAAGTTTAATACAAGTCACAGTTTTTCAGATAGCTGAGACATTTTGTGAGGTCTAACTCTGATAATTTTCCTTTGTACCCCTCTAAACATTTTGTGGTTAAGATTTTGGAATGCAGTCTTGATACCAAGGGGACTCTCAGTAAGATCTATACACTGCTCAGTTCATACCATGCACTCTCTTTAACTGAAATGGGAAACGGACTTGAATCCATATCAGATTTAATCTAGCGAAAGATTATTAAGAACATTTATTCATCCTCATTCTGTCTGAGACACACTGTAATTCAAGGTGGTGGACCAGTTGCACTGGTCCAAAGACAAACTGTCCAAGATTAAAAATGACTTGGATTCTGCATATAATTGTTGTAAACAACCTCCAGCTACGCTCTTACACACATTCTGGACCTGTCCCAAACTGCAGACCTATTGGCAATCTATTTTTGACACCTTCTCTGTGAAATGTGGAAAAACTGTGCATCCGTCACCACTCATC
>NC_056505.1:42571802-42582184 GCF_014905685.2 Nematolebias whitei | reverse complement strand
CCTTGTGGATATGTCCTTCAGAAAGTACAAGAAGGCTGTGATTGCATTTGGCTCTCTTCTGGCCAGGAGACTTATTTTGTGCAGATGGAAGGATCCACATCCTCCTGGCATATGAACTCTGGGTAAGAGAAGTCATGTATCATATTGTATGAGAACAATGTGTTGATGTCCATGTCCGGCTATTGTTTAACTTATTGAGGTTTGTATCTGCTGCTGAGTTGTAACATATGCACCCATAGTCCAAGACTGACCTAATTAATCCAGTATAAATGGCTGTCAATGAATTTCCATCTTTTCCAAGATGGCGCCGGTGTGTAGGGCTGCCCGTCTCTCGCTCTCTGCTTGTATTTTATTTTTGTTATTTTACAATGGTTTGTGCAGTGTGCCGAGTCATATTTTCAGTATGATCGTCGGGCACTTTTGGAGCTCCGTACTTTTGCTGAAATTCCTGCGGAGTTTTTGAACAGCGGCCAGCACTCTCCCCCACCGGTCCTATCTGAGATTCCTGCGTTCCTTCTGCGTGACCCTGGCCTTTCTCCATGGAGGAAACGTCGCAGACGTCGTGGGAAGCGTGCAGGGATTTTGGTGAAACTGAGGCAAAGAGTGGATTATTCTTTCAGGACTCGCTCTGGATCTGATCATCTCCTCTCTGACCCGTGGTGCTCCCGGGGCCCGGCTGCTGGCCAGCTGCCCGCGCGCTCAGTCCATGTGAACACCTGGAGTTGTTTACCTGTGCGCCGCACCAGCAGACCAGGAGGAGCTGTTCTTCATAACCTGCGCCCGCTGGCGGTCGCGTCTCCATCCACGGCTGTGCCTGTGTTGGACAATATCAGGATGTGTTTAATCAACGCAAGGTCGGTTTCCAACAAGACGTTTATCCTCAATGACTTTTTTAAAGATGAGGAGTTGGATTTTCTGTTCGTCATGGAATCTTGGATTTCTGATGGTGAGTCCAGCACCCTGGTGGAACTACTTCCTCCGGACTGTTTATGTTTCAATGCCCCGCGGCCATCAGGTCGGCGCGGGGGGGGATTATTAACAGTTTTTAAAGCAAACTTTGCTTGTAAACAGTTGTCCATCCCGGTGTCCCGCGCCAGCTTCGAGCTGAGCGCCTTTGAACTTGGACACTCTCCTCCGGTCCTGTCTGCGCTCATCTACCGCCCACCTCGTTCTAAGGACTTCATAAATGAATTCTCTGACTTTTTGGCTGATATCACACAGAGATACACTCACTTTTTGCTTATTGGTGACTTTAATTTGCATGTGTGTTGTCAGGAGAAGCCCTTAGTGAAGAACTTTCTGGATTTATTGGACTCTTTTGGCTTAGCTCAGCAGGTGAGCGGCCCCACCCAAGAACATGGTCACACGCTGGACCTCGTTTTAACACGCGATGTCTCTGTTTCTAATTTGAAAATCGGTGACAATGTTTTTTCAGATCACATGCCTGTATTGTTCGACTTCACCCCCCCTTGTCCTACTGCTAAGACGTGCGTTCCTGCACGTACGCGTTCCATTAACCGTTTCACTGCTGCTCGTTTTAATGAAGGTTTTAATTCTGAGAGGATCGAACAGTTCCCGGTGTCTCTTACCACTGAGGAGCTAACCTCTCAGTTCAACTATGCCTGTTTAAATGTTCTGGACCGTGTTGCTCCCCTTAAGACCAGAAAAACGAAACTTAAATCAGAGCCTTGGCTGAATGACGTCACACGAGCCGTTAGGCGGCAGTGTCGCAGAGCTGAACGAAAGTGGAGGAAGGACAGGCTCCAGGTGTCTTTTCAAATGTTAAGGGAGAGTTGGCGTCACTATCAGAAAACCGTTAAAGCTGCCAAATGTAAATTCTTCTCTGATTTAATTGTCTCCAACTCCCACAACCCCCGAGTTCTCTTCTCCACCCTGAACTCAGTTCTACACCTCAGTGAGCCTTCACCTCTGGAAGCCTCAACTGAGCTGTGTGAAAACTTCCTCCATTTCTTTTTAGAAAAAGTGGCAAACACCCGGGCACTCATTTCTCCACCAGCTCATGATCTGTCCATCCCATCTCAGTGCGTGGCTGTGTTTGACCACTTTGAGCCCATCTCTCTGTCCTCTCTGGAGCAGGTAATGTGCAGCATGAAACCATCTGGTTCCCCCTTTGATGTGGTCCCCCCTCGACTACTAAAGGAAGTTTTTCCTACCCTGGGTCCTTTTATCCTCGCTATTCTGAATAGCAGTTTATCCTCAGGTGTGGTGCCAAAGACTTTTAAACATGCTGCTGTCCAGCCCCTCCTGAAAAAACCTAACCTTGACCCCTCAGTCATGTCCAACTTCCGGCCTGTCTCCAGACTCCCATTCACCTCTAAACTACTGGAAAAAATTGTGGAGTCTCAGTTGAAACAGTTTTTGGGGGATCACGCTATCCTAGAGTTATTCCAATCTGGCTTCAAATCTCTCCATAGCACTGAAACTGCTCTACTGAAGGTTTTTAACGACATTTTCATTTCCACAGACGCAGGTGATTCTGTGCTGTTGGTCCTATTGGACCTTACATCTGCTTTTGACACCATCGACCACAAGATCCTCATTTCTAGACTGGAGCAGTGGGTGGGCATCACAGGGTCAGCCCTTAAATGGTTTGGGTCCTACCTATCTGACAGAACCTTCTGTGTCAATATCAAAGATTCTAGTTCGGCATCGACAGCGCTCCAGTGGGGGGTACCGCAGGGGTCCATCCTCGGTCCCCTTCTCTTTTCTTTATACCTGCTGCCACTAGGTGCTATCTTCCGCAAACACGACATACCCTTTCATTTCTACGCCGATGATTGCCAAATTTACTTCCCCCTGAGGCACAGAGGCACACGCTCTATTCAGCCTCTTCTTGACTGCCTGGCTGACATCCGGGACTGGATGGCTTTAAACTTCTTAAGCTTCAATGAGAAGAAGTCTGAAGTCATGCTGTTCCATCCCAGTGGCTCACTCATGAACCATGACATTGACCTTTTCTCTCTAGCCCCGCTAGAGAAACAAAAGGTCACTAATCTGGGGGTGATAATGGACCCATCCTTAAAACTCAACAGTCACGTAAACATGATGGTAAAATCCTATTTTTTTCAGCTGAGACGGCTGTCTAAGCTGAAGCCTATACTCTCCAAAAAGAACCTTGAGACAGTGATCCACGCCTTCATAACATCTAGGCTTGATTACTGCAATTCACTTCTGTTTGGAATCAGTCAGTCCTCCATTGCTCGTCTACAACTGGTCCAAAATGCTGCAGCCCGATTTTTAACTGGTACAGGCTATAGAGAGCACATCACGCCAGTTTTGGCCTCCCTGCACTGGCTACCCATTCACCTTCCAATCCATTTCAAAATTCTCATGTATGTTTTTAAATCACTGAACAGTTCCACCCCATCCTATCTCACTGATCTTCTGCAGCCATATGTCCCACCGCGCTCTCTGAGGTCAGCAGACCAGATGCTTCTCTCAGTCCCAGAAACTCGTCGTAAGCTCAGGGGTGACAGGGCTTTCTCTGTTGCAGGTCCACGACTGTGGAATGAGTTGCCACTGAGTGTCCGGCAGGCTCCCACACTCTCAGTCTTTAAGTCTCGCTTGAAGACCCATTTCTATTCGCTTGCCTTTAACACGGTGTGATTTGTTTTGGCCCGGTCTGTTCTTTACTCTGTTGGCCATTTTAGTTAGCTTCTGCTGCTATTTGTATCTGTATTTCTATTTTATGTTTTCCTGTCTGCTGTGCATGTTTGTGTTCTTTTGTACAGCACTTTGGTTGGCCTTGTTGCTGTTTTAAGTGCTATATAAATAAATTGGTATGGTATGGTATGGTATCAGCTCCCCACTCAGTTCCAGCTATACACCTCATTATATTTAACACTTTCCTACATTTATCGATTATTTTCTTAATGTGTACACCCCATGTCATTCTTTCATCAAACCACAACCCGAGAAATTTAAATTCTTTAACTCTTTCCAACTCCTGACCGTATAATTTTAACTTGATTTTCTCATCAACTCTTTTCCTTGTAAAGAACATTATTTTAGTTTTTTCTACAGAAAATTTGATTCCCCATTTATACAACCATTTTTCTACAACTGAAATTGCTCCCTGAAGTTTCTTTATAATAAATTATAGATTTCTTCCTCTTTTCCACATTGCCCCATCATCAGCAAAAAGTGAAAATCCCATTCCACTCTCTACTTCCTTAAACATATCATTAACTATCACTGAAAATAATAATGGACTGACTATACTACCCTGTGGTGTCCCATTTTCTATATTACAACTCTCAGAATAATCCTTCCCTATTTTCACTTGTATTTGTCTCCCTTCTAAAAAAGTCTTGATCCATCTAAACATACGACCGTTTATATCCATTCTCCTAATTTTGATTAATAATCCTTCCCTCCACATCATATCATATGCTCGCTCTATATCAAAAAAATACTGCCACAACACTCTCTTTATTCACCTGAGCCTTTCTAATTTCATGCTCTAAACATAAAACTGGGTCCATTGTACTTCTCCCTCTCCTGAAACCACTCTGATACTTTGACATAAGTCCTTTATTTTCCATATTAATCTTTCATTTATCATTTTCTCCATTATTTTACATATGTTGGATGTTAATGCTATACGTCTATAATTTTCTGGTTTTGACTCATCTTTCCCTGGTTTTCTAATTGGTATAATCACTGCTTCCTTCCAACTTTTTGGAATTTCCCCATCTTCCCATACTCGGTTATATAATTCCAATAGAATATTTTTAGATGATCTACTTAAATTACTTACGATCACATAACAAACCTGATCTTTTCCTGGAGCTGACAATTTATATTTTTTAAGTGCCCTATTCAGCTCTGTTATTGTAAACACCATGTTCAGTGAATCATGTGTGTCTTCCATTTGTTCCAGTACCTCTTTGTTTTCTAAAATTGTATTTTCTCTTCCTTTTTTCCCTTCTTCACTAATATTTTCAAAACCATGAATTTTAAAAGTATTTAACAACATTTCTGCCTTTTCTCTGTCTTTCACTGCTGTTAAATCTCCATCATTTAGTATTGGGTATCCATTCACTCTTTTAATCCCATTCATCCTTTTAATCATTGTCCATACCTTAGAAATGTCTGTCTCCCTCCCTACTGAATTACAAAAACGTCTCCAATAATTTCTCTTTGCAGTTTTAATAGTTCTTCTTACATTTGCTTGCAGTTTCTTGTACTCATTCGGATTCTGAAAGTTATGATTTCTTTTTAATAATTTGAAAGCTTTATTTCGGTTCTTAATCGCTTTAGTACATTCTGTTGTCCACCAGGGTACCAACTTTCTTTCCCTTTTCCCTCCTTTCTTCCTTATAGCCTGATTGGCTGCTTCAAGGATAGCATTACATATAGAAGAATTAAAGTTGTCAATACTACCAGTTATATCTACATTTTGCATTTTTATTTCACTACTATTCCTATAAGTTTCCCAATCTGCAGATCTAAAACACCATTTTTCCATCCCATTTATACAAAACTTTTCTATTTGTAACTTTATTTCAGTCGTGATAGGGTGATGATCACTTCCTATAGTTGTTTTGTTGATTACTTGCCATAAACAAACACCTGCTAGATAATCTGAAACTAATGTTAAATCTCTAAAATTAATTCTAGTTCCACTCCCATCATCCAAACATACCAAGTTTGTAGCATCCATTATTTCTTCAATTATAGCTCCATTTTGATCATTATGATTACTCCATGATGAGTTATGCCCATTAAAGTCCCCACACCAAATCACCTTACCCCTAAATATGTCCCAAGTTCCTCCATTAAGTCTAATGCAAGTTTTTTAAATGGATTATAAAAATGTATTATTTTAAATTGTCCATTTATTGTCCAGATTTCAATAACAATATATTCTAACTCTCTTCCTTTAGCTAAAACTCTAAATTGAATCCCCTGTTTAATGAATGTTATACATCCACATCCAGATCCTCCCTCTCTGTCGCTTCTAATGTTTTCATATCCATTTATAACAAAGTCAAGGTGTGGTTTAAGCCAAGTTTCCTGAATGCATATAATATCTATATCTTCTTTGAATTCTTTGATAAATCCTTTAAACTCCTGCCCATTTGATATTAGACTTCTAGCGTTCCACTGTAAGATGATCAGTTTGTTCTGTCTTCTGGTCCTCCTGTCTTCCCTTCTGCTCCCAGTCTCTTATTTATGTGCTCCCAGGATATGTACTTTATACCAAAAAACCTCTCTCCCCCTTTCACAGTTATTTTCATTTTTTCTGTTTTGTGCTTTACTTGCTCTGTACAATTAATTACATATGCAATGAACAACATGATCTTTTCAACTGTCAGTTCTGTGTCAGGTCCAGTCTGCCTTTGTTCTGATGTTGGTTTTAGCTGAACTTTACCTGGCACCTCTTTTGGCTTCTTCACTCTCTGAACAGCTTCTGCATAACTTATATTATTAATGACTTTGACTTGTTCAATTTCCATTGCTCTTTTCCTGATTTCACAGCCTCCATAAGTTACCCTGTGTTGTCCTCCACAATTCCAACAAGTATCCTTTCCATTTTTACACTCCTCATATCTATGTCCCCCTCCGCACTTTGGACATCTTTGTTTCCCCCTACATGCTGCTGCAATATGTCCGTACCTCTGGCATTTATAACACCTGAGAGGAGGAGGGATGTATGGCCTAATGGGGAAGCACATACATCCTACTTTTGTCCTTTCAGGAAGAACAGCTGCTTGAAACTCCAACATCACTGACAGACTTTCCTTTTTTCACCTTCAACTGTTCTCATCAATCTTTTAATTTTGCTGACTTCACCTCCATAAATGCTGTGTCCAAATTTCTCCAGATCTTCTCCCACCGGAATACCTGTGATCACTCCTCTAGCTACCTTAGTCTCTCCAAAAATCTTGATCTCACTCACTACTTTTTTACAGATACTCTGAGTTTTCATTACTTTGTTTTTCTGCTCTTCATTCCTCACTATTATCAACAGGTTCCCGTCTCTAAGTCTTAGCAAGTGTCAGCTCTCCAAACTTCCTCTTTAATTCTTTTGACAAAGCTAACGGACGTAACTGAACTCCTTCATCCTCCTTTCTAAACTTTATGATTAATTTGGATTCTTCCCTAACAACCCTCTTACTAACCACATTGTTTTTCTCCGAACTGTTTTCTTCTAGACTCCTTTTATTACTTTGCAAAGTATCTTCCTTTCTATTTCACTCTCTTCCTGACACTCTACCACCACGCACCTGTGTCCACTCACCTAACTCCATCTCATCATCCCCTTCACTCTCACCTTGAGACGTCATAGCAGTCCAGTCACAAACCAGTTTTATGCCAACCGCCCAATACTCTTGTGTTGATCGGGTTTGCCCCTGAGCCAAAGTCCTTCACCTCCTCCCTTGACACTATCTCAGGAAACATCTCTTCTTCTTCATTTTTTTTTCCCTTCTTCTTCTTCTTCTTGTGGTGTTTTTTGGCGGTTGGCAAACAACTTAATGGTGCATTACCGCCACCAACTGGTAAGGAGTGTGGATCAGGATTCTAATATCTAGACTAATTATACTTGGGGGGGGGGGGGGGGGGGGAGAAAAAAAATAAAAAAAAAAAAAAGACAAATCCTAGAAAATACTTTAATCGTTAATTAAATCCTTCCAAATAAACCAGTATTTCGAAGAAACTGGAATAGCAATGGATAACATTTCTCTTCCCTCAACACTTCTGATAATCTATATCTTGTTTGAATCTCTTCAAGATTTCGGGTAAGAATATATCGTTCCTTATTATATTTATTATAGTTTAACATAACATGCTTTACTGTTTCTTCCTGGCCACAAAAGCCACAATTTCCTGTATTATTTTTCCCCATTTTAAACAGTGTGCTGTTCAACCCAGTGTGTCCAGTTCTGAGTCTTGATATTATTATATCTTCTCTCCTGTTTTTCCTCCCACTTCTAATTTCTCCTACCTTCCTTTGTATTTTATAAAACCATCTTCCTTTTCGTTCTTCTTCCCATTGTTTCTGCCATTTTTCCTTCAATTTTTGTTTGATGATGTTCTTAGTTTCTAATCTACTGAAATTAATTTCCATATCGATAGTAATATGTTTTGTGGCTTCTTTTGCTGCTTTATCTGTCATCTCATTTCCATTTATTCCGATATGTGCCGGTATCCACAAAAATTCTATATGAGTCCCATTTTTTGTATTCTGTATAGTGTCTGCTGAATTTCTAGAAGAATATCTGGTCTACTTTCTGAGTTACTGTTGTTTAAACTTTGCAACGATGAGCTTGAATCCGAACATATTATTGTTTTCAGTGGTCTAATGTCCTCTATCCATTGTACTGCTAAAAGTATTGCAAGCAGTTCCCCTGTATACACCGAGAGTCTATCGTTAATCCTTTTATTAGTTGAGACATAAAATTCTAGAATAACAAATGCTATTCCCATCTTATGTGAATCCTTGGATGCATCTGTGTAGATTTGAATGTAGTCATAATAGCTATTAATATAACTTTGTATACTATGGTGATTTAAATTGTATTTCTTATCTTTCTTCTTTTCAAGTATTGAAAAGTCAGTTTTAACTTCAGGGAGAATCCATGGATGTATTACAGGTAATGGGACAGTTGGACTAATAACAAGTTGAGCCACTCCTAGTTCTGCAGCTTTCTGTTCTACTGACCATCCAAAGCTTTTTATTTTTTTCCTCTCCTTCTCCCAGCAGGGTTTTAGGGTGTTATGTGTTGGATGAAAGTGATTATGGCCCTGCAAACTTGCCCAGTAGGTTACTGATAACTGGGATCTTCTTAACTCTAATGGCATTTCCCCCATTTCTACCTGTAAAGCTGCCACTGAAGTTGTTCTAACAGCTCCTATACAAAGTCTTAATGCTTGATGTTGAATGTGATCAAGGTTTTTAAGAACCAAATCTGCTGCTGATCCAAATACCACACATCCATAATCTAATATTGACCTTATCAATCCAGTATAAGTAGCTTTTAATGCAATTCTGTCTGCACCCCATCCACTTCCTGTTAAGCATCTCATTATATTTAGAACTTTCTTACATTTATCTAGAATGTTTTGAATGTGTATCTTCCATGTTAGTTTTTCATCTAACCATATTCCCAAAAATTTAATATATTTTACTTTCTCTAATTCCTGGTTATAGAGTTTGAGTTTTAATTTGCATTCATTTCTTTTTCTTGTGAAAAACATTACTTTCGTTTTATCAGTTGAAAATTTTACTCCCCATTTAAATGACCATTCTTCTACCTTTGTAATAGCCTCCTGCATTTTTTTAACAATAAATTCCAAGTTCTTTCCTCTTTTCCAAATTGCTCCATCGTCCGCAAAAAGAGAAACTCCCATCTCATTTCCAATTTCATAAAACATATCATTGATCATTATCGAAAATAGTAGAGGACTCATTATACTTCCTTGAGGTGTCACATTCTCAACAAAATATTTTTGAGAATAGCTCTTTCCTACTTTAACTTGGATAGCTCTGCCCAACAAAAAATCCTTGATCCATCTAAACATATGACCTGAAATACCCAATTACCCCTCCTTCCACATCATGTCATATCAATCAACCTTTATTTATACAGGTAAATCCCATTGAGCCTCGAGGACTCATTTACAAGAGAGACCTGATTTCAACAAAGAAAGATGACAACAATGGACAACAGCAACAACAATAAGCAGTTATAAAAACTCATACTACAGTTTTTTTTTTGTTTTTTTTTTTTTAACAAATAGGATGGCTAAAAGGAAAAAGGTAACAAAACAAAAAAAACAGCTAGATTCCAAGACAAATGTATAAAACTAAAAACAGGAACATGTCTGCATTGGTCCCTGCCAGGAGTCCAACAGATTCTTAAAGCCACTTAGAGAGGTCAAGGTCGAGAGCTTCAAATCTTTTTGTAAGATATTCCAGGAGACAGGAGCGGAGTAGGAGAAGGCGCTTTTGCCTAGTTCAGTCCTCACTGAGGGAACACTGCAGGTAATAATGTCCTGAGAGCGCACTCCGTAGCTGCACTCACGCAGAGACATGTAGGAGGAGATGTATGAAGGCAGCAGACCAAGAAGTGATTTAAAGATGAAAATGTACCAGTGAGAGAGTCTGCGTGAAGTTAATGATGTCCAGTTAACCAATGAATACAGGGTGCAGTGGTGGGTACGATAATCACAGCCAGTTATGAATCTTAGTGCACCATGATAGACAGCATCCAACATCTGCAGGGTTCTTGTAGGAGCGTTCATGTAAATAATATCACCAAAATCAATTGAGGGAAGGAAAGTCACAGATACAAGGCGTTTTCTAGCATTCAGGGTTAGACAGGATCTGTTTCTGAAAAAGAAACCCAGTTTAA
>NC_056505.1:42565962-42571702 GCF_014905685.2 Nematolebias whitei | reverse complement strand
ATTTAAATTGTCAATATTTTGATTAATATTAATTTTACTCATTTTTTGATCACTAATATGTTTAAACATATCCCATTTAGCTTTATTAAATAACCATCTTTGTATTCCTACTCTTTCACAGTTTCTCAATGTAAAATTTATTGTTGTGACTATTGGATAATGATCACTTCCTACTGTTGTGTTTGAAATAATCTGCCATGTACATTTAGCTGCTAATGTGTCAGAAACTATTGTGAGATCTATAGCTGATTCTGAACCATTTCTAATATTCAGTCTTGTTCCATGTCCATCGTTAAGACATACTAAATTTTTATTGTCCATAATTTCTTCAATCACCCTTCCATTTTCATCATCATAATTACCCCATAGTGTATTATGTGCATTAAAATCCCCACAACAAATAACCTTATCATCCAAGTCTGAATTAATCATGTTTAATGATTCCACATAAAGCTTTTTGCATGGGTTGTAAAAATTTACTATTTTCATTTTCCCATCTTCAGTCCATATTTCAGCTACTATATATTCCAAATCAATACCTATCTGTATTAATCTGTATTGTATTCCTTCTTTAATAAATGTTATACATCCCCCTCCATTTCCCTCTTCCCTGTCTCTCCGTAAGCTAACGTAACCTTTTATAACAAAATCCAGTGTGGGTTTCAGCCATGTTTCCTGAACACAAATAATATCTGGTTTCTCTTTAAGCTCTTTAACAAATCCTTTGAATTCCTGTCCATTTGCTATAAGACTTCTTGCATTCCATTGTAAAATAATCAGTTTATCCTATCATTTGGCTCACCTGACTTCCCATCTGCCTCCAGTTTTTTAGTAACTTTTTCCATGAAAGATCTTTCATTCCCAAGAATTTCTCTGCTCCTCTTACAATTATTTTTATTTTGTCTGTTTTTGTTTGACCTGATCAGTGCAAATGATCACATAAGTGATGAACAAAATCAGATTGTCCACTATCAGTCTTGAATCACTGCCTTCTTTTTGACTCATCTTGTTTTTTTTTTCTTCTTCTTGTCTTTTTATGGCAGTTGGCAAACAACTTTTAGGTGCATTACCGCCACCTTCTGGATTGGAGTATGGACTAGATGCTATATCACTCTATATTATTTTATATGTTATATCCTTTCTAATTTTCCTATTTTTCTCAGATATCTAAATATACTGGTAAAAATTTTATCCCTTGATGATCTTTGCAGCAATTCTTTTATCTCTAACTTATTTTTATTTTTATTTAACTCACTAACTAGTAACTTTCTTTCCTTTGTATATTTATTGCATTCTAAGAAAATATGTTTTATTGTTTCTAATTGTCCACAATGATCACAACAGCCTGTAACATGTTTATTGATTATTTTCAGTGTGCTGTTTAATCCCGTGTGACCAAATCTCATCCTCGAAATAATATCTTCTTCTTTTTTTGTTCTATTACATTTCCTGATTTCCTCCACATTTTTTTGGATATTATAATAAAATCTAGCATTGTCTCCATTATCCCAATGCTCTTGCCATTTCTTCTTAATATGTAACTTTATTATATTCTTAACCTTGTTTTTACTTATTTTAACGTTTAAATCCATAATATTTTTTCTTGTAGCACTTTTAGCAAAACGGTCAGCCAACTCATTTCCCATTATTCCAATGTGTGCAGGAATCCATATTAGTTTAACCTCTGACCCATACTTATTAATCATGAAAATTCGTTGAGCTATTTCCAGTATAATATAATGTCTTGTATCTGAATGTACCTCCTGAATACTTTTTAATGCGCTACTTGAATCTGAACAAACTAAAAACTTTTTTTCCTCTAATTTCTTCAACCCACTCCAAAGCCATAGATATTGCCAATAAATCCCTGGTGTATACTGTTAAATTGTCAGTTATTCTTTTGTTTTCATAATATTTAATTCTGGAATTACCAAAGCTATACCAGTTCTGCTATTTAACATTTTAGATGCATCAGTATAAATCTTGATATATTCTGAGTATTCATTTCCTATGTATCTTTCCACCTCATTACTTTCTAATTCTCTCCCTCGTTCCAGTAAATTTAAATCAACTTTGATTTGTTCAAGGACCCATGGTGGGACAACAGGAATAGCAACTGCAGGACTAATATGAAAATTATTTATTCCTATATCTTCAGTATGATTCAGGATTATTCAACCAAAACTATTAAATTGTTTCTTTTCTTTCTCTTGACAGGGTTGGAGAGTATTTTGTGGAGGATGAGTTTCATTATGTCCTTTAATATTTGCCCAGTATGTTATAGCTATTTGTGTTCTTCTAAGCTCCAGTGGCATTTCTCCCATCTCAACTTGCAGAGCTGATACTGGAGTTGTTTTCATGGCTCCACAACAAAGTCTTAAAGCTTGATATTATATCCAAAAAAGTTCAATCTGGCCCTCTGGACATTCAAAAAAAAAAAAGAAAAAAAGAAAAAAAAATCTAGAAACGTTTCGTCTCTCATCCAAGAGACTTCCTCAGTCTGAGGTGATGTTTTCAGCTCAGTCTCTTATATAGCACCTTCTCAGAGTGGATCAACCAGTTTGCTGCTGACAACCAAAACCAGCTGATCACATGCTCAAGAAGGACCATCAGCCTAACAATTGATTATTAGCACACTGATGGCTGTTTACTATTCACAGAGGGCTGAGTGATACTAGCAATCACAGCATTGTAAGAGGGGGACAGTTGAACCCTATGAACTCGTATGTTGAGGGAGTATCAGAGAAACAGACGTTTATTTTCTAAACATAACGTCCCAGTGGCTTTTAAACCCCAAAATACATTACGGCAAAGACTGGTTCATCCCAAAGATCCAGTCCCCCGGCACAAACAGAGCAATGTTGTGTATGCTGTTCAGTGTCAGGAGGGCTGTGATCAGTCTTACATCGGGGAAACTAAACAGCCACTGGCCAAAAGGATGGCCCAGCACAGAAGATCAACATCATCAGGCCAGGACTCTGCGGTCTACACTAATCTCCAGGCCAGCGGTCACTCTTTCAGGGATGAAGATGTTCACATCCTGGACAGAGAGGAACAATGGTTTGAGAGGGGAGTAAAGGAGGCCATCTTTGTGAAAAGAAATCGTCCATCGTTAAACAGGGGTGGAGGCCTCCGGGTTCAACTGTCCCCATCTTACAATGCTGTGATTGCTAGTATCACTCAGCCCTCTGTGAATAGTAAACAGCCATCAGTGTGCTAATGATCCATTGTTAGGCTGATGGTCCTTCTTGAGCATGTGATCAGCTGGTTTTGGTTGTCAGCAGCAGAACTGGTTGATCCACTCTGAGATGGTGCTATTTAAGAGACTGAGCTGAACACAGCTCCTCAGACTGAGGAAGTCTCTCGGATGAGAGACAAAACGTTTCTACATTTTTTTGTTGATTTGCTTTGTTTGTTTTTTTTTGTTTGTTTTTTTGAATGTCCAGAGGACCAGATTTAACTTTTTTAGATTTTTCTACCTGGATTATTGAGCATGCATCAGGAAAGGGAAAATAGTTTAGTGTGGGGACTTTAATGCACACAGCACATTATGGGGTAATCGAGACAATTATAACGGGGGGATTTTTGAAGAAATAATTGATGAAAAGGAACTGGTAATCTTAAATAATGGATCAGGCACTCGGGTGGATTTTGTAAAGGGAAAGGAATCTGCAATTGATTTAACACTGATATCACAATCTCTTGCTGACATTAGCAGCTGGACAATATTCAAAGAAAGCACAATAGGTAGTGATCATTATCCAATTTTTACCAACATTGGAATAGACACAGAACAAGGCCAAATAAAGATTGAGGGGAGATGGAAGTTTGAAAAGGCAGACTGCAACAAATTTAAAATGAGTGAGATTAATATGAAAAATATAGAAACAAATTAAACGGTAAATGAATTAAACTTGGAAATTAGTAAATGTATAATTGAAACAGCCAAAAGCTCTATTCCAAAAAGTAATGGACTCAAAAAGAAGAAGTTAGTACCATGGTGGACCCCAGAATGCACAGCAGCAATTAAACAGCGTAATAAGGCTTTTAAAACTTTGAAAAGGTCTATTAGCTTCCAGAATCTGATTAATTATTAAAGGAAACAAGCAGAAGTTAGGAAAATGATCAGATATGCTAAGAGGGATTATTGGAGGAAATATTGTGACACACTGGGGAAAAACACTCCAACAACCAGGGTTTGGAATACTATAAAGAAAATGTCTGGGAATTCAAGAGATTATTATTTTCCAATAATAAAAGATAACTGAAATATTGTAACTGATAATAAAAATAAAACTGAATTATTAGCTAAAACATTTGCAAAAATACGTAGTACAGAAAATCTGAATAATGAAGAAAAAAGAGGACGAGAAATAACATTAAGGATGAACACTGAACTACTTCAAAATGAGGAAGATAATGAGGATACTATTAATATGAAGTTTTCTTTGATGGAATTAAAAAGCATTAAAGAGTTCCAGGAAATCAACTCCTGGCAAAGATCAAATCAATTACTGCATGTTGAATAATCTTAGTGATGTGAGCAAAGAAATATTATTAAAATTATATAATAAGGTGTGGGAGGAAGGGAAGATACCAAACAAATGGAAAGAAGCAATTATTGTCCCTATTTGTAAACCAGGGAAGGATCCTAATTTAGCAGAAAGTTATAGACCAATTGCTCTTACATCATGTTTAGGTAAAATTATGGAAAAAATGGTAAATAATAGACTAATGTATTTTTTAGAATCTAAGGAGAAGATAAAATTGTATCAATTTGGCTTTAGAAAAAGCAGAAGTACAATAGATCCAGCAGTATGTTTGGAACATGAAATTAAACAGGCCCAGGCTAATAAAGAAAGTGTGATAGCAGTTTTTTGGATGTGGAAAAGGCGTATGACATGTTATGGAGAGAAGGTTTATTGATTAAAATAAAACAGATGGGTATAAAAGGAAAGATCTATAGATGGATAAGAACCTTTTTAACTGAAAGAAGTATTAGTGTTAAAATAAATGGTGAAATAAGTTCAGATTATCAAGTGGAAAATGGTACTCCCCAAGGCAGTACAATTAGTCCTATATTATTTACAATAATGATTCACGATATTTTTAGTAATATACATAAATCTTTTGGCGTGTCATTATTTGCAGATGATGGAGTTATTTGGAAAAGGGGAAAAATATAGAATTTGTTAAAAGGAAAATACAAGAGGCATTAAATAATGTAGAAAATTGTGCATTAGAATGGGGATTCAGATTTTCAACATCCAAATCAAAATCAGTTATTTTTACAAATAAAAAAATAAACATTAATATAAATCTCAAATTATATGGGGACGATATAGAACAAGTAGATCAAATCAAATATCTGGGTATCTGGTTTGATAAAAAAAAAAAAACGTATGTGGAAAATACATATAGATAAAATAGTAGGAAAGTGTAAAAGAATTCTAAATATAATGCGATGTCTGAGAGGTAAAGAATGGGGTGCAGATAGGAAAGCGTTAAAGACAATCTATGTTGGATTAATAAGATCAGTTTTTGATTATGGATGCATTTTATATAACTCAACTTCAAACACATTATTAAAACAAATATATAAAGTACAATATCAAGCTTTAAGACTTTGTTGTGGAGCCATGAAAACAACTCCAGTATCTCCTGATGCATGCTCAATAATCCAGGTAGAAAAATCCAAGAAAGTTCAATCTGGTCCTCTGGACATTCAAAAAAACAAAAA
>NC_056505.1:42543592-42565862 GCF_014905685.2 Nematolebias whitei | reverse complement strand
ATCACCTCATCCGTGCCTGTGTTACACACAGCAACAGATGTGGTCCTGGAGTCAAGGCTCACTTGGTTCGTGGCTTCCACGGACAGTCCCAAGTTGAAAAACGCAGGAGAAGGTTGAAAATATGCCTGTTTATGGCTAATAGCTTGTCCAGCTACGATGTGGATTCGCACCATTAGGTTAATCACCTGAGGTGGTACTGTGGTGGTTTGGTTGTTAGCAACCTGGCAGGCCTCTGGAATGGTCTGCCCAGCCTTAAGGTTTGTTGTGTCTAGCACAGGAGGATCCTTTGTGGCTGGTTTTAGGGACCACAGCACCTTGTTGATGGTGTCCCCATGGACATCCAACCTTACCAAAATGTCAGAGCCTATGTAGGTTGCATGTGGTAAGTTTTGGATCACGAGAAATGGGTGAACCAGTTCTCGTTGGTTCCAGTTTAGTTTTAGGTTAATGACTCCTTCCGCGGTCATTACCTGTGAACTATTGGGAACTAATGGAAAGCGGAAATCTTTTTTAATTAGTTCTAGACCCACGTGTTTGTGAACCAAGGTTTCATATAAAAGCTCAGTTAATTGCTGATTTATCTGTCCACAGAGACAGAACAGCATCGTTGGTGTGGGATCCTTGGATCTCTACACCTTTAACTACCAGTGGTAGGTAGTGTTTGGTGGACTCTGACTGCTCCAGCTCACAGAGGAGGCTTTCTTGTTGGGTCAGAGTTTGGACCACCGGGTGGGTCTCTTTGGTTTCACATGATTTCAGAGGAATACTCACCAGGCTCATGTCCTCGGCTGAGGAGTCCTTTGCGCCTTCCGCGGTACCTGCTGTTAGGCAGTCTGTGTTACACTCAGGAGGCATTTCTATTGGCAGTGGTTTGCTCACCTTGGCCCACATCGTCTGATCACCATAATCTATAATCGCGTCGAAGCGATTTATAAAATCCTGGCCAACCAGAAATGGGAATGAGTCAACACTAGACACGTGTACCGGGTGGTATAGTGTCATTCTGCCAATCTGCATGTGAACCATTGCTATAGCTGTCAGGGTTGTCCTCTTCTCTGAGAGACCCTGCATTTCTACAGCACATTCTGTGAGAGGTATTGCCCTGTTAACACTGCCAGCGGCTGTCCTCAGCTCCTCGAACAGTTTAGCTGACATAATTGTTATGTCTGCCCCACCGTCCAGTAGTGCTTCATGTGTGAGGACTCCTTCGAGTGTTACTGACAGGTACGCCTTCTTGGCGACCCCCCTTCTGATAAAGTTACACAGAAACCTCTTGGGTTTTTTCTGACGTTTCTTCACACGCTCAGCCTTGTCTGTGTAATCTTGGTTTGTCTGAACCGTCAGCACAGCAGTAGCTGTTTCTGAGTGTTCAGCTTGCGATGACTCGTCATCGTTTGTGTGTGAGTTCACCCCCCCTTCTTCCGATGAGGGGTTGTTGGAGGCCACAACAACAATGTCTTGGTGTGTTCCACCGACATCTGTGATGTTGTCATTTGCGCCCTCAGATTTAATAGCGATTACATCACTACATAGTGCACCAGGTTGGTTTCCCGTGTCAGTGTGATTCAAAGTTTCTAACAACCTGCGTAGTTTCTCTGTCTCTTCCGAGCTCAGAGGTGTAGGGCCTTGTTTCTGGAACCTTTGTGATTTTTTCGCCTCGGGTCGTTTTGTCCGAGGTGGAGGAGGGTTAGGTACGTCATTTGGGGGTTCCTTTTCGGACTTCCACTGAAAATATGGGTTACCTTGGTTCCCATATGTCTTCGTCCTACGCACACCCCACTTACGATAATCACGTTCATCTTCTGGGATTAAATTCAATCCCTTTAGATCTTTCTTGTCCCAGCGTGCACCTTCATGACGCGGTTTGTTAGTTTGAAAAGACTGCTTTTTCTTGCCGTTTTTAGGAGGGGGAGGCGACACGCACCGTCCTTCCAGTTCTAGCGAATGGGGTTTAACCTTTACACCAGGAAACACCTCTATGGGCGTCTTAACATGAGAACAGGCCTCAAACACATTCACAACACACTGTTTAATCTCATTGATGGATTTTTCTTTGAAAGTAGCCATCATTTGTACTGACGTTCTTATGTCAGTGTGGAGGTTTTTGCTGAAAACAAATTTAAAACCCTCTTCCTCCTCCATGCCGGTTTCATTCCTGTAACCAAAATAAGCCTGGAAGATTCTTTTTTAATAAACCTTTGGATGTTCATGCTTCCCTTGCGTGACCTTGTCTGCAGCTGGGAACCCACTTGGTCCCGTGCAGGGGTTGTATTCTCTGATCAAAGCTTCACACAGAAGGTTGTAATCCCTTCTCGTGGCATCAGGTTGACGCTCGATAAAGGTGAACACCTCTCTGTCCAAAGTGAGCCTTATCAGACTGATTTTATCTTCAACAGTAGCATTAGGATAACCACTCAGTCTGAAACCAAGATCATTTAGATACGCCTTCGTACCAGTGGACCCCATAGGCCCAGGAATAAAGCGTTGAACATATTTTGAGATTTTTTGAAGTTCGTCCATTGAAAGAGGAGCTCTCGACGGTCTCTCTTGCCAGCTTGGTAGAGGAGACCTGGACAGGTCTGTCCCTGCTCCTTTAGGTAAGGGTGGAGGTGCTTGTGATGGAGGGAGATTTGGGTCTGGAGCCCAGTGTGTCCCCACATTCTGTCCACGCCTCTCACTATTTTTCCTTTCTGCATGGCAAAGTTGTGTTTTAAGCACGTCTATCTCAGCTCTGCACTGGTACAATTGTGACACTGTTTCCTCGTACTCCTTATTTAATGAAGAGTATGTTATGGAAACCTATTCTTTGGCGTCCCTGGCTTCAGTAAGTGATGCTGAAAGTGACTGTACTTGCTTGTTCAGTGAATCAATTTCTGCACGTGCGTCTTGCTGTAACTGAGAGTATTTCAAGGAAATCTCCAGAGTCGCCTCTCTTTCCGCACTTGCGGTTCGCTTCAATCGAGTCATCTGTTCCAGATGTTCCTTAGTGTGGACGTTGTGTTCATTTTGAAACTGAAGGAAGCGTCCTTCAAGGTCCTGAAACATTTCGATTTTCTCTGCATATTTTTTAGTCAGCACGTCATTTCGTTCAACCTCTTGGTCCAATCTGTCTTTGAGCAGCACAGAAAGTTTTGCTAACCGTTCAAGGCTCTGCTTTTTATTCTCTTTTACCGTGGCTCCTTCTGTTAAACTTCTCAGCTCTTCATCTTTTTGAGTTTCATCCATCCCTTCTAATGTCGCACCAATTACTGGGACTGTTAAAATATATAAAGCTCTCTGAATTATGTCAACTTGTTGACTGTCCTCTTCTGACTGGTGGGAGTCTGAAGGGTCAATTTTTTCCTCTGTCTCTTCCATTATCTTTTATTTAAAAAAAAATAAAATAAACAGGAAGATGTCGTGTTTTAGGTCGTAAAAATAAATCAGAAAAGTTTCCTTTTTCTGTTATATTTACTTTTATTTAGTGTTTTAGCAATTAAACGTGTATTTTCTTTTCAGCAAATGAGTAAACTGATCAGCTCTGTGATTATTTTGTGACTGTATCTCTAAAAAGTTGTGAATTATTCATTTAGCACCTTCTTCAGGATTTATCATTAAATGAAAAATTTTCTAGTAAACGCCTCTCTGGGCATAAGTACTTTAATCACTTTTTATATGTAAGACAGCAGCATAATTCACGCTTGAGCACCGTTTTATTAACTCAAAAATGCTTTTTAAAGAATAATAAAAACGTTAAATTTCACCAAAAATCCTAAAGACGAAATGAAACTGACATATCGAGTTTCCGGCAGAAGGTGGCAGTAGAACCTTATTTTATTTTAACCCAGTCACCGGTAGTGACGTCCACTAGGAGTCGTGATGACTTCCTGTGGCTTTGGTGACATCCGGTCTTTAGCCGTTAGCTTAGAATTAGCATCGGCCAACACGGTCCAAAATCAACATTTTATAGGCGGATTTACTTTCGATTCAGCGGTCGCTTCAGCGATTAGACTTTTAAGAGATGGATCATGAGGTCAGAACCAATTTTAAAGCGTTTTCCAACTTTAAAACAACAGTGAAAACTCCATATGAAAACGAGCTTCATTTCAGGGTCACGTGATTGAATCAACCAATGAGCAGAACAGCACCTAAAGAAGCCATCTTGGTCGCTAACAGCTAGCAACACGTAACACCGTCCAGTGAGTTATACTCCCATTAGACCTCCAAAATGCACAAATAATTCTGGAAATGTATCGATCACCATGCAAGCACTTTTACTGAGACGGAGCTCAGTTCACACAGCGTTCTCCCTTAGAAACACCTCACGTTCTGAGCCGAGTCCTACAGAATCGAGCCGGACCGGACCCACAGCCGGGTCCGGTCAGAACCACACAAAATTTCCAAGGTAAACTGTGCACAGCTTCAAATCAAACATTGCGTTCACAAATAAAACTTTGCACAGCTAATTCTGAAAACCACAGCATATTATCCAGCTCTAAAAACAGTGTTTTTTTCTTAGAACACCGACTCGTCTGAGCCGTTATCTAGAACCGAACTGGATCAGTACCAGAACCACACAGCTGATAACAGTTTCAAAACAGGGTAAGACATCTTCCCACAGCTTAAAACATATCACTGTATTTTTCTCTGAGCACCACAGCTGAAAAACATTGCTTTTTACAGTCGAACAGAAATCTGCACATACTTTTATTTATGAAATCAGATAAGCCAACATGCAGATCAAGTATTACACAAATAACACAGTCCATTCAATGAGTCGTACGGGCCACCAGTTGTAAGGAGAGACACCGAGAGATGGATTTAGCTCAGGTCCCATGAAGGTCTTTAGAGGCAGGTCTTGACCGGAGGCCGAGTTCACTACATCTTCTATCCATTGTACTGCTAATAATACTGCTAACATTTCCCTGGTGTATACTGACAATCCATTTGTAATCCATTTAACTTGTTTCTTATGGAACTCTGGTATGATAATTGCTATTCCTATTTTCCCTGTTGTGGCTTTTTATGCATCTGTGTAAATCTGAACGTAACCATAATAGTTATTTATATATTTCTGTACTGTATATGAGTTAAAAGTGATTTTTAAAACCTTTTTTCTTTTCCATAAGTGTAAAATCTAATTTTGCAGTTGGTAGTATCCATGGTGGTATTGTTGGTAGCGGTACTATTGGACTTATTGTTAGGTTTCTTACTTGAACTTCTTGTATCTTCTGATCAATTATCCAACTAAAGCTTCTTGTTTCTCTCTTTGCTTTTTCCCAGCATGGTTTTAAAATGTCTAATGTTGGATGATTTGGGTTATTTCCTTTTAAGTTGATCCAGTAATTTATTGCTAGCTGTGTTCTTCTCAATTCTAAAGGCATCTCTCCCATCTCTACTTTAAGTGCTGCGGTTGGGGTGGTCCTAAATGCTCCTGTACAGATTCTTAGTGCTTGATGTTGTATATTGTCAAGTTTCTCCAGATGTGTTTTTGCTGCCTATCTATAGATTACACTTCCATAATCTATTGTTGACCTGATCAGCCCAGTGTATATTCTCTTTAATGCTGTTCTGTCTGCTCCCCATTCATTTCCCACCAAACATCTCATAGTATTTAAGACCCTTTTACATTTATCAATAATTTTCTGAATGTGAATATTCTATATTACTTTTTCATCAAACCGTCCATCCATCCATCCATCCATTATCTTTACCCGTTTGTTCCATTTTGGGTCACGGGGGTCGCTGGTGCCCATGTCCAGCAATCACTGTGCGAGGGGCAGGGTACACCCTGGATGGGTCGCAAGTCCATCGCAGGGCCACATAGAGACAAACGAGACAAACAACCATTCACTCTCTCACTCACACCTAGGGACAATTTAGAGTTACCAATCAGCCTAACATGCATGTTTTTGTTCTGTGGGAGGAAACCGGAGTACCCGGAGAAAACCCATGCATGCACAGAGAGAACATGCAAACTCCACCCAGAAAGGCCCCTGGACCGGGGTTTGAACCAGGGACCTGCTCGCTGAGAGGCAGCAGCTCTACCAGTTGCGCCACCGTGCTGCCCTTTCATCAAACCACATTCCCCAAAACTTTATACTCTTGACTCGTTCTATTTCTTGATTGTATAGTTTCAGTTTTTTTGACTTCTGTAATTCTTTTCCATGTAAATATCATTGCCTTTGTTTTTGTCACTGAAAATTTAACCCCCCACTTTATTGCCCATCTTTCTATTTCATTAATAGCCTTCTGTATTTTTTCTACTGTGGTTTCTATATTTCTTCCTTTTTTCCAAATTGCCCCGTCATCTGCAAAGAGTGAACAGCCCATTCCCTCCTCTATTTCTACAAAAACATTATTTATCATTAAAGAAAACAATAAAGGACTTATGATGCTGCCTTGTGGTGTTCCATTTTCTACACCATATTTCTCAGAATATTCTTCTCCTATTCTAACTTGTATTGTTCTTTTTGATAACAAGTTTTTTATCCATTTAAACATTTTTCCTGTAATACCTAATTTCTTTATTTTGATTAACAATCCTTCAACCCACAACATATCATATGCTTTTTCAATATCAAAGAACATCGCCACCACACTATCTTTATTTATCTGCGCTTTTCTGATTTCATGTTCTAACCGTAAAGCTGAATCATATGTATTACGCCCTTTTTGAAACCCACTTTGATATTTAGATATATATCCTTTGCTATTTAAATAGTATGTTAACCTCTCATTAATAATTTTTTCCATTATCTTACATATGTCTGATGTTAGCGCGATTGGTCTGTAATTTTTCCGGTTTAGTGTTGTCTTTTCCTGGTTTTGCTATGGGTATGATGACTGACTCCTTCCAGCTCTGTGGCAGTTCCCCCTCCTCCCACACTTTGTTGTACATGCTCTAAATTGATTTCTTTGAATGGTTCACTGAGATGATCTATCATTAAATACCAGATCTGATCTTTTCCTGGTGCTGTTGTCTTGGTTTTTCTCAGAGCTCTGTTTAGTTCATCTTTTTTTAAATGGTGCGTTCAATAAATTATCATTTACTTCACTACTCTGTTGTAAATATTTATACTTTAGTTTTGTGGCTTCCCTCCCTTTCTTTTCCTCCTCACTGATGTTATTTGTACTATGAGTCTTTTTAAAGGTTTCAGCTAACATTTCAACTTTATCTTGATCTTTAATAATCACTCCTTTATCTGTGTTCAATACTGGGTATACATACAGTATTCTTTCCTGATGCCATTCATTCTTTTAATCACTTTCCAGATTTTATCAAGTTTAGTCACTTTCCCAATAGTGTCACAGAATTTTGTCCAGTAGTTTCTTTTTGCTTCCTTTATTATCCTCCTTACCATCGCTTGTTCTCTTTTATAATCTATTAAATGTTGATAAATAGGATTCTTTTTAAGTATTTTAAAGGCTTTATTTCTTGACTTGATTGCTTTATTACAGTCATTTGTCCACCACTATTTTTCCTTTCTTTCCTTCCTCCTCCTTTCTTCACTGACTGTTCTATTGCCTCTAGAATAACCCTATAAATATTTGAATTTATATTATTTACATCTGCTGTCATGTTAATTTTTTGTAATTCTTGTTCGCTGATATAATTAAATTTATTCCATTCTGCTTTATTGAAATTCCATTTTTTATTCCCCTCTATTTTGGTGCTTTCTGATTTTATTTGTATTTTAATCTTAATTGGGTAATGATCGCTTCCATTTGTTGTATTCTTATCAATATCCCATTCACAACTGCCAGCCAGTGAGTTTGATACTAGTGTTAAATCAATTGCTGATTCTCCTCCTGTTCTAACATTGATTCTGGTTCCTCTTCCATCATTAAAACACACTAGGTTTTTTAATTCCATCAATTCTTCAATTTCTTGACCGTTTTTATCATTACTTTTACCCCAGAGTGTACTATGAGCATTGAAATCCCCACACCATATTACCTTTCCTTCTAAATATCCCATTATTTCTTCCATTGATTCAATTGTTATATTTTTACAAGGATTATAGAAATTTATTATTTTATATTTCCCATCTTTGTCCCATACTTCCACCACTATATATTCTAAATCTACTCATTTTCATAATATTTGATATTGTGTTCCTTGTTTTATAAATATTCCACACCCTACTCCATTTCCCTCTTGCCGATCCCTTCTGATGCTATCATACCCTTTAATTAAAGGGTTAATTAAAGAAAAAATTAAAGATCAAAGCTGAATTGTTAAAAAAGTATATATGAAGTAGCTTAGTGTGTGTTTTGTATTAGAATTAGAAAAATTAGAAAGAGTTATTCATTTTGTTCTGTTACTTGAAAATTATTATGATTGAAATAATTGTTTGAAAAAAGGGGCAAATATAATAAGATTTTTTCTTCTTTCTGCTGCCTTTCATTTTAAATCTTTTGTATCTTTTTTTTATATTGTTATGGAATTGTTTTGTACTTTTTTAAATGAATAAACTTTATACCATACCATACCAATTACAAATTCTAATGTTGCTTTTAACCATGTTTCCTGTATACATATTATTTCTGTTTTTTCTTCTAATTTTTCAATATATCCCTTAAATTCTTGTCCATTTGCTATAAGACTTCTGGCGTTCCATTGTAGTATTAACATATGGGTTTATCGCCCAGTGTTACCGGTCTCCCATCTATTTCCAGCCCTTTGTTTATGTTTTCCCAAGACGCCTCTTTGACTCCCAGAAACTGTTCTGCCCCCCTTGCTATTATTTTAATCTTCTCTGTTCTGTGTTTAGCCTGATCTGTGCAGTTGATGACATACATGTAATTGGGCTTAAGTATCCCTGGCTTTCCTCCCTCTTAAACTTGAGAATTATTTTAAATTCCTCCCTCATGACCTTCCTACGAATTGTTCTTTCTTCATCCGAACTATTTTCCTCTAATTCTCTTTTATTTCCTTGACTATCCGACACCCTCCCACCTTCCTTCACATCTCCGCCGCTTCCTCGACCTTGTCCTTTTCCTCTTCTTACTTGCGTCCAAGCCTCTAACATCATGTCCTCCTCGTTATCTCCTACCTGGTTTGCCATTCTGACCCAGTCACATTCCAGCTTATGCCAACCGTCCAGTCCAAAATCCACAATTTTCCATCAAAAGTTTTTCTGTCCAAGTTTGAATTTCACGCTCCCGAAAACGCAACGCTCTTCTACGCACTCTATGAGCACGTCCGGGGAACATCTCTGGTTTCTGTTCATGTTGTTCATCTCCTGTCAACCTGCACCTCACTTAACCACACCCACTCTGCTGAGTCACTGCAATCAGCCCTCATGCAGCTCACCTGTTTTTCCCTTTACTTAAACCCCACAGTCACTCTACTCAGTGCCAGATTATTGAAAGCCTCAGTGAGTAAATGTCCAGCGTCCATGCCACAGTTTCGTTTGTCTTCCTGGTCCTGACTTCATGCCTGTTTTACGCATTACCCATCTTGCTCGTCCGCTGCTTGCTTTGGATTATTTACTCTGCTCATGGTAACGACCTCTGCCTTCTCTACAACGACCACATCTACCAGATCACGATTAAAGTTTGGTTTCGGATTTCTGACCACCTGTGCTCGACCCTCGCCTGTCTCCCTGGACCTGTCTTCTGGATCTCCCTCCTAACTGCTTCATGCTCAGTCCTGCCTCAAAACCAGCTCACCTTCTCCAACTGTGACTTCATAGAAACCAACTCTTCTAAGGAAATTATTCCTCATCTGTTTATAAAGGTTGATGTTTATAAACTGAACTGTCACACCAAAGCCATCAAACTCCAATCCACTAACCTTCCTGTCTCTCCAGATCATGCTGGCCCAAGGACTCAGACCTCCACCAGAAGCAGTTCATCAATAAATATTTTAAACCTTCCTGTTTGTGATCTGGTTAGAATCCCTAAATCTGGTTCTTGTCACATACAATGATGATATTTGTTCCATCACACATGACAGATACACCCAAGTGGAGCAGAGTTCGGATACTTCAGCACCCAGGGGACAGTTAGGTAATATTTGTTTTTCAAGGACACTGCAACATGTGGGCTTGTCATGGTGTCTATTTGGTCTGCCTTTTCACTGTGCCACATCTGCTTCCAAAATTAGGTCTGATCATGTGAACAGCTCAGCAGCTTTAGCAGTGATGGCACAAAAAGTTTCAGCACACAAAAATTCACCTAATAACATAGGTTGTTCAGCTGAGAAAACAGCAACTCATAAAGTGTTGTACAAAAGTGTAGGGGTAAAGTATGTAATGTTCTTTGTATGTTGTTTTTTTTAAATTGGTTTCTAGACTTAAAAACATCATATATGAAATTGATCCTCATTCGCCTAGTATGCTTTGATGAAGACTTTTATCTTTTCTTCACATTTTTTGCTCTCTGACTGATGTCACACCTCATGTGGCACTAACTACTGATAACTGTCTACAGAGCATCACTTCACAAATGATCAGACAATCCCATTAATCTTTGAGGTGAATTCACCTCCTATGACATTTCAAAATGTCTCCAATCATGCAACCACTTCCTAGCTCAAACCCTGAAAACATCTGACTGCTATCACGGGAAGTTTTCTGCTCATGTTGCTGCCATGAAGCCTCATGTTTGCTGGATGTGGGTCCTACTTATCACAACACTTTTTTGTGGATGCAATACATTATTGTGCTGTGGGGGTCTGTGTGTGCGGGGAGGAGGTGCTCTTACATTGATTTCTGTTACCAGGATGTCAGTGATACTGCCCAACACAGTCACAAAGTCAAACACGTTCCAGGCATCTTTCAGGTAGTTCTGAAATCAATCAATAAATCAATAGATGGACAGACCGACAGACAGACAGACAGACAGATAGATAGAACCTCATGGTACTCACCAGTGGATCAAAAGCAATGATCTTCAGGATGCACTCGAAAGAGAAGAGAAAGGTAAACACCACATTGAGGTACTTGAGCATTGCATCATAGTAGTCCGGAGCTCCATGAAACTAAAGAACAGGAACAAAGGCTGTTTCAGGAGGCTGTTTCAGGATGCACTTGTCTAAAAAAATCTTTCCTCTACTCCAGGCATGCCCACATGATCCAATGTCCAAAATCTTGGCTTGTGCTCTATGGCACTGACTGTTTTGAGTGAAAGTCTCAAAAAATAATTTCTGCATCTACATTTATGAATCATTAGTACTTGAAGTCATCCCAAATTAACATGGCTGACACAACTAACAAAAGCCTACATAAAAATGTCTCTTGACGGTCAGGTTTACACGAATTGAGGTGAATTTCTGGTTAGTAGCTGACAGTCATCCTCATGATACAATTTTATCACTGACTTACAAGTCAGATATCACAATAACAATAATGTGCTTACCTTCAAGGAATGCTAGTAAATTTTAATTAAAAAATATTTTAAAACACTCTCCTCCAAACAGTGAGTTTTTGGGGATGTGGGTAATCAGATAGTTTCTTCACAGGCAGTGTACCTACGTCTCACCTCTTGTCCTGATTTGCAGCAAGAGAGGTGAAATAGTCTCATAATAGTGGCTATTTAGTATAACATAAAACTATAAAAAATATTTGTATCTAACTCCAAATTTTTAAAAAACTACAATTTTTGGGAAGGTTCACAAACTCGAACATGAACTTTACCTAGGAATGAAAATGAGAAAAGACTGATAATACAAACAAATTGAAAAGATCTCATAAAAATGAATGTTTTCTCCTACCTTCATCATGAGGACAACAGTATTGAGAGCGATCATAATCATGATGGAGTACTCAAATGGAGCTGAGACCACAAATTTCCACATTCGATACTGGAAGGACTGTGTGTCCTTGGGCATGTAGCGTGTCAAAGGTTTGGCATTTATGGCAAAGTCAATACAAGCCCTCTGAAAAAAAAATTAAAGCAAGAATGTTATTGCAGTGTTGTTTTTTTTCTTTTTTATTATTTATTTGAAAGATTCAAGTATCTTAGACATTTGGAAATATTTTATCATGCTTCTACTGATGTCAACAACTAAAACATATTTAGGCCTGAGCAGCTAAGCGCTGCAAAGGCCTATTGTAATCGCTCTGTTCTGGCCCGAGCTGCAATTTTTTCCGCCAAATGAATTGGCGTTTTGGGGGCCTTAACATATCCCAAAAGTCACCAAATTTGGCAGACGCATCAGGACTGGTGAAAAATTACGTATTTTAAGGGCGTGGCAAAAATTGCAACAGAAACGGCTCAAGAGCGCCACCTGGAAATTTTCAAAATACCCTCTGCATTAACCTTAGTTTGTCATAGAAACATGAAATTTGGTACACTTGTCCAATTCCGCAAGGTGCACAGAAAACCCTCTGGCACCAACGTACAATAAACAGGAAGAAGGCCATTTTCGAATGTCGTCCAATTTTCACACTTTTTTGGTGGTTTACAGCCTAAGCATTTGAACGAACTCCTCCTAGGGATTTCGCTCAGTCGGTTTCAAACGTGGCCATTTTGGTCAAAAGGCATGGGGAACGAAAAGTTATCAAAACGGTGCAAACCGAAGCAGGCTGAAGGGGCGGGGCGGGGCCAGACCACAATGTGTGACATCTCGCCATGAAAAATGAAACGCTAATAGCTCCTACACGAAAACTGTCTGAGACATCAAACCTTTGTAGAATCTAAGAAACTTTATTAATTTGATAATCTGTTTAATGAGGCCAAAAGCAAATGTATTTTAACTTACAAACAACTGTGTTCAACAGAACTTGTTTTTAACAGATTCTGAGAAGTGACTGAAGTTGACCTGTACTTGTTTAAAAGTACCAGGAATTTCTGGGCGCAAGATCAACTGTTGTATAAGACTGTTTCCCGTCAGGACTGTTTTGATAACTCAGAATTGTTTTAGCAACGAGTACTGTGCTTATGTCAAGCTGACCTAAGAAGAATTTGTTATTCTCAAGCGTCTTCCTAAAATGGGAAAGGACTGATAAAGTGTTATACAACCTTCTGACTTCTGACGTCAATGGAAGGTATAAAAAAGATACTGTACTGTTAACAGGGGTTCTGCCTTTTGAGGTCCCGGAGGTATCCCTGGCTTTTCGGCCTATGGGCTAAGCTTCAAATAAACCCCCATTTGCTGTCAAACAGAACCAAGGTGTCTACTGTTTTATTAAATGAACCCAAGTATTGATGTGGATGTTACTACACCTTCAGTGATTGATCCACATCCGGTCCCCTGCAAGACTGATTTGTCAAATCATGACATCACTTAAGCCACGCCCCCTTACAACATGAAGTGTAAAGTTTTACCTTGAACGGTCCCCTAGCTGACCCCTGTCACCTGATCAGCATGATTGTGTGTCCAGTGACCGAAGACATGTTGGTGTAACTTGCTTTCCAAAACTGACAGTTTAGGGTGGAGCATGTGGGCGTCGCGACGTGGCAAAATAAGATACAACACTGTCACCATACGTTTGGCTCTAAATTCCACAGATTTTAACTGAGGTGCACCAAGATCAGTATGATCAATCATTATCCACCCCTTGAACAGGAAGCCATGATAATTGCCCAAGAGCCTTCACAGCGCCCCCTAGAATATTTTAAAACCTCAGCCAAAAGCCATTTTTGGACCAATAATTCTAAAAATCGGTGAACATTTGTATCGTCTCAGGACCTATGAAAAAGTCTCTTGGAGCCCTGGTCCAAAACCAACAGGAAGTCAGCCATTTTGGGTCAAAGGGTCATTTTTGGGCGTTTCTAATGGCAAATTTTAACGAACTCCTCCTAGGGATTTTGAGTGATTGCCTTCAAACTTGGTTAATATACCCTTAGCACATTGGGGAGTAAAAGTTATCAAAAGCTTGCATTTTTGTTTATCTTAAAGGGGCGTGGCCAGGCCTCAAAGTTGCGCTTCACACCATAAATTTCCAAACGCTATAACTTTCACATTGAAAGACCGAAATGCACCAAACTTGGCATGATTCATCCCTGTTAGATGTCCGAAGATCCACTGTAGTCATATTTTGACGTAATCAAAGCCCTGCCCCCTCGGAACAGGAAGTCTCTTTTTTTTTACTTGGAATGCTCCCTCTTTGACACCATTGGCCTAATCAGGATAATCCTGTGTTAGAAGACAGATAAGATGATCTGACTTGCGTTAAAGTGCAAACCGTTTTTGCTGGAGGATGTGGGCGTGGCGGCGTGGCAAATCAAGAAGTGACACCGTTGCAATACGTTTGGCTCTAAAATACACAGATTTCAGCCGAGGTGCACAAAAATCACTATGATCAATCATTATCCACCCCTTGAACAGGTATCCATGATAAGTGGCCAATAGCCTCCACAGCACCACCTGCATTATTCCTACAGTTCCTACATTATTCCTACAGTTCCTTATTATTCCATTATTCCTCAGTGATACGTCATCCGATCTGCACCAGATATATTGTGCGTGATCAGTGAGTACTTCTAGACACATTGATATTGTTGTTTAACATATGACTCTAGTGCGCCCCCTACATTATTCCAACAGTTATATCTCAGTGATACATCATCCGATTAGAACCAGATTTTTTTGTACATAATTGGTGAGCACGTCTAGACACATTGGTATTGTGGTTTAACATATGACTCAAGTGCGCCCCCTAGACTATTTAATCAGTTATAGCTCAGTGATATATCATCTGATCTGCACCAGATTTTTGGTGCGTCGTTACCACTTCTAGACACATTTGTATTGTTTTTTAAATTTTGACTCCAGTGCGCCCCCTAGATTATTCCAACAGTTACATCTCAGTGAAATATCATCCAATATGTACCAGATTTATTGTGGATGATCAGTGAGCAAGTCTAGACACTTTGGTATTGTTGTTTAACGTTTGACTCTAGTGCGCCCCCTAGATTATTCTAACAGTTATATCTCTGTGAAATATCATTCAATATGTACAAGATGGATTGTGCGTGATCAGTGGACACTTATAGACACATTGGTATTGCTCTTTAATATTTGACTCAAGTGCGCCCCCTAGATTATTCCAAAATTTATATCTCAGTGAATTATTATCATATGATCAGAACCAAATTTTTTGTGCATAATCAGTGAACACGTACGTCTAAACACATTGATATTATGGTTTAACATATGTCTCAATTGTGCCCCCTCTCGTACTGATATGGGCGGAAGGCGATTGCAAAGTTGAGACATATGTGCACCCTGGTGGACTCGTGCGGGAATGGCATGAGAGCATTCGCGACGGCGACTGGGAGGCGTTGATAGAGCACCCGCTGTCGGGGGTGCTGTAGAAGGTTCAGCAAATGCGCACCCCAGTGAACGGACACGGGACGGGAGCGAGAACATTCGCGATGGCGACTGGACGGAGTCGCTGGAGCTCCTGCGGTTGCTGTAAGGCCGTAGCAGCGCTTTGTTGCGAGGGCCTTCAATGCTGCTTGCAGCTTTAATTAAAGATTATTGCTGATAATTTTTCAACTTCAATGCAAACTTCACTCAAAAAAACTGCTTCGCTGGAAAAAAAAAGTAATCAGCCAGAGACTGGTTCCTTGCATCAATTCTGAGTTATGTACTTTAAAACAGGTATTTAGAAAGCTGGACAGAAAATGGCACTCCACTAACATGGAAGAATTTTATTTAAGTTGGAGAGATAGTTTGCTAATGTATAAGAAAACTCTCCATAAAGCCAGAACTTTATATTATTCATGTTTAATAGATGAGAATAAAATAACCCTAGGTTCCTTTTCAGTAACTTAGCTATTCTAATGAAAAATCCTATTGCTGTTGAGCCATGTATCCCTACAACTATAAGCAGTGATGAGTTCATGAGATTCTTTATAAATAAAATTATTTCAATTAGAGAGAAAATTCAAACCATCCTTCTAACTATTGCCTCTGGTTCCCTGTCAGATGAGGCAGCATTAGAAATGTCACTAGAACCTAATTTATGTTTGAATAGTTTTTGTCCTATTGACCGCTCTGAATTGTCAAAAATAATAGCTTCATCGAAAACATCCATATGTCTGATAGATCCCATCCCAACCAGACTGTTTAAAAAGGTATTTCTCCCAATTAATATTCACATTTTGGATCTGCTTAATTTTTCTCTAATGCATGGGTAGAGTGCTGTATGAATGTATGTATGAAGGTAAATGAGGGCACAGATTGTGTTGTAAAGCACTTTGAGTATCTTGATTGGATAGAAAGGTGCTTTATAAGCACAGTTCATTTACCAGTTACTTTATATATGCTTCAATTGGGTAAAGTTATTAAACGGCATGGGATAACTTTTCATTGTTATGCTGATGATACACAGTTATATTTGTCCATGAAACCCAATGAATCCAATCAGTTACTTAGAATACAAGCATGTCTTAAAGACATAAATACCTGGATGACCCTTGATCTTCTGCTTTTAAACTCAGACAAGACATAGGTTGTGATTTTTGGACCTGAGAATCTTTGGAATACATTGTGCAGTCTTTCACTTTCACTTTCTCTGGATGGTGTTAATTTGGCCTCCAGTTTCAATGTTAAAAACCTTGGTGTTGGAGCGCAAGATGGCCACGGATCATTAAGCAGGGTTCTGCTAAGCTCCCATCAACCCTGCTTAAAAAAACTGCCTTTTATAATCATATTCTCGCTGCCTCTGCGTTGGATTCTTCCTCTGAGATTGGTGTTGTCACAGGATTGATTCGATGGAGCTGCAATATGTTCTCTAAATTAAAAAAAAATCGAAAATAGTGGGGTCTCTGCCAGTGCAGCTTAGAGATAATACTGCAGCCTTGGACTGTGGTGAAGCCACAGTGGCAGGTGGAACAGCAGGTGCATTCAAATCACACATCAAACAGATTACTTGAACTGCATTCTTCGATCTCAAAAACATAGCATGACTCTGCCAATAACTCACTTTCTCCACTGCTAAAATCCTAATCCATGCCTCTGTCATATCCAGAACCAACTATTATAATAGCATTTTGTTCTATACACCATCCAAAACTCTCAGCAAACTGCAATATATTCAAAACTCTGCTGCCTGCTTCCTCACCCACACCTGTCCCCATGAAAATATCACCCCTGTCCTGCAGAAACTCCATTGGCTCCCTGTCACTCAACGCATCGATTTCAAGATCCCCCTTGACACATTCAAAGCCCTCCATAAACTGGCCCCTACATACCTGACCGATCTACTCCATCACAACACTCCTTCTGCTCCTCCAGATGCCAACCTTCTGTCTCTCCCCTGTAGGACGAAACTCCAAACATGGGGAGACAGATACTTCTCCATTGCTGTCCCCATCCTCTGGTGGAATTCACTGCCTCAACTGCGACGTGTCTGCTCTGAGCTCCTCACTTTTAAGAAAGAACTCAAAACCCACTTGTTTAAAATAGCTTTTAATGTTTATATTTGCACTTTTTATGCAATTTTATGTGTTCTTGTGTTGTGATACATTATCAGTTTTATTTATTTGAAGTCCTGTAAAGCATCTTTGAGTACTTAGAAAAGCGCTATACAGTAGTCCCTTATTTATCACGGGGGATCCATACCATGAAGCACCGTGATAAGAGAAACAAACCACAAAGTAGGAATAGTAGTATAAGTACCATAATTGACAGTGCACAAGCCACTTCTTTTTTCTCACAATTTGTACCTCAGTTTATATGCAGGAACATCTAATTTATGTATTTTTTCATTATTTTCATAATTTTTATTTTTATATTTTATTTCAACTGTAGTGAACTCGGCCTCCGACCAAAACCTGCCTCTGAGGACCTTCATGGGACAGGAACTGTTATTTCATTGATTTGAATCCAGAAATACAAATTAGCTCATCCAGAGACTGTCTAATTGTATCCTGAAGTAATCAATTGAAAGAACACTCTTCTTTTATATTATTATTACTATTTTACAATATCTTGATAAATCAAAAGTGTGTTTAGTTCATACCATTTCTAAAAGTTGAAGTGAACCACTCATTTTAAATCAACTGTGAAACAGTATTAATGATTTTTTAAATCCTCATTTAAATTAGAAATCAAGTTAAATGTTTATTTACAAAGTAATTATGCATTTTGATCTTCTGGCTGGGCAGCATGGTGGCACAACTGGTAGAGCTGCTGCCTCTCAGCGAGCAGGTCCTTGGTTCAAACCCCGGTCCAGGGGCCTTTCTGGGTGGAATTTGCATGTTCTCTCCGTGCATGCGTGGGTTTTCTCCGGGTACTCCGGTTTCCTCCCACAGACCAAAAACATGCATGTTAGGCTGATTGGTAACTCTAAATTATCCCTAGGTGTGAGTGAGAGAGTGAATGGTTGTTTGTCTCGTTTGTCTCTATGTGGCCCTGTGATGGACTTGCGACCCGTCCAGGGTGTACCCTGCCCCTCGCACAGTGATTGCTGGACATGGGCACCAGCGACCCCCGTGACCCAAAATGGAATAAGCGGGTAAAGATAATGGATGGATGGCTGGATGGATCTTCTGGCTGAAATGAGAAGTAGTGATGTCGGTCGAAAGTCAGAAATGAGTTATTAGAAGGAAGTGAATTGTTTTTAAACCTAGCAGACGGTAAATAAGAAGCTACTGGCACCTGCTTGCTCTCACATCGTCATAACATTTCTCCTGTCTGTACTAAAAGTCCCTAAAACATTCCTGCTGTTTTCTTGACTTGTAATGACCCTCTGACATCACTAGGACCACCCCCTGTTGGTTGTTTCAACCAATCAGGAAGTCCTGAAGTGACCGGAAGTGAGAACTCTTTAAGAGTCCACACTTCCTGGCACTGTCAGTCTGCAGTCTTCAGTCTTCTTGAGTCTTTGACCAGAGTCTTCCTGGGATCTTCTTCAATCTTTCATGGAGTCCTCCACTTCTGAGTGGAATCTCTGACTGAAGTCTTCCTGAGAGTTCCTAAGGAACTTTCAGATTTAATCAATAGCTGATGGATTTGACTGTGAGACGAGGGTCCGTCCATCCCAGCTGGAGTCACAGTGCCTTGCTGTGAACTCACCCGGGCGTAATGCCCTACCACTTCTAGGGAAGCTTATTCTGTTGAAAGGAGTACCGTCACTACTTCGGACGATTCTCAGACACCCTGACCGGAGACGCTGAAAGGTAGCGTTGAAATGGACCTCTGTACCGGAGCTGACCTATCTTCTACAAAGGTAACGAGTCGTCACGCACCGAGTGTACCGGGGCTGAGCTGGGCTCAGATGAAGGGTGCCATTCCTGGTCAACACACTTTCCCTCATCCATCTTTTCTCTCCATTTAAACTCCTTCATTTCCCATCTTTAAACGCTTCTATTTTGCCAATAGTCTAGATGCCTTCTTCAATGTTTTGTTGTCTTATTAAGTAAAACGTGCCAAGTTTTATTAATCAGAACCAGATCAGCTAATCAAGTGTACAATGTTTTGATGTTAAATTTTGATTCTGTTCAATAAATGACCACTTTTATTCTGATGAGTCAAAGTAAATTAACGTCTCATGTCACTGATTAAACAATCCACGCACAGTTACCTCAGTCACATGGCAGTAATTTAAATCAAAAAAGAGAGAACTAGTTTATTTAAATATATTGTAGAGGAGGTGCAGCTAACCTAGACCTTAGCACACTACACAACAGATTTCCTGCCACTAACTAACATTTTCCTTTGACAAAGCTGGGAGCCTTGAGCACTCAACCCCCTACCCCTCTTTGGGGCGGGCATTTGTGACATAGAGTGAATGCCCTTAGTTATCTACATGTACAACGACTCTTGCTCAGGGTTTCAAATTCCCTACCATAACTCCACCCACTCTGTCATCATGTGACCAGAAGTCTAACCTGAATGACTAATGAGGAACTCTCGAGGACCATCCTCCAAGATAGATGTGCATTAATTTCTTCAGATTGGTCCCGTGTCATTACTGTATTTTGCATTTTATGCACAGACCTGTTCATTTGTTCAACGATAATGGAAAACGCACAGACAGTTTCTTATGATGCAGCTTTCACGTTAAAAGTGATCTGGCTGTCGAAGAAGGAAACACAGCTGCCGCCTGTAAGCTTTGCATCAACGTGTCGATGGTCAGACATTGGAGATGCAAAGCATATACATGTTTTAATAAAGGTTTTAAAATTATTTTTGTGTGACATCTTTCTGTGTACGGTAAATATGCGTTTAAATACCGGGATCTCATTTTAAGCTCACATCTGAATGGAGACAACAGCAGGGGTTCTTCCCCCTCCCCTTCCGTCAAGAAAGCTCAGCGGAGAAGGTGTCAGATTTATTTTTAAAGAAGATAGTCAGTCAAGACTGATATATTTTTAAATAAAAGTTAAGACAAAAATTTCTGTGTACGGTAAATATGTGTTTAAATAACAATATCTCATTTAAGCTTAAATTGGCGTATGAAACGGAGTGAAGGAGACAACGGGAGGGAGGAGGAGCTGTTCCCCCTTCCTCCAGCTCATTTGAGCTCTTTGCTGAGTAGAAGTCATCTAATTTATTTAGAAAGTACATTTAAAAACAGCAGCTGTTACCAAAAGTGTTTAACAATAAAAATCAATGGTACTAATTTAATGAATATTTACTGTATTTAATAATAATGTATGTATTGTCATCATTGTATGTTCCCATACAATGGTGAAATTGGCTCTCTGCATTTAACCCATCCACCACCCGGTGGAGCAGTGAGCAGCTAATGAAAGCGCCCAGTGAGCAAATAGGGATGAGGTGTACTGCTCAGAGACACCATGAGATGTGCAATGGCTGAGGATTGAACCCGGAACCTTCAGGCCCCGAGTCAGCTGCCCTGTCTCTACACCATTGTCAAAGAGATTTATTTGTCATATGTGTCACACGTGATATATGAGGTGGGACAAAACTATGTAAATAGGGTCCCAGTTACATCCAACAAAGACACAAATTGTAAAGAAAAGCATTAGTAAGATCCAAGTCATGAACTAAGAATGTACTACATTCTCTAAACTAAGGAAACACAAGATTAAGAATACGCTAAGCACCAACAGCACAAAAACAATGCGCCAAAACAACAGCAGCACAAACATCTCAAACATCAGGTCATTGGTCCTAATCCACGTGAGCAGATGAGGACCAATGAACAAAGCAGCACAAAATAATCAGCAGCATGAGATCAGCATCATGGATAGTCAGCAGCACATATGACCAACCAAGTGGTTTACAATGATTTTTCAGTTTTTTTCACAGTGATTTTTCACAGTGATTTTTCCTGGTTAGAGATTCATGAGTCTCAGAGTAGAGGCTGTTCCTCAGTCTAGTGGTTCTGTGCTTGGTGCTCCACGGTCTTCTGCCTGGGGGGAGCGGGGCAGGGAGTGTGTGTGCTGGGTGTGTGGGGTCCTTCATGATTCAGGTGGCCCTCTTCCTGCATCTGGAGGTGTAGATGTCTGTGATGGCTGGGAGGC
Organism: Nematolebias whitei; assembly: GCF_014905685.2. Taxonomy (NCBI): domain Eukaryota; kingdom Metazoa; phylum Chordata; class Actinopteri; order Cyprinodontiformes; family Rivulidae; genus Nematolebias; species Nematolebias whitei. The sequence continues at coordinate 42,544,487 of NC_056505.1, read as the reverse complement.
TGACTCCTTCTGGTACTATTTGACTTCCTATCACATGACCTTGATAAGACTTCTGGGCAATATTTACTGGTATACAATTTGGAAATAATTTTGATTACGTAGGTGTTTGGCACTGTTCTGTCTAGTTAAGATGCTTAAATAGTTTGTGTTCATTTTGTAGGTTTAATGAATTTAACCACGAGTCAGACAGTGAAACATCATGAAGACTTCTGACGATCATGCAGTTTGAATGCGTGTTGAAAGCAAGCTATAGTCTATGAAACAGCATCTGGTGGCTGATTTTTACTACAACAAGAAAGTTGCACACTGTCAGAGCAGACTGGGCACAGATGCTGATGATGAACGGTGGTTGCCCGTGGCTAAATAACCGGAGTGTCATCTTTATGTATAAAATTATGATTGATCTTATACTTAGATTGTGCAGCTTAGAGACAGGTTTGTTATGTAGCCTGAGACTAAGGTAGTAAGTAGTAGTGTATTTATATATATATATACAGGTCCTTCTCAAAAAATTAGCATATTGTGATAAAGGTCATTATTTTCCATAATGTAATGATAAAAATGAAACTTTCATATATTTCAGATTCATTGCACACCAACTGAAATATTTCAGGTCTTTAATTGTTTTAATACTGATGATTATGGCATACAGCTCATGAAAACCCAAAATGCCTGTCTCAAAAAATTAGCATATCATGAAAAGGTTCTCTAAACAAGCTATTAACCTAACCATCTGAATCAACGACGTAACTCTAAACACCTGCAAAAGATTCCTGAGGCTTTTAAAAACACCCAGCCTTGTTCATTACTTAAAACCGCAATCATGGGTAAGACTGCCGACCTGACTGCTGTCCAGAAGGCCATCATTGACACCCTCAAGCAAGAGGGTAAGACA
>NC_056505.1:42521897-42543492 GCF_014905685.2 Nematolebias whitei | reverse complement strand
ATGCATAATGTATAAAGGCATTTTAAACCCCTCCCACACTCTTGCACTATTCTAAACCTTTCTAAACGCTAAATGCTCTAAAAGAGCACAGCATGCCATGATTTCAGCTCTTTGCCACCAGCCAGTGCTCTCGGCTCATCCATCAATCAGCCAATTATGTGTCATGTCCAGTCTTACTTTGAAAAACTGCGATAGAGCGAGTCTGCGAAAAACGAACCGCAAAGTAACGAGGGACTACTGTAGAAATAAAATGTATTATTATTATCATTATCATTATTATTATTATTAATATTATTATTATCTAGGTGTCCAAAAACTTCTTTAAAAAGTCTTCAGATCATCCATAATGCTTCTGCCAGAGTTTTAATGTGAGTTGGCAGGAGAGGTCATATTTCTCCTGTTTTAGCTTCTCTCCATTGGCTCCCTGTCAAATCCAGAATAGAATTCAAAATCTTACTTCTAACCTACAAAGCTCTCAACAGCCTAACTCCATTTTATATTACAGATCTTATTCCTCCATATTTTCCTAACAGAGCACTTCACTCTCAGACTGAATGCTTACTTGCAGTCCCTAGAGTTTCCAAAAACCGAATGGGAGGAAGATCTTTCAGTTATCAGGCTCCTCTCTTGTGGAACCAACTTTAAGTGTAGAACCACTAGACTGAGGAACAGCTTCTACCCTGAGGCTGTCAGACTCATGAATCTCTAACTAGAATAATCACTGTGAAAAACCATATAATGTTGCTGCTGATCTGTTTCATGTTGCTGCTGATCTGTTTCAATGTTGATGTGTTCATGCGTGCACATCTGCTCACAGACTCATGTTCATGTTTGTGCTGATGTTCAATGTTTTATGTTATGAGTGCTTAGTGTATATTTAGTTGATGTTTTTCTTAGTTCATATCTTAGATGTTGTTACTGTTTTTCTTATACATTTTATTGTTGGATGTAACTGGGACCTTGTGTACATAATTTCGCTCCACCACATGTACCACATGAGGTGCGAATGACAATAAAGAAACTCTGACTCTGACTCTGACTTCCACTGTCTGTGAGGCTGACACATTGTCTGCCTTTAAGATTAGGCTTCAGTCTTTCCTTTTTGATAAATCCTATAGTTAGCGTTGGCTTGGGTCTCCTGAGCTTTCCCCTAGTTATGCTGCTATAGGCTTAGATTGCTGGAGGACAAATTGACCACATTTCCTCACTCTGCTGCTGTCTTTACTTGCTCTACTCTACCTGTTAGTATTTGTAATTATTTCCATCTTAACATGTTTTTTGTCTTTCCTCCTATAGAAAGTCCATCTGGACCTGTCATTCTGTGTTTGTCTGTTTCTACTTCCTGTCCACTCAAACCCTGCTGGTCGAAGCAGATGGCCGCAGGTCCTGAGCCTGGTTCTGCTGGAAGTTTTTTTTCCTGTTAAAAGGTTTCCTTTCCACTGTCTCCTTTGTTCTTGCTCAGGATGGGAGATTGTGACTAAGTAAAGATTCAAAACAATCTGCTGCTTCCTTAGATAGAGAACTTTTACTGTCTTTTATAATGTATGTGAATGTTTTTGTACAGTGCCCTGATGACTTCTGATGTGACTTGGCACTACAGAAATAACCTAAATTGAAATGAACTGAATTAAAATGGACTCATCTATCCAGCACAGTTTGGTGTGTCAGTGCATTACCTCATTCTTTTCCAAGCTGCACTCAGACAGAGCCTTGTCTCCTTGCTCCTGGAAGGTGATAATGATCAATGCAACAAAGATGTTGACGAAGAAGAAAGGGAAGACCACAAAGTAGACCACATAGAAGATGGACATTTCTATCCGGTAGCCTGGACTGGGGCCCTGGTCTTCAAAAGTGGCATCCACAGAGTGCTTCAAAACACTGTAAAGAAAGAAATAAGGAGGTGATATACTGTATAATAATATTATTCTTCTATTGAATAAGCGATAACTACAGTAATTTGTGAAAATTTAGGAAAACACAACAAAATAATTTAAATTAAACTACTGCAAAGCCAGTCACTAACTTGGCCAGACAGCATCAGATGGCTGTGTTTAGAATAACTGCTGTGGTGAAGAAGAGCGAAAGTAAATTCAGAGAAGAAGACTAAATGGTGGAAGATGAAGAAGGAAGAATATTGTGAGGAGTTCAGAGTGGAGCTGTTTGAGGCTCTGGATGGTAAGAAAGAGCTTCCAAATGACTGGACTACTACAGCAACAGTGATTAGAGAGACAGGTAGGAAGGTACTTGGCTAAAGGTAGGAAGGTACTTGGCTAAAGGTAGGAAGGTACTTGGCGTGCCATCAGTTATCAGGCTCCTCTCTTGTGGAACCAACTTCCAGTTTCTGTCTGTGAGGCTGACACATTGTCCTGTTTTAAGACTGGGCTTAAGATTTTCCTTTTTGATAAATCCTATAGTTAGGGTTGGCTTGTTATGCTGCTATAGGCTTAGATTACTGGAGGACAAAATGACCTAATTTCCTTAAATCAATTGGTAAAATTGAATACAACAATTTTCAGTCAGGTCATCTGGACAGTTTCTTTTTTTTGTGCTGAAACATTTCATCTTCCATCCAGAAGTCTTCATCAGTCTAAGGAAACACACAACACAAAACTGATTCTCCCCCCAACTCCACTCCAAAGTGGAAAAGAGCAATTATGTTGGTGCTAAGATGGTCTCTGGGGCACGCCCTCTTCCTCATCAACAGTCATGTCAAACTGGTTCAAAACAACTTTGTTGTGGAAATACGTGGGACATGAAGGAGTTGCGGAGGGACGTTGATGGGCTTAAGAGACAAGTTGAATCATTGAGGGGCATACAAAATGTGCAATTAGAATGACTGGACTTCCTGAGTTGGCAGGTGAATGTAGCACATCGGTGATAGCTAAAAAGCTAATGGAAGTCCTAAAATTTAGCAAATTGCTGCTGACTGATCATGTGTACCGGACACCAGGCAGAAGAGGCTCAGATGGGCGATCAGGAGTTGTCGTGGCTAGGCCTCATTACCAGCAAGAACATGAGGAAATCCTATGGTGGGCACATAGCCGTAGCCATCTCCACTTCAAAGAATCAACCATATTCATTGCAGCTTACTACACCCTGGGAGTGGCAAGGGCATGAGCAGCGTTCACCGAGACGAAGCGGCTACTGCAGAACAGACCGGAGGTTCAATAAGGTCTTCTCTTCCCGGTGTGGCTTCGCATCACACATAGAGGGATGGACAAGGTGCTTGTTGACTCCATTAAAGCTGTGGAATACATCAGGAAAAATATAATTCCGACAATGGGCGGTGAGGATGGAAACAGATCAAAATTAATCTCAGGACTGGTGTCTTTCAATGAACAACTTTTGTTGAACTTGTGTTTGACTCGGATGGTTGGCTGTGGTCCTCTGGTGGCGGTATGTACGATATTTTGTTTTTGTTGGGGGCAGGTGCACAGTGTTAATGCTTCAAACTGATTACCGTAAGTCTTGGGATACAATGTACACCCTAAAATAGGAGCGTTTTTCTTTTTCTTTTTTTTTGTGATTCTACACTAATAACGCTCTGATTTGATTGCCATAACACTTTACTTGTATTAGGGGGTAAGTGTACAATATTAATGCTTTTCATTGATTACTGTAAATTTTGGTATACAGTGTACACCCTGGGCAGCACGGTGGCGCAACTGGTAGAGCTGCTGCCTCTCAGCGAGCAGGTCCTTGGTTCAAACCCCGGTCTAGGGGCCTTTCTGGATGGAGTTTGCATGTTCTCTCTGTGCATGCGTGGGTTTTCTCCAGGTGCTCCGGTTTCCTCCCACAGACCAAAAACATGCATGTTAGACTAAGTGGTAACTCTAAATTGTCCCTAGGTGTGAGTGAGACAGTGAATGGTTGTTTGTCTTGTTTGTCTCTATGTGGCCCTGTGATGGACTTGCGACCTGTCCAAGGTGTACCCCGCCCCTCGCACAGTGATTGCTGGACATGGGCATCAGCGACCCCCGTGACCCAAAATAGAATAAGCGGGTAAAGATAATGGAGTGTACACCCTATAATAAGTGTTTTTCTTTTACCTTTTTTATGATTCCACAGTATTAACACTCTTATTTGACAGCTGTACATATTTGAATTTGATATTTATGGTAATATCTGCATTGTTTTGTTTTTTATTTTTGTGTTTTTTAATTACCATTATATCATATATGGGTAGATGGGAGCCCAGAGAAGGTTGGATTGTGTTCTCTAGGTAAACACTAATGTGTGGATTTTCAGTTGATAGTGTCTTTTGCTTTCTCTGTGTTAGGGTAGGAAAGAGGGGTGGGTTTATACCAGATCAGTCTTTTTTTTTTTGGGGGGGGGGGTTGTTGTTGTTGTTGTTTACTTTCTTTTTTTTTTTTTTGATCAGGTATAGGCTTGTGATATTTTGTATGTAATTTATTTCCTGCTGTTCAATTATGACTAACGTTAAGGATATTGTCCACTCTAGTGGCTGCCTAGTGTCGTGCGTGAGCTGGAATGTGAAATCCCTGAATGGTCCAGTAAAATTCCGGAAAATTATCTCACACCTAAAACAGCTGAAAACTGATATTGCTTTTTTACAGGAGACCCATTTGCATTCTGCAGATAGTGGAAAATTTGTTAAAAAATTGTCTGGTTGGGTGTTTCAGTTTAATTTCCAATCCAAATCAAGAGGGGTGTCAGGATTTTCAGGCTGAGCTGAACAAGAACGAACCCATATGCAGACAGGACGCAGAGGCCAGGACGTAAAATAATAATCACTTTAATAATCAAAAATAAATAGCTGATGTGGCAGCAAAACTCACAGACAGGATCAGGTCAGAATTATACACAGAAGACAGGAGACAAACCAGGGGCTGTAACAGACGATGCACCGACAATGACTGAAACACAGACCAGAGCTTATATACACACAGACTAGATGATACAAAATACAAACACCTGAAGGACACGTGGGTGGAGCTGATCGGGGTAATTACTGAGAGACACTAGGGCAGGGGTGGGCAATTATTTTTTCCATGGGGCCACATGAAAAACAACAAATATTGTGGAGGGCTGGCACAAATGACTTTTTCATTCAACCTTTATTTGGACAGGTAAATCCCATTGAGCCTCGAGGACTCATTTACAAGAGAGACCTGATTTCAACTTAACTCAATACTGCATAATATTAATAGTATTTCATTATTAAAAGCAGTACATAGCACTGTTTTAACAAGCTGGTAAGAGTATTTGTTATGATTAAGCAACGAAAAAACGAGGTTTCCTTACAAAAAATGTCATTTATTCAATTAAATTTCCCAGTACAATGGTAAACTGTTAACATTTTTACCATTTGTGACGTTATATTAATGATAATTTTCAGTCACATTCACCCCAAAACTCATTTTGAGTTTTATATACTGCTGGAAAAATGTTCTTAGCTTTGTAAATATATCACAATATTGTCTTTGTACTCCAAATATTATGAAACATCATATAATAGTGATCGTCACTGAACTGTGATTTCGAGTCCCGGTTCTTTACGTGCCTACATTTGTAGTCTAAACATCTCATTTGGTGTTTTTCAGTTCTTTGTTCTTGTTTAGTGAGAGAAGTCTAGTCTCTGTTGGGCTTTAACGGAAATGTTAAAGTCAGGTTGAAGGTCTGAGGTGGAGATGTGAAGCAAAGCTGACATCTTCATTGAGAGAGGATCTATATCTGGATTTGGTTAACTTCATTTGTTTACATATGTATTTTGTAATTCCCCTTACGGGGGCCGGTCAGAGTCAACCAAAGGGCCGCATGTGGCCATGGGGCCGTACAATGCCCAGGTCTGCACTAGGGAGTACAGACACAGCGAGACTGACAGAGGGATACCATCCTTACAGTAACTTCCCCCCAAGGATGCCCCCTGGTGTCCCCAGAAAGACCCCCAAAAAACTAGGGTGGGCGGAGGGAGGAACTGCAAGGATGGAGGGCACAAGGAAACACTTGAGTGGGGCCAGGACAAAAAACACACACAGGGAACAAACAAAAAAGATCCAAGTGGTCAACAGATTGTTCCAAGGCAGACCTAGTCCAAAAACCCTAGGGCAGGTCAGGCAAGGAGCCTGGACAAGGCGAGAGACCAAGGTGAGGTGAGGGACCAAAGCGAAGCGAGAGACCAAGGTGAGGCATGGGACCAAGGTGAGGTGTGGGACCAAGGCAAAGCGTGAGACCAAGGTGAGGCGTGGGACCTAGGCAAGGTGAGGGACCAAGGCGAGGCGTGGGACCAAGACGGGGCGTGGGGCCAAGGTGAGGCGTGGGACCAAGGCGAGGAACCTGGACGAGGCGAGGGGACATGAGGGCTCAGATCTTCTGCGGCAGGATCTTTGAAGACGAGTTCTTCTGCTGCAGGTTCAGGAGTTGTCGTGGGACACGAGGTTGTGAAGCTGGGATCTTCTGCGACAGGGTCAGTAGCTGTGGAGCTGGGATCTTCTGCGGCAGGGTCAGGAGCTGTCAAACACAGACCTTCTGACGGCGCAGGACCCTCTGGAGGCGCAGCTGGCGTAGGACCCTCTGGAGACACAGCTGGCGTAGGACCCTCTGGATGCGCAGCTGGTGTAGGACTCTCTGGAGGCGTGGGACCATCGGTTGACATAGCGACCTCGGCGGACCTGGGACCCTCGTGGACGTAGCGACGTTGGTGGACCTGGGACCCTCGGTGGACGTAGCAACGTTGGCAGACCTGGGACCCTCGGTGGACGTAGCAACGTCTGTGGACCTGGGACCCTCGGTGGACATAGCGACGTTGGCGGACCTGGGACCCTCAGTGGATGTTGAGACCTCTGTAGAGACCTCTGAAGTGGCGGCTGAGTCTTCAGCGGCTGAGTCTTCGGCGGCTGAGTCTTTGGCGGCTGAGTCTTCGGAAAGAGTGAAGACCTCAGCGGGTGGAGCGAAGACCTCAGCGGGCGGAACAGGAGCGAGGACCTCAGCGGGCGGAGTGAGGACCTCAGCAGGTGGAGCGAAAACCTCAGCAGGTGGAGCGAAGACCTCAGTGGGCAGAGCAAAGACCTCAGTGGGCAGAGCAGGAGCGAGGACCTCAGCGGGCAGAGTGAGGACCTCAGCGGGCGGAGTGAAGACCTCAGCGGGTGGAGCGAAGACCTCAGCAAAGACCTCAGCAGGCAGAGCAGGAGCGAGGACCTCAGCGGGCGGAGCAAGGACCTCAGTGGGCAGAGCGAGGACCTCAGCAAAGACCTCAGCAGGCAGAGCAGGAGCAGGAACGAGGACCTCAGCGGGCGGAGCGAGGACCTCAGTGAAGACCTCAGCGGGCAGAGCAGGAGAGAGGACCTCAGCGGACGGAGCAGCGGCAAGGACTTCAGCGGATGGATCAACCACGGGGGCTGCGTGCAGCGTGGGGTCCACCTCGGGGGCTGCGTGCAGCATGGGATCCACCTCGGGGGCTGCGTGCAGTGTGGGATCCACCTCAGAGGCTGCGTGCAGTGTGGGATCCACCACGGGGGCTGCATGCAGTGTGGGATCCACCACGGGGGCTGGATCATCTGCGACGGGATCTGGACCTAGCGTGGACGGTGGGTCTACAGAGGCAGGATCTTGCTTTATTTTCAAAGTTTTGAGTCCAGTAAGAAGCTGCTGATATTCAGGATGCTGGATTAAACCAGGTTGGGATAATAGAAACTTTTCGACAAGGGTGAGCACAGTATCTAGAAAGTCCAGGTTATTTTTAGCAGAAAAAAGGAGACTTTGCAGAGTGTGGTTTATTTGAGATAATTCATGGGGTTGGAGCTGAGAAGTCTTGGGGCTAGTTTTGTGAGGAGCTCTATTCAGAGACGAGGGGTCAAGATCTGCCCTCACCGGAAACCTCGGAGGTGAGGTGACGGTACCTGCCCCCATGGAGACACCAGGACCAGGTTCAGGAAGCTCAGTCTCGCCGGACTGAGCAGAAGCAGCTTGGAGCGATGGTGGGTTGTCGGGTTCCGCCCTCACCAGAGTCCTAGGAGGTGAGGCGACGGGACCCGCCCTTGTGGAGGCATCGGGACTGGTTTCCGTTAGCTCAGTCTCGCTGGACCGAGCAGGAGCGGCCCAGAGCAACGGAGAAGCGTCGAACTCTGCCCTCACCAAAATCCTGGTAAGTGAGGCAACAGAATCCGTCTCCACTACCGCGCCAGGAATGTCTTCTGGAAGCTCGGCTCGGTCGGAAACGTGGAAGGTGCCGGAACGAGCGCCATGGACCACTTCCAGGTTCGTCCTCCGGCTCTGCGTCTTCTCCCGACGTCCACCCCGAATAGCCGAACGGAGCTGAGGATGAGGAGGAGCTGTAATCGTGGGTCACGCGGTCTCCCTGTAGCCGGGACCTTCTCTCTTCTTCGAGGACCAGGAGGGGAGAAGGCAGGATTTCCACCTCCTGGCAGTAACTTCTTTGTGCCGGCACGGGTTGGATCTGGAAACCGCCACACCGGAACACGATCTCCTCCATCTGCGTGGGCTCAAGAGAACAGGTAAGCGAGGTCGAGGAATTCTGTCTGCTGGGTTCTGATTTTGATCGGTGCATACTGTCAGGATTTTCAGGCAGAGATGAACAAGAACGAACCCATGTGCAGACAGGACGCAGAGGCCAGGACGTAAAATAATAATCACTTTAATAATCAAAAATAAATAGCTGACATGGCAGCAAAACTCACAGACAGGATCAGGTCAGAATTATACACAGAGCACAGGAGACAAACCAGGGGCTGTAATAGACGATGCTCCGACAATGACTGAAACACAGACCAGAGCTTATATACACACAGACTAGATGAGACAAAATACAAACACCTGGAGGACATGCGGGTGGAGCTGATCGGGGTAATTACTGAGAGACACTAGGAAGTACAGACACAGTGAGACTGACAGAGGGATACCATCCTTACAAGGGGTGCTATTATAGTTGGTAAGCAGGTGCAAAATACAGCCTTCATTGTGCATGTTGATAATGCTGGGCATTGTGTTATAGTGGTAGGGAAGTTTTACGTGCTGCAAGTGATTTTGGTTTCAGTATATGCTCCCAACTGATCTCAGTTGTGATTACATTGTTAGTAACCTTTGCTCAAATATACAGAATATGTCAACACATAATCTTATAATTGGCGGTGACACAAATTGTGTGCTTTCATCTCTTGATCGTAGTTCAATGGGGAAAACTAAGTCCACTCAACTAATCAACTCATTCCTTGAATCATATGGTGAAGCTGATGTATGGCATTTCAAGACCATACTCATTCTTTTCCCCAGTCCATAAGACCTACTCTAAAATAATTTCTTTCTTGATAAACAAATTAAGCCTTTGGTGAAGGAATGTGATTATGGGGCCATGGTTATCTCAGACCATGGTCCACTTATTATTAAATTATTTATCCCAGTCACAAAATCTGTATTTCGTCCTTGGCGGTTCAACCCCTTACTTTTATCTGAGGAAGACTTTGCCAAATTTTTTACAATTTTTCTTTGAAGTTAACCAAACACGAGAAATGCCACTCTGTACTGTCTGCACAGCAAAATCTGTAGTGTTGTTTTTTTAGTGTTAATAATTTTGAGTTGATGGGTGTTGATTTGAGAAATAACACTTGTGGTGATCAGAAAGCTCTGTGAGCAGTGTCATTCAGTTAAATGTTAACTCCTGTGACTGAGTTAGGTTCACTCTAGGTGGAGTTGATAAATGTTTTTTAAGTTGTGACTGATCTTATTATTGTGCTAATTCCTATGGTGCTGGGAAGTTGCTTATTTTTAAAATTAAAATAAATATAAAGAAAAATGTTGCTTTTCTTTATTCAACTTGCTCGCTGTTGCTGGTCAACACATTTGAACATATCATGTAACTGTAAAGAGTGTGTTGTGTGTGTTGACTTTCTGTAGCCTAGCAGGTGACTACAAGAATTTTCAGATTTGGTGACTTGCATGTTAGGCTTGTAAACACAGAATGCACTTATAATGTTTTGTAAAGCCAAACAATGAATTTGAACACATTAGTGAAAGGAAATAACACAATTTTAGTGTTAAAAATATGTTTCATAAAATAACACAATGTATGTTAAAAAATTCATTCACCCTTTATTTAGACAGGTTAATCCCATTGAGCCTCAAGGACTCATTTACAATTAGAGAACTGATTTAAACACACACAAAAGGAGGAGTGGTGGTGCAGAGGCTAGAGAGGGTGGGCCTGTGATCAAAGAGTCTCCAGCCAACCCATGTTCAAGTCCCAGACCAGCAACATCAAAATGTGGGTGGGAAAGGTGCAACACCCACCCTGGGCCCATGAGCAAGGCCCTCAGCAACCCCAGATGGCAACTCCACCGCACACGTGCGCACCCACACACGCAATGGGAAAAATGCAGAGAATTAATTTCCCAATTGAGAATTGATAGAGTACAATAAATAAAAAAATAACACAATTTTAGTTATAAAAGTACTTAATTGCATCATAAAATAACAATTATATTAAAAAATTAACACAGTGAACGGGAATAACACTATTTTGAATTAAAAGTGCCTTTAAGTGGTGTCATAAAACAACATTAAGGGTGTCAAATATTTAACACTATTAAAGAGTTAAAATATAAACACTTTTCAAAGTGTACTTTTAACTCAGAATCTGTGAGAATTATATAAATTCAGAAAAAGTGTCAAATTTAACACTCTGTGAGTTGAATTAACACTCCTGTTTTTGCTGTGTGGGAGGCATTAAAGGTCTACCTGAGGGGTCAAATAATTTCTTACTGTGCAAACAAAAAAGAAAAAAGAAGGGGGTAGTATGGCTAAGACAATTAACGGCTGAGATACAGTTAGACAGAGAATATAGCCACTACCCTTCATGGAATCTAATGAAAAAATGTTTGTTAACTCAAACTGAATTTAATACTTTGTCTACTCCGCAGGCAGAGTATTTCTCTAAATCTAGACAGGGTTACTATGAATATAGTGAAAAGGCAGGACGCTTGCTCGCACATCAGTTGCGGCAATGGTCAGCCAACCAAATTATTACAGCAATAAACAATAAACAGGGAGCTGCATGCCACAACAATGCTGAAATTAATGCATGTTTTAGTAAATTTTACCAGTCATTGTATACGACTGAGTCATTAGCTAACATATCGGACATGGAGAACATTTTTGGAGATCTTGAACTTCAGTGAATCCTGATCTCACTAAGATCTTGGAGAGGGAGTTCTCTACAGATGAGATAAACTCAACGATGATATTATATGGTATGATATTATATGATGTGATATGATACGATATGATATATTATATATGATATCATATCATATCATATGGTATCATATGATATATGATATACGATGTGATATGATACGATGAGTCCAGCTACAGGCAGGAGGTGGAACACCTGGAGTGCTGGTACAGGAGGAACAATATTCACATCAATGTGAAGAAGATGAAGGAGAGGATGTCGTGGACTTCAGAGAGAACAAACACACCCACATCCCCCCCCCCCACACACACACACCCATACAGGAGGATCTGTAGCAGAGGTGGTCTCCAGCTACAAGTACATGGGTGTGCACCTGAACAACAAACTCAGCTGGGGCAAGAACACTACCTGCCTGATCAAGAAAGCTCATCAGAGACTCTACTTCCTCAGGCGGCTGAGGCGAGTTGGACTGGGAAGCTCAGTCCTCACCTCCTTCTACAGGTGTGCAGTGGAGAGCATCCTGTGCTCCAGCATCAATGTGTGGCATGGAGGCTGCACAACTGCAGAAAGAAAAGCTTTGCAGAGAGTGGTGAAGGCTGCACAGAAGACTGTTGGAGTCAGTCTCCCCTCCTTCACAGACATCTACACCTCCAGATGCAGGAAGAGGGCCACCTGCATCACGAAGGACCCCGTTCACCCAGCACACTCACTTTTTGCCCCGCTTCCCTTGGGTAGAAGGTTAAGGAACATTAAGTGCAGAATCACTAGACTGAGGAACAGCTTCTACCCTGAAGCTGTTAGACTCACAAATCCCTAATCAGGATTATCACTGTGAAAAAAATTAACTGTAATGCCACTTGATTGTTAATATGTGCTGCTGACTATCCATGCTGCTGATCTCATGCTGCTGATTTATTTCAAGCTGCTGTATTCATTTGTACTCCTCTGCTCACACAGACTCATGTTTGTGCTGCTGTTGTTCAGTGTATTGTATTTGCACTATTGTTTAGCATATTCTTACTGTAGTTTAGCATATTTCTTAGTTTTTATCTTTGATCTTATTATTGTTTTTCTTTTACAATTCATACTTTTGTTGGCTGTAACTGGGACCCTGTGTACACAATTTTTTTCCTCCAAATGTACCACATGTGATGCGAATGACAATAAAGAACCTTGATATGCAAAATGGGAAATCCCCTTATGACCAGATGGCTTCCCATCTGAGTTTTTAAAGAAATTCTCAAATCTACTCTCACCCTTATTAAGGTCTGTGTTTGAGGAGCTGTTGCACAGACATTGCCGCTGTCCATGTGTCAAGCTGTTATCTCACTGATATCTAAGAAAGACAAATATCCTCAAAATTGTGGCTCATATAGACCTATCTTGCTTCTAAATACTGGTGTAAAAATTTTTGCAAAGATCCTGGCAAAACCACTTGAGCTGGTGGTACCCACAATCGTCTTGCCTTACCAGACAGGGTTTATTAAAAACCATCTGGCTTTTTTCAATGTTAGGCAGCTGCTTGATGTGTTGTACACTCCTAGTTCACCGGAACACACCTGTGATGAAGTCATTATTTCATTAGATGCAGAGAAAGCATTTCACTGGGTGGAGCGGGACTACCTCTTCGAGACTTTAAAGTTATTTTAATTTGGTCCCAAATTTATATAATGGGTGAGGCTGATATATACGTCCCCAATGGCGGCGGTCCGAACTAACTGTAACATCTTTCTATTTCGAACAGCAGCGGGGAATGAGACAGTGGTGCCCGCTTTCACCACTTCTTGTTGCGTTGGCGATAGAACCATTGGCTGTAACTTTGCAGTAGAAGTCCATCATTAAGGGGATAAATCGACTAGGTACAGAACACAAAGTTTTTTTTTATATGTGGACAACATGCTTTTGTATATATCAGACCCCTTGCCAGTATCTCTGAATTATTTACTTTGCTTAAAAAATTTGGGAAAATATCTGACTATAAGGTCAACCTTCAAAAGAGCAAACTGATGCCTGTGACCTCCATAGAAAAGAAAATCTTGAACACCGTACCCTTTAAAATTACTTTAAAAAAATTAAGTACCTTGGTATCTGGGTAACTCGAGATCATCAGAACCTCTATAAAACCAATTATCTACCTCTCATGGCAAACCTTAAACAGGACATTGCTAGATGGCAATTCCTACCTGACACTCTAGGGGACAGAATAAACTCTGTAAAAATGAATATCCTACCTAAATTACTATACCTGTTTCAGAATCTGCCAATCTTCCTTACTAAAATTTTCTTTACCAATCAAAACAGCCAGATATCAGTATTTATTTGGAATAAAAGCATCCACGGATTGCCTATAGGGTCTTACATCTGCCCTGCAGACTTACAGGCATGTCACTTCCTAACTTCATGCACTATTATTGGGCAGCTAATATCAGAGCTCTTCTGTTTTGGGTGGGTAGGGACACCCCTTCTCCTCATTGGTTGGCCTTGGAAAGGGCCTCATTTATATCCAGTTTTCCTTCTGTGTTACTCTGCTCTCAGCTGCCCTTTAAACAATCAATATCAACCTACACTTCTAACCCAATTGTGACCTGGGCAGTTATGATTTGAACTCAGCTCAGGAGGGCATTTAACTCTACAGAGTTACTGTTTTTGGCACGTGTCAAATAATCACATGTTTGCTACCTCAGTAGCTGATACAGCTTTTGACACCTGGGTCTTGAGGGGAGTGCATTCACTGTGTGATCTCTATGTTGATGGTAGATTTGCCTCTTTTTAACAGCTGTTACAGAAGTTTAACATTCACAAGTCACTGTTTTTTAGATATCTGCAGCTGAGACATCTTGTGAGATCTAACTCTGACAGTTTTCCTTTATACCCCTTTTAACATTTTGTGGCTAAGATTTTGGAGCGCAGGTCTGATACCAAGGGGGCCCTTAGCAAAACGTATACACTGCTCAGTTCATACAATGAGTCCAGTTTGGACTCCCTTAAACTGAAATGGGAAGC
This sequence comes from Nematolebias whitei, assembly GCF_014905685.2. Classification (NCBI taxonomy): domain Eukaryota; kingdom Metazoa; phylum Chordata; class Actinopteri; order Cyprinodontiformes; family Rivulidae; genus Nematolebias; species Nematolebias whitei. The sequence continues at coordinate 42,529,322 of NC_056505.1, read as the reverse complement.
AGACTTGGAGGAACCCATATCAGACTCTGCCTGAGACATACTGTAATCCAATTCAAGGTAGTGCACAGGCTGCACTGGTCCAAAGACAAGCCATACAAGATCAAGTCTGATCTGGACCCTGCATGCAATCGCTGCAAACAAACTCCAGCTACACTAATGCATACATTTGGCCATGTCCCAAACTGCAAACTTTTTGGCAATCTATATATGACACCTTCTCTGGAATATGTGGCAAAACTGCATATGTACATTGGATAAGAAAGGTGATGTACCATATCCATCTGGAAAAGAATCAAATACCGTGAAGGGTTCTGTAGAAAGATTCTGGGACACCGGGCAGCCCTTTATGTCATTTGTTGAGAACCTGTGTGTAGTTTGTGTATGTCTGACTGGTCCGGTGTGGGAAGGCTGGGGTGGGAGGGGGTTTTGTTACGTGTTCTTTTGTTTGGTGTTCTTTTGTTGTGTTCTTCTGTTTTCTTTGTGTAAAAAGCAAAAAAAAAAAATCAATAGGCTGTTAAAAAAAATAATCTGTCTAGAGGACCTGACTTAACTTTATTAAGATTTACTTAATAATTTTCTAATTAATTAATTAATAATTCCCTCTTGTTGTTCATCCCACTAGTCTTTCTGACTTTCCCCATGTAAACAATAAAGTGACGACAGGTTTGATACTACCAGAAGATTTACATATTTTACACCTTCAAGGCCTTCATGACTGATTAACTTAACTGGTATTAAGCATGTGACAAGTTCTTTAACAATCATTGACTGTTGAGTTAATTTAGGAAAGTATGATTGCATTCATTGTTGAAGTTAAAGTAATAATAGTGTTTTCTTTACTTTTTTTGTTTGATTAGTTTAAACTTTGAGTTATAAAACAGAAGGGTCTGAAGTAGAATCCTCCCCCACTTCGACTTGTGTAAACTCAAGACAAAAATGGAATTTTGAAAAACTCATTGGCTGATCACAACTAAGGTTCCCACCTTTATTTAAATACAATTGCTTTGATTGGATAAACCATTACAAACGCTCTCTGAAATTTTAAAAGTGAGCCGCATGCTCGTTTTCACTCTCTTACATTCTGCTTCATGTTTTTGCTCTTTTGTTCCACTTCTTTCCTTTTTTTTTTCCAAGTTTTATGCTTCATGTACTCTTCACATCTTCACTCTTGTTTATTAGAAAATTTTGTTCATTCATAAAGTTTTTTTATTTGATCCAGTCTCCTTGTTGTTTGAGACAATTTTCTAAGTAACCTGCCAACCAGAAACACTGGTTTGATTTAATGTAGTAAAGTAAAGTCAGACCGAACTTCTCCAGTAACTCCGGGAGTTTGTAAGTAGTTCCTCCGGCAGAGACTTCCTGACTTCATCACCAGTTCCATCCAGTCATATCACCATGGAGAGACCCGCGTTTACTGCTGGAACCAGAGCTGAAAAACTCCAGCCGAAGCTAAGAAGTTCCCAGAGGAACTCAGTCCTTTTAGAACCCTTTCAACACTTCATGACTCACATGACTTACCAGTACTGCTGCAGGACCACTTCAAGATTACTGAAGACTGGTGAGAGTACTACTGTACTTTCACCATTCCTTTTCACTCTGTACACCTCAGATTCCCAGTACAACACAGACTCCTGCCATCTGCAGAAATATTCAGATGATTCTGCAGTTATGGTTTTAACTGCATATTTTTAATTGATTTAGCCTTGGTTTTAAAGTTTTTAAAGTTTTTTAATCACATTTTTATTTTGTTTTTATAAGCCAGATGTCAAAGACAAATCTCAATTTCATTGAATGTTATGGACAATAAAGTTGAATTGATTGATTGATTGATTGATTGATTGATTGATTGATTGATTGATTGATCAGAGATGGACAAGAAGCTGAGAACAGGGAACTGGTGGACTGCTTTGTGGCATGGTGTGAAAACAATCATCTCATCTTGAATGTGAACAAAACAAAGGAGATGATTGCAGATTTCAGGAGAAACAAGAAAGGGCCAAACACCATTTCCATCATGGGAGAAGAAGGTGGTAGAGAAGTGCAAATACCTTGGGGTCCACCTGAACAACAGACTGGACTGGAGATGTAACAGTGAAGCCATCTACAAGAAGGGACAGAGCAGACTGAGGAAGCTTAAGCCCTTCAGTGTTTGCAGCAAGATGCTGCATATCTTCTATAAGTCTGTTGTAGAGAGTGTTATCTATTCTGCCATCACCTGCTGGAGTGACAGCACCAGAGCAAGCGGCTTAAACTCAACAACCTAATAAAGAAGGCTGGCTCAGTTCTGGGGACTCCTCTAAAACCTTTGTAGATGATTGTACAAAGAAGGATTCTTCATAAAATGAAGACAACCCTAAACACCCTCTTCATCAGACTGTCATACAACAACAGAGCATCTTCAGTCAGAGGCTTCTTCAGATCCACTGCAAGTCAAGATCCTTCCTGCCCACAGCCATCGTTATCTAGACCAACTCTTTAATGAAACCAAGATGATGAGTTACATCATTTAATTTACCTTTGGGATGAATAAAGTATTTTTAATTTAATTGAATGGAATTAAAGACATCTCCCAGTAGGCTGAGAGCTTCTTAACAAAGCTGTATTTTCTTCTAGTCCCTTTGAAGTCATAAAATAAGTATTGTACTCTGATCTATCTATAATATGAACTTCTGTGGCTTTGTCTGTTTAGCTGTCTTTGATAAGTTTCAAATTTTGAACTTTTCGTTTAATTTCATTTTATTTGTTAATTTCAGTTAAACCTGCCCCTCAACTCATAACAGACCAAAGCTCTTAATTTTTGCCTCAACGTCCCACTTTGTTTTATTCATAAATATCACGTTTATTTTATTTCAAGATTACATTTTTTACTATTTTTACTATTTGTCATACTTGTTATTATATGATTATATCTCAATAAATGTCACATAAACAGGGTCAAATTTAATTAATTTCTGTGTGTGTTTTAATGTAATTATGATATTTCTCTGAAGAAAAAAACTCAAGGTTTGGGGTGATTTATTGAGACTGATAATCCTTTTTTTTTTTTTTTTTTTTTAGCTCAGTTTAAGTGTAGAAACATTGTGAAGTGTTTCAATGAACTTATCATCATCGCTCAATTTTTTATTTTTTTTTTAAAAGAGAGAAGAAAGAAGAATAATTAAATAATAAAAGAGAAATAGATAAAACGAGAGACCACCACGACAAAACAACATGCACAGCACAATGCCACCCACAATATCACCATGAAACATTCGACATTGCACAAGGAATCATCTAGCTTCCACCACTACCCAACCTAGCGTGCATCTGTCACAGCACCTGAATCCAAACACCCGCGCAAGCACGCCTGCCACCACCAGATTTCTCCAAAAGAATGCCCAATAGTGGACGCGGGGGCCCACAGACCCGTCCCCCAGGACACAATGGCAACATAGGGAGGACCGGAGCCACAGACACACAGCGGCCCACAGGCCCGGAGCCCCAGGAGTCTCCCAACAGGGAGAACCGCACCCCCCCAGAGAGGAGCAGAGGAAAGAACCGGGTGACCCCAGCCACCACAATGCAGAGCCTCCAGGAAGCTGCAGCGACGAGCCCACAGGTCCGGCCGGCGACCCATTCCCCCCCCCCCCAGTAGATCCGGCCATGGACACCGAGCCCCAAGCCCCGAGGCCATACCACCCCCCGGCAGAGCCCCGACAGAGCCAGGGCACCCAGGCCCCGCCAGGCAGCAACCAGGGCAGACCGACGTGCACCCCACCACCCAGCCCAGACACCGAGAGCCACCAATGCACCGACGGCAAGGGGGTCCCCCGCCAAAGGGGGGCACGACCGGGGGGAGTGGGCCCCACACCAAATGTGGGGCCAAAATTGATCCAAGAGAGGGGTACCACCAAAAACCCAACCTGAGCAACCAACAGGCACACACAGATAGCATGCACCATCTACCTGACAGCGACCACAGGCCGGCCCCAGCCCAAAGGGCAGAGCAGCAGGGAGCCGCAGCTGAGGAGGGCCGGCCCCCACATCAAGAGCCCCGCACCATAGGCCCGGAGACGCCCCAGCACGCCACCTATGCACCCCCCCACACACACAGCACCCCCACCGCAAATGCCACACAGGAAGACCAGCCAGTGCCCCGATGAGGCGAAGCCACGCCCCCAACCGCCGCCCTACACCACCAATGACCACACGTTCACTACCATAGCCGACCCCCCGCCGAAAGCCGGCAGCCACCCCGGTCAAAGTGCCGGCCATCGCAACCAGGAACCTAGATTAAAAGAATCGGAACAGCCCAGGAGGAACCAAAGCACCGGCCCCATCACTGACCGCCCCCAAGGCCCAAAGCCCACCCACAGCCCAGACCCCAACAATGTGCCCCCCTCCCCCTCCATCCCAGACCCCTAGTGTCACACGGAGAAAGGAGGTGTTTGTGAAAAAATAAATAAAGACTGATAATCCTATAAATTATAGATATATAGTTTTCCCTCTTTTTGAGAGTGGTTCCCCAAGGTTTGATAAATTATTAATTAGTAATAATTCATAATTTATATATTCTATAATCTACTCCTACAAGAGCATGATGGGAAATATGAGTACTTTGAGTCGCTACTCAAAGTGAATGAGTGAATGAGTGAACAAAATGAAAGGAGAAAAGAGTAGTGGTCATAAAAACTGTAAAACTAAGAAGTGGGGGTGAAGTTTAAAAAGCTTTACAGAGGAAGAAGAAGGGGAAAGCAGCAGGACCAGATGACATACCATTGGAGATTTGGAAATGTCTCGGAGACTCCGCGGAGGTTCGCGTGTAGTCAAGGTAGACTCAACGCGGACTCGAAAAGGACGTCTGCCGGCCATATCCACGTAAAGATCAATTTTTATGACCGTGTATGCGTACTCAGTGTCGCACAATAAACTGCCCGGCAATAGATTGTTTTGTATGTGACACCAACTGCTCTCTGTGTTCTGAGCAACCAGTCGCAAGTATGTGCAGTGCGACTGCCACTCTCTGTGCAGTGCTCACAGGTGTGTGGTGGCTGCTCTGGTGGTGAAGAAATTAGGCTAAGCACCCAAGTAGCTCATTGAATTTGCTAGAATCCATTCGAAAATATTCTAAATGTTTCTCGCTGTCCATTGTCTTCATGTCCCACCTTATTTTCTTTTGTTTTTTTGCCAAGAGGAAAGTGATCACTTCCTCCTCATCTGTTAACACTGAAATTGTGAGAAATGAAGGAATTTGTCACTAGAGAATTAAAATCTGCACGCTCGAGTATGAAGTCTCAACCATCTGCAGACAGTCCACGTGTAGTCGCGCGGCTCACGGAGTACGCACAGTACACCTGAGTATGTTGTGGCCTTAATGAAAGGTGACTATTTGTGACCAGCAATATGGTTTCATGCCAGGCACCACAGGCACCACAGATGCCATCTTTGCCTTGAAGATGCTGATGGAGAAGTACAGAGAGGGTCAGAAAGAACTTCGTTGTGGATTTAGGGACACAGAGCTGTCCTCCAAAATGAAAGGTGAAGGCATTTGCTTTTACGTCTATGGTGGCTGGAGTTCTGGTTTGACAGTAATCCCGTAACTCTATTCCTGGACCTGAAAAGCCTTTTCTTCCACTGTGAGTTAATTACATTCATCCTGGTCATGTGTACATTTTGCCACACCAACCACCATTTAACACTTTCCATCAGATCCTGGGCATGGAGCAGACCGATATAATTTTGAGTAGCTATGTGAAAATTTTCATAAAAAATAAAATAGCAACAGGGCCCCAAAGCAAAGTCCTTGTATAGGCAAATGTACTTGTAAATCAACAATTATGATACTTTTTTAAAACACAATCATGGTTCATCATAATTTGTGGGTGCTCAAAGGACAAAAAAACCTGCACATTTCAGAGGTCTACTGGATAATGTTTACATATAACATTGTGATCTGTGGTGAGAGCAGTGAACAGGTGGTTGAGAACTTGGAGAGGTGCAGGTATGTACTTGAAAGAAGAGGAATGAAAGTCAGCCATAGTAAGACAGAGTACATGTGTGTGAATGAGAGGGAGGCCGGTGGACCAGTGAGGCTACAAGGAGCAGAGGTTACAAACATGCAGGACTTCAAGTACTTGGGGTCCACTGTTCAAGAAAATGGGGAGTGCAGAGAGAGGCCAGACTGAGAAGGTTTGGACATGTCCAGAGGAAGGATAGTGGGTATATTAGTAGAAGGATGTTAGCAATGCAGCTGTCAGAAAAAAGACAAAGAGGAGATTCAATATATGGATGCAGTTAGAGAGGACATTGAGGTAGTTGGAGTGGGGACAGAGGATGCAGAGGACAAAGTGAAATGGAGGAGGATGGCTTGCTGTGGAGACCTCTGAAAAGGGAACAGCTGAAAGAAGAAGATAATTTAAAAGGGCTGTTTTAAAACTTACGTTGGCCAGCCCTCCCCTGTGGAGACAGTGAAAAGAGTCAGGAACGCCCACAGCACATTGTCATAATGGAACTCGTATTTTTTCCACTCTCTGGGCATTGCTGCCACCTCATCTTTGTCGTAGTCTAGGAATTGTCCTCTGGAAGACATGAAGTAATGTCTGACATTAGATTGGTACGTCTCAGCATTTGACACTTGACAGTTTTAACAATTCTGAGAAAAGTGATGGGAATGCTGGAAGGTTTAGACCGACTTGCAGTCCTTTTCCAAGGTTTTGGACTCATCGGTGCAATAAAAGAATTTCCCCTTGAACAGCTGAACTGCAATAACAGCAAAAATGAACATGAAGAGGATGTAAACGATGAGGATGTTCAGCACGTTCTTCAAAGAGTTGACCACACAGTCAAACACCGCCTGAGAACACAGAAAATACACATTTTACACATATCAGCATAGTACTCAAAGGCATATGCAATACAGTCTGCTAAAAAGTATTATGCGTGTCTTTCTTAAGTACATTTGTGTGTAAGTATCCAAGCTCTGAAATAGGAAACATTAGGAACATTCTGTTGAGTAGGCAGTATTCAGAATAAATACTTTCTAACAAAACTTTCGAATATTGAGAAAATAACATGACTGTAATTCTGCTGGATTGATGTAAACTCCTGTTTAATGCCTTTTTAATCATTAACAGTATGCCTAATTCATGATGTACTTAATGTACAATTCCACAAAATAAATAAATAAATAGGAAAGAAAAGAAAAAAAACAGAGGAACTGTTGGAGATTAAAAAAACTTCTAAACCTCCAAAAATTTAGATCCAAAGTTGTTTTGTCAAAAACTGTTTCTATTTTAGAGGTCAAAATATGGCCATGTCATTAAAATAACACTTGTGTTCTTGCAGCAATAATCATAACAAATCAAACTAAATTGATGAACCACAAAAATGTTAAATCTTGTCATCTGGACTGGGGGGGGGGGGGGGGGGCGGGGACAGAGTGCCAGC
>NC_056505.1:42476733-42521797 GCF_014905685.2 Nematolebias whitei | reverse complement strand
AAATAGCACCTCCTTGAGGTGTTTCAAGCCAGCCTGCCGGTGAGTTACCAGAAATTGGCTTTACACGTGCAAAAAGGGACCATCTGTCTAAACAATCATCAGTGCATAACAATCAATTGTTATAGGCAAGATGTTCACTTACTACTCACCGAACCAGCCTGAGGACAACCTGGCCAAAATGGTTAAAAAAAGTATTTTTAATCTCAGACATCCAGGTAAATAAATGACAAAAAAAGTTACATCATGTCATCTGGACAGATTCTTATTGAGAGAAACGCTTCGTCTTTCATCCAAAATACTTCATCAGTCTGAGGCCTGCCACCAATATCTGTCTTATAAATAGCACCTCATTGAGGTGTTTCAAGTCAGCCTGCTGTGGAATTACCAGAAACTGGCTTTACACATGAAAAAAGGGACTATCTGCCCAAAAATAGAAAAGGATCATCAGTGCATGACAATCAAATGTAAAATAATTTTTTTAACCATTTTGGCCAGGTTGTCATCAGGCTGGTTTGGTCAGTAGCAAGTTGGCAATCTTACCTATAACAACTGATTGTTATGCACAGATGATTGACTGTTTAGACTGATGGTCCTCATATATGCATGTGTAAAGCCAGTTACTGGGAACTCCACAGCAGGCTGGCTTGAAACACCCCAATAAGGTGCTATTTGATTCCATTGATTCCAAGATGGCGCCCGAGCTGGTGGCTTGCCGTTCACCTCTGTCCACTCTGTTTCTTTTTTTGCTATTTTTATCATTTTTCTTCAATAAGATCAGCTCACTACTGGTGTATGATCGCCAGCAACTGCTCAATCTACAATTTTCCACCACTTATCTCACCTCCTATGAACATTTTGATCGGGGTTCTGGGCCCCCACCTCCGCTGCTTGGGAACGTACCTGGGTATCTCCAGCGCGCGGCATTCGTGCCTGCACGAAAGCATCACTCTCGTCGCCGTGGGAGACGTGCTGGCCGCCTCGTGAGGCTCAAAGCTAGCCTCGCTCGTTCCTCAGCTACAGCTGTCCACCGGAATGAGGTTTCTCCACCTGGATGCTTCGCGGAGTCCTGCCTGCTGCAGAACATTGGGTCGGAGGCGTGCAGTGAGCCCAGCTGCGGTGTTTCCAACCGTATCCAGCAAACCGAAACCAACCCGGGTCCAACAGCTGTACCATCTGCTGCCCCATCTGATCGTACCAACGACCCTGCTGTGTCCGGCGGCTCCTGGATTCCGGCTGTTCGTCCCGGCTGCACTTTCTCCGGCCGGAGGAGGCGAGGACCCGACGTAAACAAACCGAAACCGCTGATCTGTGCCCCCCCCTCAACTTCTCCCTCAGCTGCTGACCCAACAAGGTTTGCTCTCCTCAATGTGAGGTCTTTAACAAACAAAACCTTCATCATGAACGACTTTTTCTGCACAAATAATCTGGATTTCATGTTTCTGACGGAGACTTGGCTTCCTCCGGGTGAGTCAAGTGTGTTTTCTGAACTGGTGCCTGCTGATTGTACTTTTCTTAATTGCCCGAGGTCATCTGGAAGAGGTGGAGGAGTGTTGGCTGTTTTTAAGAAAATCTGGAAATGCAGACTGTTACAGACACCATCTTTTCAGACCTTTGAACTGCTGCATTTTGAACTGGGCCGCTCCAACCCCATGTTGATTGCGGTGCTTTATCGACTGCCCAAATCCTCCACAGGCTTCATCAGTGAAGTCTGTCTTTCTCACTGCAATACTGTTAAAATACGACCGTGTGCTGATTCTAGGGGACTTCAATGTGCACGTCTGTTGCCCTGAAAAGCCTTTGGTTCAGGACTTTTTAGATCTGATCCACTCTTTAAACCTGGTGCAAAATGTTGTCGGTCCCACACACCATCAGGGTCACACTCTTGATATTGTTCTGTCTTGTGGTGTCTCTGTGCTAAATCTGGAAATTGGGGATGCTGTCATGTCTGATCTCAAACCAATCTCATTTGTAATACCTCTTGCTCGTGTCTCTAAATCTCCCGCTCCACCCAGGACCTGTCGTATATTTAACCCTTCAACTGCTGCTCGTTTTTCCTCTGCCTTTATTACCACTGCTGCTACAACACCTGAAACCTCTGCCTGTGTCGGTGCTCAGGAGCTGCTTAGTAACCACAATGTGACCTGCACTAAGATCTTGGATCTGGTGGCCCCACTAAAAGTCAGGAAACCAAAGAGAGCCCAGTACCCATGGATGAATGAGACCACCAGGGCAGCGAGACGCCTGTGCAGGAGAGCTGAGCGCAAGTGGAAAAAGGACCATCTCCAGGTTTCCTTCATTTTGCTCAAAACCTGTTTAAAAAATTACCAGAACACTGTCAAATCTGAAAAAAAACAAATATTTCTCCCAACTCATCAACTCAAATAGACACAACCCCCGCGCCCTATTCACAACAGTAAATTCCATTCTAAATGTCCCTTCGTATTCATGTATGGAGGCCTCTGTTGACACCTGCAATGACTTCACTAAATTCTTTGTTAACAAAGTGGAGTTGATCAGGGCCTCCATCCCCCGCTCCTTAGTCGACCCATCAGCTTTTGTTTCGTGTTCTGCTACTTCAGGCAATTCAAACCAATCACACTCCCATTGTTAAACAAAGTTGCTGGTCACATGAAGCCATCAGGATCACCATTGGACCCCATCCCAGCAGCATTGTTCAAACAGGTTCTACCAGCGATTGGGCCTGCTGTTCTAACAATACTAAACAGTAGTATTGCTACAAGCGTTGTCCCAGAGGCGTTCAAACATGCAGTAGTCACACCGTTAATTAAGAAAACTGGTCTTGACCCTTCAGCCTGCTCAAATTACAGGCCAATCTCAAAACTCCCCTTTCTGTCCAAAATCCTGGAAAAAGTAGTTTTTACTCAGTTAAATCAGTTTTTAACTGAGAACAAAATCTTTGAGGTCTTTCAGTCTGGTTTCAAGCAGCTCCACAGCACCGAAACAGCTTTGGTTAGGGTTTGTAATGACATTTTAACAGCAAATGGTTCTGGCCATTTTGTGGCTCTTGTACTCCTCGATCTTACTGCCGCTTTCGATACTGTTGACCACAGTATCCTCATCTCTCGGCTTGAACACTGGGTTGGGATTACAGGTGCTGCATTAGACTGGTTCCGCTCATACCTCTCTGACAGGAGTTTTTGTGTGAAGGTGGGTAAAAATCTATCCACTTCAATGCCTCTTTCCTGCGGTGTCCCGCAGGGCTCGATTCTCGGACCCCTTCTATTTTCACTCTATCTGCTTCCGCTGGGGTCGATCCTGAGAAAACATGGTATTCCATTCCATTGCTACGCCAATGACTGTCAGATCTACCTGCCACTGAAACCAGCCAGTGCTTGTTCCGTCCACCCTCTCCTCAAATGTCTGGATGACATTAAGACATGGATGGCTTCAAATTTTCTAAGTTTTAACGACCAGAAGACTGAAGTCATTGTCTTTAGCCCTAGCTCAGCTGCCGCCTCTTATCCTGTGAACCTGGACTCCCTTCAGCCTTATCTGAAGCACTCTGTTAAAAACCTTGGAGTGGTTTTTGACTCGGATTTTAAGTTCGACAAACAGATCAGTTCAGTTCTGCAGAGAAGCTTCTTCCAACTGCGGCAGGTAGCTAAGCTCAAGCCAGTGCTGTCTAGACCCGACCTTGAGACACTAGTCCATGCATTCATCACAACCCGCCTGGACTATTGTAATTCACTGTATGCTGGGGTCAGCCAGGCCTCTATCTCACGGCTACAGCTCGTCCAGAATGCTGCAGCTCGGCTCTTAACCGGTACACCGAGGTATGAGCACATCACACCAGTTCTATCCTCCCTACACTGGCTTCCTGTGAGAACTAGGATTGATTTCAAAATTCTCCTCCTGACCTATAAGTGCCTAAATGGCCTTGCACCCATCTACCTCTCTGACCTACTGGAACCATATGTTCCCTCTCGGGCTCTGAGATCATCCGATCAGCTGCTTTTGGTTGTTCAAAAAACACGACTGAAGCTCCGAGGAGATCGGGTGTTTTCAGTCATGGGTCCCAAACTGTGGAACAACCTACCCCCCAACATTAAGCATGCCACCTCCCTTCCTGTGTTCAAGTCCCTGCTAAAAACATATCTGTTCTCTCTGGCGTTTCATACTGTGTGAGTTGATTTAGTATATCTTGTTCCATGTCTTCATTTTAATGCTGTTGTTTTAATTTTTTAAGGTATATTCTTACTGCTTTTTATTTCTCAGTGTTACCCTTAGTGTTAAGCACTTTGATAACAGTCTATCTGTTTTAAATTGTGCTCTATAAATAAATATGACTTGACTTGACTTGACTATTTATATGACAGACCTTGGTGGCAGACCTCAAACTGATGAAGTCTTTCAGATGAAAGATGAAACGTTTCTTCCAAGAAGAATCTGTCCAGATGACACAATTTAACTTTTTTTGGTGATTTATTTATCTAAATGACTGAACTTACTTACTTTTAAATTGATGAACATAAATCAGGAAATGTTAGCTAAATGGAACCTTTAGTTTTGGCAGACGTTTGATGGTCTTCAGAGGCCTGAGAACTCGTAGGACCCTCAGGGACTTGATTGTGCTGATATCTTTGCCTTTAGTCCCCCTGAAAACAGCAAGCTCAGTTAAATTCCAGAGACAACACACAGAGTTCATTCTTCAGTAAACGTTCTGGAACTACTTGTCAGATTTAATTATACAACAACAGTCAGTAAACTTGAAGTGAATAAATCTGAAATGTGGCGGGATGTGAAATGAATGTTCAGATCAGCTGTGTGGAAAAAATACAAATGTACACAAAGATTTCAATCATAATAACACATGGGGAACTGGACATGCCTTTGTGTCAGATGAAGGGATTTCTACAAGATGGTGACATAGAATCATATTACCTAGAGGCTGAATCCAATGTTCAGGTTGGGATCTACGAGTCATTTGGAAGGTTAGCTGGGTATAGGCTCAATCACGATGTGTTAACTGAACATAAACTCACTTGAATGCATATTCAAAGCAGGGAAACATTTAAAAGAGCTCTTCTTAGTTGGTCAGATTTTATATTAAGCTCTATAGCCTCATTCACATTCTGCACTATAGCCCCAAAGAGGATCCCTTCTTTAAGCTACCTCTGGTCATTACCACATGAAACAGTCAAGGCAGTAAAGTCAGTGCTTAATTTGTAAACCCGTGAACCAAACAATGCCGGAATGTAAATAATAAGGTGGGGCGGGGTTGTCTCCCCACCCCACACCCAGAAAATTTTGAATAAAGTAGATGCCATTTCCTACATTCTGGTGTATTTTAATGAGTTATTTAACATCTAGTTTTACCTACATAAGTAAACACTTGATTCAGTAAGCATTTTAGTGTTAATGGCACAACAAGAAGTAGCCTGACCAACAGCTCTCCTTGTGTGAATAGAGCATGCTCCGCTTCTTTCATGCATCCTTAGTAAGCTTTATTAGTAAGCTTGAGGGTTACCGGATCCAAGCAAACAGTTACCGGAACGCATCCTGTCAAAATAGGGTTAGTTCACAGAGCCTGTTCAGACAGTATCCCGCTCAAATTAAGCCCTGAGTAAAGTCCCATGATGATGAACTAACAGCTAAAACTGGCATCAAGGAACAAGCTCAATGACATCAAAGCTGCTGGTCAGAGCAGAGCGCTGCTGGCCTCAGTGAACACATCCTCTGCAGCTTGGTTTGATAAGACTGATAGAAAACTTGGTTCAACTCTTTCAACTCCACTCTCAAAGACTTCGTGTGAAGCTAGCTTCTGACCATAAGACCAGGTTCTCGTCTCGTGATTTAATACAGGATGAGGTTATTTCTGAGCTCTAAGAGCAGCAAAAGCTGTTGTTTCTGCAGACTTCCTGCAGGAACATTCAATTGTACCAGATTCAATTGTACCAGAATAATCAGATTAAACATAAGGGTTTATAAAACAGTGTTCACACGAAACAATGTGATAATTTTATGAAAGGCGTCACTTTACCCTAGAAGGGATCCATCCCCCCCCCCCCCCCCCCCCCGCAATATCCATCCATCCATCCATTATCTTCCACTTGTTCCAAAATTGGGTCGCAGGGGCTACAGCTTGAGCAGGGAGGCCCAGACAGGTGTTTCCACAGCCACCTCTTCTAGCTCCTCTGGGGGGACCCCAAGGCGTTCCCAGGCCAATCGAGAGACATAGTCTCTCCAGCGTGTCCTGGGTCTTCCCCGGTCAGACATGCCTGAAGCACCTCCCTAGGAAGGCGTCCAGGGGGCATCCTTAACAGATGCCTGAACCACCTCAACTGGCTAATGTTGATGAGGAGGAGCAGCGGTTCTACACTGAGTCTCTCCCAGAAAACTGAACTTCTCACCCTATCTCTAAGGGAGAGTCCGGCTACGCTGTGAAGGAAACTCCTTTCAACCGCCTGTATCTGCAATTTCATTCTTTCTGTCACTACCCAGAGCTCGTGACCATAGGTCAGGGTAGGAACATAGACTGACCTGTAAACAGAGAGCTTTGCCTTACAGCTCAGCTCCCTCTGCACCACAATGGACCAGTACAGAGTCTGCAATACTGCAGATGCTGTACCAATCCATCTGCCAATCTCATGCTCCATTCTTCCCTCACTTGTGAACAACACCCCGAAATACTTGAACTCCTCCACTTAAGGCAGAACCTCACACTCGACCTGAAGAGAGTAATCCACCTTTTTCTGGTTCAGAACCATGGCCTCATATTTGGAGGTGCTGATTCTCATCCCAGTTGCTTCACACTCGGCTGCAAACTGCTCCAGTGAGAGCTGAAGTTCACGGCACGATGATGTCAATAGGACCACATAATCCGCAAAGAGCAGAGATGGAATCCTGAGGCTACCAAACTGGAATCCCTTCGCCCCCTGGCTGCACAAAGAAATTCTGCCCATAAAAGTTATGAACAGAATTGGTGAAAATGGGCAGCCCTGGCGGAGTCCAACTCCCACCCTGAAGGAGTTCGACTTACTACCGGCAATGCGAACTAAACTCTTGCACCGCTTGTTTAGGGACTGAACAGCCTGTAACAACGGGCCCACAATCCCATGCTCACGGAGCATCCCCCATAGTGTACCCCGAGGAACACAGTCAAATGCCTTCTCCAAGTCCACAAAACATATGTAGACAGGATGGGCAAACTCCCATGACCCCTCGAGGACCCTAGTGAGGGTAAAGGGCTGGTCCAGTGTTCCACAGCCAGGACAGAACCTGCATTGTTCTTCCTGGATCTGAGGTTCGACCAGCAATCAGAATGACTTCTGCAGTACCCCTGAATAGACCTTACCAGGGAGGCTAAGGAGAGTAATGCCCTGTAATTGGAGCACACCCTCCAGTCCCCCTTTTTGAAGAGGGGAACCACTACCCCAGTCTGAAAATCCAGTGGCACTGTCCCTGATATCCACGCAATGTTACAAAGGTGTGTCAGCCAATACAGCCCCACAACATCCAGAGCCTTTAGGAAATCAGGGCAAATCTCATCCAGCCCCGGAGCCCTGCTGCCGTGGAACTTTTAAACTAACTCGGCAACCTCAGCCATGGTTATGGACAGACCAAACCCAAAGTCCCCTGACTCTGCTTCCTCCATGGAAGACATGTCAGTGGGGTTGAGAAGGTCCGAGAAGTACTCCTTCCACCTCCCGATGACATCACTGGTTGAGGTCAACAGCACTCCACTTTCACTGACTACAGTGTTAGTAAAGTGCTGTTTTCCCCTCCTCAGCCATCTGATGGTTTGCCAGAATCTCCTTCGAGCTAACCAAGAGTCGTTATCCAGAGTCTCACCCAACTCCTCCCACATCTGAGCTTTTGTCACAGCAACAGCCAAGGCTGTGGACCGCTTGGCTCTCCGGTACTCCTCAGCTGCCTCTGGAGTCCCAACAGCCAACAAGGACCAATAGGACTCCTTCTTCAGCTTGACAGCCTCCCTAACCCAGGGTGTCCACCATTGAGTTCAAGAATGGCCACTGCGAGAATTACCGACAACCTTGCGGCCACAGTTCAAGGCAGCCACTTCATCAATTGAGTCACGGAACATGACCCACTTGGACTCGACGTTCCCCGCCTCAGCTGGGATGCAGTTAAAGCTCTCCCAGAGGTGTGAGTTGAAGATCTTTCTGATGGGTTCTTCTGCCAGGCATTCCCAGCAAACCCTCACTATACGTTTGGGTCTACTGGGTCTGTCCGGCATCTTTCTCTGCCATCTGATCCAACTCACTACCACGTGGTGATCAGTTGACAGCTCAGCTCCTCCCTTCTCCTGAGTGTCCAAAACAAATGGTCAATCAGATGACATGAATACAAAGTTAATCATCGGCGTCCTAGTGCCAAGTGCACTTATGGACACCCTTATGTTTGAACATGGTGTTTGTGATGGACAAACTATGACTAGCACAGAAGTCCAACAATAGAACACCACTCAGGTTCAAATCAGAGAGGCTGTTCCTCCCAATCACGCCCCTCCAGGTCACACTGTCATTACCCACGTGGGCATTGAAGTCCCCCAGAAGACTAAAGGAGTCCCCAGTTGGTGCACGTTCCAGCACCTACGCCAAGGACTCCAAGAAGGTTGGATACTCTGAACTGCTATTCGACGCATAGGCACAAACAACAGTCAGAGCCCGTTCCCCCACCCAAAGGCGCAGGGAAACTACTCTCTCATCTACTGAGGAAAACTCTAACACACAGGCACCAAATCGGGGGGCTAAAAGTAGACCCACACTGGTTCGGCGCCTCTCTATGGAATGAGGTCCAGCCCCTCTCAAGGAGATCAATTCCAGAGCCCATGTTGTGCGTCGAGGTGAGCCCAACTATATATAGTCGGTACCTCTCAATCTCAAGCACAAACTCAGGCTCCTTCCCCACCAGTGAGGTAACATTCCATGTCCCAAGAGCCAGATTTGGTAAGCCGCAGTCAGAGCGCCAAAGTCACTGCCTTCGGCCACTGCCCATGGAGTCATGCACCTGACTCATATGGCCCCTCCTGCAGGTGGTGGGCCCACAGGAAGGCCCCCAAATATAAAAGGTTCAATTTACTTTTATTCAGTGGCTTACATCTGAATTTTGTAAATCATATTGAATTGCACTGAATTAATTTTTATAATAAAATATCAATATTTCCCATCACTACAGTGTAATCTGAGTTGATAAAGTGTCAGTTGTATTTGAGGCTAATCTGAGAAGGCCCACTTTCATTTGTGAAAAATAAACAACATGTTTTTCATACATTCTTTATGTTGGTAAAAACTTCCATCAATAAGGCTGGAAACAAGTCAAACCTCCCACAGGCAAGATTAAATCAAGGTGGTGAGATTAATAATAATTTTAAAATTAATAATACAATAAATGTGTGCATTTCACTGCAAAACAAACAAAAAACTAATAAAATAATCCAACAAAAGTTGCTGGATCCAAAGTGGAGAAATGAATTCTGAACAAGCTGAAGATTCAACATAATCTGCTGCTTCCTTAGATAGATAACTTTCACCAATTGTTTTGTTATGCTTCTGTTCAGTGCCCTAAGATGGCTTCTGATGTGACTTGGCACTACAGAAATAAACTGAATTGAATGGAATTAAATTACTCCAGAAATATCCTGACATTACAAGTACAGCTGCATCTTCGTTTCATGTTGATATTCTCTCCTCCTCATCAAACAGCCTGGATTTATGGACATTTTTAGTTCTGCAATGAATGCTCATTCTGAAATGAACGCTTGTTTAGAGGATAAACACCGAGACATGCTTCCAAAACTCAGAAGTTTTCATTGTGTCCTTCTAGCAGTTCTTATAACTAGAGAACGTGTCACCTGAAGTCTGTGGCCTGTTGTAAACAACTGTCAGGGATATTTTTTATTTATTTTTTTTATCAAGGTCAAGGATGCTTATCACTAACTAATGTTAAATTGTTGAACCATGTGTGTGTGTGTGTGTGTGTTCAGAGAGTTATTTTCCCTCTCAGAGAGGAGCCTGCATGTGTAGCCGAGGTCATGCTGACCAAGAGCTGATAAGGTATCTCGCACACTGTCAGGTGCAGGTCCTCATAACTGGGCTTCAATGAGACATCTGTGTATGTATCTGTTGTGACTGTCTGTCCTTGCAAGTAAAAAAAAAACTGTTAAATATCTTCACGTGTCCTCGTGTATGGCTTCTTTTAGTAATTAAGATGAAAAGAGGACATTTTTATCCAACATCAACTTCTGTCATGAAAATGTGAAAAAGGTTGAGTTTTCTATTCGCTCTGAGTGATCCAATAATAATGGATTTTTAACCACATTAAACTGTTTTATACTTTCAAAGGACATCAGTGAACCCACTGACAGTAAAGTCCGAACAAATGAAATGAAGAGGTAAAAAACTTCTAACAATGTTTTGTCACACTCATGAGACCGCTGCTGTTTCCTGGAGATGCAGAAAGCTGAACCCTGAAAACAAAACAACCAATTTATAACTTTCATCAAATCTCTCAGTGTGTGATATTCTGTTAAACTGAAACTACCTGATGCATGCTCAATAATCCAGGTAGAAAAATCCAAAAAAATTTCAATCTGGTCCTCTGGACATTCAAAAAAACAAAAAACAAAACAAAGCAAAAAAATCTAGAAATGTTTCGTCTCTCATCCAAGAGACTTCCTCAGTCTGAGGTGCTGTTTTCAGCTCAGTCTCTTAAATAGCACCTTCTCAGAGTGGATCAACCAGTTTGCTGCTGACAACCAAAACCAGCTGATCACATGCTCAAGAAGGACCATCAGCCTAACAATGGGTCATTAGCACACTGATGGCTGTTTACTACTCACAGAGGGCTGAGTGATACTAGCAATCACAGCATTGTAAGAGGGGGACAGTTGAACCCGGAGGCCTCCACCCCTGTTTAATGATGGACGATTTCTTTTCACAAAGATGGCCTCCTTTACTCCTCTCTCAAACCATCGTTCCTCTCTGTCCAGGATGTGAACATCTTCATCCTTGAAAGAGTGACCGCTGGCCTTGGAGATGAGTGTAGACCGCAGAATCCTGGCCTGGTTGTCAGCAGCAAACTGGTTGATCCACTCTGAGAAGGTGCTATTTAAGAGACTGAGCTGAAAACAGCACCTCAGACTGAGGAAGTTTCTTGGATGAGAGACGAAACGTTTCTAGATTTTTTTGCTTTGTTTTGTTTTTTGTTTTTTTGAATATCCAGAGGACCAGATTGAACTTTTTTGGAAACTGAAACTATGTTTTTATGGCATTCAGCCCATCTGTTTTTCATTCTCGATTATTAAGGCTGTCAGCTGAACAGCATCTCGGTATTATGTATCTCGTTTAACAGAGAAGTGACAAATAATAAAATAAAACATGCACTGGAATAAAATAGCTAAATTAGGTTTGATGGAAGAAGCGTTTTTCAACTGAAAGCTTTCATATAATTGATGGTTTTACTGGGAAACTGGCTCGATATATTACAACCACAGTTCCAAAAACTTGGGATGTCAAAAATGAAAATCTGAATGCAGAAATTTGGGAATCTTGTAAATCTACATTGGAACATAGTAAATAGAGGTGGCCTGATACCAGTTTTTATCAAATTGAGTACGAGTACTTCAGTGTGTCTATTTGCCGATACTGAGTACCGACACCAAGAACTTACTGAGTTCGAACATAAACATTACATAGTGACTTAAAAACACATTTCTTTTATTTAGAACAAGGTGCCTCTCCTTACTTAGAAACCTACAGTCCCTTTGAGTGTATCAGATCAAGTATACAGCATGATTTATATACTGTTGCAACATTTTAAAATAAATAAAAATATAACAAAACAGACAAAGTCCATGCTCAACAATCCAGGTATACAAGCCAACAATTTTCAGTCAGGTCATCTGGACAGTTTCTTTCTTTTGTGCTGAAACGTTTCACCTTCGATCCAGAAGGCTTCATCAGTCAAGGAAACACACAACACAAAATTGCTGGATTGTATACCTGGATTATTGAGCATGGACTTTGTTAGTTTTGAACCAGTTTGACATGACTGTCGACGAGGAGGGCCAGCATCGGAGGAGGGGTTGTGCCAAAGAGACCATCTTAGCACCAATATAACTGGTTTGTTCCACTTTGGAGTAAGCTGTTGGGGGAAAGAATCAGTTCTATTCCATATAGGCTTTGCCCTTTAAGAGCTGTCGCTTAGTGGGTTTATCCCGTTATGCAAAGCATTGCACTGAAAAATTTAGTCCACGCCCACCTGTTGCGTGGGCCCCACCCGGTCCGTATAAGTTACGTTAAGAGCAGGTAATCGGCTCCCATTTTTCTTCAGCAAGCTAATAGCACTGTCAGAAGAACAAAGAAGGGAATTTGTCTAGCTTGACCAGCTCAACCTTTGTTAAGGCTGCCTGTGGCCCCGCCACGCCAACCTCCTGCCGCCTCGGTGAGTTTTCCTCCCCGAGGAGAAGCAGACGAGCAGTCTTGTTTCAAGGTAAACGCCGAGGAATATTTCTCAGTGGCGGGTCGCTACACGCTGGATGACGCCATCTTGTAATTTTCCTTTTATCGCCGACTCTCAGAACAAATTGGATGGCTCCTCAGGGACAGGCGATGTCAGCAGCAGCCCCCGCTGCTCACTCCCTCCTGGAGAGCATAGTGTCGGAATGAGGGAGCTGTGCGAATGCTCACCCCCCCGGACCTTTTTCGCATCGGCAACCACACCGCTCCCAGCCGTCGGTGACATCCTCTGGAGCTGCCCGGCATAATCCAGGAGGGGGCTGACATGAAGGGACTTTTTCCGTCCCTCTCCTTCCCCCGTCCAGATCGGATGATCTGGCGGGAAGGTTTCTGGGCTCCACTCCGGCTAGCCGTCCAGATCCCATCTGGCCTCGTTTTCCCAGCAGTGACGTCCTGCTGGAACAAGGCCACAGCCGGTTCTGGTAGACTGAGGGCGCCGGTTCCCACATTCGCGCCCATCACCAGAGTGGAGGGGTTTCACCGAGCGGAAATTCCCTCGGTGCCCCCCTGGAGCCGAGCCAGGCGGAGGCTTTCGGAGCAAAGATGTCCAGATTGGACCAGCGTCCTGCACCTCCGGGTAAGCATGACCAGACGGTGACGTTGCTCTCCAACCGAGTTCACCAGTGTGCATTCCAGGCGGCCGCTGCGAACAATACATTACGCTGCTGGCATACAGTGTTTCAAAGAGGCTGGAGGAGACGTAGAGCTCCCTCTGCAAGGCAGCTGACGTCATCCTCAACTTGTGCACCTCTTCTACTGTCTGCCGGTCTCGCATTGCAGCCTGGAGGACAAGGTTTTCCAGAGGTCTACCTGGCTCGTCACTCTCCCTCCCTCTCGGAGGAGCTACAGAAGGCTTTTTGTTGGAGGGCCCATTCAGCGACGGACGTGATATTCGGGACCAATTTCAAGACAACAAAAACAACGCTCCACGGCTGCAGCAGCATCTCCCCGCTCCGCTACGCCGCCAGCCCCGCCCATCAGACATCAGCCCTTCTCATCCCGGCAACCGGAGGTTCAGGGTTTCCCTGAGATCGCCATGTAGTGATGTCGGGACAGCTTTGCTGTGGACACACTACTAATTAATTATTCTTAAAGCTAGTTCAAGCACAAAGAATATTAATTGTTTAATTAACAATGGATTATTTCTTTTTTGAGATAAAATTTCTGCCATGTGACCAAGATAACTTGAGAGTGGAGTGTATAAGTAGTGACATGAGACACCATTTTATCTTTGACCCATCAGAATAAATGCGGTCATTTATTTAACATAATCAAAATTTAACATCAAACATGTACACATTGATTGGCTGATCTGTTTCTGATTAATAAACTTAGCAAGTTCAAATAACAAGACAACAGATGATTACTGATGGAGAATAATTCATCTCTGAAGGCATCTAGCTTGCTTTACTGGCACAGAGGTTTACAGAGGAGTAAAGTTTAAAGAGATTTAGATTTAAAGAGGAGAATTTAGATGGATGAAGGAAGATGTGTTGACCAGAAATGGCACCCTTCCTCCGACCCCAGCTCAGCCCTCGGTACACTCAGCGTGTGACGACTCGTTACCTTAGCAGAAGATAAATCAGCTCTGGTACAGAGGTCCATTTCATGCTTCTTTCAGCATCTCCGATCAGAGTGGCTGGAAATCATCAGAAGTCATGACGAAGTACTCCAACAGAATAAGCTTCCTTAGAAGGAATCTTCATTAGAATTGTAGGGCGTTACGCCCGGGTGAGTTCACAGCGAGGCAGGCTGTGACTCCACTGAAATGGACGGACCCTTGGCACATGGTCCAATTCATCAGCTATTTAGTTCAGCTATAAGACTCCAGCAAGACTGCAGTCCCAGCCAGAACTCCAAACAGACTTTCAGTAAGAACTGAAAGTTCCTGTACGACTCGCCATCAGACTGAGTCTTCCAGTAAGACTTGTAAGACTTAAAGTTCCAGGAAGACTGAATAGTTCCAAGAAGTGTTGACTTTTAAAGGGTATCCACTTCCTGTCACTTGGTACTTCCTGATTTGTTACCTCAACCAGCAGGGGTGTAGTTTTAGTGATGTCAGAGGGTTATTAGAAGTCACCAGACAGCAGAAATGTTTTTAAGAACGGTTAGTACAGACAGGAAAATATTTTGAAGAAATGACAGACTTTGCAGGTACCAGTTTCTTATTTACTGTCTGAGAGTTTTAAAAACAAGGCACTTCGTTCTCATAACTTGTTCTGATTTTTGACCGACATCAAATCCACTACTCACTCAGACAGAAGATTAAAATGCACGCTTACTTCGTAAATACACATTTAACTTGTATGATCTAAGTCTAATGACGTTTAAAAATCATTAATACTGTTTCACAGTTGATTTAAATTAGTGGTTTACTTCAACATTAGAAATGGTATGAACTAAACACACTTTTGATTATCAAGATATTGTAAAATAGATGATAATAAAAAAAGAAGAGTGTGCTTTCAATTGATTAATTCAGGATACAATTAAATAATCTCTTGATGAGATAATTTGTATTTTGGATTCAAATCGATGAAATAACAGTTCCTGTCCCCTGAAGGTCTTCAGAGACAGATCGATGTTAGAGGTCTAGTTCACTACAGCTAACAAGCAGAGCCCTGGGACAACAAACCGCAGAGCTCATGGTGGAGAAGATTCAAAATGACGGTTTGCGGAGGATGTGTGTAATGATGACACGAGCTTAGAAATAAAACATCATTCAAATATTAAAGTGTCTGATTTTAGCCTGTCTGTCAGCTCGGATGACCTCACAGTGGCTCCTCACACATCCTCCACACAAAACGAGCCAGTGGCCTTAAAAAAAGGTTTTCCAGAATCATCGCAGCTCCAAAAATAAACACGAGACCCTCGCATGACACAACAGTCGAAGCGAATGTGGTCCGCAGAACGAGTCCAGTGGAATAACTCATTTTCAGCCCGAGCTGCACGCTTCTCACCGCAGCGGTGTCAAACGTGCGCTCCCGCGACGCCAGCAGCCTTCACTCAAACGGTGTTGCGTTGATGAATGCGTGCACACCGCTCCCCAGCACTCGCTGGCTCGCATCAGCATAAATGTGAGACCGTAGAACGAGTCCAGTGAGAAACCTCGCTCTCAGCAGGAGCGGCACGCGTCTCATCGCAGTAGTGTCAAACGCGCGCTCCCGCGGTGCCGGCAGCCTTCACCCAAACGGCGTTGCGTTGATAAAGGCGCGCACACCGCTCCCCAGCGCTCGCCGGCTCGCATCAGCATAAATGTGAGACCGCAGAACAAGTCCAGTGAGAACCTCGTTTTCAGCAGGAGCGGCACACATCTCAGGCGTGCTTCACGCCCACTTGCTCCACAGTGGGATTTAACGCTGGTCCTGCAAGCCCTGATCAAAGCTCCATTTGAGCCTCTGAATCAGGTTCCAATTAAATTCTTGTCTCTTAAAATAGCCCTGCTGCTGGCTTTAACATCCGCTAAGAGTGTGAGTGATTTATCTGCCCTCTCTGCCTCTCCGTCATGTCTCAGAATTCAGGCTGATGGCAGCTCAGCTGATCTGAAACCTAATCTAGCCTTTATGCCTAAAAACATCACAAGCTCTTTTAAATCAAGAGTGATATTGTTGGGGTCCCCCCCCCCCCCCCCCCACACACACACACACACACAAATCAGAAGAAGAAGCATCTTTCCACCTTCTCTGTCCTGTGTGGGCGTTGACGTGTTACATAGCGCGCACAGCCGCAATGCGTCAAACTCAACATTTGTTTGTGCATCATAGAGATGCATCTGCAGGTCACCCGTTATCCACCCAGCGCCTGTCACACTGGCTGTGTGAAGCCATTTCTGAAGCCTACAGAGCATCAGATTTAGAGCCTCCTGACAACCTCACTCGACCAGAGGTATCGCATCTTCGACTGCTGTGCATAATGGTATGACAATGCAGGATATTTGCACTGCGGCCGCGTGGTCAACACCCTGCTCATTTATTCGCATTTATCTACGTGATGTGATTGCTCTTTCCATGACACATTCTGTCATTAGTGTTTTAACAGAATGAATATTGCTGTTTCATGGAACCTCGTTTAAACTCACATCTGACTGTATGCATTTACAGTGTGAGATGTTATCAGTCACAGGTTGTGACTGTTGTTCTGATTCTATTGCCACTAATCAGTTCATGACTATTGTTACCAAGCAGTTCATTTGATTAATAATCAGTTCACTTGTTATTATTAATCTGTTCATATTGATCAGCCGTGAATCTGTTGGTTCATGGCCCTTTTTCAGCATCTTCCTTTCCCTGTTGAAAGTTTTTCGGGGCATTCATGCACTCAGAACGCATAACTACACAGCATGCGTGTGTGCATGGTACGCATAATTACGCAACACGTAATTACGCACATGGAGAGCTGAGTGACAAGACGTTTTTGGGCAAGCTGCCACTTCGTATGGTGTTCGAATGGACCCAGTGAGGCGAGGACTACATCTGCTTCGCCCTTAACCCACTAAGCGACAGCTATTAAAGGGAGAAGCCTATACGAAATAGAACGTTGGTTACGTACTGTAACCCCAGATTCTATGAATATAGGCGTAGCCCTTTAAGCGTTGGGCCTCACTGGCTCCTAAATGGCTGAAGAAAAAGCTATTTGGGAGCCGATTACCCGCTCTTAACATAACTTATATGGACCAGGTGGGGCCCACACAACAGGTGGGCGTGGACTAAATGTTTCAGTGCGATGCTTTGCATAACGGGATAAACCCACTAAGCGACAGCTCTGAAAGGGCTACGCCTATACTCATAGAATCTGGGGTTACAGTACGTAACCAATGTTTTGTGTTGTGTGTTTCCTTGACTGATGAAGCCTTCTGGATGGAAGGTGAAACGTTTCAGCACAAAAAAAAAAAAAACTGTCCAGATGACCTGACTGAAAATTGTTGGATAACAACACAGATTTTCTTTCAACGTGTATAAATTTCTTAAACATGGACCGGACAAATCTTTTACTTGAAATGTAAACAACCATATTCAATGGTGTTTAGCAGCACAAAGTAATTCAACAGTAGCAGAATTATAAACTGCTTCATTTCTTAACATTTAACAAAGTGCAACATAATATAAATAAGTAAAGTCTAAATGTTTTATATCTGCATAACTATATAAATACAATTCCTGGTAATCTTGCTTTTATGCAAAGTTCAAAGGTAAACACAAATAACATTTGAACACTTCAGGAAAATCTCAGAAACAGAAACAAAATAACAAAATGCACTTTTGTATAGTTTACGTGTTCATTTGTCCTGCAGCTTCAAGGTTCTGTTCCAGCTGCTCCAGATGTTAATGAGGTTCAGCTGTCTGCAGGTTATTTTTGATCAAAAGAAGCTTCTCTGCATCATCAGCTGTGAGCTGCTTTCTTTTCTCATCAACAATATATGACACTGAGCTAAAACGCTTTTCACTGTCTGCACTAGTGCACGGTGCTGAGAGGTCTCTTTGAGACATTTGGATCAGAATGGGAAACATTACTTTGTTTATGGACCAGTACTGCAATGGTTTATCTTCTCGAGCAATGATAGGCTCTCTCAGGTCTGTCTCCACCTGTATGACAGCACCCAGTGGCACGCTGCTGTTGATGCTGAGGCTTGTTCATGTGTGATCTCCTCAGATACTGTCCAGAGTCTGACTGCTGCTGGGCTGGGCCTTGTTGATCGTTTTAGATGGTGGTTCCTCCAGATCTTACTGCATCTCTGCCTCTCCTGCTCCCCCTTCTCTCCTGTGCCTCTCCTCCAGCCTCTTTCCAAGATCACCATGTTCTTTGCTTCTGGATCAGTGATGCTGGAGAAAAAGCAATCTTTGTACCTAAAGCAGAGGAAGTAATATTCATTGGTAATAGGAGAACTAATATTACAGAGCTGGTATGCCTATAATCTTTTCCACCAGAACCCACTGGTGAGCGGTGAGGTTGTGTGAAAGTTCATATTCAGACCCAGAAATTCCCAGAGACCGCTGCAGTTCAGGCAGAGTCTGGAGCATGTAACAGCTGCTGGTCCAGCAGGTCGGCACGTCCTGCTGGAGTCTTCTTGTGGGCTGGTTGAGCTGCAGCTGAATATCTTCCTGGCTAAGCTAAGGTGGAGTGTTAAAATGTTCCATTACTCTACGTCCAGCAGAAACCACTTCAGCTACAGTCCTCGGAGCTAAAATCCCCTCAGTTATCATCACTGCACGTGGATTGTCTGGAGCCATTTTTTCATGTTTTTGGAGAACTTGCTGCAGCATTGGTTGTGTTGAGCTGCTAGCAGCAGCAAACTCTTTGATCTCCGCCTCCTGTTTTGTCTTCAAGTGTCTAATCAAATTATTTGTGTTGAAGTTGTCCTTGTTCTCCCCTCCTCTGGACAGTTTCGCTGAGCACAGCAGACAATCTACTTTTTTAATATCATCCATGTTTATCATAAAACTTTTCATCTTGTAGTTTGTCTGTAGTTTATCTCTAAACTACAGACTTTTTTTTACCTTTGGTCACTTGTGCAGCGGAAATGGCGCCACCCAGTGGTGGTATTGGTGCATTGGAGCATTGTTTACAAGTACAAGTACTTGTAGAAATGCTGGTATCGGTCTGGGACACCATTTGGAGGACTTGAGGAGACCTGGGAATGTTCTCTCACTCTTGTCTGATGGAGGGTTCTATCTACTGGATTTGTTGTTTCGTGTTAGGTCAAATGGTAACTTTCAGTGGATTCACTCAGTACGACACATGAAAGGACACCACCCTCCTGCATGACCTGGCTGAAGACACCTCTAATCACACCTTTAGGCACATCTGGCCTCACCTGAACTATATCTGCCCATCATCACATCGTTCCTCAGTTCTCTTCACCTCGTTAAGAAAGTTTGTCAGGTTAATTAGCTGCTGCTCGTCAGCTCTGTGTCTAACGAAGGTTGCTCAGTATTAGTTCAATTACTCTTGTTGTTCTTCTTCTCTGGTGTTTGTGTTTCAGGATTAGCACAAAGCCAACACGAGCAAAGCAGGTCTTCAGTTTGCCCCTGCCCTCAGAGCTGCAGCTTCTGGCTCTATGAGAAGGACCGGAACAAGGCTAGTCACACCTGGGGGGGCGGGTGGGGGGGGGGGTGGGGGGGGGGGGGGGGGGGGGGTTGGAACTCAAGGCAGATCACTCAACCCTGAAATCAAGTTTTTGGATAAAGAGCTGGGGGAGGCTGCTGTCTCCTGGCAAAACCCACAGTTCTCCAGTCGGGGAACCTGATCTCATCCAAGTCCAACAAGGACTGTTTTTCAGTTTGAGTCCAAATTGCGTGCCTCTGTGAGTTGTCTCTGGACATACTCACCACCCTTGCATCCCTCTCCCCTGCAGAATGGCAGCATCATTATGTGCTCATGCAAGGTTTTTTTTTCATTATCATGCTGTTAACCTTCAGCCAAAGATTAAGAGCATGTTAGGAACTTTTTTTGTGTCCAAACCCTATGTTGTCATTTTCACCACTTTTTATTTTCTGTGCAAGCAGGTCTCATTTGTAAATGAGTCTTTGAGACTCTGTGACTTATCTGTTTAAATAATGAAATTATATTATATAAATTATCATTATAATTAATGAAAACAAAATGCAATAGATTCAATAAAGACTGCATTTTCCATAAAGAATAAATCCAAATCAAAAGATTGCATGGGACAGTCAAATAAAATGGAGCCTCTACTGGACCACAGAGATAAGCAACTCCTTCCCAACAGTGCTACAGGTCAGCCACCTCCCTTTCTAGCGTGCAGGCCCACTCACCCCGTTAGGTGGAAAGAACCGATGTCACAGGTTACTTTTTGTAGCTCCGAGGAAGACCACTTAATTTCAACAGCACTGTAAACACAGCTGTCAGAGCCGAGGCAACAAAGGGAATAAACATGCTGATAGCAAATGGAGCTATGTGTTTGGTTCCCACTTTAAGCACAAAACAAGGATTGTAGAGACGTTATTTTATGGTCCCAAAAAAGATGGCGGGCTTCGTTCGGCCGCGCACTTTAAAGTGTTAAACAAATTACTACAGAAGTATAAATTCAAACTGCTAACACTCAAATAGCTTCTAAACGCCGGACCTGTTTCCACTGACTGTTGATTCATTTCTTTTTCCATATGGAAAAAAATGCAAGTGATTGTTTGCAGCCACAACACAAATGTTGATTATTTATTTTTTATTTAAGAACACATTATCCAATAATTTGAAAAAAAATGCAGTGCAGATTTTGATCATTACGTTTTGATTTTTTAAATAGTTCAACTTTGCAAACAGTAACTTTAAGCAGCATTTGTTGATTACACGGTGAACTGTTTACAGACAATGTGTGGAAGTGTGTTGATCTGTGGAGTCCATGCAGTGATGTCCACAATGTAGTGGCCCCTAAGGACCTCAATATTACAACCATCCAATAGACTTTCAGCTCAGAGATGTTTACAGATTCTTTTGATGATATGATAAACTGTAGATAATGTAATATTCAAAGTCTTACCAGTTTTCCATTGAGGGACATTTTCTCTAATATTGTTCAACTATTTTTAGATGCAGTTTCTCACAGATTGCTGAATCTCCACCCATCTTTACTTCTGAGAGACTCAGCCTCTCTAACTGTCTCTGTTTTATACCCATACCTGTTTCTAATTGACTGAATCAGTTGCAAAATATTTCTTATTTGTTTTACAGTCTTTTGTATTCTTTGTCCCAACTATCGGGTGATGTGTTGCTGCTGTCAAATTTATAAATACCTTGTTTTTGTTCTAAAAAGATATGTTGCATAACTTTGTTTAATGTGAATAAAATATAGGATTATGAAGTTTGCACATAATTGTTTTTTTTGTGTGTGTTTATTTGATTGTTTTTTTTTTTACCATTTATACAACATCCCAACGTTTTTTGGAATTGCAGTTGTCTTAAGGTTTAGTCAGGTCCTCTGGACAGATTCTTCTTTGTTGAAACATGCCAGACCGAAGAAGTATGGATAAAGTGTGAAACGTTTAAACAAGAAAAATCCGTTCAGAGGACCTGACATAACTTGGCTAGATTGATCTACCTGGATTATAGACCATGCATCAGGATGAATGGCAGTTGTGTTAAAGAAGCTGATCTGAGCATTAGTAGTATGGTAGTTAGCAGTGGTGGACAGGGTTAGGCTAATCTGCTAATAGCAGAACTAACTTTCCATTTGGCAGATTAGCATTTTTGCTAACTTTGAAAATCTTTAGAGGAATTAGCTTTCACTAAAATTAAATGCTGTTAATTCAAGTGTGCTCATTTTCTTTAGGGCAGCTGTCTGCACTAAAAGTGTACAAGAGAGCGGTGATTTACAGAGAGCAATGCTATGCTATGAAGCGCTAAGCAAAACTAAGTGCCACCCGGTGAAGTCACCACCATAACAGTGATATTTTTTTCCCCCTCATAACTACAGAAAACAATCTCTGATTCATGGTGTCAGTTTACAGTCACTAACAGAGACTTTAACATAAATGAAGCCAGAACAGGAAAATATCATAAAAAAAACCTCAACGGTCACACTGTCTCTGTGATGCAATTCTGCTTCAGCACAGCAGAGTTCTGCTCTGCCTCTTTGGTTCTGATGGACCGGATAAAGTTCTGAAAGTTCCCCTCTGTATGGGACATGGATGCTTTACTTGTGATTTATGAACTGTTTTGAGTTGTGTTCACTGACAACTTTGTCACATTACAGAGAGTCTTACAGAGTCTAAGACAGCAGTGATGATAACAGTTAGCTATTTAGCATTAGCTTCCAATATTTTTTTTTTTTATCTGTTTAGCGGTTTAGCCTTAACAAAGCTTTTTTTTTTTGTTAGCGAATTAGCGTTTAGCAAAGCTTTTTTTTTGGTTATCTGTGCCCACCACTGCTAGTTAGAGAGGGTTAGGGAGGGAGGGATGTAGGGGGTGTGGGGGTCATGATGGAAGCTGAGTTGGCAGAGGGGGGTCCCCACCTGGTCATGCCTTGCTGCGATCTACTTGGAGGAAAACAGTGGTAAAACAAGGAACAACACATTTATGGACACACACAAACAAAATAAAGCACATAGTTGAATCAAATGACAACATATTATTCTAAATTCCTGTGTCTGACAATTGTATTTAAATTACAAGAAATAAAATATTAATGAAGTTAAATGTAAAAATTATTCTATATTTTGATTTGCAGCAGGCAACTTGCTTATTACATTCAAGTAAAAAAAGAACAATATTTTAAAAAATGTACTCCAATACACAGACACTTGATACTTAAAATATAAACATACTTATAAAATATTAAACCACCTTGCGTCAAACTAAAAAGGAAATACTAGATGTGAAAAAAAAATATATATATAATAAGTGCTATGTTGTCATTGTGTGTTCCCATACAATGGCAAAATGAGTTCTCTGATGGGTTAAAACCCATCACACCTGGTTACACCCAGGTGTAGCTGTGGGCAGCTATGTAAGCGCCTAGGGAGCAATTAGGGATTGAGTGTCTTGCTCAGAGACACCACGATATATGGGAGTGGCTGGGGATCGAACCTAGAACTTTCAGATCCCAGGTCGGCTGCCCTACCTCTACCCCAAAAAATCTTCCTGCTAAATTAAAAGCAGTTTTTAACTAAAACAACACAAATGAAAAATGTGTGCCTATAACTGGCTATTACTGTTTCTATTTTATAAAAACAAACTGTGACAAGTTTTCAGAACAAAGCAAAATGTGAAAAAATAAAGGCTAATGCTAAACAGAATGCTAATGCTAAAGCAGCAAGAAGTTGCAGAATGAGCCAACTCTTGTGGTAGGTAAGTCACAGCTATGCTTTTGAAGGAGCACCTTTAGATTTTAAACAAAATACAAAGCAAGCATTTTAATTTGTTGAATTTATGCATGGTTAGTGAATAGCAGCTGTCAGTCAAACTGAACTCCCAGTTAGTGTCTGTATGGCTTGGACCTGAAGCCAAAAAAGCCTTTGCAAACAGCTAATGTGAGTTTGAGTCAACCTAATCAGCAAGCTGACATGCACAGCTTGTTGTGACATTTTGGAGCCGCATCAGTTCAATAAAATCAAATTGTCTATGTCAATGAAACAGAAAATATGCACAATACAATGTCATAAAGGTGAACATAGCACCTTATGATCTTCTCTGCGTGAGCTGTTCTACAAAACAGCAAATGAATCTCCCCCCAAAGACGAAGGCAGTCAGAGCTCATCAGCACACCAGGGCATTCCAGGGTTTAAAGTGAAAAAAAAAAAAAAATCCTGAGCCTGAAACTTTTTTTGTGGTGTTGATAGAATAAAATCTTGACATATTGCAATCGTTTATTAAAAATGCTCTCTGAAAAATACAAACAACTGCTTTTAACAACAAACAATTCAGCTTCAAGTAACAGTGACATAAATGAGGTTTCAATGTATTTGAACTTATACAACGTAAAATATGTGCCCCAGAGTACTGCCCCGCAGCAAAAAACTCAAAAAGTCTCAACAACACATTGAACAGACACATTTCAGTCAATTAGTTTGCAATTAATTTATAATGCTCAATATCATAATCTAAAAGGAAGAAGTTCCACAGAACTGTTTTTAGGACTCCCAACGTTCTAAATAACTTTCAGAGTAGGAGCTGGAGTCATTTCCAACATCAACACAAAGATGTTCTGTGCAGTGAAAATGTTCTTTGTGAACACAGACTGTTTAAACACTGATGAAAATGTCTAACCAGCATTTGCGTCAGAAGTGTTTGTAAGGGGCGGGGGGCAGGCACACTGGTAGGAGGGTCTGGGGGTCTTCCCCCAGACAGTTTTGAATAAAGTAGATGCCATTTCCTGTATTTTGGTATATTTTAAGGGGTTAAACATCCATGTTTTCCTACATAAGTAACTTGATTCAATAACTATTTTAGAGAGTAACAGGAAGTAGCCTGACCAACAGCTCTCCTCGTGTGAATAGAGCACGCTTTGCTCACCTCGAGCATCCTAACACCCCCACTGCGTTTGACAACTGCTGGCACTAATGTAGCGCTAAGATAGCATGCCACACAGAGCCGTTTCCCCCTCCCCCCCCCACCCTGTCCACAAAAAACCCCTGAGAGATGAGTATCTCCTGCCAAGACAAGTACCCTGGGGAAACACTGCATGCAGTGTGGAGAGTTGTTGAAAACCCAGAGTGGACTTTAGTGCTTTGCGTATTCTTCTATTAATTAAGTAGAATGGACCTGTTCACAAAGAAATGCAAACAGCACTGGGTGAACTAATATTTCAAGGTAAATGTGTGTGTGTGGGGTGGGGGGTGGGGGGGGTCCAAACAAATATTTTTTAAATGTGACGGGGACATGTCATCACATAATTGATGTGATGCTGCTTACCAGCATCACAGGCATGAAAAGAATTATAAAATCATAATCAGCAGCAGCTGTGAATCAGTTCTGTAATCTAATAACTTCCGGTTCCGGTAAGATGGCAACTTCCGGTAAGATGATGCCTGTGTACATGGCTTGCAACCCACCTCTGCTGATGGTGTTTGGATTATTTTTGTTTTGTTCGTTTTTTATCTGTGATATAGACTCACTAAACCGAATGGTAAATGGAGTGTACTTATATAGCGCCTTTCTATCTTGTCGAGATACTCAAAGCGCTTTACATTACAATCTGTGTCCTAATTTACCCATTCATTCAGCACTCTACTAGATCTCTACAAAGCTAATTGAACAAACCATTCTAAAGAGACTAATCAGTGCTTTATCACATTCATACACCGATGGGACACACATCGGAGGCAACAAGGGGTTCAGTGTCTTGCCCAGGGACACTTCGGCATGTGACTGCTGGTGGATTCGAACCCCCAACTCTTGCATTGGAGGACGACTGCTCTAATCACTTAGCCACAGCCGCCCCAAATACATCACTACTGATGTATGACCAACAACAGCTTCTGGATTTTCGTTTTTCTGTCATCGATGTCACTTATTTGAAACAATATCAGGGGAGTGGTGGCGCAGAGGTTAGAGAGGTGGGCTTGTGATCCGAAGATCGCCGGTTCACGTCCCGGCCCCGACAACATAAAAAAAAATTGTGGGTGGGGTAGGTGAAACACCCACACTTGCCCCCACCCTCATTCGCCCCACTCTGGGCCCATGAGCAAGGCCCTTAACCCCCACCATGTGCTCCCTAAACAGGTCTCTCTTGAAAATGAGTTCTCGTGGCTCAATGAGACTAACCTGGATAAATAAAGGCTAAATGAAAAAATATGAGCGTACCTCTGGACCCCCCCCCCCCCCCCCCCGCTGGCGGACGTGCCAGCTTACCTCCGCTGCGCTCCTCACCTCCCTGCCCGGAGACATCGCTTCAGACGCCGAAGAAAACGTGCTGGGCGGCTGGTAAAGCTTAAAGCCCTGCGCACTGCATCTTCCTCTTCAGCTGGTGGTCATGGTTTCCATCACCAGCTTCCCGCGTGCCTGGACCAGTTAAACAACAGTTGTCAGCCAGTGCACAGCTCGGACCGACCCGGAGGGGTTTTTATTGAAAACCTGCAGCCATTGGCACGCGCGAACTTCACCGCGGTTGGCTTCACTTTGGACAGTATCCAGATGTGTTTGGTCAACGCAAGATCTGTTACCAACAAAACTTTTATCCTCAGGGACTACTTTCAAGAGTACGAGTTGGACTTATTCTGTATCACAGAGACTTGGATGTCTCCGAGTGAGTCCAGGGCCTTGATGGAATTATTGCCACCAAACTGTCTGTATTGTAACGCACCGCAGCCATCAGGCCGGCGCGGTGGTGGATTATTAACAATATTCAAATCAACTTTTGACTGTAAACAACTGCCCATCCCAGTTTCCCACGCCAGCGTTGAGCTGAGCGTCTTTGAACTCGGCCACTCGCCTCCGACGTTATTTGCACTCATCTACCGCCCACCTCGATCTAAGGATTTCATAAATGAGTTTTCTGACTTCTTGGCTGAAATCACACCAAAATATAATCATGTTTTCATTTTTGGGGACTTTAATTTGCACGTGTGCTGTCAGGAGAAGTCCTTGGTTAAGGACTTTTTAGATGTATTGGACTCATTTAATCTAACACAGCATGTAAACGGTCCCACCCAAGAGCATGGACATACACTGGACCTTGTTTTAACTCGTGATGTGACTGTTAGTAATCATGAAATTGGTGATAATGTTTTTTCAGACCATATGCCAGTCCAGTTTGAGTTCACCCTCCCCCATCTAACTCCTAAGCCGTGAATTCCTGCACGTCGCAGCTGGACCATTAACCACTTCACTGCCGTACGTTTCACTGATGTTTATAACTCTGAAATGATAATTCAGCCCCCGGTGTTTCTCACCACCACTGAGGAGCTGACATCCCAGTTCAAGTCTGTCTGCTTAAAGACTCTGGATCATGTTGCGCCTGTTAAAACCAAAAAATCAAAACTCAGAGCAGAACCTTGGCTGAGTGACGTCACCTAGGCTGTTAGACAGCAATGTAGGAGGGCGGAGTGAAAGTGGAGGAAAGACAGGCTGCAGGTCTCTTTTCAAATACTTAAAGAGAGTTGGCGCTGTTATCAGAAAGCAGTGAAAGCTGCTAAATCCAAATACTTCTCTGATATAATTACCTCAAACTCTCGCAACCAACGTGTCCTCTTCTCCACCCTAAACTCTGTTCTCCACCTCACTGAACCATCACCTCTGGAAGCCTCGACTGAGCTGTGCGAGAACTTCTTACATTTCTTTTTGGAAAAAATTGCGACCTCGCGGGCTCTCATTTCCCCTCCAACTCATGACCCATCCATCCCACCTCAATCTGTAGCTCTATTTGACCATTTTGAACCCATCACTCTATCTTCTCTAGAGCAGGTCATGGGCAGCTTGAAACCTTCTGGTTCCCCCTTTGATGTGGTCCCCCCTCGACTACTAAAGGAGGTTTTTCCTACTCTAGGTCTGTCCATTCTTGCCATAGTAAACAGTAGTTTTTCCACTGGCGTGGTGCCAAAAAACTTTAAACATGTTGCTGTCCAGCCTCTCCTGAAAAAAACAAACCTTGACCCCTCAGTCGTGTCCAACTTACGGCCTGTTTCCAAACTTCCATTTGTTTCTAAACTACTGGAGAAAATAGCTGAGTCCCAGTTGAAGTGCTTCCTGGAGGGTCACGCCATCTTAGAGCTATTCCAATCTGGCTTTAAACCTCTCCATAGCACTGAAACTGCCCTGCTGAAGGTCTTTAATGACATTGTCTTAACCACTGATACCGGTGATTATGTACTGCTTGTCCTATTGGACCTCACAGCCACCTTTGACACCATCAACCATGAGATCCTCATTGCTAGGTTAGAGCAGTAGGTGGGCATCACAGGGTCAGCCCTCAATTGGTTCAGATCTTACCTCAATGACAGATCCTTTTGTGTCTCCATCAAGGATTTTAGTTCTGCAGCGGCAGAGCTTAAATGGGGGGTTCCGCAGGGGTTCATCCTGGGTCCCCTCCTATTATTTTTATACCTGCTGCCGCTTGGTGCTATTTTCCGGAAACACAACATGCCCTTCCACCTCTACGCCGATGACTGTCAAATTTACTTCCCCCAAGACACAATGGCACATGCTCTATTCAACCTCTGTTTGACTGCCTGGCTGACATCAGGGACTGGATGGCTTTAAACTTATTAAGTTTCGATGAAAAGAATCTGAAGTCATGTTGTTCCCTCCCAATGACACGATCACAAACCACTGCATCGACCTCTCTGCTCTAACCCTGTCAGAAAAACAAAGAGTCACTAATCTGGGAGTGATAATGGACCCTTCCCTGAAACTTAACAATCATGTAAACATGATTGTTAAATCATGTTTCTTCCAACTGAGGCGGCTGTCTAATCTGAAGCCCATATTGTCCAAAAATAACCTGGAGACAGTAATACATGCATTCATTACATATAGGCTTGATTACTGCAATTCACTCCTGTTTGGTATCAGTCAGACCTCCATAGCACGACTACAACTTGTCCAGAATGCAGAAGCCCGATTTTTAACCAGTACAGGCAAAAGAGAGCACATTACACCAGTTTTGGCCTCCCTGCACTGGTTACAGGTTCACTTTCGAATCCAGTTCAAAATACTGATGTATGTCTACAAATCACTGAACAGTTTCGCCCCCCCCCCCCCCCCCCCATCTCTCTGCTCTGCTACAACCGTATGTCCCACCACGTTCCCTGAGATCAGCGGACCAGTTGCTCCTCACAGTTCCAGGAACTCGTCTTAAGCACATAGGTGACAGGGCCTTCTCTGTAGCAGGACCAATACTCTGGAACGAGTTACCTCTGTTTGTCAGACAGGCCCCCTCCCTCTCGGTTTTCAAGTCCCGTTTAAAAACTCACTACTATTCAGTAGCATTCAACACCAGAGGATCTGTGTTTTGAATCTGTTTGCTCCACACTGGTTTGTCGTCATTATCTGCATCGTTTTTATGTCTATATTTCTGATTTACTTCATTTTGTATTTTGCCTTGTGTGTTACCTGTTGTTCTGTCTGTACAGCACTTTGGTTGGCCTTGTCGCTGTTTTAAGTGCTGTATAAATAAAATGGGATGGTATGGTAATAAAGAATTATTTCACAATGATCTTTATTCTTTATCTTGCAGCTCCCAGCTGAACGTATGCAGCTCAAAAACCTAGGTTTTCTCTAACTATAGGCATTATTATCTTATTTGAATTAGACTGTTTTAACCCTTTAACTTTATGTATTTATTCATGTTCCTCAGAGGGAAAATCAACCTTCTTACTTAAGCAGTCAACCTCAAATAACTATATCTAATTTAAATGATTTTTATTTTAATGCTTGTAGGGTTTTTGTTTAAAACCTCTACATTATTATTTGTTTATTGACAAAATATTTAAATTTTCACTGTAATTTTTTTTAAAGTGTATTTTCCTCCATTAGTCTGCTTTCTAGGTCAACATCCACATCCTCCTCTGTTCTACAGAGCTCAGAACTGATGCTTGGTTCTGGACCCCCTCCTCTTGTGCAGTCACACCTGGGCTCGGTCCGCTCTTCCTCTTCTAATGATTTTCCTCTTCATCACCCCTGCTGTCGCTGACTTTACCGCGCACTGAACTCCATTCAACTTCTGCGTCTTTTTCTTATTTTTCCTGTTGATTATTTGGTGCTTGACAAATAACTTGGAGCCTCCGTCAGAGTGGGGGGGGGGGGGGTGCAGCGGTGAGGGTGGTTGGGGGGCTGCAGCTTCTCCCTGTAACCTGCTTGAGATTAGACTTTTACCAGAAAAAAGACGTGGCGTGGTTTACTTGGCCTATCAACAATCTTTAAAAACAGTTTAAAAATTGTAGTTTTGACAACAAAGTCCATGCTCAATAATCCAGGTATACAATCCAACATTTCTCAGTCAGTTCATCTAGACAGTTTCTTTAGTTTTGACACTTAAACAATTAAAAGGACAATTTGACAATTAAATGGGAGTCGCTGAGATGCTGTGTCTTTCCTGCTAGACACTGAAATTGGTCATTTGACCCACGCGCCTGCGTTTCGATTTGCTCCAAAGGGGACACATCGTCAGTCAGAGTAGTAGGTGCCAGACACTCGAGTAGGAGGCGAAATCACCTCATCACAAGCACCACTTGATTCTACAGTAAAACTATATTTTATTTCAGTGTGACAAACTCCATCTTCTGCATTGATTTGACTGCGAAGCCACATTCACACGTGCTTGCTTTTCTAAGACCCGCCTTCCTGTTAGTAATTGGTCAAGACAAAACGAGCTTAAATGAGATTGGACGTAATCCCTATCTATCAACCAAAGTTAAGTTGAAGCGGACCGACGGGCTGTCTCCAAAGCGGAAATCCGGCCCCCGGCTGGAAATCCGGCCCCCGGCTGGAAATCCGGCCCCCGGCCGGAGCGCTTTAAGCCCTGGCATTCACTGGCTCAGTATTCATTTTTCTGACTAGAACCTTACAAGCTACAGAAGGGAATGCTCTTCATAGAACCATGGGTACTGACTGTTACATCTGTCCTCAGTGAACTCAAAAGAGAACCTTACTTTGTCAGCTCACCCGCACAAAGATTTGTTTCATATGCTCAAAGATGAGCAGTCCCGGAAACAACTCCTTATATGGAATAGTTTACTGCTTGCTTGCATATTTTAGACACTACACTATCATCAGTTTAAACCAGTTATGACTTATACAGGTCTACACATAGTTCATTACTAGGGTTGTTATAGATAAACCGATACGACCGGATATCCGGTTTGACAAGCTAGCGATATGGTTGTGTCGGTAGCAGCCGTATAAATCAACAGCAACCAGCCACAAATGCTGAGATGAACCGGTTGAAGAGACATGAACCGGGTATCGCGAGACTAGCTCGGTTGACAGTGCGTTTATAAAACAACGCGAGAGTCGGAAATGCCCGCAAAGCTATTCTCACGCATGCTCCATAGCTCACCAAGACAACGAGAATGGATGTAAATAGTAGCAGCATTAGCGGGTCACCGAGAAAGATTTTCAATACAGCAGCCAGACAAAAGTCTAAAGTGTGGAACGTTTTCGGGTTTTACAAGAAGGACAGAAAACTCGACAAAAACCACACTATTTGTAAGCTATGCAGAGCACCTCTGAAGTACACTGGTAACACAACAAACCTTGATCAACATGCAACAAGAAAACACAGAGAGGAGTATGGCGAACTTCTCAAGCCCCATAACAACGAGCAGGAGCAGGCAGCTGCCACACAGAAAGCGACGGGTAACGTTATCACTAAATTTTACGGGCAACTCGGTGACAGTTCATCACGAGCTAAGGATATAACGGCATCAATAACCCGTTTCATCGCTAAGGGCTTATGGCCGTACAATATAGTGGAGGGGGAAGGATTTCAGGATTTGATTCATACGTTAGAGCCCAGATATAAGATTCCGTCCCGGCAGCATATCACAAACACATGCATGCCAGCGTTGTATGCCCAAGTGAAGAGCCAAGTTGAAAAAGAATTGACACATGCAGAGCGAGTTGCTGTTACAACCGATGCCTGGACATCATGCTCCACTGAGTCTTATGTGACCATCACTGTCCACTACATCTCTCCAGACTGGAAGCTAAATGTGCATGTGTTGCAAACCAGGACATTCAAAGGATCCCACACTGGGAAAAACATTGGTGCTCTGCTAAAACAGGCATGTGTTGACTGGAACTTTCTTGATAAAGATCCAGCCCTGGTGATAGACAATGCCACAAACATGGTATTAGCTGGAGTGGAAGCAGAAATGACCCCTCACCTCATGTGCTTTGCACACACTATTAATCTCGCCACACAGAAAGCCTTTAAAGTTGACACAGTAGCGAGGTTGCTGGGGAGAGTGAGGAAAGCCGTTGCCGTTTTTCATCGTAGTGTGAGGGCAGCAGAAATTCTTCAAGAGAAACAGAAACAACTAGCCTTGCCTTCCCACAAACTCATCCAAGATGTATCCACGCGGTGGAATAGCTCCCATGACATGCCTGAACACTTTTTTGAGCAACATCCTGCGATTTCTGCAGCACTCATGTCCAGGGACCTCAGAAAAGGAGAAGAGGTGAGTACTCTCAAGGACAAAGACTTCTGGGACATTGAAGACATTGTCAAACTGATGGCGCCGGTCAAACTTATGACTACTAGCATGTCTGAAGACAAGCGACCCACACTCTCAATGATTCTTCCTGTAAAAGCAAAGCTTAAAAAGAACTTTGAACCATCAGATGAAGACTCAGTGTTAATCAGAGAGATGAAGCAGGCGTTCAAGAATGACTTGGAGAAACGCTACACAGGCCTTGAAGATCTCTTCCACACTGCAGCAGCTCTGGACCCCCGTTTTAAGTCCCTGCCCTTCCTCAGTAATCATGATGCAGAGAGGACATTCACAAGCATATCAGCAGAAGCAACATCCCTGCATCACAAGGTAAATCCCCCAACACACTGTCAAAATACATATTACAGTACATTCAGTTACAGTCTGCTGTGTTTTGTTGCTGTCATTAGATATATTCTGACTACTCTTTATTTGATTCTTTACACTGCATTTAACCATACTGTACACTAAATGTAATTTCATGTTTTATTTCTAGGTAACGGGGGGGGGTTCAGTTCAGAGAGATCCAGTGCAAACTGATCCATGTCAGAGTGAACCTGCAAATGGAGATCCGGACGTCTGCATTGATGTACCCCAGACCCAAGATGAGCATAAAGGTTCGTGTGTTTTATAACTTGTGATCAAGAACGAGAAGACTTTGTCTTAAACTTGTGCTGCAGTCATAGTATCAGTATAAAACACATTCACTATAATAAGAGGATCTGCATGCAAAGAAAGAGTTAAATAATAATGATGATGATAATGATACATATTTTACATATGTACACGAGTCCTTACATAAATAAATTCTGAACATCAAATGAAGATTTATACATAAAATGGTAGTCAATTAAAAAACTTCATGGCAAACATAGCCAGTAATATATGGTACTTGTTTTCTATTTCAGATGATAAACCTCCTTGTAAAAAGAAGAAAATGTCAGCCCTGGACCAGCTGTTGGGAGAAGACTTTCAAGTAAGGACGGCATCTAGATCTGTGAGGGACCAGGCCAATGAAGAAGTCAAGAGGTACAGAGAGCGTGATCCTTTGCCCCTGAAAAAAAACCCACTACAGTGGTAGAAAGAGCAACAGGAATTGCCACTGCTGTCATCTATGGCTAAAATGTATCTCTGCATACCGGCCACCAGTGTGGCATCTGAGAGAGTTTTCAGCACTGCAGGAGATATTGTTTCGACAAAATGCAGTCTACTCAAACATGAGCATGTGGATCAGCTGATTTTCCTTAAGGAAAATCTGCCGCAAAAAAAAGAGGAGGACAGTGATTATGATGAATAAAAATATAGGTAAACATACAAACATAAGGAAGTGAACTACTTCAGTGTTTGACTTCAGATTTAACCTGATGTGAATGTAGAAATGCAGGACATTACTTTTGTTTAGACTACCTCACCAGGTCAAAAAGCTGCAGTTTGATTTTTTTTATACATGTAATTGGCACTTTGTTGATATGTGCTGCTGATTATCCATGCTGCTGATCTGATCTCATGCTGCTGTTTAAATGACATGATGTTATAGTAATCTGTGCCCACCTGCTCACACAAACTCATGTTCGTGCTGCTGTTGTTAGGTATACTGTGCTTGCATTATGTTTTTGTATTATTAAGTTCAAGTTCAAGTTGTGTTTATTTGTCATATGCAAGGTTAACAAAATGAAATGCTCAGGATGAGAAGAACCGATTTGACTTGCTAAAAAACAAAAAACAAGCAAACAAGAAATACTAAAGCATGCAATAAGGGTACAAAATAAACTACCAAAAAGTGAAAAAGTAATTATAATATTTACAAAGTTTCTGAAGAGAAAAATGGTAAACAACAACATTGTAGAATTT
This sequence comes from Nematolebias whitei, assembly GCF_014905685.2. NCBI lineage: Eukaryota > Metazoa > Chordata > Actinopteri > Cyprinodontiformes > Rivulidae > Nematolebias > Nematolebias whitei. The sequence continues at coordinate 42,487,845 of NC_056505.1, read as the reverse complement.
TTACGGTGAAACAGAATGAATTTGTGTAAATAAGTATTTCAAGGTAGTAATGTAATATAAGCTAAAATGCACATGATATATATTGCACATAACTACCAAACTACACAGGGTGTGTGACAGGTTATTGCACAGGTGCTTTGTGCTTACTGTTGCTTATTCCTATTTTTTTCCTAGTGTTGTATATTTTTTATTACATGCTGCTGTAATCATTTGTGCATTTTATAATTTTTCTTTATTTTCTCATTTTATATTGATCCCATCAAACAAAGAAATATTCTTTTAGCTGGTCTTTTTAGGTCCATGTCTAAAAATAAACACATCTGACATGTGATTCTGTTGTTTGGCTTTTTACTTTATTTTTGCCAGTGCCTTACTGCACGCTTTTAGATATGATATATGTAGACTTTTACAAATTAAAAAATAATGTAAGAATGTCACATTTATAGAAATGGCCCTTTTTGTTCATAATTAAATATTTGTCTACATTCAACAAATATTAAACTGTAGAATTATATAAAGTTGAATCGAATCGAACCGAATCGCTCTTTCACTGTATCGAATCAAATCAAATTGTTGTGTTTTTAAAATAAATCGTTTTTGAATCGAATTGTAACCTTTGTATCTAGATGCGAACCGAATCGTCTATCACACAGAGATGTACAACCCTATTCATTACAGATTCATTGAGGTTGAACTCCACCCCAGGCTACGGGTGGAGTCTAGAGTCGAAGAAAGCCAAGTTTCTCAGTGAGCTCGGCACCGTTTCTGGTTCCTGGTCGCGGAGGGTCGGACGAAGTCACAGCGCTGTAACTCTGCACCTTTTACCTGGCTTAATAGAAATTTAATGGTAAAACTTTATTCTTGTCTGCCGTTATTCGTGTTGGGGCGAGTCTTCTCTCCACCTGGGATAAAAAGCTGGCTTTGAACACCATGGTCTAACAGTACATGTGTACCCAGTTCATATCTGATCACCGTGCCTTTATGCTGGTCAGCGGTATAGAGTCGAGAGAGGTGAAGTGAAGCCAAATATGTTTAAGTCTTTGTGTAGAGCACAAGGCATTCATTGCCACTCATCCTGAGCTTGGTTCTTCTGGAGGGTTCTTCCTGTTTAAAGGGAGTTTTTCCTTTCCAGTGTCTCCTTTGTGTTTGCTCAGGATGGGAGACTGTGATGAAGTGAAGACTCAAATCAATCTGCTGCTTCCTTAGATAGAGAACTTTTACTAAATGTCCTGATGCATGCTCAATAATACAGGTAGAAAAATCTAAAAAAGTTCAATCTGGTCCTCTGGACATTCAAAAAAAAACAAAACAAAACAAAAAAATCTAGATACGTTTCGTCTTTCATCCGAAAGACTTCCTCAGTCTGAGGTGCTGTATTCAGCTCAGTCTCTTAAATAGCACCTTCTCAGAGTGGATCAACCAGTTTGCTGCTGACAACCAAAACCAGCTGCTCACATGGTCAAGAAGGACCATCACCCTAACAATGGATCATTAGCACACTGATGGCTGTTTACTATTCAGAGGGGGTTGAGTGATACTAGCAATAACAGCATTGTAAGAGGGGGACAATTGAACCCAGAGGCCTCCCCCCGTTTAATGATGGACGATTTCTTTTCACAAAGATAGCCTCCTTTACTCCTCTCTCAAACCATCGTTCCTCTCTGTCCAGGATGTGAACATCTTCATCCCTGAAAGAGTGACCGCTGGCCTGGAGATGAGTGTAGACCGCAGAGTCCTGGCCTGATGATGTTGATCTTCTGTGCTGGGCCATCCTTTTGGCCAGTGGCTGTTTTGTTTCCCCGATGTAAGACTGATCACAGCCCTCCTGACACTGAATAGCATACACAATATTACTCTGTTTGTGCCGGGGGACTGGATCTTTGAGATGAACCAGTCTTTTTATTTTGGGGTTTAAAAGCCACTGGGATGTTATGTTTAGAAAATAAACGTTTCAGTTTATCTGATACTCCCTCAACATATGGAATGACCACTGGTCTGGGTCTGGGTTCCTCCTTTTCACCTGATGGCTGACTGGAGTCCTGTTTGGGTTTCTTCTCTGCTTTCAGGAAGGCACAGCTAGGATATCCACATTGCTCTAGAGCCTGTCTTGTGTGGGATTTCTCCTTCTGCCTGGCTCCTGAGTTAGTGGGGATGCTGTCTGCTCTGTGATACAGAGTCCTGATGACTCCTAACTTGTGCTCCAAAGGGTGATGGGAGTCAAACTGCAAATACTGGTCTGTGTGGGTGGGTTTGCGGTACACCTCAGTTTGCAAATGTCCTTTTCAGGAACACCACCAAGTCATTGGTTCAGGTATGTTGAAGACACCTGGGGTAAAATTAAATCTCAGGAAGTCCAACATTTTACTGACCACATCAACTCTGTGGATAAATACATCAAGTTTACACGAGAAGATGTAAAATAATAGCAGGTTGGCTTTCTTGGACTGTGAGGTCTCAGTCTCTGATAGAGGACATTTGCAAACTGAGGTGTACTATTGCTTTGTTTTGTTTTGTTTTTTTGAATGTCCAGAGGACCAGATTGAACGTTTTTAGATTTTACTAATTGTCTTTTGTAATTGTAGGAGTTCTGCCCTGCACGCTGCCTCTCTCTCTCTCCCCCCATCTGCAACCTTAATTGACAGCAGCTGCAGATAATCACCACAGCCAGCATGAGGAGTATAAGAAGCTTCAGGAGCCATTCTGCAGGTGCTGGAACATTGCCTACCAACAGTCGTTGTGTTCTAGCCAGTTTGTTACTGATATCAACAGAAATTAATCTTGTATGTTTTCTGCGTCTTCTCAGATTTTGGACCTTGGTGCTCACCTGCCCTTCCTTGAGCTCGCTGTGAATCTCTACTCCTCCTGCATCTCTACAGCTGATTGTGCCTTCCACCACTTGCCATTTCTACGCACCGTTTATGTTGAAGATCTCCTGGACTAATATCTCCTGGCTTCACTCCTTACTACTTCCAGAAAGATTTATAAAACCTCAGTACAGAATTATCATCCACCTACAGACCACTAATCTTCCCCTCTGTCTCCAAGTGATCCAGATCCCAAGTAATGATGTCATCACATTTATCACCATTGTAAATAAACACTGTAAACTGTTATTTGTGTCCTGGTCTCTGTTCAGTTCGGGTCTTTCGCTTGGGTACACTCGTTATCATAACAAGAATGTCCCAGCCAAACAAAGTACCCCTGAAAGATCCCGGGCCTGAACAGAACCAGCTCACACTCCAAACTATGTTACAGAGGGTTGAAAAGAATGAAGCCTCACTTGAACATTTAATAGCCCTCCAACAGACTAACCAGTCTAACCTTCAGGAACTGGGCAGCACGTTTTCTGTCAAGCAAGGGATGACTCAGCTCCTGCCACCTGCTACAGCTCTCGCACCTGAGGTCAGTCATCCTAATCCTATCCCTCCTCAAGTTACTACAGAACAAAATTTAAAACCAGCTGAACTTTTTAGTAGAGAACCTGAATTATGTGGAGGCTTCGTATTGCAATGCAAATTAACATTTCAGAGAGCTCCTAGTCTCTACTCCTCCGACGCTTAAGATTTCCTTCCTCATTACTCATCTGAAGGGCGATGCTTTACGTTGGGCTCATGTTCATTTAGCTTCACACCTTGTCAGTACTTTAACATTTTCCTCCTTTCTAGAAGAATTTGTTTGTGTGTTTGACCAACCCCTCCAACAAGAAGAAGCAGTTAAACATTTACTCACCCTCCGCCAAGGTGGACGATCAGTGACTGCTCATGCTCTCGAGTTCAGGATCATCACAGCTCAAACTGGATGGGGAGAAGTCGCTCTGAGAGGTACATTTTTGCATTTGCTTTCTAATTCCATCAGAGACCACTTAGCAGCTAAAGAGGAGCCTCAATGTTTAGATGAGTTGATCCACATAGCCACACGTGTTGATAATCAGCTGTAGGAGAAAAGATGGGAGAGGAACTACGACTCCCGAATCCCATTACTTCCGGGTTTGGCCCGATGTTGAGACATCAATCGATTCCCGCCAAAAGAAACTACGTTTCCCAGAGTCCCGCTGCTTCCTGTTTCCAACCAGTGAGCCAACCACCTGTACTCGCGCTCGAGTATAAAATCAACTCTAAACCTGACCCCATTCAGTTGGGCCGCACTCGCCTTTCCCCGGAGGAGAGACAGTGAAGGATTAACAGTAGAGCTTGTATCTACTGCACGAAACAAGGACACTTCATTGCTCGCCGCCCACTCTTGGGAAACAGACCCTCTCACCAATAAAGCAGGAGATATTGGTGAGAAATTCTTCGTCTTCTCCTGCCTCTCGTTTAGAACTGAATATTACAATTATTGTCGATCAAGAAAAGAAATCAGTCCCTGCACCCTGAACTTTGGGGCTGAACAGAACCTTATCAGCCCAGACCTGGTCGACCTCCTTTCCATCCCTACTCAACCTCTTTCTACTCCACTGACGATGGCTGGCCTTACGGGTCAAAAGTTCGCCTCGGTCCAAAAGAGGACTCTACCTGTGCATCTCATCATCTCCGGAAACCATCATGAACATTGTGAGTTCTTTGTATTTGATTCACCTATCACACAGCTTATTTTTGTGGTTCCCTTGGCTCCGAGAACATAACCCTGTAATTAATTGGAGAGGAAACAGAGCAGAACAATGGAGCCCACACTGTTTAAAGAACTGTTTAAGAACTGTTATACCTTCTACGATAAAACACATTGAGGTCTCCGATCTTGTTGATTTATCTAAGATTCCTGCTGTCTCTCACGATCTAGCTCCTATGTTTAGCAAACAAAGGGCTCTATCCTTACCGTTACATCGTCCTTATGACTGTGCCATTGATTTACTTCCAGGGGCCCCTCTCCCTTTTAGCCGCCTTTACAATTTGTCTGGTCCAGAACGAGAGTCTATGAAAGAATACATCTCTGAGTCATTAAATTCAGGTATAATCCGTCCCTCCACCTCACCTGTTGGGGCAGGATTTTTCTTTGTGGTTAAACTCTACGTCCCTGCATAGATTGTCATGGATTAAATCAAATCACTGTTAAAAACAAATATCCCCTACCACTAATAGACTCTATTCACAAACAACTTCACTCCACTAAAATATTCTCTAAACTGGACCCCCGTAACGCCTATCACCTCGTACGAATTAAAGAAGGTGATGAAAGGAAGACGGCCTTTAAGACCCCTTTGGGACACTTTGAGTATTTAGTTATGCTGTTTGGCCTCACCAATGCCCCCGCTGTATTTCAAACATTGGTTAACGATGTTCTGAGGGATTTTTTTAACAATTTTGTATTTGTATACTTGGACGACATCTTAATCTACTCACGGGATGGGGAACAACACATTCATCATGCCATAACTGTTCTCCAATGTTTATATGAAAATCAACTATTTGTCAAAGCTGAAAAATGTGAATTTCACAAATAATCTGTGTCTTTCTTGGGCTTCATCTTCGAAGGCGGACAAAACCACACAGATCCGGAAAAACTAAGGCAATGGTGGAATGGCCAACCCCTGAGACAAGGAAACAGCTGCAACGATTTCTGGGCTTTGCCAACTTCTACAGGAGGTTCATCAAAAACTACAGCAGGATTGCAGCCCCCTCACCCAGTTGACCTCCACCCTGCAGATTTTCAAGTGGACTCAAGAGGCAGAAGCAGCTTTTAGTGAACTGTTTTCTTCTACTCCTATCCTGTTCTATCCTGACCCCAAAAGACAGTTCATTTTAGAGGTTGATGCTTCAGACACTGGCGTAGGAGCCATTTTGTCCCAGAGATCCCCCAGTGACAATAAGGTGCACCCCTGTGTATTTTTCTCTCGGCATCTTTTCTCAGCTGAACAAAACTATGACGTTGGTAATCGAGAGCTCCTTGCTTTCAAGTTGGCCCTGGAAGAATTGAGACATTGGCTTGAGGGTACAGACATACCCATCCTCATTTGGACGGATTACAAAAATCTCACCTATCTCCGTGAGGCCAAGAGATTGAACCCCAGACATGCTAGGTGGTCTCTGTTTTTTACAAGATTTAACTTTGTGCTAACTTACAGACCCGGCTCCAAAAATGTGAAGACTGATGCCCTTTCCCATCAGTTTTCACCACAAGAGGGCACCGAACTGGAGCAAACATTTTACCCTCATCCTGTGTGGTCGGTTCTCTAACCTGGTCCATCGAAAAGGACATTCTCGAGGCTCAGAAGTCTGAACCAGACCCAGGTATGGGCCCTTCTGGCACTATGTTTGTACCCACTAGTGCAAAAGCTAAGGTACTCAACTGGCTACACACCCACAAGACTTCTTGCCATTCAGGTGTTGCACGCATATTAGTCCTTACTAAGAGACACTTATGGTGGTCATCTATAGCAGAAGATGTAAGAGACTATTTAGCTGCTTGTCCCACATGTGCCAGGAGTAAGACTGGCAACCAGACCCCTGCTGGAAAACTACAACCACTACCAACTCCTAGCCGACCAAGATCCCATATTTCTTTAGATTTTGTTACCGGTATTCCTCCATCTGACGGTAATTCTGTTATCCTCACTGTTATTGACTGATTTCCTAAGGCTGTCCATTTCGTACCGTTCACGCAACTCCCCTCGGCGTTTGAAATTGCTCAGCTGTTGGTCCAGCACGTTTTTCGAATCCATGGCATCCATGGCATGGACATAGTCTTTGACAGAGGACTCCAATTCATATCCCAGGTATGGAAGAACTTTTGTAATTCCTTAGGGGCCTCTGTCAGCTTGACCTCTGGGTACCACCCACAGTCCAGCAGTCAGGCCAAACGTGCCAATCAAGAATTGGAGGCTGCTCTCAGGTGTGTGGTGAAGGACAATCCCTCCACATGGAGTCAACACCTAGTATGGGTAGAGTATGCCCACAACACTCGCACGTCTTCTGCCACTGGTATGTCCCCATTTGAAGCCTCTCTAGGTTACACACCACCATTATTTCCTAGTCAAGAAAGTGTTGTTGCGATCCCATCAGCACAACATTACTTTAGGAGATGTCGTCGGGTCTGGCGCCAAACCAAACTCGCCCTGCTTCAAATGGCTGCCAAGAATAAAGAGGTTGCCGATCGTCGTCGCTCTGCAGCCCTGTCTTATGAGGTTGGACAAAGGGTTTGGCTATCGACCCAGCACATCCAACTCAAGGACACTTCATGCAAGTTGGCCCCCCGCTTCATCGGTCCCTTTCCCATCACCCATATTATCAGCCCCACTGCTGTGAGACTCCAGTCACCCTCTTCTATACGAATTCATTCAACCTTCCACGTGTCTCAACTCAAGCCTGTCGCCGAAAGCCCGCTGCCCCCCCCCCCCCCCCCCCCCCCCCCCCCCCCCCCCCCCCGTCTCATTGACAACCATCCAGCCTTCACGGTCGGCCGTATTCTGTATGTATGGCACTGGGGGTTCCAGTATCTAATCGACTGGGAGGGTTACGGTCCAGAAGAGCATTCATGGATTCTGAGGCCGTTCATCTTGGACCTCAGTCTCATCTCCACTTTTTTCAAGGCCCACCCAGAGAAGCGCTTCATTCATTCATTCAACCTTTATTTAGACAGGTAAATCCCATTGAGCCTCGAGGACTCATTTACAAGAGAGACCTGATTTCAACAAAGAAAGATGACAACAATGGACAACAGCAACAACAATAAACAATTATAAAAAGTAATACTGCAGGGTTTTTTTTTTTTTTTTTTTTTTTTACAAATAGGATGGCTAAAAGAAAAAGGTAACAAAAAACAGCTAGATTCTAAGGCAAATGTAGAAAACTAAAAACAGGAACATGTCTGCATTGGTCCCTGCCAGGAGTCCAACAGATTCTTAAAGCCACTTAGAGAGGTGAAGGTCAAGAGCTTAAAATCTTTTTGTAAGATATTCCAGGAAACAGGAGCGGAGTAGGAGAAAGCCCCTTTGCCTAGTTCAGTCCTCATTGAGGGAACACTGCAGGTAATAATGTCCTGAGAGCGCACGCTGTAGCTGCACTCACGTAGAGACATGTAGGAGGAGATGTATGAAGGCAGGAGACCAAGAAGTGATTTAAAGATGAAAATGTACCAGTGAGACAGTCTGTGTGAAGTTAATGATGTCCAGTTAACCAGTGAATACAGGGTGCAGTGGTGGGTACGATAATCACAGCCAGTTATGAATCTTAGTGCACCATGATAGACAGCATCCAACATCTGCAGGGTTCTTGTAGGAGCGCTTCAGGTCACCGGGAGGTGATTCTTGAGAGGGGGGGGTAATGTAAGAGTTCTGCCCTGCACCCTCCCTCTCTCTCTCTCCCTCTCTGCAACCTAATTGACAGCAGCTGCAGATAATCACCACATCCATCATGAGGAGTATAAGAAGCTTTAGGAGCCATTCTGCAGGTGTTGGGACATTGCCTACCAACAGTAGTTATGTTCTAGCCAGTTTGTTTCTGATATCGACAGAAATTAAACTTGTAAGTTTTCTGCGCCTTCTCAGAAATTGGACCTGGCTGCTCACCTGCCCTGCCTTGAGCTCCCTGTGAATCTCTACTCCTCCTGCGTCTCTACAGCTGCTTGTGCCTTCCACCACTTGCCATTTCTACATGCCGTTTTTGTTGAAGATCTCCTGGACTAATATCTCCTGGTTTCTCTCCTTACTACTTTCAGTAAGATTTATAAAACTTCAGTACTGAATTAAAATCCACCTACAGACAACTAATCTTCACGTGATCCAGATCCCAAGTATTGATGTCATCACATTTATCACCATTGTAAATAAACACTGTAAACTGTTATTTGTGTCCTGGTCTCTGTTCAGTTTGGGTCTTTCACTTGGGTACACTCGTTATCATAACAATAATGTTTGTGAATGTTTTTGTTCAGTGCCCTGAGAAGACTTTGGAAGAAGAAGTTGGGACTTGGAGCTACAGAAATAAACTGAATTGAATATAATTTATCACCAAATATCTCCGCTCTTTTAACCCAAATATGATCTGGGATGTTAAGATTTGGGATCAGTTAAGGAAGGTATTTAACTCCACAGAGTTACTGTTTCTGGCAGCTGTGTTAAATAATCGTATGTTTACTCCCTCTGTAGCTGATACAGCTTTTGACACCTGAGTCTTGAGGGGAGTGCATTCACTGTGTGATCTCTTTGTTGATGGTCGATTTGCCTCTTTTAAGTAACTGGTACAGAAGTTTAATATACAAGATACAGTTTTTCAGTTATTTGCAGCTGAAAAATGTTGTGATTGTTTTCCTTTGTACCCCTCTAAACATTTTGTGGTTAAGATTTTAGATTGCAGGTCTGATATCAAGGAGACCCTCAGCAAGTTATATACACTGCTTAGTTCATACCATGAGTCCAGTTTGGACTCTCTTAAACTGAAATGGGAAATTGACTTGGAGGAATCCATATCAGACTCAGTCTGGTGAAAGATCATTAAGAACATTTGCGGGCGGCTGTGGCTGAGTGGTTAGAGCAGTCATCCTCCAATGCAAGAGTTGGGGGTTCGAATCCACCAGCAGTCACATGCCGAAGTGTCCATGGGCAAGACACTGAACCCCTCATCGCCTCCGATGTGTGTCCCATTGATGTATGAATGTGATAAAGCTCTGATTAGTCTCTTTAGAATGATTTGTTCAATTATCTTTGTAGAGATCTAGTAGAGTGCTGTATGAATGGTTAAATGAGGACACAGATTGTAGTGTAAAGCACTTTGAGTATCTCGATAAGATGGAAAGGTGCTATATACCTGTAAGTACAGTCCATTTAACATTTACGCATTTTCAGTCTGAGACATACTGTAATTCAATTCAAGGTAGTGCACTGGCTGCACTGGTCCAAAGACAAGATGTCCAAGATCAAAGCCGACCTGAACCCCGCAAGCAATCGTGGTAAACAAACTCCAGCTACACTCCTGCATACATTCTGGACCTGTCCCAAACTGCAAACTTTTTGGTAATTTATATTTGACACCTTTGAATGCCCTGCCCCTGTCTCTTCGTGTGACCATCTCTGTTGGTTCTTTTAAAACGCAGCTTAAGACATTTTTATTTTGAAAAGCTTTTAGTTAAATGTTTTACTGTTTTTATCAGCTGTTTTTACTGTTTTTTATTAATGAGCTGTTATTATTTTTGTTTTATTTTAAGCCTTTATTTCTTTATTGTTGTACAGCACTTTGTGATTGTATCTATGATAAGTGCTATATAAATAAAGTTTACTTACTTACCTTCTCTGGAATATGTGGCAGAACTGTTCACCCATCACCACTCATCTCACTGTTCAGGGTAGTCCCTGTGGATACGTTCTTCAGCAAGTACGAGAAGGATGTGATTGCTTTTAGCTCTCTTTTGGCCAGAAGACTTGTTTTGTGCAGTTGGAAGGACCCCCATCATATGTTCATTGGATAAGAGAAGTGATGTAGCATATTCATCTAGGAAAAAATCAGATGTTCCCTGAAGGGATCTGCTAAAAGATTTTGGGACACGTGGCAGCCTTTTGAGTTGCATGTGGACAACTTGTCAATGCCTGTTTTGTTTATTTGTGTGTGTGACTGGTCTGGTGTGGGAGTGGAGGGGTGGGAGGTTTGTTCTGTGTTCTTCTTTTGTTTTTATGTTAAAAAAAATCAGCACAAAGACTGATTAAAAAAATACCTCAGCTCTTGTTGACCAACTGAGGCAGGACTAACATGTTTACATTGGGCATTTTTTCTCTGAGAGAAAATGGTTCCTTATGAATGAACATGCATAAACATAATAACCAAGGGGGACATTGCCTCGAAACCATACTCAGTATGTCAAGGACAAACCTAAAACCCCTCAGCAGTGTACCCATCTCCAGGAACCAAATGTGAATCTCAGTTTTCTGAATTAGGGTGCCATATCTGTCTCTGACCCTGAGTCAGCATGTCTGGTCTATTTGGGAGATACCATGGGTCCCCTGTCAGGATGCCCCTTAAATCTACTATCTGTGGCTGGTGATCCCGGTCCAGAACCAACCAAAAACAGGTTTCTGACCTTCGGCAGACACAGCTTTTCCAGAACCTCTGACAGAAAGGGGGGGGGGGGGGGGGGGCCCAATAATCCGTCCCAAGTAGACCAGGGATCACGACTCAGGGCCAACGTTAA
>NC_056505.1:42458227-42476633 GCF_014905685.2 Nematolebias whitei | reverse complement strand
GGGGGGGGACACAAAACAGGCCCTCTGGCCAATGTGTGCATCAACTCAAGAGTACCTGTAGAAGCCACAAAGAACAATGTGTGATCTTCCAAGAAGTACAAAGGTCAACCAAGCCTCTTTAAAATAAGATCAAGTAGGTTTACATTATCTTGGTGAACTAAGGGTATATCAGAGATCACTGCTAAATTGCTGATCACTAAGGATGACACAAAGTTATTTCTACCTCCACCTGCCCTGGAGTGGGACGTGTTTCCACAGTTCCACCTGTCTGTTCAGACGATTTTAGTGTCCATAAAATGATTGATATCCAGCTGGACTCCTTCAACAAGGCCCGATGTTTCACATCATGTCAACACTGCAAGGAAACTTGAAGGCTCCAGGGTGATCTTCTGCCCGTCCCTTTGTGGGATTATCGATTTGTGAGGTGGCCTCAGGATCTAACTCATAGTGCCAACCTTCCTGTAGCAACTTCTAGTAAGATATGCCTCAGCACGGTTCTCCTCTTTGGAATCAGGCCCTGAATTTACAGGTGAGATGTGCCACTGGTCTTCACAAGACCAGACACTTCTTCTACATGCCCTTAGTCATCTTCAAACTCATAAGGGAACAAAGAACAACCTTTGTGTCGACTGGGCTTAACCCTCAACCGAGGAGTGCTCCAGCCAGTGAAAAAGGTCATTCATAACACATCTGCCCTGGTCAGTGTTACACCCTTTCAATTGGTCAGTGACGGAGACCACCTATGGGAGAATCCTGAACATGTATGCGCTACCCTGAAGATCTGAAGCCATTTCCAATGATTGCAGAAAGCCTGTTGATCCACCAACTGATCAATTCTTGATTTAAATAAGGGCTGTTTGCTTGCAAAGTCTGATTACTTTAACCCATGAAGACTGAAAGTGTCCTTTGACGATGGACACAGATGTTTGTGTTGTATTGGAGATGGATAAATCATATGACTCACTGTTTTATTGTGTACTTCTCTACTTTTTTTTCAAATGTGGCTGTTTTTGCTCTCATTAGCAAACTATTAAATCCCAATTTATTCATCTTTTTTCCATTTTGGATAACCCCAGACTGGAAGGAAATGTAAAACCGTAAATCTGGAGACGAGGAGAGCAGCAAAACACAATAATTAAGCTACTCATAGCAAAGAAGACACCAACCCAAACTAGAATCAGTATCTGTACCTGTGACACAGAAACATTATCTTTAATTCTTGGAGTTTGCCTAACATGGTCATTCAAGGAACTCCAGTGTTTGCTCCTTTTTTTAATTTTATTTTCATGCAAACATAAAGGCAATCTGGATCAATGCTACTTTAATTTTATGCCACCTCTTTATTTTATGTAGCATTTTTGACACATCTCAAATCTTTTTCAAATGAGTTCAATTTCAAAGTACATATATATATATATATATATATATATATATATATATATATAATTTTAATGTGCACATTTTCTGTTTCAGTTTGCAGCAAAATTGTTTTAATTCTGATTTACTTTAAATTGCAACACTGAGTTTATGCATTTTTTTGCATCTATGACTAAAATGCATTGTAAAGAAAATTCACTAACATTTCAAGTATTCACAAATATTGTTTGACACATGCATGAAACCAAGCTACATGTACAGTATCCTGGTCTACAGTATGTTGCTGTGTGACAGGGCAGAGTTGGACAAACTGTGTGGACATGGACGTTATGCAACTATACGGTCCTGCTACTAACATACATAGTCCAGAACCCACGTGTCCCACAGTCTGCCTAATGTGCATGTAGGTTCACAGAGGAGATCGATATCCTCTGAGACTGAATTGCCAATCTACATATGTGTGTGTGTCTTATCTCAGTCAGCCTTATAACCTGAATCTCTCACACTCTGCTCTTTGAATTGAGAAAGCTCCTCGGATGAGGAGCAAAACGTCTTCTGTTACAAATAAAGTCCAGTTGTTTTTGTATTGAACGCTTTTTGAATCCTCTGAGACCAACTCATGCCCTTCAGCAGTGGTTGTTTGTTACATTAGTGAGCTTCTGATGAATTAATAATAAAGAAAATGAAATTGATGGTGTAATTCCAGTACAGACAGAGCAGTGGCAAAGCAACATGCTGATGAGAACAGCTCTGTCTAGAGGACGTTAATGAATGACAGTATGACAGTATGATGTTAATGAATGTAGCAAGGATGGTGAGGAGAAATAAGCTTGGGTCTGAGCAACATGAGGTCTACAAGCAGATCATATGAGCGACAGGATGAGTGTCTCAGGCACAACAGTACACTGCAAAAAGGGCCAATCCTTACAAGCAATTTCACTTCATATCCCAGATGTGGTCCAGTACAGGAAAAAACATCTCAGACGACGAGTGTTTCTCTGGACTGGAATTGAACAGGGAATGCAAGTAAACCTTAAAATTCTTGGTGCAAGTGGGTATAATTTACACTGTGGAGAAGAACAGAGGTAGGTTTGCTTTTTTTCTTGTCCAAGGCAGCACAGAGTGATGGATCCTTGTGAGTGGAGGGAGCATTTTATCCAACACTAGGTGCAACAGAGGAGCCAGGGGGTGGCCAATGGTGGCCTTGACCACATAAGATTAATCTGAGGCCACCCCAGTCATTTGAGGAAACTATACTTTTAAGCAATATTGGGGAGTGGTGGCACAGAGGTCAGAGAAGGCAAGCCTGTGATCATAAAGTCTCCGGTCTCACCCCTCAGACCGGCAAAATCAAAATGCATCCACACCTGCCTCCACCCTCATTTCCCCACTCTGTGCCCTTGACAAGGTCCTTAACTCCTTCTTCTGCTCTCCCTACCCTAGATGGCAGCTCTCTGCTCCACACAGAGAGCTGTGGTAGGCCTGTTGTCTGTGGTTACGTCAGGAAGGGCCTCAGGAGTAAAAACAGGTGCCAAGTCTTTGTGCGAGTTAGTTCACTGTGGCGACCCCTTAAGAAGGGAGCAGCCAAAATAAATAAATAAATACTTTGGAGCAAAATAAAAACTAGAATGCATAGTTTTCTCAAATCATTTGGTTTGCATTTACAGTAGTCCCTCGATTATTGCGGATGTTCTGTATCCTGTCCCCCCCCCCCCCCCCCCCCGCGATAAGTGAAAAATAGCGAAGTAGACAGACTAGTCCAAGTTCAGTTCCAGTTCAGTAAACTTTGTCATGACGTGCCAGGCTGCAATCACACTCATCACCTGTTATTCCCAATCTCCCTCCTTAAATAAACAATTTAAATACTGTAACATTTTTATTAAACAATTCATGCAGCATGGGTTGTTTAATTAAAATGTTACAGTGTTTAAATTTAAATTGTAGAGAAGAGAAGTGCAGCAGGACATCAAAGGTTAACCCTTCATGCAGCGCTGCAGCACAGAGCAGAAATGTACTTCTTGATCAATTACACTGAAACAATTGAACATAGAAATTCTAAAATAATTTAAAAAAATAGCGTTAACACTTTTATATTTTGTGATTATATTTTACAATGTGGCATACTTTGAATTTTAAGTTGGAAGACAAAAGTCAATCGGTGCATCTGGACAGCAAAGGGTTAACCCTTCACAAAGATGCAGCAGAAGAAATGTGTGCGTGTCAGAGAAGAAGATCAGCTGATCAGCTGCAGGAGGGAGCTTCCCCTGCACTTGTGGGCTGCACACATGGTGCAAAATAATTTAAAATAATTATTTTAAATAAACAGTCCGTGGCTCATCCATCAATCAGCCAATCGTCAAGTCCAATCGTATTTTGAAAAACCGCGATAATGCGAATCCGCAAAAAATGAACTGTGAAGTAGCGAGGGACTACTGTATATTATATGGTGGTGGCCAACTTGGATTTTGACATGGCAGCCCACTTTTTGATAGGAACGTTTCTTATGCCCAGACAAAGCCACAAACCAACATGAAAGTCAGTCACTAGTTTTTCAAATTATCATGCTCACTACATGCACGAATGGATGGAGCATATTTTCAGTTCCTCCTTCTCACTCCACGATGGGGGACAAAAACTACTCCAAGTGCCCAATCCAAAATTAAAAACAATGACTGTTAGTTTCAGATGGGCCACAAAGTAATTTTATGTTGTTTTTTTAATTTTATTTATTTATCCACATTATTTCTGAGGGATGTACTGTTTAAATGAACAACTTCATGTCAGACAGGAAGTAGCAGTAGGAATTGGTTAACCATGGTAGTGGAGCACAGACCACAGTTTATTTGAAAGTAATTTGCATTCAGTTTAGCAGATAAAATGTTGGTTTTGTTTTGTTGACATTTATTTAACAACCATAAAGTTTACTAAAATAGCCGTGCTGAGTTCAGATACCTGTTGTGTTCACAGCTGCAGGAACAACCAGACCAAACTAAATCCGTGGCTACAACAACAGAGTTTTTAACATGGACCCAAAACAAGAAGAGTTCCTGTGAAAAGAACTGGAGTTTACATCTCCTACCTACAGATGAGGAATTAAGAAGAATGTGGCTGAAAAATGTGAACTTGAAGAGACCACCCAAAACTGTGTGCTCATTTCACTTTGTTGACAAACGGCCATCGGAGGAAAACCTGCATCCTACTTTGTGTCTGGACAATAATAAACCACCGGAGAAGAGACGGTGGATCCTCAGAAGGATTGAAAACAGTGACGATAGTATCAGGGATGGTTTCAAGTGTATGGAGGTCACAGCTTTATAGTATTTGGTCGTCTTTAGTTTTATGATTTTCTCTGTAATTAATCAAAGCGCAGTCATGGAGGACTTTAAGGTTTGACTGGGCTCTGTGTCTGATTTAAGGTCAATAAGATTGTGTCCCACCTCTTTTAACAAAACACCACCAACCTTATTACTGTGTAGATACTGATACACGTCAGAGCATTTCAGGTTGTTCATCACTTCACTGTCAGAATAACTGAGTCAACGAAGTAACTAAATATGCTAGTAGATGTAGCTAAATATGCTAGTAGATGTAGCTAAATATGCTAATAAATATGCTAAGTATGCTAGTAGCCACTTCTTCAGCTCATTCTCCATCCCTCGTCCTCAGTGGTATGATTATATTGTCCTATTTGAGCTCTGATAGGTGGTGTTCCTACATGTTTAAATTAAATCCACAATGCTCAGAGAAACTACATTAGCTTGTACTGTTCGCACATGAATAAACGCCGGTTCTGGTCTGCGCCGTTGCGCCCATAATTCATACAAGGTACTATGGGGGCTGGGAATAAGGTGGATAAATTCTGTTATGAAATGATGTCAGGACTTGTGGTGGACATTTTTTGAAATCTAGATGTTTGTGGAGTTTATAGGCAAGACTACTAGTACGGATCATAAAACAATCAACATTCAGGCTATTACAAATATTTTTATAGGCAGACAATCTTTTAGTTATTTAGTTGTTTGCCTCTAAATTAGAAAGACTATGCAAAAAATACATTTGTAAACTTGACCAAACACAAATAAAGAAGGAAAGTGATAAACGTTGGTGCAGATTTGTGGCACTTGTGAGTTCGAACATGTGAGGAAATGACTTGGTTTTGCAGTGCAAGCCATGTATGTATTCTTTTTCACATACATGAAGAAAATGACAAAGACAAGCACAGTGAGAGAGGTAGAGAAGACATTACCCCATGAAGCTCCTTCACAGAGATCAAAGAACAGAAACAGGAAGAGACAGAGATCAAAAATATACATTGAAGCACCAATGGAGCACTTACAAGGCTCTCACTTCTTCAGGATTAATTCTGCTTTATATTCAGCAGCAAATTTCTAGCTAGTGTCGGCTGACATTCACATTCATGTGTGAAACAATCCTTAAATGTTCTCAGCTGTTAATGGTTGTGTTAATTAGCAGTCAAATAAAAGCTGTGACCAGAACATTATGAGGGCTTCATCCATTAAATAATAAACATATAGTCATCAACATCTGTTAAATACGATGGAGCTTTAGGGCCACGCAAAGAAAAAAATAAAATAAAAGCCATAAAATTATGAGAATAAAGTAGTATTACGAGAATAAAGTCTTAATAATAGGAGAATAAAGTCGTACGAGACTTCTTTTTTTTTACAGCTCTCATTTATTCATTTTTTCTCCCATGAGTCGGATCCACAACGCGACCTGTCAATCAATCCAGTAGGCGTGTCAGCAAATGACCAATCCAAAGCTAAATGCTCCTTACCTGCAGAGAGCTGCTGCAGCCCATCAGAGCGTACCACCTTACTGTAAGCAGGTTCAACATCCTGATACTGATAATAATATGATGCTGATATGCTGACAGATTAGCTGTTTCCTTATTTGTAAAACCAATACCAAAGTATAACTTAACAAGATGCTCAACATTCTTCATTGTACAGGTACTACAGTTAAAATTTGGTAAACCCTGCTTTATTGTGTCGGAGTTTGGATAATATTACAGCTCATTTAGTTTTGGATCGGTCATTTGCTGACACGCCTACTGGACTGATTGACAAGTTGCATTGTGGATCCCACTCGTGGAAAAAATAAAAATAAAAAAATAAAAGCTGTTAAAAAAAGTCTTGTACAACTTTATTCTTGAAATATTAAGACTTTATTCTCGTAATAGTAAGACTTTTTTCTCGTAATTTTATGGCTTTTAATTTTTTTTTTCTTAGCATGGCAATGTTGTTTTTGTTTTTTGTTTTCCTTAGTGTGGCTCTCAAGCTCCATCATAGTTAAAAGTCTTGGTAAGACTGTTACACCCTTTTGTTCAACTAAAATGTAATTTCATAAAAGTATTTAGTCATCACTGGCTTTAAAAACAAGGTATATACTGTAGTACATGTACAGTGAATATCTGAGCATGATGTAACATATTATTACGCATTGAGTGATCCAACAGTTTTTATTAATCACTTATTTTTAGCAGCAATAAGAAGACGTGCAAGAAAACTGGATTATTTTACCCCCTTCCTTAAGCTTCTGAATCTTCTATCGTTTAGAAGATATTACTTTGTCCAAACAACAACAGGCAAAACATGGCCTGTTTAAAGTATCCTTACTCGTCTTTAATGGCAAATTAGAAAACTTAAGAGCATTTCATAATTGAATAGCTTGAAGTAACTGAAGATCTTCCATGTTCTGGAGGAATAAAGGCTCACTCTTTAAACTTTGCTACAATAACTGAGATTTATAGAAATATATTTAAATCCAACAGTCCAACTCTCAGTAGTTCCCAACCATGGTACTTGAGGAACACCATCCTGCATGCTTTAGATGTTTATCTGTTCCAACACACCTGATCTGAATGAATGGGTGATTAACAGGCTTCTGCAGAACTTAAATAAGTAATTAAATCACTGAATCAAGTGTGTGGGGGCAGGGAAATAACTGAAACATGCAGAGCAGTGTGCTCATTCATGCTCAGTGATCCAGGTAAAATAATCCAACAAAGTTAAGTCAGGTCCTCTGAACGCTTTCTTTTAGTTGAAACATTTCATCTTTTATCCAAAAGACTTAATCAGTCCGAAGAGCCACAACAAACTCAGTCTTATAAATAGCACCTAACATAGTAGGTCAACCAGTTTGATGGTGTTCAGATGGTTTCTGGAGTCTGCTCTCTCCCCTGCCGATGAGGGTGGACTATCATCATCCAAAAGACTTCACCAGTCTTTTGGATGAAAGGTGAAACGTTTCAACAAAAAGAAACCATCCAGAGGACCTGACTTAACTTTGTGGAATGCAGGATAATGTTCCTCGATGGCCAGAGTTGGAAACCCCTGAAATAGACTATCAGAAAGGTTCAGGTCTGAACTTTTCCTTGGCCTTTGCATCATGTTATTGGTTCTTTTTTCTTCCATTTTATTGCAGTGCTTAGAAACATTTTTCTTTTGCAACTGCATCATAGGCCCAGCAGAGAGGGAGGTAAGACTGAACCATGGCCACACACCTCTCACCTACATTAAACTGTCTTCAGTGCTGGCTTGAGAACAATGTTTCTCTGTAAAATGATGAGCACCAAATTGAAAATAATGATACAATTTGGACATCATTTGGCACATATGAATACCAGTGTTGAGTGCATTAATTATTCAGTTTACAAGGAGCTATAACATCAAGAACAGGAGCCAGAGGGAATAAGTGGTGGAATCACGAGAACAGCAATAATGTTATTTGGCTGTTAATGGAGTATCCACTAGTCAAAACAGAAAATAACTCGTAGATACATTAGATAGCATGAGCAGCACTTGATGGAATTTGATAGGGGTCACAGTGTGAGCTTACATATAACAATGGCTCATTTTGTGCCATTAGTCATCATGTGGGATATACTGATGTCAAAAGTATCCTGGCCTGATGATGTTGGTCTTCTGTGCTGGGCCATCCTTTTGGCCAGTGGCTGTTTAGTTTCCCCGATGTAAGACTGATCAGGACCATCAGCCTAACAATGGATCCTGACTGATCCTGACACTGAACAGCATACACAATATTACTCTGTTTGTGCCGGGGGATTGGATCTTTGGGATGAACAAGTCTTTGCCGTAATGTATTTTGGGGTTTAAAAGCCACTGGGATGTTATGTTTAGAAAATAAACATTTCAGTTTCTCTGATACTCCCTCAACATACGGAATGACCACTGGTCTAGGTCTGGGTTCCTCCTTTTAACCTGATGGCTGACTGGAGTCCTGTTTGGGTTTCTTTTCTGCTTTCAGGAAGGCCCAGTTAGGATATCCACATTGCTCTAGAGCCTGTCTTGTGTGGGATTTCTCCTTCTGCCTGGCTCCTGAGTTAGTGGGGACACTGTCTGCTCTGTGATACTGAGTCCTGATGACTCCTAACTTGTGCTCCAAAGGGTGATGGGAGTCAAACTGCAAATACTGGTCTGTGTGGGTGGGTTTGCGGTACACCTCAGTTTGCAAATGTCCTCTAACAGAGACTGAGACCTCACAGTCCAAGAAAGCCAACCTGACATTTTTTTCATCTTCTCATGTGAACTTGATGTATTTATCCACAGAGTTGATGTGGTCAGTAAAATGTTGGACTTCTTGAGATTTAATTTTAACCCAGGTGTCATCAACATACCTGAACCAATGACTTGGTGGTGTCCCTGAAAAGGACGTCAAGGCTCTCTTTTCTACCTCCTCCATGTGTAGGTTGGCAACAATAGGAGAAACTGGATACCCCATAGCACACCCATGTTTCTGCCTATAATATTGCTCCCCATATGTGAAGTAGGTTGACTGCAGGCACAGTTTCAAGAGTTGACACAGCTGTTCTGTGGAAAGCATGGTCCTGCTGCTCAGAGTGGTGTCTGATTTTAATCTTAAACTGACCACCTCTACTGCATCATCAACAGGAATGCACATAAAGAGTGATGTGACATCAAAACAGACCATTGTTTCATCAGTCTCCATGATGACATCCCTCACCTTATCCACAAAGTCTATGGTGTTCTGTATATGGTGTTCTGAGCTGCCAACTAAAGAGATAAGTACAGACGCCAGATATTTGGAAACATTGTAAGTGGCAGAGTTAATCATGCTAACAATTGGTCTTAAAGGTACACCTTGTTTGTGGATTTTAGGTAAACCATACAGACTAGGTGTGGCCTCTCCTGGGTACCGTTTGTGGTACCGAATACGGGCAATAGCCTTGTCCTGCTCCAAATTTTCAGGCAATCTATTAACTTCTTCTTGTAACCACTTCCTGGATCTCTTTTCAGAGGTTCATAAGTGGTTAAGTCACTAAGGAGTGTCAACTTTCTCATGATAGTCTTTCTGGTTCAAAATCACTGTGCACCTTCCTTTGTCTGCTGGGAAAACGATGATGTTTTTGTCCTTGCTAAGAGTGATGAGTGCATCCCTCTCCTCTCTAGTGATGTTGGAAGGTGGTGGTTTGGCATTGCTGAGGCCGGCTGAAACTTTGATTCTGAGCTGTTCTGCTTCACCCTCTTTCATTTTGTTGTTGCGGATGGCTGATTCTGTGGCTGTGATCATCTCCACCAGAGGAAGTCTACTTGGTGCAACTGCAAAGTTCAGTCCCCTGGCAAGAATCTCTGTCTCCGGCTGGGTGAGCTCTCTGTCAGATAACTTCTTCACCCACTTTTCTGTCTCCCTGGCATGTAATTGACTACTGGAGGGTTGTCCTACACTGAATGTGTTGTTATTGGCATTGTGATGGTGTTGATGAGTTATTAGTAAGTTAAACTTGTTTTGTTGTTGAGTCTTGGACTTGATATGCTGTGCTAAGCGTGCCTGATCTGTACAGTCCAACACTTGCTGAAGTGTGGTCTGATCTAGACACGTTGTTAGTTTTTGTTTAATGTGCTCTTCTTTGAGCTTCAAGGCCTCAATAGTAAAATTGGTCTGTTTCACCCATTCATTCAGCAGCTGGGTCTGTGCCTTCTGAAGGATCTTGCTTGCCCGGTGCCCGCTGACCGACGATTTTAGTTCCAGCTCTTGGGAATGATGCCACTTTGTCGACATCTGAGGTTGAATCGCAAGTGGTTCCTGTAGTATGTCCTCTTCCTTGCTGTTTTCTCAAACTCTCTAACTAGTTTGAGGCAATCCTGGCCAAAGTGGTTCAAAATATCCTGATGCATGCTTAATAATCCAGGTAGAAAAATCTAAAAAAGTTCAATCTGGTCCTCTGGACATTAAAAAAAAACAAAAAAAACTGAGGAAGTCTTTCGGATGAAAGACGAAACGTATCTACATTTTTTTGCTTTGTTTTTTTTTTGAATGTCCAGAGGACCACATTGAACTTTTTTAGATTTTTTTTCACACAAGATAGGCTCTAGAGCAATGTGGATATCCTAACTGGGCCTTCCTGAAAGCAGTGAAGAAACCCAAACAGGACTCCAGTCAGCCATCAGGTGAAAAGGAGGAACCCAGACCCAGACCAGTGGTCATTCCGTATGTTGAGGGAGTATCAGAGAAACTGAGATGTTTATTTTCTAAACATAATGGTGTTAGTGGCTTTTAAACCACAAAATACATTTCGGCAAAGACTGGTTCATCCCAAAGATCCAGTCCCCCGGCACAGAGTAATATTGTGTATGCTGTTCAGTGTCAGGAGGGCTGTGATCAGTCTTACATCGGGGAAACTAAACAGCCACTGGCCAAAAGGATGGCCCAGCACAGAAGATCAACAACATCTGGCCAGGATTCTGCGGTCTACACTCATCTCCAGGCCAGCGGTCACTCTTTCAGGGATAAAGATGTTCACATCCTGGACAGAGAGGAACAATGGTTTGAGAGAGGAGTAAAGGAGGCCATCTTTGTGAAAAGAAATTGTCCATCATTAAATGGGGGGGAGGCCTCTGGGTTCAACTGTCCCCCTCTTACATTGCTGTTATTACTAGTATCACTCAACCCCCTGTGAATAGTAAACAGCCATCAGTGTGCTAATGATCCATTGTTAGGCTGATGGGCCTTCTTGACCATGTGAGCAGCTGGTTTTGGTTGTCAGCAGCAAACTGGTTGATCCACTCTGAGAAGGTGCTATTTAAGAGACTAAGCTGAATACAGCACCTCAGACTGAGGAAGTCTTTCGGATGAAAGACGAAACGTAGCTAAAAAATTTTTGCTTTGTTTTTTGTTGTTGTTGTTGTTGTTTTGAATGTCCAGAGGACCAGATTGAACTTTTTTAGAAATCTCAGGAAGGTTTTAGACTCTGACTTTAAATTTAACAAACAGATTAAATCTGTTCTGCATAAAATCTTCTTCCAGTTAAGGCAGATAGGTAAGCTTAAGTCCGTGTTGACCAGATCTGACCTTGAAAAACTAGTCCATGCATTTGTTACAACCTGACTGGACTACTGCAATGAGCTTTATGTTGGGGTCAGTCAGGTCTCCCTTTCATTTCTCCAGCTTGTCCAAAATGCTGAAGCTCGGCTGTTAACAGGAACTCGTAGGTTTGAGCACATTTCACCAGTTTTGTCCTTCCTTCACTGGCTCCCTGTGAAGGAGGACTCCCAGATCAGAATAGATTTTAAAATTGTCCTGCTAACCTTTAATGGCCTTGCACCCTCATACCTCTCTGACCTTCTTCAACCTTATGTTCCTTCTCGGGTGCTGGGATCATCTGACCAGCTGCTTTTGGTTGTACCAAAAACCAGGTTGAAGCTCAGAGGAGATCGGGCTTTTTCAGTCATGGGCCCTAAACTCTGAAACAATCTACCCCCCAACATTAGACAGGCCCCTTCCCTTCTTGTTTTTAAACCTCTTTTAAAAGCACACCTGTTTTCTCTGGTTTTTAACACAGTGTGATTTGATTTAGTATTTTATTGTTCTGTGTGTTACGTTTTTTTTTAAATGCATTTAATACTTTTTTTTTTCTTTAATTACTGCCTTGATTTTATTGTTAAGCCCTTTGGTAACAGCTACTGTTTTTAAATGTGCTTTATAAATACATTTGACTTGACTTGACTGATAATTTTGTACAATTCCACTGTTTTTAAAGTGACAAGAATTGTATCAAAGCATCCACGTTTAAATCCAGCCCTTCAATCTGACTGGCTTCACAGTGAAATGCCATGAATACTGTATGTGACATATGGGTAGTTTGCAGTTAAGCATGTAGTTATACCCCAGGTTAGCAGAGTGACCAGGTTTCACAGAGAGCTTTAATTTCAATGTGTTTTAGGCTGCACCTTTATTAACTCATGGTTCCTTCTGGTGGACAACGGGGAGAACCAAAGTTCTAAGTTACATTGTTCTTGCACCTGTAAACTTGCTGCTAAATGTTGTATTTCCTGTCTACACAACAGATCAAATGACCAAATCAAACAGCAGATTACTTGTGTTATGTCAAAAAGGTGAGAGTTTTTTAACTTACGTAAATGCAAATGCCACCAGAGCCCCACTGACCACTATAAAGTCCAGAATGTTCCACAAATCTCTGAAGTAGGATCCAGGATGAAGCAGCAGGCCCAGGTCGACCATCTAAACCAAAGTTAACACATTTTATTTGTTATTTTGTTTAATTTGAGCACTTTTAAGATAGTTCAATCTCCAGTGTGCACGCAAACAGTGATTGAAATAGAAAAATGTTTGAAAACAGACAAAAATGTGGAAGAAGACAAACTAAACTGGATGTTGTGTCTATAGATGAGAGAAAAATGAACGCAAATTGATGGGACTGTTAGGTTGCAGTGTCTGAACTGATTTCAGTTGACATTTTTTAACTAACCTGGGATAACTGATTTGTTATTGCGTACATAATTATTATAAAATAACTACTTTATTCGCTGTTTACGTGAAAATAATCTCTGGAAATGTTCTTGTTTCTTCAGTGTTTAATGTGATGAATCAACATGAAAAACAAGTTCTATTTCGTATAGGCTTCGCCCTTTAAGGCTGTTGCTGGTGGGTTTATCCCGTCATGCAAAGTATCGCACTGAAAAATTTAGTCCACGCCCACCTGTTGTGTGGGCCCCACCCGGTCCGTATAAATTACGTTAAGAGCAGGTAATTGGCTCCCATTTTTTCTTCAGCAAGGTAATAGCACTGTCAGAAGAACGAAGAAGGAAAGTTGTCCAGCTTGAGGCACCACCTTTGTTAAGGCTGCCTGGGTCCCCACCACGCCAACCTCCTGCCGTCCCGATGAGTTCTTCCTCCCCGAGAAGAAGCAGACGAGCAGCCTTGTTTCAAGGTAAGCGCCGAGGAATATATTTTCAGTGGTGGGTCGCTACCCGCTGGACGACGCCATCGACCCTTTTTTCTTTTTAACACTGACTCTCGGAGCGAATCGGATGGTTCCTCCGGGACAGGCGACGTCAGCAGCAGCCCCCGCTGCTCACTCCCTCCTGGAGAGTGTAGTGTCGGAACCAGGGGGGCTGAGTGGATGCTCACCCCCCCCCCCCCCCCCCGGCCTTTTTGCATCGGCAATCACACTGCTCCCAGCTGTCGGTGCCCTCCTCTCGGAGCTGCCTGGCATAATCCAGGAGGCGGCTGACATGAAGGGAATTTTTTCCGTCCCTCTCCTCCCCCCGCCCAGATCGGATGATCTAGCAGGAAGGTTTTAGGCTCCACCCCGGCTCGCCATCCTGATCCCAACTGGTCTCGTTTCCCAGCAGTGACGTCCTATTGGAACGAGGCTGCAGCCAGACCTGGTAGACTGAGAATGCCAGTTTCCTCATTTGCGCCTATCACCAGAGTGGAGGGGTTTTACTGAGCAGAATTTCCCTCGGTGCCCCCTGGAGCCAAGCCTGGCGGAGGCTCTCGGAGCAAGATGTCCAGGTTGGACCAGCATCCTGCGCCTCCGGGGAAGCATGACCAGACGGTGATGTCACTCTCCAACCGAGCTCACCAGTATGCATTCAGACCTGCCTCAGGAGACTAAGAGCTCCCTCTGCAAGGCGTCTGACGTCACCGTCAACCTGTGCGCCTCATCTGCTGTTTGCCTGTCTCACATCGCAGCCTGGATGACAATGGTTCAGAGATCCACCTGGCTTCGTCACTCCCCTTCCCTGTCGGAGAAGCTGCAGATGGACTCGCTGGAAGGCCCCATCACGATGGACGCGCTGTTCAGAGCCAATTTCAAGGCCATGCTCAAGAAATCAAAGAAGTCGGAGGAGGTATCGAGACTGTGCGCCATCTGATCAAGCCGCACCCATCCTCTCACCCCCCCGCCCGCTGGAGAGAGTGCCATGGCTAGAGACAGCAGAGACACGCCACAGCTGCAGCAGCATCTTCTCGCTCCGCTCCGCTGCCAGCCCCTCCAGTCAGAGTACAGCCCTCCTCATCCCGACAACCAGCGGTGCTGCGTTTCCCCAAAGAAGATTCAAAATGATTCATTGCGGAGGATGTGTGTGTGCATAATGATGGTTTGAGTTTTGGAAAAAAACGTAAACATCATTCTGGAATTAAATGTCTGATTTCTGCCTGACTGTCAGTTCGTATGATCTCACAGCGGCTTCTCCTCACACATCCTCCAAACAAAGCGAGCCGGTGTCCTCCAAACAGGTTTTTAATCACCGCAGCCTGAGAAAAACACACAAAATGGGCGCGTGAGTGACACAGCAGCCAAAGTGAATGTTTTTAGCAGACCGAGTCCAGTGGGAAACCTCGCTTTCAGCCCAAGCTATGCGCTGCCTCCTTTGACCGCAGCGTGACAAACGCGCCCCCCCCCACCGGCAGCCCTCACTTACATGGCTCCGCATGCCCATGGGCACGCGCGTCTCAGCACGGATATGAGCCCGCAGCCTGAGCGTGGCACAGAAGCGCCACGCCCCCGCTGCAGCGGCAGCCCTCAACTACACGGCTCTGCATGCTCGGGGCGCACGCGCCTCCCCTCAGTGTACACCACCTCACATCAGCACGGATGTGAGCCCGCAGCCTGAGCATGGCACAGAGGCACTCTAGACAGATGGATGAACCGTCTTATCAGCAGGGGATACACGCTGCAGTTACAGCTCAAACCCCCCGTTTGAAGGAACTTTAGAAACGTTTCTGTCATCTCCAGAACAGATCTCGTTTCTCCACGCAGAAGTTCAAGAAATTCTGATAAAAAAAAAAAAAAAAATTCCAGGGTTCCAGAAGGAGAGGAAAACACAGGGTTCTACTCTCGTCACTTCTTGATCCCAAAACGGACCGGACGGATGAGACCCATCTTAGATTTGTCAATTTTCAACTGTGAGACAACATTTCATTCAAAATGGGTCGAGCCGGCTCTGCAGCCGTTACACAGAGCAGGGATGAGAATTCTGTTTTATCTGGACGATCTGTTACTGCTGACCCGTTTTCCAGACAGGTGGCAGCAGTGCAATTCAGGCGCTCACATCACACCTGCAAAATCTGGGCTTCAGCCGGCAGAGTGATAAGAGCTGTTTCCATCTTGAAGTTATTAAGGACATGTCATCTGCTCACACGGTACAATGCCTCCAGAGGTGGTTTGCTCGTTTACGTGTGGACCCGGTGAGGCAGAAGAGACAGTTTATCGCTGTGCCCCCCTCCGTGAGAATCGACCTGAGAAACTGGGAAACCCTCTTGTTCTGTCAGAGGGAGTCCCCATCAGCAGATCTAGGTCACACGTGTCAGTCTTCACAGATGCGTCCCTGTCAGGCTGGGGAGGCACATGCATGTCTCGAGCTGTGGGGTCACTGTGACCACCCCACACAGCAGCTCATATAAATGTTTTGGAGTGTTGCACACCAAAATCTGCTCTCCATCAGAGCAGTGTACATCCCCGGTGTTCTGAACAGAAGGGCGGATGTGATGTCCAGGGGCGGTCCGCGTCACGGGGATTGGAGCCTCTATCCCAAGCTGATGACTCAGACATGGCAGAAATTTGGCAGAGTGGCCATGGACTTGTTTGATACACGAGAGAACGCTCAGTGTCATCTATGGTTCTCACTGAGCCCGCGGGACAAACCATCGCTAGGGATGGATGCGTTTGCTCACAGCCCATGGCACAAAATGCTTCTTTACGAATTTCCCCACTCCCTCTGATATCACAGTTTCTGAACTGAGTTAGGGAGGAGGGACTGACAGACCTCCTGGTGGCTCCTGAGCACGTGAACGCCCCGTGATTCCCAATTCTATGACGCCTGTTATTGGGGCGCCAGTAGAAACTGCCATGGAGGGAGGATGCTCTCCTCCAGGTGGGAGGAGCGATCAGGAGTTACCCAGAAATAGGCCAGCACCTTTGGGTTTGGCCGCTGAGCGGATCCGTTTTAGAGAGGATGGGTCTCTCTCAAGATGTGGTGCGCACAATCCAGGTTTTCACGTGCTGCCTCCACCACAGCGCTGTACACATCAAAGGGGACAGCTTTTCAGCACTGGTGTACGGAGAAAGGTGTAGAGGCCACCTCATGTCCACTAGGTGGCGTGCTGTCCTTTCTGCAGCAGCTGATGGACAGAAATATGGCATTCAGCACAATTAAACGTACGCTGCAGCCATCTCATCTTCTTCATCTCTTCACAAAGGTTTCGGGGACAGAACAGTTCTTAAGCATCCACTGATGAAGTGTTTTTTTAAAAAGGTGTACAGAGGCGCAGGCCTATATCACGCACACTTTCTCCACAGTGAGTTTTTTTTGTTTTTTTTTTGTGATGGCCTCCCTTCTCCCCTTACAGCCATCCTCTCCACACCATTATTATGAAATATTTATTATAGTGACTATCTAGTGTAGGTTTTTTTTTTTTTTTTTAATAGGATAGAAAGAAAGAAAAGACAAAGTAAGACTCCAAAATATAAGAAATATACACAAAGAGAGCACACGTCAAAACACCCGGCTACTGTCTGTTCACCTGCAAAGAACATGACAAAACACAGCAACAAAATACATATGTATAAAGAACTTAAAATATTCATGGCTTTGCAGTAAGTTTCCATAAATATATATACCCATACCTACGCCTATATACATACATACACATGAATATACACTCACATACATATCTATATATCTACATATAAAGCCTACATAAGCATCCCTGCTTCTATTTGTGTGTGGTTGTGAGCATGCATAAGTGTATAAGGCTTCTCTAATAGAACATTTATTAGTAACTGTGAAGCAGCAGAGACCCGACCCCCAAGACCAGAGGCAGACGAAAAAGGGGGGACCAGAGCCCAAGACCCCAGGAGGGACCCCGACCGCGGAGCCCCCAGAGCCACCCACACAGGACGAACCACTCACCCACCCCCCAGAACAGACCACAGGGGAGA
Organism: Nematolebias whitei; assembly: GCF_014905685.2. Classification (NCBI taxonomy): domain Eukaryota; kingdom Metazoa; phylum Chordata; class Actinopteri; order Cyprinodontiformes; family Rivulidae; genus Nematolebias; species Nematolebias whitei. Next base: position 42,459,007 of record NC_056505.1, on the reverse strand, counting down.
ACCGGAAGATCCCTACCAGCAACCACATAAAGTGACCCCCCGGGGCCAACAGCGACAAACTCATAGGCCTCCGTCGGCACCCGCCGCACCGATGTAGGTCCAGGTCCAGGCACCGAGGCCCGGGCACCGAGGACTCACACCATCCAGGCCAAGGCCCGACAGGGCCAGAGGACCCGAGCCCCACCAGGCAGACACCAGGACGAGCCGACACACGCCCAAGCGCCCAGCCCCCGATACCAAGGGTCCCAAGCGCGCCGGCAGGCAAGGGCACACCCCACCAGGGGGCCGCGCGATAGGGGCGCGATGCCAAGCACCCCCAGTTGTATCAAAGAGGGGGCAGTCCGAGTCTCGGCCTAACAAATACCCATTCATACACAGACACAATCACACAATCCCAACCTCAATCTCACATTCACTCACTCAAAGACATACAATAACGATACATTTCATTCTTATTCCCGATATGCACTCTATACCCCCCAGGTCCAAGACATGTACCCACCCTCTACAGGGGGCAGCCCATGCCCAAACCCAGGAGGTAAACCCATTCATTCTTGAGCGGAGAAGAGCCAATACCCCAGACCCGGCCCAGGCCATGCCCCGCCGACAGGACACCCCCCCACCATGAAGAGGACATGCCACCGACCACCCCCACACACCGCCAACAACCAAGCACGCACCCCCAGCCGACCGCCCGCCAGGCCCCGGCAGCCACCCCGGCCAGCGGGCCAACCATGGCACCCAAGAGCCAAGCTCAGGGGGTCCAAACAACCCCAGGGA
>NC_056505.1:42449265-42458127 GCF_014905685.2 Nematolebias whitei | reverse complement strand
CCCGCTGGCCGGGGTGGCTGCCGGGGCCTGGCGGGCCAACCATGGCACCCAAGAGCCAAGCTCAGGGGGTCCAAACAACCCCAGGGAGAGCACAGCGCCAGCACCGCCCACGGCAACCCCCTAGACCCTGAACCCCCACATAGTCCTGGTCAACACCTGACGGCCTGCCCTTCTCCCGGACCCCACCCCCGGAATGGCAGTCAGGGAACTAGGTGGGTAGGAAGAGGGAAAAAAAATAAAAAAAAATAAAAAATAAGACCCCGACACAGTGAGTTTTAACGCTGTTCTGAGAGCCCTGATTAAAGCTCCACTCGAGCCACTAGATCAGGTTCTGATTAAATTCTTGTCTCTTAAAACAGCCCTGCTTTTGGCTTTAACATCTGCTAAGAGGATGAGTTATTTATCTGCCCTCTCTGTCGCTCCGTCATGTCTCAGAATTCAGGCTGATGGCAGCTCAGCTGATCTGAGGCTTAACCCAGCGTTTATGCCTAAAAACATCATGAGCTCATTTAAATCAAGAGAGATATCGTTGGAGGGATTTTTTCCCTCCTCCCCATAAATCAGAAGAAGCATATTTCCATCTTCTCTGCCCTGTGCGTGCATTGACGTGTTATGTAGCACGCACGGCGGCACGGCGTCAGACTCAACATTTGTTTGTGCACTTAGAGACGCATCTGCAGGTCACCTGTTATCCATCCAGCGCCTGTCACACTGGCTGTGTGAGGCCATTTTTGAAGCCTACAGAGCATCAGATTAAGAGCCTCCTGACAACCTCAGGGCGCATTCGACCAGAGGTATTGCATCTTCAACTGCTTTGCATAATGGTATAACAATGCAGGATATTTGCACTGCGGCCACATGGTCAACACCCTGTTCATTTATTCACTTCTATTTACGTAATGTGTCGGCTCATTCCATGACACATTCTGTCCTTAGTCTTAACAGAATGAATATTATTGTTTCATGGAATCTCTTTTAAACTCACCTCTGACTGCATGCATTTACAGTGTGAGATGTTGTTATCAGTCACAGGTTATGACTGTTGTTCTTGTTCTATGGTCACTAATCAGTTCATGACTTCTGTCATCAATCAGTTTATTTGATTAATAATCAGTTCACTTATTATTAATCAGTTCATATTGAAGAGCCGTGGATCTGCTCTGTTCACGGCCTTTTTCAGCTTCTCCTCTTTCCCGTTGAAAACCTTTCCGGGGTGTTCATGCACTCGGAACGCGTAAACTACGCAGTGCACGTCTGTGCATGGTGCGCGTAATTACGCAACGCGTATTTATGCACATGGAGAGCTGAGTGACAAGATGTTTTTTGGGCAAGTGGACGCTTCTTATGGTGTTCGAATGGACCCAGTGAAGCGGAGACTACATCATGCTTCACCCTTAACCCACCAGCGACAGCCTTAAAGGATGAAGCCTATACGAAATAGAACTTTGGTTACGTACTGTAACCCCACATTCTATGAGTATAGGCATAGCCCTTTAAGCGTCGGGCCTCACTGGCTCCTAAATGGCTGAAGAAAAAAGCTATTTGGGAGCCGATTACCCGCTCTTAACGTATTTTATACGGACCGGTGGGGCCCACACAACAGGTGGAAGTGGGCTACATTTTTTCAGTTCGATACTTTGCATGATGGGATAAACCCACCAGCGACAGCCTTAAAGGGCTATGCCTATACTCATAGAATCTGGGGTTACAGTACGTAACCAATGTTTACATTAATCGCTGAAGTTTCCAAGATAGGCATGGTTGCCAGACGGAAAATAAAGAACTACTGTGGTGTCACTTTAAAAGTATTGTATTTTGGCCCAAAATATCATATGTGCTGAGTGAATGTGTGCTTTCTTGTAATGAGGAGGTTGTAGGTTGAGGTACATGTTGTGCATGCACACAGAAAAGGAGGGGGCTAAAAGGGTCATTATTGTTGGAGGAGATCGGGCAACACTGGAGCACACATACAGTCCCAGCATGAGAAGCATCCAAATGGTGACTCAAATGGTGACTACAGGAACCTTCGTTTGGACTGAGAATGAGGTTGGGCTTCTCTGGCACATTGAACAGGGTGAGTAGGACAAACATCAGAATCAGAATAAACTTTATGGGCATTGCACCGAGATACAACGAGAATATGTACGTACAGTCGTCCGAAAGATGGGCGGAGTGCACGAAGCTACGGCTATAAAATAGCGCGGCACTCTTATTCTTATTCAGAATAATATTTTGCTTAGATGAGAAAAGGGAAGAAAACATGAGGAGAGACGGTATAAAAAAAAGATCTCTCACGCCGTGTCCTAGACAGGGCACGATTTGTGGCATCAAAAAAACCTACCACAGCAAAGCAACATAAACAGACGTTATATATGTACATATAGGCCGGTGAAAACATTGAATTGTTAAGGGAAAGTCGTAGCATAGTCCAGAGCGCCCCCCCCCCCCCCCCCCCGCCATTGTCCATATAAGAGGTGACATTCATCATCAGCTCAGTTGAGGTTCTGTTACATGTCCACGGCCTTGGGGAAGGGAGGGGGGAGGAAACAGTCAAAGCATCTTTGTTGTTTTCAAAACATTCCAGGAGGAGTTGAGATAAGTTCGGCGTCAAGGCCACAATTTGGGTCAGGCAGAACTCGTGAATTGTTGTTTCTGCCTTTTAAAGTCTCGCTGGTATATATTCCTCTGATGGAACTCCAAAACAGCTGAATTGATCCTTTACACCAAAAGTCAAGCTCACAGCTTCTCCAAGATTATTCCCACCATTCATGAGTGCTGCCAGTGATTTCACAGTCCTGATAACAGCCTGTTCCAGCTCCCTGCTGCAGCTCTCCAAATTCAGTCTGAGCACTGTCGAGCTTCGACACATCCACATGAATTTGTAGACAATCCAGAATTCACCAACCAAACAGCAAAATAGCCAGTTGTCATCATGAATCCAATTTGTTTCTGTCGAGGTAAGAGGGTCCTCCTTACCCTGACTCCTGTCGGGAGAAGTTGATCAATTTTGTTGAGAGACCAGCTGATCCTTCAAATTAAAAGGTATGCAGAAAAAACAACAACAACAAAGAGGCTTTTTAAGGGTTCACAGGACAAAAGAGTGCAGCAGGGAAGCGGGGACAGGGGGGGGTGGGAACAGGGAAACACGTCTGGTTTCACTAGAGGATAGAGGGGAAAAAAACAAAAAAACAACTTTCATATCAGCTTTTGTTGCTTGCTGTTGTTCTGTTGCTGGTGCAAGTCCAGAAAAAGCGCTGGCTGCAGTTGCAGAGTGAGTGCACAGTGATTTCATAAACCTGCAGGTTGTCTCCCCAAAACCTCCACTCTGAGAGAACGGCTTAACCACAGCAGAAAAGCCACAGTTTCATTCAAAAACAGTGTTGTGTAAAGTGGCTCTGTCTGCCTGAAAAAAAGACTTTTGTAGATCAAGGACTTTTTGACTTTGTCAACTTTAGTGACAGGTTAGACAATTCACAACACTTGTATGGATAGACAACAATTCAATTCAGTTTATTTATTTAGCACCACAACAGAAGTAATCTCAGGGCACTGTACATAATCATTCATATATATAAAAGTAAGTTAATAACACTAATTATCTGAAAATGAGGCTCAGTGTCCCTCCCTCACACACAGATGTAGGGTACCAGGGCCCCATACTGGAGCAGGCCTGGGGGAGGGGCTCATTGGTGAGCCCCTGGTGACCAAGATTCTACCTAAGGGGCTGGTCGGGCCCAGCCCGAAAGCACGTGAGGTTGAGGTTGTTTTCACACCTGATAGTCCGGTAGACTCGGTTCGGTTGGGGACCAATATTCATGACATTTTGTTTACATTTGAGCTGGTGCATTTGCATTCACACTGCACTGTGCAGAAGAGCCAACCTGTTGAACCAACCTGTTCCCCCACTTGCCTGTAGGGGCGCTGCACCAAGAACTACTGAAAGAAACAACACAAAAACCTCTGAAGACACTTCTTCTTCTGGAAATAAAAACAAAAACGGAGTGGCATCAAGTTTTAGCAGTTTTAGGAGTTATATTTTGTCATTTTTCAAAAATGGACTCAGATGAGGCAGAAGATGAGGCAGAAGACCATGGAGAATATTGTTTTTCACACAAGGCAGATGACAGCTCCATATAAGGTAGGAGAAATGTGTGTTTGTTTGCCCTGGGTTGTACTCCACTTCTTGCTTGTGGAGTGGGGAATGTCTGTTTACATTCACACTGTACTCAAACCGTGCTGGAGTTCTCTTCTACCGAACTGAAACCTAGGTTTTAGCCCGAGCCAGAGTTTGCCTTTTTGTTCCGTGACAGAGTTCGATGGCACGTTCACACCTCCCCAAACGAACCAAACTTCCTAGGCAAACAAGCTAGAGTTCGATTAAAGCGGACTAAACAGGCGTGCGTCCAGTAGGCGTGTCAGCCAGTTGTCCGACATTGCTAATTGTTGGACAACCTCCTGGCCGCCCACCTGAGCCCTGTAACAGCTCTGGACGGCCGTTCTGGCTACCAACCTATTTCATACCCTCTTCCAAGACCCCCTCCACCCACCCAGTTCTTTTCTTGCTCGCCTCCGGACTCCCTCCACCCACCCGACTCTTGCTAGTTCTTTGCTGGTAGGTCCGTCAGGATGCCGCACCTTAAAGGGGGGGTTATGTCATGATCAGCGGCCCCTGCTGGCCCTCCATCTGCTCACTTCCCTGCCCCTTCATGACATGCCATGTTTTCTGCCCCTCTCCTTCATGTTTTGTTTATCCCTCAGCTCCTGTCATTGCTCACATCTGCTCCTGTCAGTTAACAGTTCACCACACCCCCTCAGCCTATCACAGCAATCAGCCCTGATGCCACTCACCTGTTCAGCTCATCTGGTTCACTTGCTCTGCACCCTTTACAAGATCCATTCTCCCTCTCCACCAGTGCGAGGTTATTAAATCTCTCATGGTCACTGATTCTCAAGCCATTCATAGTTTCATGCCTGCACCTCAAGCCTTGTGTTTTGGACTACGACCTCACGCCTGCCTCTTGGATTTATCTCTCTGCCTGCCGCTCATCTGGTTTTGCTTCTGACCCTTCTGACCCTGGTACGACAACTTTTTCTGGCCCTTTGACTCTGGATTTTGGATTAGCCCTTGCATCTGTTTAAAGAACTCTGACTCCCCATGCTTGACCCCTGCCTTGCCTTCTGGATCACGACCCTACCTCTTCTGGATCCTCTCCCTGCCTGCAGCTGCAATTGTAAATAAAACTGTTTTTCATTTTTTACTCTTGTGTCTTGTCATTCTGAATCCAAAAGCCTGGTTTCGTGACAAGATTAGTGAGCAGGTATTCAGGAAAACTAATGGATGTGAAGGCTCAGCCAGTGGGCGTGCCAGTCCAACCCACTGACGTTGATTGACAGCTGAAGTCATTTAGCTGAAAAGTGGCATTATGAAATAAATAAGCCTTTATGAAAAACACAATTATGAAATAAAATAATAAAAATTAAAATTTTTCTTATTTCAAAATGCTTTATTTATATATTTAACTTTGAGCATTTTGGTGTTCCATAGTTTACACGGCACATATTTTGAGTGAAATCGCACCTTCCTCTCTGCGGTTTGGCTGTTCATTTACATGACACCAGTCCTCCCCCTCGCTGAATCTGGAGGGTTTTCTGAGTTTTTCAACCCAGGTCTCAGAGAGGAGGTTTTCGAGGCGATCCTCTGCTGATGTGTGAAAAGCTTCCTCAGAGGTGTTAAAGCACATGCGCACTAGATGTATATTTCATGCACATGTGGACCAACAACATATTTTTATCAACAGCAATGGCGGCGGAGTATAACATACTGCTTTTCTGAGCTACAACTGATGGAATATATTTTGAGTCTCGTAGTTAATCTACGACAGAATGTAGCTGCTGTGACCAACATCTGTGTTGGGAAGAGACGCTAGTCGGATCCTGTTCGAATTTCACTATTTATTGAACGAGTCTATCGAGGCAGGCAGATGTATCTCACATCACGCTGGACTAGAACATACTAAATGTGCTAAATTATAACAGTTTAACATTGAATTGAATCAATAAAACAACTAAGGCTAGTGCCCTCTCCTCACGGCAACCGTTTTATAAATGTCATCAGAATTATAGTGGTTACAATTGTGCCAACAAAATATGCAGAAAAAAGTAATAAGGTTACACGGGCTTACTTTGATCACCATTTCAAATGTGAAAACACCAGTGAAGACATAGTCCAGATATTTGAGGACCTGTAAAAGAGACAATAGATTATTAAAGAGCACAGACATGAAATTATATTATTAATTAAAGATACAAAGCAAACAACATATAAATGGTAAATGGACTGTACTTATATAGCACCTTTCTATCTAATCAAGATACTCAAAGCGCTTTACACTACAATCTGTGTCCTCATTTACCCATTCATACAGCACTCTACTAGATCTCTACAAGGCTAATTGAACAAATCATTCTAAAGAGACTAATCAGAGCTTTATCACATTCATACACCGATGGGACACACATCGGAGGCGATGAGGGGTTCAGTGTCTTGCCCATGGACACTTTGGCATGTGACTGCTGGTGGGTTCGAACCCCCAACTCTTGCATTGGAGGACGACTGCTCTAACCGCTCAGCCACAGCCACCCCATATACTGTTGCTCATCAATCTCTCTCTCTCATAACTTTTTTTTAGTGGGGGATATCGGTCTCTTTGGATTCAAGTTTAAATTAGCCTGAAATTGGGCTTGTGCCTTAATCCTCATTATCACCGGGGCAACTTTTACATTTCTATTGTAGTGTGTCAAGGTCAGCTTGCTGTACCCTTACTACACTTATATTTAAATAACGAGTTCTCTCTTTTTCGAGCTAATTACGGCCATGTGACAGAAGAAACTGTGCATAGATGGTTTAATCAGTGACATGAGACGTTAATTTTCTTTGACCCATCAAAATAAATGTGGTCATTTATTGAACAGAATCAAAATTTAACATGAAAAAATTGTACACTTGATTAGACTGATCTGGTTCTGATTAATAAAACTTGGCACGTTTTACTTAATAAAAACAACATACATTTCTGAAGGCATCTAGATTAATTACTGGCAAGATAGAAGTTTAAAGATGGGAAAAATGGAGGAGTTTAAAGGGAGAGTTTGAAGGAAGATGTATGTCTGTGTACCAGAACAGCACGCTCCTTTCAAACGCAGCTCGCCCTCGGTCCACTTAGTGCGTGAAGCTCATGACGACTCTTTACCTTGGCAGAGGATGGGTCCGCTACGGTCAAGAGGTCTCTGGCACGCTACCTTTCATCATCTCCTCAGGGCGGCTGCAACTCGGCAGAAGTCGTGAGATACTCCGTTCAACAGAACAAACTTCCTCAGAAGTTATAGGGCGTTCGCCCGGGGGAAGTCACAGCGAGGCGCCGTGACTCCTGCAGAGATGGATGACTCCATCAGACTGAGTTCACTGAGTCCGAAGTTCCACTCAGCAGTGGAAAAACTCCACTCCAGAACTTCCCCAGAACTCTACAGAACTCCAGAACTTCAGAACAGAACTAGCACTGCTGAATGAGAATAGTTCCAGGAAGTGTCGACTTTTAAAGAGCTCTGCTTCCGGTCACTTTTAGTACTTCCTGATTGGTTGAAGCAACCAACAGGGAGTGGTTCTAGTGATGTCAGAGGGTCATTACAAGTCAAGAAAACAGCAGGAATGTTTTAGGAACAGACAGAGAAATGTTTTGGCGAAGTGAGAAACACTGTAGGTGCCAGTTTCTTATTTACTGTCTGAGAGTTTTAAAGCAATACAGCCCGTTTTAACAACTTGTTTTTGTTTGTCTCCGACTTTTGACAGACATCACTACTTCTCATTTCAGACAGAAGATCAAAATGCATAATTACTTTATAAATAGACATTTTTCTTGATTTCTAATTTAAATGAGGATTTAAAAAAATCATTAATACTGTTTCACAGTTGATTTAAAATGAGTGGTTCACTTCAACATTTAGGAATGGTATGAACTAAACACACTTTTGATTTATCAAGATATTGTAAAATAGTAATGATAATATAAAAGAAGAGTGTTCTTTCAATTGATTACTTCAGGATACAATTAGGCAGTCTCTGGATGAGCTAATTTGTATTTCTGGATTCAAATCAATGAAATAACAGTTCCTGTCCCATAAAGGTCTTCAGAGGCAGGTTTTGGTCGGAGGCCTAGTCCACTATACTATTGGCTGTTCTTTCACAGTGGTGGGAACAGCAAATCAAAAAGTTACCTTCGCTAATCACTAATTCACTAACTAAAAGATTAGTTTTGCTAACAATAAACCACTAAACAAATGAAAAAAAATTATCTTAAGCTAACGTTAAAGCTTAAACTGTTAACATCATTGCTGTTTCTGACTCTGTAAAACTCTCAGTAATGTAACAACATTGTCAGTGAACACAACTCAAAACAATTCATAAATCACAAGTAAAGTGTCCATGTACCATTCAGAGGTGAATTTTCAGAAGATAATCTGGTCCATCAGAACCAAAGGGGTGGAGCAGAACTCTGCTGTGCTGAAGCAGAGGGATGCATTCAATGTGTGTCGAACGTCTCCCTTGTGTCATTTACTATATTGATGCTTTCAATGTGTGTTGGATGTCTCCCTTGTGTCATTTACTATAATGATTCATTCAATGTGTGTCGAACAGGGGACACAAGGGGAAGAAAAAAAAAGTGTGTCGAACATCTCCCTTCTGTCATTTATTGTAACGATGCATTCAATGTGTGCCAGACGTCTCCCTCCTGTCATTTACTTTAATGATACATTCAATGTGTGTCGGACCTCTCCCTTCAGTCATATACTGTAATGATGCATTCA
>NC_056505.1:42447557-42449255 GCF_014905685.2 Nematolebias whitei | reverse complement strand
GTGTGTCGGACCTCTCCCTTCAGTCATATACTGTAATGATGCATTCACTGTGTGTCGGATGTCTCCCTCCTGTAATCTACTGTAATGATGCATTCAATGTGTGTCAGACGTCTCCCTCCTGTCATTTACTGTAATGACACATTCAATGTGTGTCGGACCTCTCACTTCTGTCATTTAATGTAATGATGCATTCGAGGTGTGTTAGACGTCTCCCTCCTTTCATTTACTATAATGATGCATTCAATGTGCGTCAGACGTCTCCCTCCTGTAATTTACTTTAATGATACATTCAATGTATGTTTTTTTCTCTCTCTGTGCTCTGGTGAAGTCAAACATGTCTCCCGGCACTCCGTACTTACGTACGTAATTGATCAACTTCTCCCGACAGAAGTCAGGGTATGGAGGACCCGCTTACCTCGTGGGAAACAAATTGGATTAATGATAACTGTTTTTTTGCTGTTTGGTTGGTGAAATCTGGATTATCTACAAATTCATGTGGAACGTGTCAAAGCTTGGCAGCGCTCAGACTGAATTATGTGCAGCTGCGTCAGAGAGCTGGATGGCAGGCTGTTATCAGGACTGTGGACTCTCTAACAGCACACATGAAGGTGGGAATAATCTTGGCGAAGCTGTGAGCTTGACTTTAAGTAATCATTTTGGCTGTTTGGAGTTTCCATCAGAGGAATATATACCAGCGAGACTTTAAAAGGCAGAAACAGCAATTCACGAGTTCTGCCTGACCTAAACTGTGGCCTTGACGGTGGTCTTATCTCAACTCCTCCTGGCATGTTTAGAAAAAAACAAAGATGCTTTGTCTGTCTCCTCACTCTTCCCTTCCCCAAGGCCATGGACATGTGATGGAACCTCAGCCAAGCTGATGATAACAAACAGCTCTTATCTGGACAATGGCTGAGAGGGGGGGCTCTGGACTATGCTACAACCCTCCCTTAAAATCCAATGTCTTCACTGGCCTATATGTACATGTATCACGTCTATTTTTGTTGCTTTTCTGTGGTAGGTTTTTTTGATGCCTCAAATCATGCCCTGTCTAGGACACGGTGTGAGAGATCTTTTTTTTTTACTGTCTCTCCTCATGTTGTCTTCCCTTTTCTCATCTAAGCAAAAATATTATTCTGAACAAGAATAAGAGGGCTGCGCTATTTATAGTAGCAGCTTCGTGCACTCTGCCCATCTTTCGGACGACTGTACGCACATGTTCTCGTTGTATCTCGATGCAATGATAATAACGTTTATTCTGATTCTGAATGTGTGACGGACCTCTCACATCTGTCATTTACTATAATGATGCATTCATTGTGTGTTGGACTTTCCCTTCAGGCATTTACTGTAATGATAATAATAAGTAATGATGCATTCATTGTGTGTCGGACGTCTCCCTCCTTTCATTTACTACTACTGATGCATTCAATGTCTGTCTGACGTTTCCCTCCTGTTATTTACTATAACGATGCATTCAATGCATGTCGGACGTTTCCCTCCTGTCATTTACTATAATGATGCATTCAATGTGTGTCGGACCTTTCCTTTCAGTCATTTACTGTAATGATGTATTCGAGGTGTGTCAGATGTCTCCCTCCTGTCATTTACTGTAATTATGTCTTGATGCATGCTCAATAATCCAGGTAGAAAAATCCAAAAAAGTTCAATCTGGTCCTCTGGACATTCAAAAAAACAAAA
>NC_056505.1:42434707-42447157 GCF_014905685.2 Nematolebias whitei | reverse complement strand
CAGGTGAAAAGGAGGAACCCAGACCCAGACCAGTGGTCATTCCATATGTTGAGGGAGTATCAGAGAAACTGAGACGTTTATTTTCTAAACATAACGTCCCAGTGGCTTTTAAACCCCAAAATACATTACGGCAAAGACTGGTTCATCCCAAAGATCCAGTCCCCCGGCACAAACAGAGCAATGTTGTGTATGCTGTTCAGTGTCAGGAGGGCTGTGATCAGTCTTACATCGGGGAAACTAAACAGCCACTGGCCAAAAGGATGGCCCAGCACAGAAGATCAACATCATCAGGCCAGGATTCTGCGGTCTACACTCATCTCCAGGCCAGCGGTCACTCTTTCAAGGATGAAGATGTTCACATCCTGGACAGAGAGGAACGATGGTTTGAGAGAGGAGTAAAGGAGGCCATCTTTGTGAAAAGAAATCGTCCATCATTAAACAGGGGTGGAGGCCTCCGGGTTCAACTGTCCCCCTCTTACAATGCTGTGATTGCTAGTATCACTCAGCCCTCTGTGAGTAGTAAACAGCCATCAGTGTGCTAATGACCCATTGTTAGGCTGATGGTCCTGCTTGAGCATGTGATCAGTTGGTTTTGGTTGTCAGCAGCAAACTGGTTGATCCACTCTAAGAAGGTGCTATTTAAGAGACTGAGCTGAAAACAGCACCTCAGACTGAGGAAGTCTCTTGGATGAGAGACGAAACGTTTCTAGAATTTTTTTTTGCTTTGTTTTGCTTTTGTTTTTTTGAATGTCCAGAGGACCAGATTGAACTTTTTTGGATACTGTAATTATGCTTTCGAGGTGTGTCGGACGTCTCCCTCCTGTAATTTACTTTAATGATAAATTCAATGTCTGTCTGACGTTTCCCTCCTGTCATTTACTATAATGATGCATTCAATGTGTGTCGGACCTCTCCCGTCTGTCATTTACTGTAAATAAATAATTCACTTTAGCAATCCTCTTTGTGGATAACAACTTTTATAAACTAACTACAAAGTTGCTGTTTTTATTGAAGTAAAGATGTATGATATGTGTGAGAAAGTCACATCCCAGTGACACTGTGAGTCTTGCAAAACATGCTGGGTAAGAATTAAACTTTCTGTTTCTGGTTGTTTATCATGTTTCTGAGTGTGAAAATGTGTTTTTTCATGTTATCTTCCTGTTCTGGCTTCATTTCAGTTAAAGTCTGTTATTGGCTGTAAACTGACACCATGGGCTAGAGACTGTTTGAGGTAAATATGAGGAGGAAAAAGCACATTCAAAGTGGTGACATCTATGGTTAGTGCTTAGCTTAATTGAGCTTTGCATAGTTTTGTTAATATCACAATTGCACTGTATGATTATGGTGCAGAGAACATCCTTAAAAACAATTCAGACTTGATTATACAGGATTTAATTTTGTCAGGACTAATTCCACTGAAGGTTTTTAAAGTTAGCAAAAGCACTAATATACTACCTGGAAAATAAGCTCAGCTATTAGTGGGTTAGCAGAACTGTGCCCACCATTGCAGCTTTTTTGTCTATTTAATGTTTCTTTATCTGTTAATATTAATGGAATAATTCTCAATGCCAAAAGCTTTTTTCTGTACCTTGTACTTCTACTGTATTCATGTTAGCTGTGGGTCAACATGGAACTTGACTTTTTTACAGTATTTATGCATACTTGTTTCTTACAGTGGTGTGCTTCATTTGGTGAGATTTTAGTCTTACACTTGAAATCAATGCTCCTGCAAACCAGAAAAGCCATTTAGTTTGTGTTCCTCTGTGTACAAGTATAATGCCAGCTAACATCTTCCACCCTGGTACCATGTACTGCACAATGTGCTCCTTTTGTTTCAGAAGAACTTGCTCTTCATGGATCTTGTGTTGGTGCCTCTTATATACAGAAAAATCTACTGCTTCAAGGTACAAACTACTATCACTCTCTAAATGTGTATCTTCATTTATGATTTTTATGACAACTTTAATAAGGCCTGAACAGAAAGTTATTTTTGTATGCACATGTTCAACTAACTATGTCATGGTGTTGGATATTATGTAACAAGTGGCAGGCACCAACAAAATGTCTTCTAATTTTTTTTTTCTTATTCTTGTGCTACTATGACAAGAGTTCTCTGCTTTCTTTCTGAATGCCCTTTTTGATTTATTGTATTTATTTATACCATTTCCTCATGACTATCTTCAATGATGATCTGTATTCTGCTGACAGAGCGTGTCTCCAAGGTTCATTGGTCATCACTGTAAATGAAAAATGGTTCACAAAGGAGTTACCTGGTTAAATTAAATAAAGGGTTTTATTAGTAGTATTAGATATTTCAGGTTGTATGACTCTCCCAGTTGGTTGTGTATTGACTGTCAGGCAGTACATGCAGATTCTGATAGTTTACATTTTATTATTCAGACAGTCAAATATATTATTTAGTTGTATTATTTCACATACTAGAAAACTTTTCTTCATGTGTCCCATTTTACAGTCAGAAGAAAAACTCTTACTAACCAGAACAAATATCTTAAATACTTTTCTAAGAGGAGTGGTGGTGCAGAGGTTAGAGAAGGTGGGCCTGTGATCGGAAGGTTGCCGGTTCGACTCCTTGAGCTGACAACATCAAAATGTGGGTGGGAAAGGTGAAAAAGCCACACCTGCCTCCACCCTCATTTGCCCCACTCTGGGCCCTTGAGCAAGGCTCTTAACTCCCACCATCTTCTCCCAAACAGGCCTCTCTTGAAAATGAGTCCACATGACTCAATGAAACCACCTGTATAAATAAAGGTTAAATAAAAAAAAGGAACAAGTGTATTCAGTTTGCCTCACGTTGTTGCGAGGAGCATGTGTCCAAACGGGGTCCTCTGCTGCCAGAGCAATGCTGCTCATTGTGATGACGACCAAGATGGACATCTCAAAGTACCGCAGGGTCACGATGTAGTGACACAGCCGCCTCACCCTGAGCAGACACAAAGAAACAGGAAGCAGCTGTAACAACTTCCTGTTTTAATAGAAACTAACATTGATGGTGAAAAATGTCAATAGTTCAATGATCAAGAAATCAAGGATTTATAATCGCCTAAGCATAAAAGACATAAAATCACAGAAACAAACATGTAAAACATGAATACATCACAACAAATAAAACAGTTTGATCCAAAAGCAAAAGTTACATTTATTTCCTGCATTCCAGAAATATATTTTACATGAACCCACCAGAAATTAAAAACCTATTCATAAAGTCTGCCCCTGCAACAGAATAAAGCTGCTTACTGACTTGACTGTTTGACTGGCTGGCTGGACAGACTTTATCCCTCCAGTCTGCTCTTGTAGTTAAACCTATAGTTTAGTTTCAGAACATCTTCTCATCCCCCTTAACAACTCTCTGCTATCCCCCTCACCTCAGGTCAAGAGTCTTGGTGTCATCCTCGACACCACTCTCTCCTTCACTTCACACATCAACAATGTTACTCGGTCTGCCTATTTCCATCTCAGAAATAGTAACCGCCTCCGCCCTTCTCTCACACCTCGCTCCACAGCCATCCTTGTTCACAGTCTTGTGACTTCTCGGATTGACTACTGCAAACTCCTTTCTTTATGGCCTCCCCAACAAAACTCTCCAGAAGCTGCAATTGGTCCAGAACTCAGCTGCCCGTGTCATAACTCAAAGCTCCTCCTATAATCACATCACTCCAGTCCTGCAGCAGCTCCACTGGCTCCCGGTTAAATCACGCATCGTCTTCAAAATTCTTCTTCTCACTTTCAAAGCCATCCACAACCTTGCCCCTCCGTACCTATCTGACCTCCTACACATCTCCATCCCCTCTCGCTCTCTCAGATCCTCCTCTTCACTACACCTCCATGTACCCTCTGCCTGCCTCTCCACCATGGGGAGCAGGGCCTTCACCTGCTCTGCCCCTCATCTCTGGAACTCTCTACCCCCTGACTTACGAAACACCACCTCTCTTTCTCTATTCAAGACTGCTCTGAAAACACATCTCTATAGACTCGCTTATCCTTAACTTTGCTGTATGTATTTTATATTATTTATGTATTTTATATTCTGTATGTATTTTATATACTTTATGTATTTTATACTTTAATTTATTCCTGTTTTTCTTACTGTAAAGTGTCCTTGGGTGTCCTGAAAGGTGCTTTTTAAATAAAATTATTATTATTATTATTATTATAGTGTTAGCAGTGAGTTGCAGACTGAGGGTAGTAAAGGAGCAGATTGACGGGTGGTAAAGAACCAGACTGAGGGTGGTAAAGGACAAGACTGAGGGTGGTAAAGGACAAGACTGCGGGTAGTAAAGGACCAGACTGAAGTAACTCACAGGTTGGTCTGTCCGAAAAAGAACATAGAACTGTGAGGCAGAATGGGTCTGGGTCCAGACTCACATAGACCCTCCAAGTTCTTCTCATTCATGGGCACCACTTCACAGTCTGTATTGTTCACTGGAGAGAGATTTTGAAACACAAAAGAAGAGATTTGTAAAAGCAGGTCCAGCAGTGTGTACAGGGCAACTATAATCCACAGTTGGAAGAAATTACAAAGAATTTGTGTGAGGAACACATTTATGATTATGACTATGATTGTGGGCGGCTGTGGCTGAGTGGTTAGAGCAGTCGTCCTCCAATGCGAGAGTTGGGGGTTCGAATCCACCAGCAGTCATATGCTCAAGTGTCCCTGGGCAAGACACTGAACCCCTCATTGCCTCTGATGTGTGTCCCATCGGTGTATGAATGTGATCTAAAAGCTCTGATTAGTCTCATTAGAATGATTTGTTCAATTAGCTTTGTAGAAATCTAGTAGAGTGCTGTATGAATGGGTAAATGAGGATACAGATTGTAGTGTAAAGCGCTTTGAGTATCTTGAAATAAGATAGAAAGGCGCTATATAAGTACAGTCCATTTACCATTTATGATTAGAGTGCTCACTAAAAACAAGAACCTGCAAGAAACAGCTAAAACTAACTGAATGGAAAGGTAGCAGCCAGTTTGAGTTCTGTCAAATGTTTTGAATTCTTGTGAAATAAATGCTCCTCTGGGATATAAAATATATTTAGATCAATCAATTAATCAATCAATCAGAGGATCTGACTGCTTCAGCAAATAAGAAGATACTTCATCATTAGGTCTTTCTTTGGACATTTCCTTCAAAAAAAGCCATTTCTGGTTAGCATTTTGTATCTGAAGCCTTAAAACCACACGAAGAAGAGTTTAAATTAATGAAAGTAAAGGAAACGTTTCACTTGTATATTTTTAAGAATTATAATTTAATAACTTGCAAAGTACATTCTTCAAAACATTTAAGTGCAATGCCCTAATTAAAGTGTTTCGTTTCATTTTATCGTTACTAATTTTTTATCCACATTAATAAGAAATATCAGGGAAAAACATTATTGTTACATTTATTTAAACTTTATTCAGCTACCTGAACCATCTGCTGCCCTCACACAGTGTCAGATTAGGCATGTGTGCTGTGTCATATTGTTGTTGTTCTTTAGGCTGCTCCTTCCTGCATGTGTCACTACATTGATTGAACCTCTGAAGACAATAGTTGGTACTAACTTGGTCGGTGGGTACTTCCTCCTGGTGGGGAGGTGACAGTGACAGGAGAAATGTGGATGGAGGTTTGGTCTGTTCGTCTGACATTTCTCTGGTTGTCTGAGTCCTCTGGTTGGCCAGGCGTACCCCCAGAGCCCTGCTTCTGGGAGAAGTCTTCCTCAGAATCACCAAACCTGCTTCAAAGGCAAGCATATCATCTCACTAATTGATATCACAGTATCTCAAGTGGTTGGACTGGGGATAAATCTGGTGTGTGCTGTTCAGATCACTGCTGGTTATCTTAAAGAAAGCAAATTTTCCAGGTGAACACCAACAGACACCCTGACTGAACTGTACACTGTGACACGACTGAACACGAGGCTTTAACAACTAATTTTGCTTAAATATACTGTGTATATTGTATATATATATATGTGTGTGTGTGTGTGTGTGTATGTATATACTACATGTTTTTTATTATTATTATTATTATTTGTCCTTCTTTCGACTGCTCCCTTCTTCAGGGGTCACCACAGCGAACTGTTGCACGAAGACTTGGTTGGTGATTTTTTTGTACTCTGGATGTCCTTCCTGACATAACCACAGACCACTGAGCTACCACAACCCTCTGTGTGGAGTAGAGAGCTGCTACAGGATTCCGGGATATCCGGGGGAGCAGCTGGGGGGGGGGGGGGGTGTTAAGGGCCTTGCACAAGGGCCCAAGTGGGGCAAATAAGGGTGGAGGCAGGTGTGGGTGTTTCACCTAGTGATGAGCAAATGAAGCTTTTATGAAGCATTGAACCAGTTGGGCCAATTGTTTCAAAAATAGGTTCATTTGTTGAAGCTTCAGTTACAGTGGCCTCTTGTGGCATTTTGCAATGCTGCTGTCAAATTAGGCGTTATGCTTTTGGTGCCACACACCGAAGAACTTCAGTGACTAGTGTTAAAGAAACTACTTTACTGTGGTAAAAAACAGATTTTTAAATTCATCAACTTTCTATGTTGTCTGGTTTGAAAATGTATTTATGCCTACATGTTTTTGAATAAAGATTGATAAATGTGCATTGAAGAGATAAAATAAAATAAAAATAAAAATGATGCAATGTTATTGCGCTTGTGTAACTTTGGCAGAATCAGAGTCTTTATCATTCTTAAAAATAACAATGAAATGACATCTCCTGTATCTCCATGTTTGGCGCTGAAGTGTCTAATCATAGAGGAGGTATCATGATGCTTCAGTTCAGTTGAACACACCAAACACTGCACCTGCAGAAATACACTAATGTAAATAAAAAAATAATAATTTGAGCCCATACTGGCTTATGACTATTAAAATCACATACATCATTTTACTGTAATTATATTAAATACATGGGTTAAATGGGTTAGATAATATCTTCACTGCTGAACGTTACTATAACTTTTTTGACATTTAAATGCCAAAACCACCTATCATGAGCAGAATGAAGTGTTGTTAGAATGACCTCTTTTCCTGGCTGGCTCCATAATTACTCAATTTCAACTATATCAACAACACAACAGTAAAAACACACCTACTCTCCAACACATTGCAAATATTTTAGAGCTGTTTTATAGTGTTGAGTGCACTCAATTCAAAACCGTCTCAACCTGTCACCTGTCAGACTCAAGACGAGGTGGTGTCAGGGAATCAGCTGTTTGGACGGCGAACCAGTCAAGAGATTCATTCCAACAACAAAACAGTTTGTGTTTCGGACGTCACGTGTCACGTGACTTCTCCTGCACCAAAACAGGCAGTGGTCCAATGTAATTTTACTACAGGGCTCAAAGAATGTTTTGAAGCTTTTGTTTCATACTACCATCACTAGTTTCACCTTTTCCACCCACGTTTTGATGTTGTTGGTCCGAGAAGTTGAACCGGGGAGTTGACTGGTGACCCTCTGATCACAGGTCCACCCTCTCTAACTCCCCCACACAAGTGCACATATACACACATATATTATTGTGTTTATATGATATTAATTACATCTTTAAATCACTTCTTGGTCTGCTGCCTTCATATATCTCCTCCTACATGTCACTTTGTAAGTACATCTACAGCGTCCGTTCTCAGGACATATTTACCTGCAGCGTCCCCTCAGTGCAGACAAAACTTGGCAAAAGGGCCTTTTCTTACTCCGCTACTCCGCTAGGTTACCCTGGAACACCTTGCAAAAAGATCTGAAGATGTCCAATTTGACCTCTCTAAGGGATTTTAAATTACTCTTAAGTTTAATGCAATGAAAGTCAGCTGTAGTAAGACAGAGTACATGTGTGTGAATGAGAGGGAGGCCAGTGGAACAGTGAGATTACAAGGAGCAGAGGTCACAAAGGTGCAGAACTTTAAGTACTTGGGGTCCACTGTCCAGGAAAATGGGGAATGTGATAAAAAGGTGGAAAAGAGAGTCCAGGCAGGATGAAGTGGATGGAGAAAAGTTTCAGGAGTGATTTGTGACAAAATGGTGTCAGCAAATGTCAAAGGAAAAGTTTATAAGACAATGCTGAGACCAACTATGTTGTATGGTCTGGAGACAGTGGCATTAGCAAAAAGACAGGAGACAGAACAGGAAGTAGCAGAAATGAAGATGTTGAGGTCTCCTTAGGAGTGACAAGGATGGATAAGATTAGGAATGAGTCCATCAGAGGTACAACACAGGTTGTACTGGGAGATAGTTAGAGAGTCCAGACTGAGATGGTTTGGACATGTCCAGATGAGGGACAGTGGTTTGGACATGTCTAGATGAGGGACAGTGGGTATATTGGTAGAAGGATGTTAAAAATGCAGTTGCCAGGAAAAAGACAAAAAGGAGATATATGGATGCAGTTAGAGATGACATGGAGGTAGTTGGAGTGAGGACAGAGGATGCAGAGGACAGAGAGAGATGGAGGAGGATGACTCGCAGTGGAGACCCTGAAGAGGGAAAAGCTGAAAGAAGAAAAATAAGTTAAGTTCAGTGCAACAACCAATGCAGACATGTTCCTGTTTTTAGTATTTTACCCTGTTTTATTATGTAGCTTGGTTTTATTTTGTTTTATATCTACACTTGTATTTATTTATAATTTTATATGCATTTTATGGCTGTTTATTGCTGTGTGTATCTCTGCAGTTTTGTCTAAAACAGGTCTCTCTCGAAAACGAGTCCTCATGACTCAATGTGGGAGGTAAGGGAAGTTTGAGATTGTCATCAATGTATGTTCCCTTACAATGGCAAAATTAGTTCTCTGCATTTAGTCCATCACACCTGAGATACATCCAGGTGGAGCAGTGGGCAGCTATGTAAGCACCCGGGGAGCAATCAGGGATCAGATGTTGTGCTCAGAGACACCACAACATGTGGGAATGGCTGGGAGTTGAACCGCTACTTTCTGGGCCCAAGTCAGCTGTTCTACCTGTACACCATCTCAGTCCCTACAGACTAACCTGTATAAATAAAGTTTGAATTGAACTGAATATAGATATTTATAAACACACACATATGTATATATGCATGTATTTGCATACACATACACACCCACATACATCCACATCCACATATGTAGATATATATTTATAAATGTATGAAGGAAACCATGTTTCAGTGGATCAGGATGTTAGCAGGTTTTTAAAGTTGGGAACACTTCAGCTGAGGTCGGTACAAAAAGCACTGCCACTTTCAGCAATGCTAAAAATGCTAATAAAAGATGCTAAAATGATAATAAAACATGCTAAAAATGTTAATAAAAGATGCTAAAAATGCTAATTTTTTTCAACCTTTATTTATCAAGGTTAGTCTCACTGAGTCTTGAAGACTCAGAGACAAGAGAGGCCTGGTTTAACAAAAAATGACAACAGTAGACAATAAAGACAACATTAGACAATCATGAAAAAAAGCATATAAATTGAAAAATAAATGGAAGAAAATTATATTTGTAGGGAAACACCACCTCAGAAACAGTTCACCACCTCAGAAAAAAGAACACCTCATCTCAGAAAACAGTTCATCTCAGCTTAAACAGAAAAAGGAGTTCACTTCATCTCAAACAAACATCATTCATGTGTTTTGTGTTTTAAACTGTTTAAAATAAGATGCATCTATTCCCTTGGGAACAAACAGACTTTGCTTTACAGGTGTTCAACTCAGCACTAACTTAGTTGACACTAATGAAAGTGTAATAAAAAAACTGTTACTGTGCTAAAACTTCACTTTCAATATGAACCCATTTCCCATGAAACGGACAGGTCGTTTAATGAGTTTGGTTCAACTGACCTCGATGTGAAACATCTGCTGAGACTTTAGCTTTTATCAAAAAATAAGGAGTATTACTCCCAGGATGGGTTCCCATGAAGATAACACATTTTAAAGAACCCTTTGTTTAAAATGACATTTTCTTTTCAGGAGATGAACAGCGACAGCTTTTGATGAACATTGCATGTTATTTCAAAAGCTTCAGAACTGAATGTTTGTTTATGAAAATGTCTGTTTAAGTAATCTCTCTTTAAGATAATCACTTGTTTTATGTTTTTCTCTTTTTAAAAAAGAGTGACTTTTAAAGGCAGACAGAGAAAACGGACATTAGATTTTATCAAACATGACAAAGAGTTAGGACGAAAGTCAATCTGTAACACACAGACAGTTAAGTTCCACTTCTTCTACATCCCATCTTCTTCACCACTTCTTCTTCAAGCACTGAACTTCAAGGAAACTTCAGAGAAAGACGCATCCTATAGTGAGATATCCTAGGAAGGAAGGGAACGGGAGAGAAGCAGCCTTTTCTGCAAACGTCTCAGGACGAGAGAAACCTGACCAAACCAGAGCCATCGCACTGCAGAGTGATAAATCCCAGCTGACTTCAGAGCCAGTGGTCGGACCTTCGTCCCTCCAATGGTGATTGGTGACCTTTGAGGACACAATCCGCCTTCCAGTCACCGGAGCATCTCAGGCCTTGCTGGTATCATTTTAAGCAGTTGTGGAACATTCTGACACCTCGTTCTGGTGAGAAAGAGACCTTTAATGCCTTTCTGGTGATCATACATCACAATAATATTGCTTTATACACACCACAGCTCATTTAGACAATTTCAACTACTCTACAAACAGAACTAGTCCAAAATCTGTCTTTTTAAGTTTCACTGATTTGAATAACCAACTAGACCTTTGATGCAGAGCTATTTCGTTGTTAATTTGTTCGTTATGCATAATCTTCATCAGATATATCACAGATTATTACTTTTGTAATAAAATACATGAAATCAACAAAAATGGTGATTATTTTGGCATATCTGTGTGTATTAACTGATTTGATGACCTTTAAACACGAGAAAATAATTTATGTTTCAGTTTACATTTATTTTGGGGGTTAGAGACTGATTTTTCCTCTAAAAAGAGAGGTGGTGCCCACAACGAGGTTATTTGAATAATAAATGCATATCTTATGAGCTTAACTCATAACTGATCATTTACAATATATATCAAACCCCATATCCCTCTACATATTAAAAAACAAAACAAAAACAGCTACATTATAAAGTGATATAAATTACTAAAAACAGGAACATGTCTGCGTTGGTTTTTGCTAGGAACTTAGCAGTTGTTTGAAGCCATTTAGAGAGGTTAAGGTCCAGAGCTTCAGATCTTTTTGCAAGGTGTACCGGGCAACAAGAGTGGCGTAGGAGAAGGCCATTTTGCCTAGTTCAGTCTGTACTGAGGGGACATAGCATGTAATAATGTCCTGAGAGCGCACGCTGTAGCTGCACTCACGCAGTGACATGTAGGAGGAGATGTATGAAGGTAACAGACCAAGAAGTGATTTAAAGATGAAAATGTACCAGTGAGAGAGTCTGTGTGAAGTTAATGATGACCAGTTAACCAGTGAATACAGGGTGTAATGGTGGGTCCGGTAGTTGTAGCCTGTTATTCAATTCAATTTAGTTTATTTATATAGCACCAAGTCACAAAAGAAGTTATCTCAGGGCTTATGAATCTTAGTGCACCGTGATAGACAGCATCCAACATCTGTAAGGTGTTTGCAGGAACATTCATGTAAATAATGTCACCATAATCAATGGAGGGAAGAAAAGTCACAGTCACATGGTGTTTCCTAGCATTCAGAGTTAGACGGGCTTAAAGAGAGATGCGAATCAACTAAGATACCCAAGTATCGACAAACTCAATAGGAACACAATTCAAAGATAAAATAGAAGGAAGGACTGCTGGAACCGATTTCCTGTTTGAAAACAACATCCATAATAAAATATTCTAAAAATGCTAATAAAAGACGCTGGAGAAATCACTTTCTGAAAAAAATGGTAATGGCAGGTCAGAGCTATGCAATTATCAGATATTAGTATTGACCCTCAAAATCAGGATTGGTGTACTTGTTCTGACCACATACAGCTCAAGAACAGTAAGACGAAAAGTGTCCTTCTGGATCTCCTCAAACTAGAGAACTGCAGGAGAGGCATCCCGCTGGACCCCTGAACTCAAGAGCTGGAGCCCCTCAGCCTAAGATATCTGGAGTAGAACAATGGTGCAGTGACTGCTCAGTGCCACTTTTGCCCCTTTTCCATTAGTACCTGTAGTACTGGGACAGCACGGCTCTACTCTACTCGGTACGGTACAGGTTGTGTTTCCATTATGCTTTCAGTACTGGTTCCAGTGGGCGGGTTCAAATTGATGTCACCACCTCTCACCAGCTGGTGGCGCTGAGACGCAGAAACTGTTTTCAGTACAGGTTGAGAATCCATCCATCCATTTTCTTTACCCGCTTATTCCATTTTGGGTCACGGGGGTCGCTGGTGCCCATGTCCAGCAGTCACTGTGCGAGGGGCGGGGTACACCCTGGACGGGTCGCAAGTCCATCACAGGGCCACATAGAGACAAACGAGACAAACAACTATTCACTCTCTCACTCACACCTAGG
>NC_056505.1:42424592-42434607 GCF_014905685.2 Nematolebias whitei | reverse complement strand
ATATGTATATAAATTAAAACTCTGATGAACCAGATTCTACAAAAACATCTAGATTTAAATTTTTATAGGTTTTCATCATCATTTGATGTATTTGCACTCATTGTCTACTTTTAATGTTCATTTTAGATGTGTGGTTTTCTTTCTTGTTCACATATATACATTTTATTTTTAGCTTTGCTTTAAAGTTCTTGTTTTGTGATTTGTACAGTTGTGGGTTAAAATAAAGTTGAACTGAAGGTCGTCTCTTTTCTTTAAACGTGTTTGAGGGAAATATTCCTGAGATCCAATAGTTTTGTGTCTTTTTATGATTTTCAGCTGAGTTAACAGTCATTAAAGTGAAAACATGATTTCATGATGAAGCTGGCACCGTTTATTTATTATTTTTTTTAATCTTCAACGCTCTGCTGGTCTCACACGATCCTCTCCTCCGGAGACAGGACAGGCAGGCTCATCTTCCCAGCTCCAAGCTCAGCTGGTGACTGACAGAAGGCCATTCCAAGACCCCAGCCACGCGTAATCACGAAGGCCTGACCCGCGCAGACTGGCGGACAGAGACGGGTCTGCGACGAACGGTGGAAGCGATTTTCAAAAACATTTTACGTGTAAAAAAATAATAATCATTTTTAAATCGCTTCAGCAATTTTTTTATAAAACATTTTTTGTATAAAAACAAAATATTATTTTATTTAAAAATTGCTTCCACCATCCGTCCCGGACTGTCCAGTCCGCCTGACTGCCGGGCGGGATCGGGATTCAGCCTTTATGATTACGCGCGGCCGGGGTTTCGCAACGACCATCTGCGAGTCCCCATCTCCAGCTTTGCAGTGACCAGCGGAGCTCTGAGCACACAAGGCTGGTATCCAGAACCCGAGCCTCCGAGTCAGCATATCGAAGGATCTTCCGCGGTGACCAGCTGAACTTGGAAACGGGGAGATGACGCCCTGCCCGGCCTGGTGCTCTGAGGCTCCGGGGGGAGAACCGGGGTACACCAGCAGAGCTCCATCCAGCTTGCTCTGAATTATGTTGTCAGCCACCAAGCACAAAAAACGCCAGCACATCAGCATTAGACCAAGATGTTGTCAGCATTGTTTTTAAAATCTTTAAAATAAGTCCAGCCGCTGCTCCAGTCCAAGAAATTGCAAATGGCGGATTATTGTTTTGAAAAGTTTCTGAAGGATCCAGTGACTCCGCCCCCGACCAATCAGTGACCGACAGTGTTCTGATGTCACGTTGTAGTACCTCTTCGTTTGGGTTAGAACCACAGAGCCAAGGGTACTGAAAATAGTAACAGGTGCTAAGTACCGGTACTAATGGAAAAGCCTCAGAACCAGGCCAAGTAGGGTCCAGTCGGCCCGTACCGGTACTAATGGAAAATGGGCATTTGTCTGACAACCTTTCACCTAACTTTGGAGTAGGAAGGGAATCAGGTGAGAATCTGGGCTCAAAACAAGGTAAAAGTTTACAGTGGGCTGGGAGTTCCCAAACAAACATACCGTACCACTTTATTTATAAAGCACTTAAAACATCAACAAGGCCAACCAAAGTGCTGTACAGCAAAAACAAAACAAGAAAAGGACACAGGATAAAATACATAGATCTAAATATGTAAAGGTAAGAACTAAATGGCTAACATGCTGGTGAAGATTCTCAGTCATCCAGGACATAATGAATTCAAAAAGCGTTCAATACAAAAACAACTGGACTTTATTTGTAACAGAAGACGTTTTCGCTCCTCATCCGAGGAGCTTTCTCAATTCAAAGAGCAGAGAGTGAGAGATACAGGTTATAAGGCTGAGTGAGATAAGACACACACACACATATATATGTAGATTGACAGTTCACACCTAAAACCTAAAACAGTAGGTCTTTGTTACTCTAATTCACAGACGAGGCCCCTCTGTTCCCATCAGGTGTGAAAACCGGCTGGGGATCTGTTTTAAAGTTGCATTATATGTTTTTGAAAGTGGGAATCTGAGGCCTCCTCCTCTGTTAAGAGACGGTTTTTCTCTTTTTACATAAATTGCTTCCTTCACCCCCCTCTCAAACCATCTGTGTTCTCGGTCCAAAATGTGCACATTTTGGTCCTCAAAAGAGTGTCCCTTATCTGTGAGATGGAGGTGAACAGCTGAGTCTTGTCCTGTGGAGCTGGCTCTCCTGTGTTGAGTCATGCGTCTGTGAAGAGGCTGTTTAGTTTCTCCAATGTAGAGGTCTGGACAGTCCTCGCTGCACTGGACCGC
The DNA here is from genome assembly GCF_014905685.2 of Nematolebias whitei. Lineage (NCBI taxonomy): Eukaryota > Metazoa > Chordata > Actinopteri > Cyprinodontiformes > Rivulidae > Nematolebias > Nematolebias whitei. Next base: position 42,432,370 of record NC_056505.1, on the reverse strand, counting down.
ATACACTACACCACTCTGTTTGTGTATGGGTGTCTTGTCCTTAGGGTGGCTAACATAAATGGCTAACATTATGGATTACAGACAGGTTAAAACGAACTACTCACTCAGTGTCAAAAGCCAGGGAACAAAAGTGAGTTTTCAGCCAAGACTTAAAAACAGTGAGAGAGGAGCCTGCCTGACATGCAGTGGTAAGTCATTCCACAGTTTTGGACCTGCAACAGAGAAAGCCCTGTCATCTCTGAGCTTAAACTATGTGCCTGGTACCAATAAAAGCATCTGATCTGCTGACCTCAGAGAGGCTGTGGGACATATGGCTGCAGCAGATCAGCAAAATAAGAGGGGGCAGAACTGTTCAGAGATTTAAAAACATACAGAAGGATTTTAAAATTAATTTGGAAATGAACCGGAAGCCAGGGCAGGGAGGCCAAAACTGATGTAATGTGCTCTCTTTTGCCTGTACCTGTTAAAAATTGGGCTACAGCATTTTGGACCAGTTTTAAATGTGCAATAGAGGTCTGACTGATTCCAAATAGAAGAGCATTGCAGTAATTGAGCCTGGATGTTATGAAAGCATGTATTGCTGTCTCAAGTCTATTTTTGAACAGTATGGGCTTCAATTTAGACAGTTGCCTCAAGTGAAAGGAAAAAACAGAATTTAACAATGGTGTTTACATGACTGTTTAGTTTCATGGAAGGGTCCATTTTCACTCCCAGATTAGTGACAACTTGTTTCTCTAACATGAATAGAGAAGACATGTCAATACAGTGGTTCTATTTTGTATAGGCTTTGCCCTTTAAGGCTATCGCTAGTGGGTTAATCCCCTTCGCGCGCAGCACTGAAAACTTTTGTCCATGCCCACCGGCTGTGTGGGCCCCACCCCAGGCCCGTATAAATTATGGTGAGACCGGGCAATCGGCTCCCATTTTTTTCTTCAGCCTGCTAGCACTGTCTGAAGCACTAAGAAGAAAAAGATGTCCAGCTTTGACATGCACAACATTTGCAAAGGATACCTGGGTCTCCGCCACACCGACCTCCTGCCGTCCCTGGGAGCTTTTCCCTCCCGAGGAGAAGCAGAGATGAGCAACCTTGTTCAAGGTAAGTGCTAAGGATTGTTTTTCTGTAGCAGGCCGCTACTCGCTGACGAGGCCATTGCCTTTTCTAATGTGTTTTCCACGTGGTGAATTGGATGATTCCCCCAAAAAAGACGATGCTGGCAGCAGCTCCGCTGAGTGTTTTTCCATGGCGGGCCGCTACTCGCTGGATGATGCCATCACCTTTCTTTGACACAGAGTCGTGCAGTGAATCTTCCAAGAAAGGCGATGCGGGCAGCAGCCCCGCTGCCCCCTCGTTCTGGAGAGCATAGTGACAGAAGAAGAGCGGCCGAGCGAATGCTCAGCCACCTCGGGTCTTCCCACGTCGGCGACCACACCGCTCCCAGCTGTCGGCGCCCTCCTCTTGGAGCTGCCCGGCATAATCCAGGAGGCAGCTAACACAAAGGGACTTTCCATCCCTCTCCTTCCTCCGCCCCGATCGGATGATCTGGCGGGAAGGTTTGGCTCCGCCTCGGCTCGTCGCCCTGACCCCATCTGGCCCTGCTGTCCAGCTGTGACATCACAATGGAACGAGGCTGTAGCCAAGCCCGGCAAGCTGGAGGCACCTGTCTCTACCTTCGCCCCCATCACCAGAGTGGAGGGTTGTACTGAACAGTTTTTTCCTCGGTTCCCCCCCGGAGCCAAGCCTGGCGGAGGCGTTTGGAGCAAAAGCTTCCAGGATAGACCAACGACCTGTCCTTCTAGGGAAACATGACCAGACTGTAACAAAGCTCTCCAATCGAGCTCACTGGTGCTCATTCCTGGCGGCCGCAGCGAACAACAACGTCGCCCTGCTGGCCTACAGCATCTCAAAGAGGCTGGAGGACATAGACCTGCCAGAGAAGACAAAGAGCTCTCTTTGTAAGGCTGCTGTCATTTTAAACATGTGCGCCACCTCTGGGGTCTGCCTGTCTCGCATCGCCGCCTGGATGACCATGATCCAGAGGTCCACCTGGCTCCACCTCTCTCCATCCATGCCGGAGAGGCTGCAGAGGGACCTGCTGGAGGGCTCCATCACTCCGGATTTGCTGTTCGGGGCCAACTTCAAGGTCATCCTGGAGAAGTCACAGAAGTCTGAGGAGGTGTCGGAGACGGTACGTCACCTGGTAAAGCCGCAGCCCTCTTCCCGTCCCTCCGGCCACTGGAGGGATTGCCGTGGCCAACGACAGCAGCAGAGGCACTCTACCACGGAGGAGGCAGCATAAGAAATGACTCCTTGGGGGGAATGTGTGTGATTTTAATGATGATTTATGTTTTACAATAAAACAGAAACATCACTCAGAGAGTAAGTTTCGCCTGATTCCAGCCTGACTGTCAGATCGAATGATCTCACACCTGCCTCTCTTCACACATTCCCCACACAGAACGAGCCAATAACCTCTAAACTGCGTTTTAAAAGGCACTGCAGCTCGGTAAATCGCACAAAACACTCGTCTACCACGTCAGCTAAAAATGATGTTTTTCAGCAGACCGAGTCCAGTAAAGACCGTCGCTCTCAGCTAGAGCTCGTCATATTTTCAGAAGTTTTTGACCATTCATCACACAGCGAGAGTAAACATGTTTCTCCACAACAGCTGCAACCTCGACCCAAACGGCATCTCATTCAAAAAGCTACGCCTCCTCTCATTGCGCATCAGCTCACAACAGCTCTAATGTGAACCCGCAGCCTGGGCTCAGAACAGAGGCGCTCATGCAGCCCTTTTTGTTCGATCCCCCCTTGGTTCCCCCACGGAGAATCTCCGGAGCGGGTGACGGTGGTAGGGGCTTTAACCTGGCTGACGTCTGTAAAAAACATGACACAACACAGAAACGCGTGCCCGCTCCCTGAGTGTAACGCAGAGTGGCAGCGAGTGTATTCCCTGGACAGATGGATGGACCGTCTGATCAGCATGGGTTACATGCTGCAGTTCGTAGCTCAACCCCACCGTTCAGAGGGATTATAGAGATGGTTCTGTCATCTCCAGAACATAACTCGTTTCTCCAATAAGAAGTTCAGGAACTACTGATAAAAAAAAAAAAATTTTCAGGGTTCCCAACGGAGAGCAAAACATGGAGTTTTACTAGCGTGAGATCGATAGGCGGATAGGTGCAGCGTCTGCAGTGAAGCAGGCGCTGTACAGGTCTGTCGTGGTGAAGAGAGAGCTGAGTCAAAAGGCGAAGCTCTCAATTTACCGATCGATCTACGTTCCCACCCACATCTATGGTCACGAGCTTTGGGTTGTGACCGAAAGAATGAGATCTCGGATACAAGCGGCCGAAATGAGTTTTCTCCGCAGGGTGTCTGGGCTCTCCCTTAGAGACAGGGTGAGAAGCTCGATCATCCGGGAGGGACTCAGAGTAGAGCCGCTGCTTCTCCACGTCGAGAGGAGCCAGTTGAGGTGGCTTGGGCATCTGTTTAGGGTGCCTTCTGGACACCTCCCTGGTGAGGTGTTCCGGACACGTCCCACAGGAGGCCCAGAGGAAGACCCAGGACACGCTGGAGGGACTATGTTTCTCGGCTGGCCTGGGAACGCCTCGGGATTCCCCCGGAAGAGCTGGCCCAAGTGGCTGGGGAAGAGGGAAGTCTGTGCCTCCCTACTTAGGCTGCTACCCCCGCGACCCGACCCCGGATAAGCGGAAGAAAATGGATGGATGGATGGATGGATGGATGGATACTTCCTGGTTCCAAAAAACCCGGAGGGATGAGACCCATTCTCGACCTGTCCATGTTCAACAAATTGATCATGGAGAGACAATTCCACATGCTGACAACCAAACAGCTGCTGGAGAACGATCACCAGAATGACTGGTTCACCTCCATAGACCTGAAGGTTGCATATTTTCACATTCCCATCATTCTGAAACACAGGAAATTCATGCGCTTCTCCTTCCAGGAGATTCCATATCAGTATAACAGGCTGCCGTTCGGTTATTCCCTCGTCCCACGCACGTTCTCAAAATGCGTGGAGACGGCTCTGCAGCCATTACATATGGCAGGAATGAGAAAACTTTTTTATCTGGACGATCTGCTTTTATTAGCTCGATCCAGACAGGAAGCAGATGCAAAGACCAAAACGCTGATGTTACACATTCTAAACCTGGGGTTTTTCTATAAACTGGGAAAAGAGTTCGGTTCTCCCGTCCCAGATGATTGTTTATCTGGAGTGGAGCTAAACTCGACCACAATGAGAGCCTGTTTATCACAGTTGAGAGCTGAAGCTCTGTCAGCTCAACTCAGCTGCATCAAACCCCACAGTGTAGTAACAGCTCTCTCGGTCATGCGACTCCTGGGAATTATGTCATCGTCTCACGTCATGGTTTCGCTGGGCTTGCTTCACATGAGATGCCTTCAGAGATGGTTCGCCCACCTGCGCATAGATCTGGTGCGTCAGAAGAGGCGAGTGATCTCTGTGCCCCCCTCCATGAGAACCGATCTGAATCACTGGGGGAACCCCCTCATTCTGTCAGAGAGAGTTCCTATCAGCAGGCCTACGTCACAAGTTTCAGTTTTCACAGATGCACCCCTGTCAGGCTGGGGAGGAATATGTCTGTCCCAAGCAGTGGGGGCACAGTGGCCAGACCACATGTCGTCTCACATAAATGTCCTGGAATGTCTCATGGTTTGGAATGTGATTCAGCATTTTGCTCCCCTGTTGCGGAATCAACATGTTCTAATCCACACAGACAACAAAGTGGTGGCAGCTTACATAAACCGTCAGGGAGGTGTGTGTTCAGCCCAACTGTTACGCATTGCGAGGTAGCTGCTGTGTTGGACACACAAAAACCTGCTCTCCATCAGAGCAGTGTACATTTCCAGAGACCTGAACAGGGGAGAGGACATCATGTCGAGGCGCAGTCCCCGCCACAGGGACTGGAGTCTCCATCCCGAGCTGATCTCTTGGATTTGGAGCAGGTTTGGCAGAGCAGCAGTGGATCTGTTTGCCACATGGGAGAATGCCCAATATCAATTATGGTTCTCACTGAGCCCACAGGACGACACACCGTTAGGAGTGGACGCCTTCACTCACAGTCCGTGGCCAAAAAATGTTCCTTTACGCGTTCCCTCCAGTCCCTCTAATATCACAGATTCTGAACCGGGCTCGGGAGGAAGAACTGTCAGTCATCCTCGTAGCTCCTGAGCGCATAAGCAGCCCGTGGTTCCCGAATCTGCAGCGTCTCATATCGGGTCGGTTGTGAAAACTGCCGTGGAGGGAGGATGCTCTCCTCCAGGTGGGAGGAGCGATCAGGTGTTACCCGGAAATAGGTCAGCACCTCTGGATCTGGCCGCTGAACGAATCCGTTTAGAAAAGATTGGCCTCCCACAGGATGTGGTGAGCACAAACCATGGCGCACGAGCCGCTTCCACCACAGCGCTGTACACATCAAAGTGGACAGCGTTTCAGCGCTGTCGCACAGAGAAGGGTGTAGAGGCCATCAAATGCCCACTAGATGGCGTGCTGTCATTTCTACAGCAATCGATGGACAGAAATTTAGCAATCAGCACAATTAAAACTTATGCTGCAGCTATTTCTTACTGTCATGAGGTTTTCGGTGACAGAACAGTTTTTAACCACCAACTGATGAAGCGTTTTCTGAAAGGTGTACGGAGACACAGACCTGTGTCACATCCACTAGCTCCACAGTGGGATCCAACGATGGTCCTGCTCGCTTTGATCAAGCTCCTTTTGAGCCTTTAGATCAGGTCTCACTTAAATTTCTGTCACTTAAAACAGCCCTGCTGTTAGCTCTGACGTCGGCAAAGAGAGTGAGTGATTTATCTGCTCTCTGTTGCCTCCCCATGTCTCAGAATTCAAGCTGACGGCAGCTCAGCTGTGCTGCGTCCAACCCTGCTTTTACTCCTAAAAGCATCACAAGCTCATTCAAATCGAGAGTGATAACTTTGGATGGGTTTTACTCTCCTCCTCATAATTTGGAGGAGGAAGCATCATCTCACCTCCTCTGCCCCGTGCGCACGTTTTCGTGCTATGTAACATGCACGGCCCCACTGCGCCGCTCTTAGCGTCTGTTTGTGCATTACAGAAACAGCTCTACAGGACGCCCTTTATCCACTCAGTGCCTTTCACACTTGTTGTGTGAGGTTATTTCTGAATCTTACAGTTAATCTGGGCTGGACCCTCCAGAGAATCTCAGAGTACATTCCACCAGAGGGATTTCATCCTCCACGGTTTTGCATGGAGGGATGACAGTGGAGGATATTTGTATGGTGGCTGCTTGGTCATCGTCGTGTTCATTTATTCATTTTTGTAACGAGTCTGTATGGATCAGCACAAGACCTGACTCAGGACATTAAAATAAAAGGTTTTATTTATTAAAGGCGTTTGTCTGGGGAGGATCCGAGCCTCAGTTCTGGTCCAACCTATGAAGACAGACAGGTTAGTGACTGCAAAAAGTTCTGGGAGCTGAGAGAGGTGGTGTGCACGTCACTAACCTTCTGTGGCAGGAGCAGGGCTGAGACAGAGAACGTTGGAGGGCTGGGCAGGAAACAGAATCCAGGGACGTAGCAGGGGTCGAGAGCCAGGAGCTGTGTGAACAGGCAAAAGGATGATCCGTAGTCGTGGTCGAAGAGGAGAGCGAGGTTGTACCATGTAGGCCGAGAGCGTGGTATCCAGACAGGGGCAAAGACAAAGCGAGGAGTCAAGAGGGAAGCTGTGGTCAAAAACAAAGAAACTAGGAACAAGCGAATGCTGGATAATTTACTGGCTGTGAGGCTTTCAGTAATCTGGCACTGAGGAGAGTGAGAGTGGAGCTTAAGTAGTGAGCTGAACAGGTGTGACAGGTGAGTGGTGATTGCAGAGACAGGGTGCAGCAGATGAGTGCAGATTGCTGAGAGAGAGTGACAGGAGCAGAAAATGGGTGATAGGCAGTGCAGGACCAAACAGGATGAAATAAACAGAAACTGAGGCAGGAAAAAACGTGAATGATCTTAAAACAGGGGCTGTGATATGAGGAGCAGAGGCTTAGGCAGATGGGGGGGCAGCGGGGGCCGCTGAGCGTGACATAGCCCCCCCTTTAAGGTCCGGCATCCTGACGGACCACCAAAGAGAAAGAACTAACAAGGACCGGGCGGGTGGAGGGGGCACTGGAGGTGGGCAAAAAGGCAGGTTGGAGGTCTGAAGGGACCTCCAGAGAAGCCCTAAAACTCTGGTGGACGACCTGGCCACTGTCCAAAAAGTGGCAAAGTCCAGGTCAGATGGCCGTGTAAGCCTTGCTGGGGCCAGATCAAAGGTAAGACCAGGACCAGTGCTGCACCAGGCAGGAGGATCAGAGCTGCAGCCCACATGGATGTCCTGGGAACCGTTGCAGCCGACATGGGGGTCCTGGAGGGCGTTGCAGCCTACATGGGGGTCTTGGATACAGCATCATCCGACATGGGGGTCCTGGAGGCCGCTTCGGCCGACATGGGGGTCCTGGAGGCCGTTTCGGCCGACATGGGGGTCCTGGAGGCCGCTTCGGCCGACAAGGGGGTCCTGGAGGCTGCTTCGGCCGACATGGGGGTCCTGGAGGCCGCTTCGGCCGACATGGAGGGCTGTGGGTCAGCTGCAGCAGACAAGGATGGTTGTGGAGCCTTTGTGGTAGGTGGCGGAGCCTTTGCGGTAGGGGAGAGCGCCGGCCCCTCTGGAGACGTGGAGGCCTGGAGGAGAGCCGCAGCCGACGTGGAGGCCTGGAGGGGAGCCGCAGCCGACGTG
>NC_056505.1:42424142-42424582 GCF_014905685.2 Nematolebias whitei | reverse complement strand
GCCGCAGCCGACGTGGAGGCCTGGAGGGGAGCCGCAGCCGACGTGGATGTCTTGGAGGCCATCGCTGCCGACGTGGAGGACCGAGGAGCTGGTGCGGTCGACGTGGAGGGCCGAGGAGTCGACTCTTCTGTGGTAGGAGGGGAATCTTCTGTGGTAGTAGAGAGCGCCGGCCCCTCTGGAGACGTGCAGAGCGCCGACCCCTCTCGAGACTTGGAGAGCGCCGACCCCTCTCGAGGCGTGGAGAGCGCCGACCCCTCTCGAGGCGTGGAGAGCGCCGACCCCTCTGGGGACTTGGAGAGCGCCGACCCCTCTGGGGACTTGGAGAGCGCCGAACCCTCTGGAGACTTGGAGAGCGCCGACCCCTCTGGAGACTTGGAGAGCGCCGACCCCTCTGGAGACTTGGAGAGCGCCGACCCCTCCGGAGACTTGGAGAGCGCCGA
>NC_056505.1:42423078-42424042 GCF_014905685.2 Nematolebias whitei | reverse complement strand
GGAGACTTGGAGAGCGCCGACCCCTCCGGAGACTTGGAGAGCGCCGACCCCTCCGGAGACTTGGAGAGCGCCGACCCCTCCGGAGACTTGGAGAGCGCCGACCCCTCCGGAGACTTGGAGAACGCCGACCCCTCCGGAGACTTGGAGAGCGCCGACCCCTCTGGAGACTTGGAGAGCGTCGGACCCTCCGGAGACTTGGAGATCTGGGGAGCTGCTGGGGCAGCTGGCCTGGGACTCTGTGGGACCACGGCAGCTGGCCTGGGGCTCTGTGGGACCACGGCAGCTGGCCTCGGACTCTGTGGGACCACGGCTGCTGGCCTCGGACTCTGTGGGACCACGGCAGCTGGCCTCGGACTCTGTGGGACAGCTGGAAACGTTTGGGGCAAGGGCTCTGAAGGTGGAGTGGTAGGACATCGGGAGGACCGGTACATTGTGCGCCTACGGCTCTTCTGAGGGCGAGGGACCTGGCAGGGAGGAAACCACAAATCCTCGTCTTCGTCTGACTCGTCCTCCTGATCACAAAAGGGGAACGGGAACTTGGGCCTGTTCATGAGGCGGAGAGCCCAACGCTGGGCTTCTCTCTTCTCCGCCTCACCCGACAGGACAGGCTGATCCTGAGGGAACCCCCCCGGCTTTATTGCCAGGCGGGTTCCTGTAAATTGAACCTCCAATTTACCAGAACGCCACCTCTGAGTCTGTGCTGGATCCATAATTTGGCCAGATTATTCTGTAACGAGTCTGTATGGATCAGCACAAGACCTGACTCAGGACATTAAAATAAAAGGTTTTATTTATTAAAGGCGTTTGTCTGGGGAGGATCCGAGCCTCAGTTCTGGTCCAACCTATGAAGACAGACAGGTTAGTGACTGCAAAAAGGTTCTGGGAGCTGAGAGAGGTGGTGTGCACGTCACTAACCTTCTGTCTTCATAGGTTGGACCAGAACTGAGGCTCGGATCCTCCCCAG
>NC_056505.1:42410500-42422978 GCF_014905685.2 Nematolebias whitei | reverse complement strand
AGAGGCTTAGGCAGATGGGGGGGCAGCGGGGGCCGCTGAGCGTGACAGTTTTGACCTACGTGATGTTTCTACTTTTTCCATGACTCATTCTGTTCTCAGGGTTCTGACAGAATGATTTTTATTTGTTTCATGGAGCCTCGTTTTAAGCTCACACCTGCCTGCATGCAGTCACAGTGTGAGACATTTATTGTCAGTCACAAGTTCATGACTGCTGTTTTTATTGTTATTAATCAGTTCATCCTGAAGAACAGTTGGCCTGCTCTGTTCATTGGTACACTGTTACAATTCATAACCTCTGTTGTTCCTATTCACAGCAGCAGGTCTGCTTTTTCAGCCTTCTTTTTCCCATCAGAGATCCTTCTCTCTGGGACGCTCCTGTGCATGGAGCGCATAATTACGCAGCGCGTAATTACGCACACAGAAGGCTGAGTGATGAAATGTTTTTTTTGGTGCAAGCAGGTGCTTCATGTTTGTGTCTGAATGGACCTAGTGAGGCATAGACCACATCCTGCTTCGCCTTTAACCTACTAGCGATAGCCTTAAAGGGCTGTGCCTATACTCATAGAATCTGTGGTAACCAACGTTATTCATTGTGCCATTAGGTGGAAACAACATGACTTGTGTCTTCTTCTCATTAAAGTTTAAGAAATTTAAAGCCATCCTGTACCTGATGTCAGCCAGGCAGTCAAGAAGAGATTGGATAGAATGTGCACCAGTCTGTTTCAGAGGGAAGTAAATGACAGTCATCGGCGTAGAAATGAAAAGCTTTGTTGTGTTTATGAAAAATAGCTCCTAGTGGCAGCAGGTATAAAGAAAAGAGAAGAGGACCAAGACTGGACCCCTGTGGTACTCCCCACTGAAGAGCTGCCAATGTTGAAATAAAATATTTGATGTTGACACAAATGGTTCTGTCAGAGAGGTAGGATCTAGACCATCTGAGGGCTGACCCTGTGATGCCCACCCACTGCTCCAGCCTAGAAACGAGGATATCATGGTCGATGGTGTTGAAAGCAGATGTAAGGTCCAATAGGACAAGAAGCACAGAATCATCAGCATCTGTGGCTAGGAAAATGTCATAGAAACCCTTCAATAGAGCAGTTTCAGTGCCGTGACATTTGTAGCCTGATTAGAACACCTATAAAATAGAATGATCCTCCAGGAAACATTTTAACTGGGAATCAACTATTTTTGAGATTTGTAGCCTGATTAGAACACCTATAAAATAGAATGATCCTCCAGGAAACATTTTAACTGGGAATCAACTATTTTTAATGGTCCAGGCTAGAAATAGGCTGAGGCTGGCAAGCCTGCTTTCTCTGTTGTCCTCGGATTTTTCTGTCATGATACGTGGTAATGTGGACAAAAAAGAGCGGGCACAAAACTAAGTGCAAATTTTGAAAAATAAATAAATCAAGGACTGAAGAGGCAAGAAACAATGTAGTTACATAACTCGTAAACTTCTTCACAAGATCACTGGAAGGAAGCAGGAAGTTGAGTGAAACAAATGGTAGAAAATATTTTGACCTGGATCTTTGTTCACTCACAGTGTTCATGTTGGGTCTGCACATGCAAGATGCTCCTGGTACAACACAATATGAGAGCAGCATCCAGGTTCTTACAGACTTGTAGATAAACACTTAATTTTTTTTACTATTTTCCTCTGACACATGATCAAAAAGAAAAACAGCACTGTTAACAATTTAGAAGACTGAGTTAAGAAACTTTTTTATTTGTCTGTACAGCTAGGTGCTCTCAGTGATAGTGGCTTCTGGTGTAGCAAAGTTGGACTGAAGCAACTAAAAGGTGAGGAGGAGGGGTGTCTTTTAGTGTCTAACTATTTGTAATATCTAAGATTAGCCTTGATAAACACTACATGGTTTGGTCTTGTTACTGGAAGTGATCAAATGTTGTAAAGTGAAAACATGGAGGAGTTATGAAAAATGACCTTTAGCTGTTTGTGGCTCTGCCAGAATAAAAATAATCTGACACAAAAATGAGCACTAACTGTTCAGACTGTGTTTGAGGGGGTCATCTAGCCCTTTTGACTTTATGAATCTAACACTGACATGGAACAGTGTGGTCCACTTGAACCTGGTCCAGAATCCACATTTGACTTTTAGAGGTGCTACAGCGTTGAGAGAGCAAATAACCACCATTGTCCAGATGACTCGACTGAAAATCATTGGATTTGGTACCTGGATGTTTGTGCATGAACTTTGTTAACCACCATAAATTTTTACCTGTTCGTATGTATTTTCTCTCTATCATCGGATTCCTCTCCTTCATCTTTAGACTGGCACCTGGAGCCATGAGTGCGATGCCTCCTCCTCTGTCCATTGGCCCTGCTGTCTCCTCTGGTACTTCTGTCACTGTTAGATCCATCTTTGGGACAGGATCTTTGCTCTCCTATTCCTCCACTACTCACTGTTCCATTGCCCCCCCTGGAATGTCGATGGGAGTGATTACGGCGGTGTTCCTTCTCACTTGTGGCCCCCACACCTGCACTGTCATTTACTGAACTCTGATGATGGTGCCGATGACAATGATGTCTCCTGCCCCCTTCTTTGCTGTGGGACATCACACTTTTTTCCTCTTTGTCTCGATTGGAGTCGTGGTCTTTGGAGCGGTTGTGATGAACATGGTGCCTCATGTCTTTACTACCATGAAAGTTGTTGTTTGTCTCATTGTTTACTTCAGTCCAGTCTTTGTCTCGGTGATGATAGTGACTGTGAGGATGATGAGAAGAGAGAGGTGGGTCAGCAGCCGTCTCAGCCTCCTCTGATGTACAGGGCTTGTGACAGTGATGCTGATGGCTGCCCAGTAGATCACAATGCGCAATAACCAGAGGCCGATCGAGGTGGGTCTTCATCTCAGGGTGGATATGGAGGGCTGAGGGCAGGAAGGCAGATTGGTCTGGCTCATAAAGAGCCTCACAGCTTGCTTGGTTTTGCCTCCTCAGCTGGCTGGCTTTCTGCTCCCACATTGACATAGTTTTCATGGGCCTCTGCTGCTCTTTACTGGTGAGAGAAAGGAAAACAGGACAAATGATCAAATTCAGACCGCAGGGAGACAAGAGTAAAACAATCCTTTTTAATTGTATACTTGCTAGAGTCAAAGCTTTGCCACATTTGCAAGATGTAGACAGAAAGCTGTTTCAGTGAGTACAGTGACAACTTCCTTTATGAGTCTGTGAAGCAGATAAATTAGTTTGACTCTTTCATGACACATAGGCCTTACATGCTGAATGATTCACGTAATGATCAAGGTGCAATGAGGCTTTTGATAGGGTCAAAATAAATCCATTTATCAGAGAATGCTGTCATCATGAACAAAAGTCAAGCATGGCTCCATTACCATGCTTTTAAAACTTGTGTGTGTAATACCGTACTTTAAAATGGCTGAATGCATGCAACTTTTAATGTCTTTCACTCAACAACAACTTTATGACCTCTACTTTAGAGAAACTAAGCAACCTCTCCACAGATGGCATGGCTCAACACAGCAAAGCCAGCTCTTCAAGACAAGACTCAGCATCCACCTACATCTCAAGGATAAGGGACACTCTTTTGAGGACCAAAATGTTCATACAGTGCCTTGCGAAAGTATTCGGTCCCCATGAACTTTTCAACTTTTGCCACATTTCAGGCTTCAAACATAAAGATATAAAATTTTAATTTTTTGTGAAGAATCAACAACAAGTGGGACACAATCGTGATGTGGAATGAACTTTATTGGATGTGTCAAACTTTAACAAATAAAAAACTGAAAAGTGGGGCGTGCAATATTATTCGGCCCCCTTACGTTAATACTTTGTAGCGCCGCCTTTTGCTGCAATTACAGCTGCAATTACAGCTGCAAGTCTCTTGGGGTATGTCTCTATCAGTTTTGCACATGAGAGACTGAAATTCTTGCCCATTCTTCCTTGCAAAACAGCTCGAGCTCAGTGAGGTTGGATGGAGAGCGTTTGTGAACAGCAGTCTTTAGCTCTTTCCACAGATTCTCGATTGGATTCAGGTCTGGACTTTGACTTGGCCATTCCAACACCTGGATACGTTTATTTGTGAACCATTCCATTGCAGATTTGGCTTTATGTTTTGGATCATTGTCTTGGTGGAAGATAAATCTCCGTCCAGTCTCAGGTCTCTTGCAGACCCAAACAGCTGACGAAAAGCAGGCCCAAACCATGATGCTGCCACCACCATGTTTGACAGTGGGGATGGTGTGTTCAGGGTGATGAGCTGTGTTGCTTTTACACCAAACATATCATTTTGCATTGTGGCCAAACAGTTTGATTTTGGTTTCATCTGACCAGAGCACCTTCTTCCACATGTTTGGTGTGTCTCCCAGGTGGCTTGTGGCAAACTTTAAACAACACTTTTTATGGATATCTTTGAGAAATGGCTTTCTTCTTGCCACTCTTCCATAAAGGCCCGATTTGTGCAGTGTACGACTGTTTGTTGTCCTATGGACAGACTCTCCCACCTCAGCTGTAGATCTCTGCAGTTCATCCAGCATGATCATGGGCCTCTTGGCTGCATCTCTGTTCAGTCTTCTCCTTGTTCGAGATGAAAGTTTAGAGGGATGGCCGGGTCTTGGTAGATTTGCAGTGGTCTGATACTCCTTCCATTTCGATATGATTGCTTGCAAAGTGCTCCTTGGGAAGTTTAAAGTTTGGGGAATCTTTTAGTATCCAAATCCGGCTTTAAACTTCTCCACAACAGTATCTCAGACCTGTCTGGTGTGTTCCTTGGTCTTCATGATGCTCTCTGCGCTTTGAACAGAACCCTGAGACTATCACAGAGCAGGTGCATTTATACGGAGATTTGATTACACACAGGTGGATTCTATTTATCATCATCAATCATTTGGGACAACATTGGATCATTCATAGATCCTCACTGAACTTCTGGAGTGAGTTTGCTGCACTGAAAGTAAAGGGGCCAAATAATATTGCACGCCCCACTTTTCAGTTTTTTTTTTTGTTAAAAAAGTTTGACACATCCAATAAATTTCATTTCACTTCACTATTGTGTCCCACTTGTTGTTGATTCTTTGCAAAAAATAAAAATTTTATATCTTTATGTTTGAAGCCTGAAATGTGGCAAAAGGTTGAAAAGTTCAAGGGGGCCAAATACATTCACAAGGCACTGTATTTTAGACAGAGAAGACAAATTATTTGAGATGGGGATGAAGGAAGCCATTTAAAAAATAAAGCAACTTTAAACAGAGAAACTCTCAGATTTTAGCTATCCATAATCTCCAACAGAGCATCAAGATTCATGCTCAATAATCCAGGTAAAAAAAATCCAACAAAGTTAAGTCAGGTCCTCTGGATGGTTTCTTTTTGTGGAAACGTTTCAACAAAGTTGAACCCAAATCCCAACCTTAACGTTTCAACAACAAACAAACAAACAAACAAAAAAAAATGTTCAGAGGACCTGTCTTAACTTTGTTGGATCTACAGCAGAGCATTAAAAAACCCAGTCTTTTCCCCTTTGATTAAAACCTTCATGCAGCTGACCAAAGCAGCTCTTCTGGAAGTTAGGCAAACAAAGACTCTAATCTGATCATTTCAGTTAGCTATTTAGCATTGTTCTTTTAGTGATTAGTCTGTTCTTGTTAGTGTTCATTATGTGTTGTTTGTTTTAGTCCACTCAGTACAGTAACCCTGAGTGAGGGAGGTAGTTGTCATGAAGACCTGTGGGATTCACTGTGTGTGTGTTGAACAGTTATATAAAGTTTATTAAAACACCATCTGCTGGTTGATTCTTGATCTACAACAAGAGTTGCATATCTCTCTCAGCAGCTGTGTGCTGCCACTCATGTTAAAATGTGAACATCCACAGCTTATATAAAGGAGCAGCTTATTTATATAAATTTTTTTAAATATAATTTTATTTTTTAGTATGTGCTACTTATATTTGGGTGTGTTCCATAGACTGGCAATTACAGTATATCTTGTAATGTTGAGTCTACTAAATGTATCAGTCTGATGAATCCATACGTCTCAACTCCCAGTGGACTGACGCAACATCAGGATAGTCTATTTCTGTGGGTCTGCATTACGAGCCTGAAAAACAACTATATCTCATTTGGCTAGCCATTAGCTTGGCTTAGATATTTGGCAACTGTCCTCCATATTCTGTGCTCTGATATCATTGATAAGGTACTAACTAAAGATAATGATATGACAGAATATCACTTCAAAGATGACAAGATTATCCCTTTAGAGTGGCAGAGGTTATATTCTCTATACAGGCTTCAGAGATTAAAAAAAGATGATAACAGCTTTTTGGTACCATTCTGCAGAAGTAATATTTGAACTCACCTTACAAACTAAACAGACATACTGCATAAATTTCTCTCAAAGAGACACAGTAGATGGACAATTCTTAATGAATTGATAAGCTCAAACATGGATGACAAAATGCAGCGCTTAGTTTTAAGAATGCAAACAATGAAAACATGATCATGTATGTTTTCTGGCATGTCATCAGCATATAACCTCACTAACAAACAGCTAATGTTTACCTCTGGTAGTGATGGACTGGACTGCAGATATAACTCCTACAGTACAAACACATAAATTAAGCAGCGTTGAAAAACAAACAGGAGGAAAAAATAAAACACTTAAAAGGGACCACAAAGGTTACTCATAGAAAAAACAAACAAGATGAACTCATGGTATACAGTAGAAATACAACTCCACACAAACAACCAAACATTTTTTTGTTCTATAGAAAGGCTGGGTTTAAAATAAAGGTGATGATAAGCAGACAGTGTTTTTTTTTCTTGTCTTTATAACCTGGAATAGTACTCTTCACTCATGTTGTCATGCAAAATATTTACATAGATAATCTCTCAAGAGTATATCAGGAGTAAGCCAGATGTTTGTATAAATAGCATGGCTTCAGTGCAAAGTTTCACTTGTGCTATTGTAACCGAAAATGACGTTCATGGTACAAAGTTGGACACATTTGACTTCAGAAAAAATATAAACTTTTGGCTGAAACTGCTAAGAGGTCTGGCAGAAACTTGAAAAACGCTCCGACTTTTATAGAAGACCACACTTATGAGTCACAAACATCTGATGGAGAGATGATGAATCTTCATCTGATCACATTTATCAGCAGGAGCTGATCACTGACAGAAACTGCTTATGAGAACAGGAATCATCAGAGGTCAGTCCCAGGTCAACCTGCCCCTGCTGGTCACAGGATTGGACCGGACTAGACCCTGTCCCTGACCCACACCAAGTTGGGCCTAGTGTATCTCTATGGAGGCCAACTTTTGGTAAGTGGACATGTTAGCAGATCCTCCTTTACACAGCTGAAGCAGCTGGAAGGAATGGAGCCAGGGCCTGAGTGGACTCATTTTCAGCCTTGGAGTTTTATGTCTCAGACTAGCCCACTTTAGATCACAACTTATTATTATTAAAATCATGTAATTATAAAAGCTGCATCTGTTTCCAGAGCTTTCCTATTTTTAAATCTAATCTTCTCCACAACAACCTTGCTCTTTCTACTTTCCATCTTTCAAACACCACTGACCGAATGCACTAACGTTATGTCAGGGTGCGTCTGAAAAAAAACAAAAAAAACAAATACAGTGAGAGCTGCCAGTGGAGGCGGAGCCAGCCTGGGTGGAGGTGGGGTCGGTCCTGGGTGGAAGAAGAGCTGGCTCTTTGTGGATGTGGGGTTGGCCAAGGTGCAGCAGTAGCGGTGATAAATCTAGGGCAATGACTGAGCACCGACCATGTGGCCAATACATCAGACCGGCCCACTGGGAAATGTCCCGGTCCTCCCAATTAGCCACTCCAATCTTGAATGGAACTGTAAATATTAGGAGCTGTCAGTTTCAGCCAGGGGTGGACTGGCATATGAGACTACTGGGGATTTCCCCAGTCGGTTAGTGGACAACAAAACCTAACCCTAACAGATATGCACAGTTCTGTGGCTCTAACTTGTAATGTCATTCCTCCGCGGAACATTACCTTTCAGACACTAACATTAAATAAGTCTGCATTAGTTGAGAAGATGGAGCAGCAAAGTCCAACTAAGACATGTAAAGGTGGGGCTGAAAAGTTCAGAGATAGAAAAGAAAGTCCTCAAGCAAAGAGCAGCAACAAATTAAAAAAAAATCTGACTTATTTGGTGGTTCTTCCTCTAGTTCTGGGTCGGGTAAATGGTAAATGGACTGCACATATATAGCTCCTTTCTATCTAATCAAGATACTTAAAGATCATTACAACACAATCTGTGCCCTCATTTACCTCCACACACACATTCATACAGAACTCTACTACGTCTTTTTCTTCTTCTTCCAGGTTTTCCCTCTTCAGGGTCTCCACTGCGAGTCATCCTCCTCCATCTCACTCTGTCCTCTGCATTTTCTGTCCTCACTCCAACTACCTCCATGTTCTCTCTAACTGCATCCATATGTCTTCTCTCTGGCCTTCCTCTGTCTTTTTTCCTGGCATCTGCATTTCTAACATCCTTCTACCAATATACCCACTGTTCTTTCTTTGGACATGTCCAAACCATCTCAGTCTGGCCTCCCTCACTTTATCTCCCAGTTGTTCAACATGTGCTGTACCTCTGATGAGCTCATTCCTAATATTATCCATCCTTGTCACTCCTAAGGAGAACTTCAACATCTTCATTTCTGCCACTTCCAGTTCTTTGTCCTGACTTTTTGTCCATGTCTCTGTCTCCAGACCATACAACATAGCTGGTCTCACCATTGACTTGTAAACTTTTCCTTTGCCCTTTGCTGACACCCTTTTGTCACAAATCACTCCTGAAACTTTTCTCCATTCACTCCATCCTGCCTGGACTTCCTTTTTCACCTCTTTGCTACACTCCCCATTTTCCTGGACAGTGGACCCCAAGTACTTGAAGTCCTGCACCTTTGTGACCTCTGCTCCTTGTAACCTCACTGTTCCAACAGCCTCCCTCTCATTCACACACATGTACTCTGTCTTACTACGGCTGACTGTCATTCCTCTTCTTTCAAATGCATACCTCCACCTCTCCAAGTTCTCTTCCTCCTGTTCCCTGTTCTCACCACAGATCACAATGTAATCTGCAAACATCATAGTCCATGGGGATTCCTGTCTGACCTCATCTGTTAGTCGGTCCATCACCAGAGCAAACAAGAAGGGGCTCAAAGCCAATACTTGATGCACTCCCACCTCCACCTTGAAGCTATCTGTCACTCCTACAGCACATCCCACCACTGTCCTGCTGTCCTCATACATGTCTTGTACCAGTCTAACATACTTCTCTGCCACTCCAGATTTCCTCATGCAATACTTTCTAACCCTTGAGTGTCAGACAGGCCTTCTCTCTCCCTGTTTTTAAATCTCTTTTAAAAACACCCTTTTATTTATTTTGGCTTTTAATACACTGTGATCTTGTCTTTTATGGCATCTTAAAACACACCTGCTGTGAACCTGGTAAGTGTATGTTTTGTATGTTTATTTTCTTATTGTCTTCATCTATTTTGTCTTATTGTACAGCACTTTGGCTACCCCTGATGTTTTTAAATTGTGCTATAGAAATAAAGTTTATTGATTGATTGATCCATGCTATCTGGCCACACTCTCCCCTGCTACAACGTTACAGTCCGCAATCTCCCTCAGGTTTCCTCTTCTACACAAGATGTAGTCTAGCAGTGTACTCCTTCCTCCACTTTTATAGGTCACTCTATGTTCCTCCCTCTTTTGGAAACAAGTTTTGACTACAGTCATTTCCATTATCTTGGCAAAATCCACCACCATCTGTCCTTCCTGGTTTCTGCTACTACATCTCTACAAAGATAATCTGAATCTGTAGAGACTAATCAGAGCTTTAGATTGCATTCATACACCAATGGGATACACAGCAGAGGCAATGAGGGTTATTTACTGTCTTGCCCAGGGACACTTCAACATGTTACTGCTGGTGGAATCAAACCCCCAAATCTCCCATTGGAGGATGACCACTCTAACAACTCAGCCACAGCTGCCCCAATGGTAAGAGGTCAAATACCACTGCTAGCAACAGCATAAACAAAGTTAGCATTGTGTGGTATTTCTAACTTCTAAATGTTTTTGTTATTTACACAGCACTTCACACATTAGCAATACTAATTTATTTCATAGACTGTGGCTGATGATGACCAAGGTGTGGCAATAGACAGCTAGCGAGCTCAAAGCTCAGATTCTGACATGGGTAAATGAGAAGAGCATCCACAAGAACAAAGGCAAAGCACAGCGGTTAGAATGGTAAATGGTAAATGGACTATAACGCCTTTCTATCTTATTTCAAGATACTCAAAGCACTTTACACTACAATCTGTGTCCTCATTTACCCATTCATACAGCACTCTACTAGATCTCTACAAAGCTAATTGAACAAATCATTCTAATGAGATTAATCAATGCTTTAGATCACATTCATACACTGATGACACTGACACACATGATAGGCTATGAGGGGTTCAGTGTCTTGCCCAGGGACACTTCAGCATGTGACTGCTGGTGGAATCGAACCCCAACTCTCCCATTGGAGGACGACTGCTCTAACCACACAGCCACAGCCGCCCAATAAAAAGAATAAAAATAATAATCTTTACTCAATAACTCATACATCCTCAGAACAGCATAATAGCACTTGCATACAAGTTTATGCTCACCCTGTCTGTAACACATGTAGCTTGCTAAAGAAGCTTTGCCACAGTTGTTTGTTTAGAAGCTCTCTTTCCACAGCACCTCGGGATGTTCATGCTCATGGCTACTCAGCCATATGTACTAAAGATTCTGGAGAGTGATAAGATCATAGATGGTGTAGCAGAAAACAGTCAGTTGCTGCAGAAGTTACTCATAGAGTGAACTATGTACATTTTCAAACACAGTAGCTGTACAGTTTTCCTTCCCCTCTATTTTGTCAGGTTCAAGTTGTTAAGTTTGGAAGTTATTTCAATGTGCCTTTGTTACAGTTAACCTTACATGGTATATAGTATATATACATATACATTGTTGCTGTACATTATATTGGCCATTTGAGAATAAAATTGTCATATTAGCACTGTAACTATGCACAGTGGGAAAAATAAGTATTTGATACAGATTTAGCACGTTTTCCCACCTACAAAGAATGGCGAGGTCTGTAGTTTTTATCGTAAGTACACTTCAACTGTAAGAGACAGAATTTAAGGAAAAAATCCAGGAAATCCCATTGCATGACTTTAAAATAATTAATTTGCATTTTATCGCTTTAAATAAGTGTTTTAATCACCTACCAACCAGCAATAATTCTAGCTCCCGCAGACCTGTTAGTTGTTTTTTTAAGAAGCCCTTCTCTTCTGCACTCATTAGTTGTATTAATTGCACCTGTTTGACCTTGTTACTTGTATAAATGACACTAGAAACTAGAAATCCGATATCAATATCAGTATCGGTACCGATATCTGAAAAACTTCTGGATCGGGTATCGGTGACGATGTGACCAATCCATTTTCCGATCCAACCTGCAGAGATTTCCGATCCATGATGCATGTTGGCTTCAAACTATGGAATGGATTTCCTGAAAGGAGGCGTGTCTCATGAACCCAGAGTAATAAGACCCGCCTCACATTCAGGAAATGCATTTCATAGTTTGCAGCCAGCTACAATGTGAGGACTGTGGCTAACAGCTAACCAACTTTTCATCTAAACATGTCCGTTGTGTGGAAGTATTTTACACTAGAAACACCACAAAGCAAGACAGCAACGTGCAATGTCCGCAGAGCCATAGCGCCACATTAAACCACAGTAAAGTTAGTTTTACGCTGGGCATTCGAGCTCCGTACCTTCAGCAGTCTGCTCCGCTCGCTGAACCTGTAGCAGGCAGCCCGACCCCGGCCAGCTGCATCCAATCTGCCCTGCTAAATCTGCCCGTCTCTGGGGAGGGACAGACCGAAATCAGGCTGCTTGCTTTGGATTGAACAAGAAGAAGCCATCACTAAAGCCATGGAGCTCAAATGTTTACTGAGAAGTTGCTAAACTTCATCATAATTAATGACCAACTGGTATCAGTTGTAGAAAACGAAGGATTTCAAAGCTTGATACTTGCAGCCAAGATATAGTTTACCCTCCAGGAGATATTTATCAGTACAACAGTAGACAATCATAAAAAAACATGATTTGAAAATTACAAGTTAAAAAAATATATATATATATAGATATATATATATATATATATATATAAACGAAACAAAAACAGCTACAGCACATTATAAAGTGATGTAAATAACTAAAAACAGGAACGTGTCTGTTGGTTTATGCAATGAACTTAGCAGATGTTAAAAGCCATTTAACATTTTATTTTATTTAATTCATTTATTCATTCATTTAAAAGAAACAAAATAAATTCATCAAAAAGAAAACATTGAATGAAAAGACTGCAGAAAGAAGAAAAAAAATTATTATATCTGCCCCTTATTTAGAAAAAAAAAA
>NC_056505.1:42407833-42410400 GCF_014905685.2 Nematolebias whitei | reverse complement strand
AAAAAAAAAACAAAAAAAACTTTTAACAATCACAAATTAATCACATGAATATCCACTTTAAAGCTAGGAATAAAAACAAACATGTTTTGTGTTAGTAGAATTTAATTCTAACTTTAAAACTTATCCAACATTAATAAAACTTACCTCAAGTTGCTTTTTTGGACATGCATGCATATATTTGTACAAATTGTACTTGAGAGGAGATTATTATAGCCTCATATAAAATCAATGATGATGATGATATTGATAATTCAGCACTGTTTACATGTATCGGATTGGTATCAGATCAGTATTGGCCGATAGGATCATCATACACACAAACACACACGCGCGCACAAACACGCACACACACACACACACACACACATATATCTTGATATATTGGTATCGGATCGGAAGTGAAAAAGTGGATTGGTGCATCCCTAGTTAAAACAGACTTTAAAGAGAAAAGAGAAAGGGAGGGGTCACAGAAGAGTGATAAAGAGAAAGGGAGGGGTCAGTAAAGAGTGATGAAAAGAAAGAGAGGGGTCAGTAAAGAGCATCGGTGTTGAGCCTTTTGTCATCTAGTGTCTTCAGTAGAAAGAGAGAGACACGAAGAAATGATAAAGCCGATAAATGAAAATGAGGTTGATAATTTTCATTCCTCATGCGATTGATTTATTGTTGATCGCGACAGGCCTAATGGGTCCTAGCTGACAATAACACACACCCAGAATAATTAAGGAGTGGCTCCATAAGAAGCATTTCAAGGTCCTGGAGGGGCCTAGCCAGTCTCTAGACCAGAACCCAATAGAAAATCTTTGGAGGGAGCGCAAATTCAATGTTGTCCAGCAACAGGCCCAAAACTTGAAAGATCTGGAAAAGATCTGTGGGGAGAAATGAGACAAAATTCCTGCTGCAGTCCAAACCTGGTCCAGAACTACAGGAAATGTCTTCCCTCTGTAACTGCAAACAAAGGTTTCTGTACCAAATTTTAAGTTCTATTTTTTCTATTGTACCAAATACTTATTTCATACAATAAAATGCAAACAAATTATTTAAAAATCATAAAGTGTGATTTTTCTGAAATTTATTTCTTACATTCTGTCTCTCACAGTTGAAGTATAACTACAATAAATAATACAGAGCCCCATTCTTTGTAGGCGGGAAAACTTGCAAAATGAGTATAAAATATTACAATTTCAACCCAGCTATTGAAAGTGGACTAGTCTGTCAGAAACTCCTGGGCCACTTTTTCTCCGAGTCCACCCCTGGTTTCAGCCAATGAGAGGAGACAGTGGTGAAGAAAACACTCGGACAGGAAAAAAGAAAAAGACTGAGGAGAATCATTCTGCTTGTGTGTTTAAAGTATATATTTACCTTTTATTCATAACCAAAAAAATGATGAGTCTAGGGGTGCAGAAAAAAACTGATTCATTAAATAATCTAGATGCATAGGCCTTTAGTGATGCATTTTATTTTACAGTAAGCATCTGCTTGTTTTATGGCGCATCCAGGTCCTGTCCAATGTTGCTGCTTGCAAGTGTGGACCTGTGTGGACCTGGTTCTGGCTTTGTGTTATGTAGGTGTGAAGAGTTTCATGATAAACATAAAAGATGCTCAACTTGAAAAAGAAGTTTGGGAATAAAGCTGTTTCTAATAAAATAAACAAAAGTTTAATTCGTTTTTTTTCTCATAAACTTGTGTAATTCTTTGTTATGCACAAATAGCCAACAAAAAGAGTGATTAAGCAAATATGAGATCTGCAAGAAATTAAAATTTATGATATATCCCTGATATTGTGTCTCACATTGTCAACCGTAAGCATCCTTTTTGTCCCACATTTTGTTTTATGGACTCTGTTCACCCTAGGAAAGAACCAGGTATGCATAAGGCTTTATTTTGCATTTCTACCTATTTTGTTTTTATAAGTCAGGGTTTTTCCCACCTAGTGAAGAGACAAGTATGATTTTAGGTGCAACACAATCTCCATGGCACAGCCATCATGCACATTCTGTCTATGTACTGTATGTTTGTGGTGTACGCTGTGTGTGTAGGGACAAATCAAGGTTTTTCTACCATCAACTTTTATTCTTTTGATACTTTGAAAGTAAGACTGACTCTCATTCCAAAGATGGACAGTAAGGAACCATGTTACAAAAAAAAAAGAATAACAAAAATCTGTTGATGTAATTAATTGCACACCTGTTATTATGATTTCAGCAAAGTTAAAAGGTCCTTTGTATGAGAAACTTTCCATCTGACCTTTGAAATATTACATCTAAAGCGTATGCTTATCTCTTCCTAAAAGGGAGGATTCATAGTGTGAGAAAGACCCCATTGTTCTCAAGGACTCTTTTGCCATCCCACGGTAGAAACCATTTCTGAGTTCTCAGAGAGAGTCAGAGAGTCAGAGTTTCTTTATTGTCCTTCGCACCTCATGTGGTACATGTGGTGGAGCGAAATTATGTACACAAGGTCCCAGTTACATCCAACAATAAAATGTATAAGAAAAACAGTAATAACATCTAAGATATGAACTAAGAAAAACATCAACTAAATATACACTAAGCACTCATAACATAAAA
>NC_056505.1:42399755-42407733 GCF_014905685.2 Nematolebias whitei | reverse complement strand
GTGGCTTCCACGGACAGTCCCAAGTTGAAAAATGCAGGAGAAGGTTGAAAATATGCCTGTTTATGGCTAATAGCTTGTCCAGCTATGATGTGGATTCGCACCATTAGGTTAATCACCTGAGGTGGTACTATGGTGGTTTGGTTGCTAGCAACCTGGCAGGCCTCTGGAATGGTCTGCCCAGCCTTAAGGTTTGCTGTGTCTAGCACAGGAGGATCCTTTGTGGCTGGTTTTAGGGACCACAGCACCTTGTTGATGGTGTCCACGTGGACACCCAACCTTACCAAAATGTCAGAGCCTATGTAGGATGCATGTGGTAAGTTTTGGATCACAAGAAATGGGTGAACCAGTTCTCGTAGGTTCCAGTTCAGTTTTAGGTTAGGTTAATGACTCCTTCCGCGGTCATTACCTGTGAACTATTGGGAACTAATGGAAAGCGGAAAGCTTTTTTAATTAGTTCTAGATTCACGTGTTTGTGAACCAAGGTTTCATAGAAAGCTCGGTTAATTGCTGATTTATCTGTCCAAAGAGACAGAACAGCATCGTTGGTGTGGGATCCTTGGATCTCTACACCTTTAACCACCAGTGGTAGGTAGTGTTCGGTGGACTCTGTCTGCTCCAGCTCACAGAGGAGGCTGTCTTGTTGGGTCAGAGTTTGGACCACCGGTTGGGTCTCTTTGGTTTCACATGATTTCAGAGGAGTACTCACCGGGCTCGTGTCCTCGGCTGAGGAGTCCTTTGCGCCTTCGGCGGTACCAGCTGTTAGGCAGTTTGGGTCACACTCCGGAGGCATTTGTATTGGCAGTGGTTTGCTCACTTTTGCCCACATCGTTTGATCACCATAATCTATAATCGCGTCAAAGCGATTTATAAAATCCTGGCCAACCAAAAATGGGAATGAGTCAACACGAGACACGTGTACCGGGTGGTATAGTGTCATTCTGCCAACCTGCATGTGAACCATTGCTATAGCTGTCAGGGTTGTCCTCTTCTCTGAGAGACCCTGCATTTCTATAGCACATCCAGTGAGAGGTATTATCCTGTTAACACCGGCAGCGGCTGTCCTCAGCTCCTCGAACAGTTTAGCCGACATAATTGTTATGTCTGCCCCACCGTCCAGAAGTGCTTCATGTGTGAGGACACCTTCGTGTGTTACTGACAGGTACGCCTTCTTGGCGACCCCCCTTCTGATAAAGTTACACAGAAACCTCTTAGGTTTTTTCTGACGTTTCTCCACACGTTCAGCCTTGTCTGTGTAATCTTGGTTTGTCTGAACCGACAGCACAGCAGTAGCTGTTTCTGAGTGTTCAGCTTGCGATGACTCGTCATCGTTTGTGTGTGAGTTTACCCCCCCTTCTTCCGATGAGGGGTTGTTGGAGGCAACAACAACAATGTCTTGGTGTGTTCCACCAACATCTGTGATGTTGTCGTTCACGCCCTCAGATGTAATAGTGATTACATCCCTGCATAGTGCTCCAGGTTGGTTTCACGTGTCAGTGTGTTTCAAAGTTTCTAAAAACCTGCGTAGTTTCTCTGTCTCTTCCGAGCTCAGAGGTGTAGGGCCTTGTTTCTGGAACTTTTGTGATTTTTTCGCCTCGGTTCGTTTCGTCCGAGGTGGGGGACGGTAAGGTACGTCTTTTGGGGCTTCCTTTTCGGACTTCCCCTGATAATATGGGTCCTCTTGGATCCCATATCTTTGCGTCCTACGCACACCCCATTTACGATAATCACGTTCATCCCCTAAAAGAGGAGCTTTTTTGTCCCAGCGTGCACCTTCATGACGCGGTTTGTTAGTTTGAAAAGACTGCTTTTTCTCGCCTTTCTTAGGAGGGGGCAGCGATGCACGCCGTCCTTCCAGTTCTAGGGAGTGGGGTTTAACCTTTACACCAGGAAACACTTCTATGGGCGTCTTAGCATGAGAACATGCCTCAAACACATTCACAGCACACTGTTTAATCTCATTGATGGATTTTTCTTTGAAATTTGCCATCATTTGTACTGACAACTTAATGTCAGTGTGGAGATTTTTGCTGAAAACAAATTTAAAACCTTCTTCCTCCTCCATTCCGGTTTCATTTCTGTAACCAAAATAAGCTTGGAAGATTCTTTTGTAATAAACCTTTGGATGTTCATGCTTCCCTTGCGTGACCTTGTCAGCAGCTGGGAAACTAGCAGGTCCCGTGCAGGGGTCGTACTCTCTGATCAAAGCTTCACACAGAAGGTTGTAATCCCTTCTCGTTGCATCAGGTAGACGCTCGATGAAAGTGAACACCTCTCTGTCCGAAGTGAGCCTTATCAGACTGATTTTATCCTCAACCGTAGCATTAGGATAACCACTCAGTCTGAAATCAAGGTCTTTGAGATACGCTTTTGTGCCCGTTGAACCCATTGGACCAGGTACAAAGCGCTGTACATGTTTTGAGATTTTTTGCAAATCATCTATTGAAGG
Organism: Nematolebias whitei; assembly: GCF_014905685.2. Classification (NCBI taxonomy): domain Eukaryota; kingdom Metazoa; phylum Chordata; class Actinopteri; order Cyprinodontiformes; family Rivulidae; genus Nematolebias; species Nematolebias whitei. The sequence continues at coordinate 42,405,287 of NC_056505.1, read as the reverse complement.
AGGAAGTTTCAACGGTCTCTCTTGCATGGTTGGTAGTGGAAACTTGTTCAGGTCTGTCCCTATCACCTGAGATAAGGGTGGAGGTGTGTCTCTACACACATGTGGAGGTGGCAGAATGGGATTAAGAGCACGAGGTGCACCAAAATCTTTCTGAGGTGATGGCGGGTGACCTGGACTCTGACCTTGGTCTTCTCTGAGTTCCAGACAAACTCGCCCCACGTCAGAAATTTTATTTGTTGCCGCGGCTAGTTTTTCCTCACAGGCTTTTAAGCGTTCCTGTGATGTTTGACATTCACTTCGTAAACGCACGCCTTGTAGGACTAACGCCTCATTTTCCAATCTGCATTCGTTCAGAGCTTTTGATGTGAGCTGCAACTGTTGTCGTAGCACATCGTTGTCTGAACACAATGCTTGGTACTGAATCTCTCTATCCCTAATCTTCTCCTCATATGAGTGAGCTTGTAATGACAGCTGATTTTCTGAGAGCTCCCTCTCACTTTGCACCACAACTGCACGTGTCTCTTCATCAAGTTTAGACTGTGCCATCAATTTGAGATACCTCTCCCTGTCTGTTGCATATGCTTTAGACAGCACGTCATTTTGTTCAATCTGTTGATCCAATTTGTCTTTGAGAAGCAGAGAAATTTTAGCTAACTGTTCAAGGCCCTGCTTTTTATTCTCTTTAACCGTGGCTCCTTTTGCTAAACTTGTCAGCTCTTCAGCTCTTTGAGTTTCATCAATCTGTTCTAATTGTATGCCAATAATTGGGTTTGTTAAAATATATAAAGCTCCCTGGATGATGTCATCTTGTTGACTGTCATCTTCTGACTGGGAGTCTAAAGGTTCAACGTTTTCCTCTTCTCCAGCCATTATCTTCTATTTAAAATTAAATAGGAAGATGTGGTGTTTTAGGTGGTAAAATAAATCAGAAAAGTTTCCTTTTTCTGATATAATTACTCTTATTTAGTGTTCTAGCAATTAAACGTGCATTATCTTTTCAGCAAATGAGTAAACTTTATCAACTCTGTGAATATCTGGACTGTATCTTTAAAAAGTTTCTAATTTTTCATTTTGCACCTCCGTTTGAGGAATTATCAGTGAATGAAAAATGTCTTAGTAAATGCCTTTCTGGGCATAAATACCTTAATCACTTTTTAAATGCAAGATAACAGTAATAATTCAGCTTGAGGAACGTTTATTAACTCAAAAATGCTTCTGACAGAAATAAACATGTTTAATTTCACCAAAATATCCTAAAAACGAAGTGAAACTGTGATTTCAAGTTTCCAACAGGAGGTGGCAGTATAACCTTATTTTATTTTAACCCTGACACTGTTAGTGGCAACCAGTAGGAGTCACGATGACTTCCTATGGCTTTGGTGACATCCGGTCGTTAGCTGTTAGCTTAAAAATTAGCATCGGCTAGCGTGGTCGAAAAACACCATTTATTGACGGATTTAAAACTTAAACGTGGCAAAGTTTCAGCGATTAGGCTTTAAATACACGGAGCAGCGGATCAGAACCAACTTTAAAGCGTTTTTCAACTTTAAACAGCAGATTGAAATTCCCTATGAAGACGAGCTTCATTTCCGGGTCACGTGACTGAATCTACCAATGACAGAGCAGCGGCGGGGGTGGGTTTTACAACCTGACATCAGAGGAAGTGACGACAGACACGTCACTCGTCTCTCAGCGAATCAGAGCTACCCAAATCAGCGGCTTTCAGCCAATGACGGATCGTTTTTTCAGCTAGCGTGTTAGCATTTAGCCTGAACAAGTCCGGTCAACTTTCGTCATTAAAACTGTCAAAATACACAATTTTCTGTTAAAAATGTGACGAATAAACTCCCAAAAGCTCACTGAGACGGCGCTCAGTTTTTAAAAACGTCTCTCCAACCATTTAAAACAACTCGTCCGAACTTTTCAGAACCGAGCGAGCGAACCGGGTCTGAGCAGAACCCCCTTCCGTTTAAACAGAACCAAACGCTTTTCACAGCTCATCAGTTTTGTCACACAACAGACGTACATTTCAGCTTTAAAATTAAACCCATTAACTTATTTTAGCTTTCAAAACACCACAACTGTAAACTTTCTCTGAACACCACAGCTGCAAACTTAGAAAGCTGCACTTCTCATGCCAACAGTCAGTTCACGTATCAACACAGACTCCGTCACATTTAACTCACGCCTCTTCAAACATTCGTACAGCCACGAAATGTCCAAATGGCGGATATCTGGTCACGAGGAGCTCTTTAGAAACCTGTACCGGGCCACCAGAACTGTAGTGAGACAGGTCGGCTAGCTTCGTTAGCTCCACTACATGTTATAATATCTGGACTAGTTCAAGGACCTGATATTATACTTAATTTAAACGGGTTCTCTCTTTTTCGAGCTACTTGACAGATATGTGACAGAGATCAGTGACGTGAGACGTTAATTTTCTTTGACCCATCAAATGAATGCGGTCATTTATTAACAGAATCAAAGTTTAACATCAAACATTGTACACGTGATTATTCTGATTGAAGCAAGAACACAGCTTAATTACAACAGACATTTCTGAAAATATCTGGATTAATTACTGGCAAGATAGAAGAGTTTTAAAGATGGGAAATGAAGGAGTTTAAATAGAGGGAAAAGATGGATGAGGGAATATGTGTCTGTATCAGAACGGCACTCTCCATTCGATCCCAGCTTCACCTCGGTACACTTAGGTAGTGGAAATCGACTCTTTACCTGTAGAAGATGTCTCCACTGGTACGGAGTTCCATTTAACGCCACCTTTCCAGCGTCTCCGTAGGAACAGCTGTGAATCGTCCGAAGTAGTGACGGTACTTCGTTCGACACACGTTCACCCCACGGGTGGACTCACATGAGGAGTAAGTCCGTCAGAGGCTCCACTCAGATGTGGAAGATTCCATAATTCCCACAAGACTCGGAAGAACTTCGGATCATGTCTGGAACCTCCTGTTCTCTCCAGCAACTTTTCTGTTCGGTTCTGCTCTCCGAACTGAACTGCTCTCCCACCGCACTGGTTGGAACTAGGAAGTGTCGACATTTAAAGAGTTCTGTTTCCGGTTCATTTGGGAAGTCCTGATTGGCTGAAAGAGCTAATCAGGGGTGTGCTTTTATGACGTAAGAGGTCACTAGAAGTCAGAAAAACAGAAAAATGTTTTGGAACAGACAGAAAATGTTTTTGAGACAGACAAGGGAAATGTTTAGGCGAGTTGGGAGGAAACAGGTGCCAGCTTCTCTATTTACGTCTGAGAGGATTTAAAAACATGACAGTTCGTTCCAACAAACTTGTTTGCGTTTGTCTCCGCGTTTGACCGACTTACAACCTGCTCATTTCAGACAGAAGATCAAGAAAATGAATAATTACACTGTAACAGACATTAACTAGATTTCTACTTTGAATGAGGATTAAAAATCATTAATACTGTTTCACAGTTGATTTAAAATAAGTAGTTCACTTCAACATTTAAAAATGATTTGAATTAAACACACTTTTGATTTATCAAGACATTTGTAAAATAGTAATGATAACAGAAAAAGAGAGTGTTCTTTCAATTGATCAGTGCAAGACACACTTAGAAAGTCTCTGGATGGACTTGATTTTGTGTTTCTGGACTCAAATCAATGAAATACAGTTCTTGTCCCAGGAAGGCCCTCAGGGCCAGATTTGACCTGAGGCTTAGTTCACTACAATAATAATGTTCAATATGTATTGGAACATTGAGAATGGCAGACTATTTACAGTACAGTATTACAGGCAGAGTGTATGTTTAAGCAGAGGTCAGCATGTATTTAATCCTTATTGAGTTTGTTGGGAGCAGTGATGGTTGTAGAGTCTAAAGCCCCTTATCCACGGGTCTTTTTGGTACTCCTATGTAACTAGTTGTGGCCGATTGCAGGATTTATCAACAATGCCTTTAACGGTGGAACCCACCCCATTTTTGGGACCTAAATCACTGAGGTCCCAGGTCTGGTTCTTTTAGGGTCTAGTTGTGACATCAGCGCACTGTAGGTCACTGATTGGTCAGGGGGCGTATTCATTGGTGGAGGGCGGAGATTCAGTCTTCCACCGGAAATCACAATCCACCATTTTCTTTTTCACCCGCATAACAGACAACAAGAAATCGGAGGAGCTTATTTTGGAATATTTTATAAGGTAAAACAAATAATCATGGCACAACCGTGGTCGAATGCTGAAGTTCAGGCATTTCTCTGTTTGCTGGCCGATGAACAAGTGCAGCGCGAGCTAGATGGAACGAAACGAAATAAAAAGATTTTTCAAGAGGTGTCTGCGCAGATGGCGGTGCAGGGCTTCCATCGCACACCAAAGCAAAGAGGAAAGCTTAAAAAACTAATAGTTGATGGTGAGTGTATTTTATTTACTTTAAGCATATTTCCTTTTCCTCATGCAACCGTTTCTTTGCGTTTTCTGAAAGTACTCTGAACAAACGAGGCTGACGCGGTTACGTCGTCATTAGTTAGCATCATTGCTAACTGTACTCTGTTGCTGTTTTTCCACTCTTATTTTGATGCAGAAAGTCCCACTGAACATGAAGGTTCGCCAGATTCTGCTTTTGACTGTCCAGTCCTCCCCGCTTCTGACCCTTCCCGACCACACCAGCTCCGAGTACATGCATGCCACGGTGCAACACGCAGCAGAGCGGCACCGAACAGCACCGGTTAGTAGGTAAGAAGCAACAATCGTGTTTAACATCACATTGATCATGTTGATATGAATGTTGTTTTGTTTTTGTTGTAAAACACCTTGCATGTATTCAAACTACTTGTTTATTCAGTTGTAATGGATAAATGTTAAATTTAGTTATTCATTTATTACTTAAACTTTCATTTATGAAGTTTATTATTGAAATTATACAGGGTGTAGTGATTTTTGTTCAGATTAACGACGCTCTGTTCTTTTTCTAAATTAGCACAAACCGTTGTAAATGACTACATGTAGTTTATTTATGCCCACCTGCTTACTATCATTAAAGTACTAGACTGCTTTATGAACAGAATCATTTCTGATCTTGTAAACAAACACCTTTTGAAATTAGCAGGAACTCAAAATTAGCAGTAACTTAAAAACTCTACCTGTACTTCATCATCTAACAGCCATTTTCTTGTGTGTTATTCCTAGGCAATAGAAAGCGCAGATCAACAAGTGCAGCAGAGAGCTTTGTTTCTGCACATACAGAACAAGAGGAGATGAACCGGAAGCAGAGAGAGGAACACTTCCATTTTATTTGTGAGGATGTCAAAAAAGCAAGGCAAGAAGAAGCTGCGGAGAGGCAACGCCAAGCTGCAGCAGCGAGGAAGCAGGAGAAGGCAATTAGGAGGGAGGAGATGGCCTTGAGGAGAGAGGAAGCAGATGTTCGCAGAGAGGAAGCAGCACAGCGAAGGCAGGAGGCTGAACAGAGTGCTGCTTTCAGTCAGGCACTCCTTGGGGTGCTGGAATCCATTGCCCGTTCCATGGCAAACAGACATGTTTAAAAATATTTAGAGTAGATCATAGTT
>NC_056505.1:42390619-42399655 GCF_014905685.2 Nematolebias whitei | reverse complement strand
TAGTCTGCCATTCTCAATGTTCCAATACATATTGAACATTATTATTGTAGTGAACTAAGCCTCAGGTCAAATCTGGCCCTGAGGGCCTTCCTGGGACAAGAACTGTATTTCATTGATTTGAGCCCAGAAACACAAAATCAAGTCCATCCAGAGACTTTCTAAGTGTGTCCTGCACTGATCAATTGAAAGAACACTCTCTTTTTCTGTTATCATTACTATTTTACAAATGTCTTGATAAATCAAAAGTGTGTTTAATTCAAATCATTTTTAAATGTTGAAGTGAACTACTTATTTTAAATCAACTGTGAAACAGTATTAATGATTTTTAATCCTCATTCAAAGTAGAAATCTAGTTAATGTCTGTTACAGTGTAATTATTCATTTTCTTGATCTTCTGTCTGAAATGAGCAGGTTGTAAGTCGGTCAAACGCGGAGACAAACGCAAACAAGTTTGTTGGAACGAACTGTCATGTTTTTAAATCCTCTCAGACGTAAATAGAGAAGCTGGCACCTGTTTCCTCCCAACTCGCCTAAACATTTCTCTTGTCTGTCTCAAAAACATTTTCTTTCTGTTCCAAAACATTTTTCTGTTTTTCTGACTTCTAGTGACCTCTTACGTCATAAAAGCACACCCCTGATTAGCTCTTTCAGCCAATCAGGACTTCCCAAATGAACCGGAAACAGAACTCTTTAAATGTCGACACTTCCTAGTTCCAACCAGTGCGGTGGGAGAGCAGTTCAGTTCGGAGGGCAGAACCGAACAGAAAAGTTGCTGGAGAGAACAGGAGGTTCCAGACATGATCCGAAGTTCTTCCGAGTCTTGTGGGAATTATGGAATCTTTCACATCTGAGTGGAGCCTCTGACGGACTTACTCCTCATGTGAGTCCACCCGTGGGGTGAACGTGTGTCGAACGAAGTACCGTCACTACTTCGGACGATTCACAGCTGTTCCTACGGAGACGCTGGAAAGGTGGCGTTAAATGGAACTCCGTACCAGTGGAGACATCTTCTACAGGTAAAGAGTCGATTTCCACTACCTAAGTGTACCGAGGTGAAGCTGGGATCGAATGGAGAGTGCCGTTCTGATACAGACACATATTCCCTCATCCATTTTTTCCCTCTATTTAAACTCCTTCATTTCCCATCTTTAAAACTCTTCTATCTTGCCAGTAATTAATCCAGATATTTTCAGAAATGTCTGTTGTAATTAAGCTGTGTTCTTGCTTCAATCAGAATAATCACGTGTACAATGTTTGATGTTAAACTTTGATTCTGTTAATAAATGACCGCATTCATTTGATGGGTCAAAGAAAATTAACGTCTCACGTCACTGATCTCTGTCACATATCTGTCAAGTAGCTCGAAAAAGAGAGAACCCGTTTAAATTAAGTATAATATCAGGTACTTGAACTAGTCCAGATATTATAACATGTAGTGGAGCTAACGAAGCTAACCGACCTGTCTCACTACATTATTGATATTGTTTATCTTATTTCTTATATATTGTGTTGTTTTTTAACATTTAGGAACTTTTGTGTGAAATCTTTAAATCTTTTAATCTTTTTATCTGTTGCTGCTGTTGCTGCTGATACACTGGAATTTCCCATCCGTGGGACAATAAAGGCTGTTTCTATTCTATTCTATTCTATTCTATTCTATTCTATTCTATTCTAAAGAGAACACAAATCAACATCATTGAAGTCTGCCTCTAGACCTGCGGAAAGAAAAAAAAACGACAAAACCGAGAAACCACAACAACAAACAACTTATATAATGATACTTATAACATCATTAAAAAGTATTTTATACAGTACATGGTAATACAATATATATTTGATGGCCACCACAACCCAACTGAGTGTGTATCTGATAAATACCTGAATCTAAACACCTGTGTGAGCATGCTTATCACCATAAGGTGTGAGAGTAGCACTTGCTGCAGCTTCCAAGATGACCGCCAATCACCCCAGCTGACGGCCATCTCCCTGATGAGCTCCTGCTCCTATTTAAGCCTGCAGTCAAGTCTACTCGACGCTGGAGCATTGAGTTCCCCCGGTACTTAATGTTTCTAGCCATTTAGTGTTTCATGGAATACAAGTCTTACCCTGTGATCTTGTTTTCTGCAGTTCTTCGTCACCTCCTGAGTCCAGTCCTGTTTCCACGGGTTCCAGCTCTCAGTTCTCTCGTGCCTTGCCCAAGCTCTGATCTCTCGTGCCTATCCACTCAGTCTCTGGGAGAATTCGTCCTGTTCTGAAGTTGCTGCACAGTGCCTCCATCTCACCACCTCCTCTGGAAACTCTGGGTATCTCTTGGATCAACTCCTACAAGAACCACCAACTGTAAGATAAGAAAGCTACTTGCAAGTTTATACCAAACAACTTACCTGCCCCAGCTGAACTTGTCCTCCATTTCCAGGAGTTCCAGTCCTGATGCCTGTGCAGCCAGTTTATCACTGTAAATAAATAAACACTGTTATTTTTTACTCTGAGTCTCGTGTCGTTCCGGGTCTCGTTCGATTGGGTCACCCCTGAGATATCACAGAAATGCTCCAGCCTTCTAAGACCCAGATGAGGCCAGGAACGAGCCGGCTCACCACCCTCTCAAGAGGAACGCCTCGTTGGGGTGGAGAAGATGTTGGAATGCATGTTTAAACAGAACCAAGAGACTAAATCTAACCTTCAGGAGCTTGGAAATATGGTGTACACCATTAAACAGACTCTTTCTCCTCCTCCTGTAGCTCCAGTCGCACCTCCAGAGCCAGTTCCTGCCTGCACGTGCTTGACAGGCCACACTGCGGGACACATCCTCGTCAAACCATCCGAACTTTTTTCGGGAAACCCTGACCAGTGCGGTGGTTTTCTTCTTCAGTTTGAGCTTGCCTTCAATGGAGCCCCAGGACTTTACAACACTGACAACGCAAAGATCACATTCTTCATCAGTCAGCTTAAGGGTAACGCCTTGCAATGGGCAACATCTTTTTTGAAGCAACATGAGTTAAGATCTGTTTCGTTTAATTTATTACTCACAGAGTTTCGTAAAATATTTGATAGGCCATTGCAGGGACCCAACGCAGAAAAACGTCTTTTGGGTTTACGTCAGGGCCGGCGATCCGTCTCCGAACACGCCCTCGAGTTCCGCGTCATCGCAGCACAAACTGGTTGGAATGAAAGGGCGCTCCAGGGCACCTTCTTAAATTCCCTTTCCGACCACATAAAGGACCAGATAGCCGCACGTGATGAACCTTCCGACTTCGACGCTCTTGTTAATCTCGCTATTTCCATAGACGAACGTTTTCGGGAGCGTTGCCGTGAGCAACACTTCAACTCCCGGCAATTCTTCACTTCCGGGTTAGGTCTGTCACCAAATAGCTTCCCCGTTGAAAACTACAAATCCCAGAGTCATTTCGCGTCTACGTCATCACTACAGCCTGCGTTACCTGAACCCGAGCCAATGCAAGTTGGACGGGCCCGTTTAACTCCTGCCGAACGAAACAGACGTCAGATTCACAATCTTTGTATTTATTGTGGTAGTAAGGGTCATCATATTGCCTCGTGCCCCATGCGGGGAAACGAGAGTGCCTACCAATAAAAAGAGAGGTATTGGTGGGTACATCCTCATTCTCTCTACAACAACACAGATTAATGTTACCCACTGTAATTCAAAATAATCAGAATCGTTTTTCCGTCTCAGCATTGTTAGATTCGGGTGCTGAGCAAAATCTTATCAGTCAAAGATTAGTTAATGAATTCGCACTTCCCGTAGTAGAGATTCAGCCCCTCAATATTGCCGGTGTTACAGATGAACCCCTCGCCCAGATCAAATATAAGACCACCGATCTTCATTTAATCACGTCCGGTAATCACCACGAGCATACCAGTTTCCTCGTTTTTGAATCCCCTTCCACACAAGTCATTTTGGGTCATCCTTGGTTTAAGAAACATAATCCACACATTAATTGGGAACTGGGTAGGATCGAGAGATGGAGCGACAAATGTCTAAAGAACTGCCTTCGCTCCGGTATCTCGAGACCTTCCCAGAACCCCAGTCCCGACGATGAGATTGACATGTCCCAGGTTCCCTCCGAGTATCAAGATTTATCCCCGGTTTTCAGTAAAAGCAAGGCTCTATCTCTCCCGCCTCATCGCCCTTATGACTGCGCCATTGACCTTCTTCCTGGTGCCCCTTTTCCTGCCAGTCTGCTGTTTAACATATCTGGCCCAGAAAGAGAGTCAATGAAGACTTACATTGAAGAGTCGTTGGACTCCGGTATTATTAGACCATCCATCTCTCCGTTAGGAGCGGGGTTCTTCTTCGTCTCTAAAAAAGATAAGACCCTGCGTCCTTGTATTGATTATCGTGGTTTAAACAACATAACAGTAAAGAACAAGTATCCTATCCCTCTCATAGACTCAATTCATGAACAGCTTCAGTCCGCAACCATTTTCACTAAACTCGATCTGCGTAACGCCTATCATCTCGTGCAAATTAAAAGTGGTGACGAATGGAAGACCGCCTTTAGGACTCCTCTAGGTCATTTTGAGTATTTGGTAATGCCCTTCGGCCTTACCAATGCCCCTTCAGTGTTTCAGGCCCTTATAAACGACGTACTTAGAGATTTTCTCTGTGATTTCGTATTCATCTATCTTGACGACATCCTCATTTACTCTTAGAACCCCGAACAGCACGTTACCCATGTTAGAGCAGTTTTACAACGTCTTTATGAAAATCAGCTATTTGTCAAACAGGAGAAATGCGAGTTTCACGTCTCCTCGGTGTCTTTTCTTGGGTTCATTTTTGGTAAAGGCCACTATCGCACGGATCCTGAAAAGACCCGAGCAGTAGTGGATTGGCCCACCCCGGAGACTAGGAAACAACTTCAACGCTTTCTCGGGTTCGCTAACTTCTATAGGCGTTTCATTCGTAACTATAGTAGAATTGCGGCCCCCCTGTCACAACTCACCTCCATAAATAAAATTTTCAAATGGAACCCCGAAGCAGATACCGCATTTAAGAAATTAAAAGGACTTTTTTCTTCACCTCCCATCCTTTCTCATCCGGACCCGAGCCGTCAATTCATCCTAGAAGTCGACGCCTCTGATTCTGGCGTCGGGGCCGTTCTGTCCCAGAGGTCCTCAGAGGACAACAAGGTTCACCCATGCGCTTTTTTCTCTCGACGTCTTTCTCCAGCAGAGAGGAACTACTATGTGGGCAATCGTGAGCTCCTCGCCGTCAAGTTGGCCCTCGAAGAGTGGAGACACTGGTTAGAGGGAACAGAGACTCCTTTCTTAATCTGGACTGATCACAAGAATTTAACCTATTTGAGAGATGCTAAACGTTTGACTCCCCGACAGGCCCGTTGGTCACTCTTTTTCAATAGGTTCAACTATTTACTCACGTTCAAGCCGGGATCCAAGAATGTGAAGCCTGACGCACTCTCCCGCCAGTTTTCACCTCCAGATACCCCCGACCGTCAAGAATCCATCGTACCCTCTACCTGCATTATTGGGGCACTTACTTGGCCTATAGAGAGAGAGATCAGAGAGGCACATGAACACGAACCTGACCCTGGTCTCGGACCCCCCGGAACCTTATTTGTTCCCTCTTCCATGAGGGCCAAGGTTCTGGAGTGGGTCCACACCAATAGACTTTCTTGCCACCCTGGCATAACTCGCATGCTCGCACTTACTAAGAAACATTTTTGGTGGCAAACCCTTTCCCAAGATGTGAAGGAGTTTGTCGCGGCATGTCCCACCTGTGCCAGGAATAAAACGGGGAACCAACCCCCGGCTGGTCTCCTTCATCCTCTACCGTCACCCAGTCGCCCATGGTCACACATTTCCATTGACTTTGTTACAGGCTTACCTCCCTCAGAGGGGAACACCACTATACTGACCGTCGTCGACAGGTTTTCTAAGGCGGCCCATTTCATTCCTCTTCCTAAGCTACCTTCAGCCCTTGAGACTTCACAGCTCCTTGTCCAACACGTCTTCAGAATCCACGGCATCCCCTCAGACATAGTTTCCGACAGAGGTCCCCAGTTTATTTCTCAGGTATGGCGATCGTTCTGCAAGACACTGGGGGCATCCACAAGTCTCACATCTGGTATCATCCGCAAACGGCCAGGCCGAAAGATGCAATCAGGAACTAGAGGCCACCTTACGCTGCATCGTGGAGGACAATCCTTCGGCCTGGTCCCGTCACCTGGTCTGGGTTGAGTATGCGCACAATTCACACAAGACCTCTGCAACTGGTATGTCTCCCTTTGAAGCGTCGCTGGGGTACATGCCTCCTCTGTTTCCCAGTTAGGAAATGGATTGCATGGTACCTTCGGTCCTACACCATTTCAGACGGTGTCGTCGAGTCTGGCGACAGACCAGGTCAGCCCTTCTTCGGACAGCTGCCCAAAATAAGAAGTACGCTGACCGCCACCGCTCAACGGCGCCGCCTTACCAGGTTGGTCAAAGGGTGTGGTTGTCCACCAGGGACATCCACCTCAAGGACCTCTCCAGGAAGATGGCTCCTCGATTCATCGGTCCTTTTCCTATCGAGAGGATCATCAACCCAGCAGCAGTCCGTCTCCTACTTCCTGCCTCCATGAAGGTACACCCTACCTTTCATGTTTCTCAGGTTAAACCAGTATCTGAGAGCCCGTTGAGCCCTCCAACCAACCTCCCTCCTCCCCCCTGGTTGATCGACAATCATCCAGCTTTTTCCGTCCGGAAGATCTTGGATGTCCGGCGCCGGGGGAGAGGTTTCCAGTACCTGGTGGACTGGGAGGGTTACAGTCCTGAGGAGCGATCCTGGATTCCACGTTCATTCATCTTGGACCCCAGCCTCATCACTACCTTCTTCCAAGTGCACCCTGAGAAGCGCTTCGGATCGCCTGGAGGCGATTCTTGAGGGGGGGGTACTGTGAGAGTAGCCCTTGCTGCAGCTTCCAAGATGGCCGCCAATCACCCCAGCTGACGGCCATCTCCCTGATGAGCTCCTGCTCCTATTTAAGCCTGCAGTCAAGTCTACTCGACGCTGGAGCATTGAGTTCCCCCGGTACTTAATGTTTCTAGCCATGTAGTGTTTCATGGAATACAAGTCTTACCCTGTGATCTTGTTTTCTGCAGTTCTTCGTCACCTCCTGAGTCCAGTCCGTTTCCACGGGTTCCAGCTCTCAGTTCTCTCGTGCCTTGCCCAAGCTCTGATCTCTCGTGCCTATCCACTCAGTCTCTGGGAGAATTCGTCCTGTTCTGAAGTTGCTGCACAGTGCCTCCATCTCACCACCTCCTCTGGAAACTCTGGGTATCTCTTGGATCGACTCCTACAAGAACCACCAACTGTAAGATAAGAAAGCTACTTGCAAGTTTATACCAAACAACTTACCTGCCCCAGCTGAACTTGTCCTCCATTTCCAGGAGTTCCAGTCCTGATGCCTGTGCAGCCAGTTTATCACTGTAAATAAATAAACACTGTTATTTTTTACTCTGAGTCTCGTGTCGTTCCGGGTCTCGTTCGATTGGGTCACCCCTGAGATATCACATAAGGTTTCTCCATAAAAATGTTCAATAGTGGATGTGGGGACCCATAAACCCATCCCCACAGGACACGAAGGTAACACAGGGAAGACCGGAACCACAGACACACAGCGGCCCCCAAGCCCAGAACTCCGGTAGTCCCCCAACAGGGACACCCGCACCCCCCAGAGAGAGCAGCAAAGGGAAGCCCCGGGCGATCCCCAGCAACCACAATGCAGAAACCCCCAAGGAGGCCGTAGCGACGAGTCAACAGGCCCAGCCGGCAACCTGCCCCTCCAGAGTGGATCCGGCCATGGACACCAAGCCCTGAGTCCCGAGATCATACCACCCCCCAACAGAGGCCCGACAGAGCCAGGGCACCCAGGCCCCCACAGGCAGCCAGGAACCCAGATCAAAGGATCCAAACAAACCAGGGAGAACCAGAGCACCAGCCCCACCCCCAATCGCCCCCAAAGGCCCAATACCCACCCACAGCCCAGACCCCAACCAGGCTGCCTACCCCCCCCTGCCCCCGGCCCCAAATGCCAGACGGAGAATGAGGGTTTAAGGAAAACTGGAAGACCCAACTCCTCCCTCCCCTCACTCAAATAAGATGTTGATGCATGTTGTTATATAGTGCGTTTAAAATGGGGGGATGAGGCGGCGACTGGCACAGACCCACCCCCTCCCCAGACAGCAGGCAGTGCCTGTTCACCTCCCCAACCCTTGCCCAGAACCCTAAATGTCTAAATGCTACATATGAGAGTGGGCACAGGTCCCGGAGGTGAGAATGATTACACCTCCCACCCACTATATGCCACCGTGTGCCCACTCCAGACCCTATATATGCATGTGTCATGAGAATGTTATATGCGAGTGTCTAGGTTGTTTGATAAAATTGGGGCCCAGGTCTCCACAAACCACGGAGATGGAGGATCCTCCCCGCAGCTCAGTAGAGCACCTGAACCCCAAGGCCCTGGTTGAGTGGTGGTGTGATGGAGTGGGTGGAGGAAGACGTCGGGATGGGGAGGAACAACTGAGGTGGCAATGCCCTCCCAGGGGGGCAGCTCCCCCACTGAACCCAATAGGCACCCCCATTCTCTGAGATCCACCAGGGGAGGGAGGCTCCAGTGCATCCATCTAGGAGCAGGAGGCAGCCGCACCACCAGGGACCCAGGCCACGGACCAGCACATAGCTTTGAGGACCGACCAGAACCCGGGCCAGCGACCCAAGCCCCCCCCCTCCCCAAAATCGTCCAGACCCCTAACCCGATCCCCAGCTCAACACCCAGCCACCCAACCAAAGAAGCCACCAAACTCCAGCAGCGACAATCAGCCAGGCGTGCCCGAACAGCCGCAGACAGCACACCACGATGACCAAGAGCGCACTCCCACCCCCACAAAAGGACCGACCAGTCCACCACAGCAACACCCACAATGAGAGCACCCCATGCAAGGGAGGGCACACGCTTAACACGCCCAGACACCCCCAGGCCAGCAGTGCAGAGCCACCCGAGCAAAAGCCCCCCC
>NC_056505.1:42381173-42390519 GCF_014905685.2 Nematolebias whitei | reverse complement strand
AGAGGCCCCAAAGCCCACCAGCGCACCAAGGGCCCCCAGGCCAGGGCCAGTGCATGCACCAGCCCAAGACCCCGACAACATACCCGCCAAGACCCGAGACCCCCGGATCAAGCCGGGACCCCAGCCCAGGAGCGACACTCCCCCAGAACCCCGAACCCGCGCCCACCCCAAACCCACCCAGGAGCAGCCAGGCCACCAGTCCAGCAACCTGCGCCCGCCAGCACATACCACCCAGAGGCCTGCAAGCAGCCAGCAGAGGTCAACGCCCAGAACCACCAAAGCCATCTCCCCAGTTGAGCGCCATTGCCCCGGGCCCACGACCCCCCCCCATGCCCCCAGCCCCGATACCCCCCCCACACACACACACACACAAACACACATCAACCACGATGCCCCACGGGACGAAATCAAATGGGTTTACCCACCTCCACTACGGGTTGGAGCCAATCAAAGAAGTCCAGAGAGATTGTTCTGATGTGGAGGTACAGGCTATCTTAAGACTGATGTAATCTAACAAAAGGTCTTTGTACTGTTTAATACTAAGTGTATTTTTATTTTTCCAATTTATGAGTATAGTTTTTTTTTTGCTATACATAAAGCAGTAAAAATCCTGTGAACTGACTTTGTCTCCAAGGTGACATAATCTAAGTGACCCAATAAGCAAACTGACAGAGAGAGTGGAATATTACATCTCAGACACTTTGATAAGTCTTCACATATCCAGCACCAAAACCTCTGAACAGGTGGACAGAACCAAAATGCGTGGATGTGATTGTCAGGAATATTGTCTGTACACTGTGAGCAAACATTAGATGATGCGAAACCCATCCTGAACATCCGTTGACCTGTGTAGTGTACTCTATGAAGGGTTTTGTATTGTATTAATTGTAAATTGGGGTTTTTAATCATCTTAAAAGTTCTTAGACATATCTGAGACCAGAAGTTTTGGTCAAAGTTGACTGACAAGTCTGTCTCCCATTTTACAATGGGAAGGGATATTGATTCATCTATTTTAATGAGTGTCCGGTAAACCTTAGATAGTAATTTGGGAGGGTTAAGATTTATTAATTAATTCTAATACACTTGTTGGTATTTCAATTCTAGAGTTATTAAGGTTAAATTTATTTTTGTTATAGATGTAATTTGTTGATATTCTAAAAATGTATTCTTATCAATCCCATATTGTGTTATTAATCTGTTAAATGGGATATAGTTTACTTCCTCATATATATGTTCCAAATATTAAATTCCTTTACACCTCCAACCTGGGAAGTTTATCATATTATTATGTTGTAGGATGTCAGGGTTGTTCCAGATGGGTGTACGTCTGCATGGAATTAGTGGACTTTGTCATTTTAAGAAACTCCCACCAAGCTGTCAGAGAGGAGCTGATATTGATGCTTTTAAAGCATTCCTGTCGTTTTATGTTTGAGGTAATGAATGGAAGGTCCTTGATCATTATATTATTGCAAAGTGTCTGTTCCACGTCTAGCCAGGGTTCATCAAGGTTCATACTGAGAGATTGTTTTGACCGAACAGATTGGCAGGCTTTCAGAGAAGCTGCTGAAAATGGAGGTTCGCTTGATCTTGACCAATACACATCCTCAGTTCTGGGTTACATTAGAACATGTACTGAAACCGTCTCCACTATCAGAAATGTTAAAAGCTACCCAAACAGAAAACCTTGGCTGAATGCAGAGGTGCGTACCCTGCTGGAAGCCAGGAACACTGCCTTCAGGTCTGGAAACTCAGAGGAGCTGAGTAGGACAAGAAAAGAGCTGGTTGCTGGTATTAAGAGGGCCAAGGCCACATATGCACAGAGGATCGAGGGTCAATTCATCTCACAAGACCCTCGGAGCATGTGGAGAGGCATTAAGTGCATAACAGATTATAAAGGAAGGAGCGAATAATGCCCCAAAGACCCATCTCTGCCTGATGCCCTCAACAAGTTCTATGCACGCTTTGAAGAACCGAACAGACCACCCAGCACCAGACTCACCTCACCACCGGATGAAGAGCATCTCAGCGTGACCTCAGCCAAAGTAAGGAGTACTTTCAGGAGGATTAATCCGCACAAAGCAACTGGCCCAGACAACATCCCCGGAAAAGTGTTGAAGGAATGTGCTGATCAGCTCTGCGAGGTGCTGGCAGACATCTTTAGCACCTCACTTACCCTGGAGACAGTTCCCACCTGCCTGAAGACTGCCACCATCATCCCAGTCCCAAAAAGCTCTACAGTGAATGGTCTGAATGACTATCGGCCAGTGGCCCTCACCCCAATAATCGCTAAATGCTTCGAAAAACTGGTCATGACTCCCATCAAAACAACCATCAACATCAACGAGGACCCTCATCAGTATGCATACCGTGAGAACCGATCAACAGAGGACGCCATCACACTGCACTCAACCACCTGGAGCAGAAAAACTCTTACGTCCGTATGCTCTTTGTGGACTTCACATCTGCCTTCACACCATGATCCCCCAAACCCTGATGGACAAACTATCCACACTAGGACTAAGCCCCTCCATTTGCAACTGGGTACTAGACTTCTTAACAAACAGACCACAGTTAGTGAGGATCCACAACTTCTCCTCCTCCACCATAACCTTCAGCACTGGCTCTCCTCAGGGATGTGTGTTGAGCCCCCTCCTGTTTACTCTGCTCACGTATGATTGTGCAGCTACCCATCCAGGCTGTCACATTGTAAAGTTTGCAGACGTTACAGCGGTGGTGGGATGCATCACAAACAATGATGAGTCCAGCTACAGGCAAGAGGTGGAACACCTGGAGAGCTGGTGCAAAGAGAATAACCTTCACATCAATGTGAAGAAGACAAAGGAGATGATTGTGGACTTCAGAAGGAACAAACACACCTACACCCCCCTGAACATAAAAGGATCTGTGGTGGAAGTGGTCTCCAGCTACAAGTACTTGGATGTACACATGAATGACAACCTCAGCTGGAGCAACAACACCACCAGCCTGATCAAGAAAGCTCATCAGAGACTCTACTTCCTCAGACGGCTGAGGCGAGCTGGTCTGGGAAGCTCAGTCCTCACCTCCTTCTACAGGTGTGCAGTGGAGAGCATCCTGTGCTCCAGCATCAACGTGTGGCATGGAGGCTGCACAGCTGCAGAAAGAAAAGCTTTGCAGAGAGTGGTGAAGGCTGCACAGAAGTCTGTCAGAGTCAGCCTCCCCACCATCACAGACATCTACACCTCTAGATGCAGGAAGATGGCTACCTGCGTCATGAAGGACCTCACTCACCCAGCACACACACTTTTTGCCCCACTCCCCTCAGGAAGGAGGTTGAGGAGCATTAAGTGTAGAACCACTAGAGGAACAGCTTCTACCCTGAGGCTGTTAGACTCATGAATCTCTAACTAGAATAATCGCTGTGAAAAATCACATCATGTTGCTGCTGATCTGTTTCATGTTGCTGCTGATCTGTTTCAATGTTGATGTGTTCATGCGTGCTCATCTGCTCACACAGACTCATGTTCATGTTTGTGCTGATGTTCAATGTTTTTATGTTATGAGTGCTTAGTGTATATTTAGTTGATGTTTTTCTTAGTTCATATCTTAGATCTTATTACTGTTTTTCTTATACATTTTATTGTTGGATGTAACTGGGACCCTGTGTACATAATTTTGCTCCACCTCATGTACCACATGAGGTGCGAATGACAATAAAGAAACTCTGACACTGACTCTGACTCTGATCAAGGGGTGTGTGTTTTATCCATCTTGAGATGTATTCTAGCCTGTTGGCTAGAAAGTAATAATAGAAATTGGGTAGCTCTAGTCCTCCTTTTTCTTTGGTCTTCTGTAGTGTTTTTAGTTTAATACGTGGGGCTTTATCTTTCCAGAGAAATTTAGAGATGGAGGAGTCCAGGGATCTAAACGAGTCAGATGATGGTTTATTTGGGATCATTGAGAATAGATAGTTTATTTTAGGCAAAACCATAATTTTTATTGAAGCAATTCTTCCCATGAGAGACAAGGGTAGAGATTTCCATCTAGCAAGATCATCCTCAATTTTCTTTAAAAGTGGGATGTGGTTTAGTTTTGTTAAATCTGCCAAACTAGGAGATACTTTAATACCCAAGTATGTAATATTCCCTGACTGCAGTTGTGTAGTAAGTGAATTGTTGAAATAGCAATTAATTGGTAGAACTGTGGATTTTATCCAGTTTATAGAGTAATCTGAAACTCTTGAAAAATAGTTTATCAATCCAATAACCTGAGAGAGGGAGGTTTGTGAATGCTGGAGGAAGAGCAACACATCATCAGCATAGAGACTGATTTTGTGCTCTATGTTATTGCATTTTATGCCTTTAATATCAGAGTCAGAGTCAGAGAGTCAGAGTTTCTTTATTGTCCTTCGCACCTCATGTGGTACATGTGGTGGAGCGAAATTATGTACACAAGGTCCCAGTTACATCCAACAATAAAATGTATAAGAAAAACAGTAATAACATCTAAGATATGAACTAAGAAAAACATCAACTAAATATACACTAAGCACTCATAACATAAAAACATTGAACATCAGCACAAACATGAACATGAGTCTGTGAGCAGATGTGCACGCATGAACACATCAACATTGAAACAGATCAGCAGCAACATGAAACAGATCAGCAGCAACATGATATGGTTTTTCACAGTGATTATTCTATATATGTAGTTTGCCTGATTGCTGCGGCTAGCAGTTCAATTAAAATAGCAAACAGTGAGGGGGAGAGTGGACATCCCTGCCTGGTGCCCCTTTGCAGAAGAAAGCTAGCAGATATTTGATTATTTGTCCTAATGCATGCTGATGGGGAAGTGTATAATATTTTTAACCAGTTTAGGAAATAATCTCCAAAACCAAATTTATGCAAGGCTGCAAATAAAAATTTCCAGTTAACTCTATCAAAAGCTTTTTCTGCATCTAGAAAGAATATTGCAGTTTCAATATTTTTACTGTAAGAATAATCAATTAAATTAAATAATCTGCGTGAATTTGTGGATGAATGCCTACCTTTTATAAAACCAGTTTGGTCAGGATGTATTATGAGAGGAGTTATCTTTTCCAATCTTTTTGAGAGGGCTTGACAAATTATTTTAAGATCAACATTGATAAGGGATATGGGATGATAACTGGTAGGTAATACAGGGTCTTTGCCTGGTTTTAACAGGAGACTAATGTTGGTTGAGTTTATATTCTCTGGAAGTCTGTTATTTTTTTAGTTTCCTGTAACATTATGTGAAATAGTGGTGCCAGGATATTCCAGAATTCTTTGTAGAACTCTGCTGGAAATCCATCTGGACCTGGAGCCTTTTTATTGCACATGCTTTTGAGGGCTTCCTGGAGTTCCACTGGTGTCAGTGGCGAGTCCAGCTCCATTTATTGATTATCTGATAATTTAGGAAGTGTTATTTTATCCAGGAATTGATCATTTTCATTATCTGATGGGTTTATCTGGGGTGAGTATAAAGCTTTATAAAAATCTCTGAAAATGATGTTTATTCTTTCAGGATCATAAACTGTATTCCCAGTCAAGTCTTTAACACAATGAATAGTTGTTTTTATCCTTATTTATTTTAAGCTGTTTTGCTAGAAAGCTAGCTGATTTATTGTTCTGCTCAACGTTTTCTTTTCTGAGTCTTTGTATTAAGAATTGAGTTTTTTGTTAATAAGTTAATTTAATTCTAATTTTGCTTTACACATTTTCTCCAACATGTCTTCATCTTGGGAGGCTTCTAACAATTTAATGGTTTCTTCTAATTCCTGAATGTTTATTTTCTTTTTTCTTCTTATGGGATGAGAATGAGATTATTTTACCTCTCATCACTGCTTTCCCTGCCTCCCAGAGAACAGCTGATGTTCCAGGCAAGTCATTATACTCCAGATATGAAGCCCACTCTTCTGTAAAATATTTTATAAAATCTCAATCTTCAAGCAATTATATATTATATTATTATATAATTATATTATATATATATTATATATATCAAGCAATGATAAATCTCCAGTTTATACTTTTTGGATTTCTTTTCTGTTTGTTAGATTTAAACAGACAGGAGCATGATCACTGACAGCTATAGGGTGTATCTCAGTGTCCAAGATGTCCATCAACAACGAGCTGCTGACTGTTGGAGAGTTTTGGACTATTGATCATTTGAAACTGTTTTTCTTATCAGTATGCTTGTTTCAACAAAGTTTCTGTGTGTAGAAGTGTACTTTGGACATGTATGCTGGACACGCTGAGAGCAGTGCGGTCTGAACGCATCCAGAGAGCACTCTGACCTGAGCTTGTAGCTTCTGTTTTCTAATACTGCTGCATCTGTATTATTTGTTTTTATCTGTTAACCCCTCCTACATGCTCTAATAAAAACGGACGCACACAGAAGCAACTTTAGACTTCGTTCTGACCTTGGTCGGGATGATGTCTCTCTTTGCAAAGAATTTGCATCTATTATAACTCATCTCTGTTTTCTGTTGTACGTAATTATTTTTTAATAGGTGCTGGTTTTCTAAACAAGAAAAAAAACCTACATTAAATGGTGCACATGACACGGATATTTCCTCATGCCTGTTGCCGGTGACGTCTGAGATGGGCATGCTACAGATCTGTGCACGGTAACAAAGGTAAAGCCCTGAGAGACCGTTTCTCGTCAGGCCAGCGTTTTAGGTCCCCCTCGGATCACCGATTAACAGAGTGACGGAGAATCCGACCGGACACCTCACCAGACTACAGACCGTGAGTATAACAAATTAGCACAATTACTGGATGAGATTTATGTGCGAGAAAATACGGTACAGAACTAGTTCTTTTTGTTGAAGCCAAGATCTGAAATTTTAAAGAAGTGAGATTTTTTAACGATAAGGTTAAGGTCTAATAAAGTCTATCCATAAAAGGTGTACACCTTCAGTGTAATAAAAAAGTGAGGTAAAATGTTTTTGTCAAGATCTATATAAAATAGTGAGACATTTTACCAAGAACTTATTGGACCAAACAGTGAGGCTCAACAGTAATCTCTTTAGATGCATCGCATTACTGTCATTTTTTCACTCTCTCTTTTCCTTTCATATCTCTTTTGTGAGTGAATGCGTGAATGCATGTATAACTGAGCAGTTTACAATTGAGATTACAGCTTTGAAACCTAACGGTGCCAACGCACAAGCTGTGATTCATTTTTAAACTTCTATTAGGATTTTCAATTTTTTTATTTTTTTTTCTCAAGGTGACGTGGTCTTTGAATCTAAAATCTCTGTACGCTTCGGGATTAGAACCCAAAAGCGAGAAACCGAATCAATCCATCTGATTGGTCCAGAAGCCTGTTTCTCAGGAGGTGCAGAGAGTCTTTGAGACATTTTCAATTGAACCACTCACACAAATATATTAATAAAACACAACGCAGTATTCATACTTATACATCATGGGAAGCAATAAAAGTAAGTCTCTACGGAAGCGCTCGCCAAAGATGTTAAATACATGAACCAGAAACACCCAGACTCAATTAAATTCCTAGATAAATGGACAAAAAAATACAAAATTGAGCCAAGTCTAAAGGTTAATGCATGGGAAATGATTGTTTCCATTCTACAATAAAAACAAGCTTTAGCAAAAAATAAAAAAAGAAAAACAAATTTGGAAGAACAACTAAAATGTGCAAAAATCTGGCAAACAGAATCCCAAGTGAGGAGAAATTTGATAAACGTATCCAAACTGAACAAACAAACTAAAATAAATAAAGCAACCACCCTCTTTGTGAAACCAGAAGATAACGAAACAGGACCTAGGTGTCCTCCCCCATATGACCAGACTACGACTGACACCATGACCCCACTTTCCACAGGATCTGTTTACCCAACTCAGGACTTAGCAAATGCTGATAAGCGCTTGGACGCACTCTCAAACTTACCTAAAAAAGCAGGCGTCAGCATAAAAAGTAGCCTGAGAAGTGCTACAACCTCACATGAACAAGGCAATGCAAACACATTCCCTCTGATACAAGTCATGAATCCCTGTGCCACTGATGGGGGTTCCCAATTTGGACTCGTGTTCAGACCATGGACACTTGAGGAAGCAAGAAAAGCTGTAGAAGGAGTAACTAGTCCTGTAAAGGACCCTCAGGCGTGGATACAGGATATGGAGGGCATTATACACTCTTATCGCCTTAATGGACAGGAAACAGGAGAGGCCGCCCAATCATCTCTGGGCAAATTTTGGGCAAGAGTCAGGGGAAATTACACAGGGAGACGAAACGATGGTACCCCTTGCCCTTATGTAGACGACAACAAACTGACAGGGATATACAAGGAACAGTGGCGGGCTCTCTGTGAGAGAGTGTACACTACCTTTAAACGAAAGGCTGACTATGCAGCTTTGTCAGCAGTAAAACAGAAAGCAAATCAGGAAGTACATGACATTTATTGTTCATATGACCTAGGATTGACCCAAAACTTGACGATTGTTTCACTTTTAATGCAGGAAGCTGGACGAGCACTGACAACTCTTGATGACCAGATGCCTTTGAGTCAACTGCACGTGACAATGAACGTGTTGAAATACGACGACTGTGACTATGTTTCTGATTTTTTTGTCTGAAAGCCCGGTCACAATGGCTGTTGTAATGTTGTACACAGACAGAAGTTCTTTTGCTGGTGCTGCAGTCTCACTTTCTGAAAAGCAAAGACCTTTGTACAAACTTGACGCCACACCACACATTTCTTTATTTAAACCACATGACATGCAGTGGAAGGATGTTAGATATAAAATAAAGGATGCTGCTTCATGCACAGATTACACCTCACCACAGGGTGGGTGGAGCTATAGTCTGACCTGTAAAATTTGGAAAAAAAACAACTTTGTGAAATTATAACATGTGAAGCAAGAATCCACACACTTTCATCCTGACGCTCAGAGGCTGTTTTTCTCTCTGAACAGGATGAAGCAGACTTGAGAGAAATACCTGAAACATTGTGGTCTTCAGGACCTTCTGATGTTGGATTACTAAACTCAATTCATCCAGTCCAAATCAAACCAAAGACAAACTGGAGGCCCGTAATTAAACAATACCCACTCAAACCTGAGGCAATACAGGGCATTGCACCCGTTATTGCTGACTTATTGCAGGGAGGAATCATAAGAAAATGCTCTGATTCCCCTTGCAATACACCCATTTTTCCAGTCCAAAAAGCAAATAAAACAGACTGGAGAATGGTACAAGATTTGAGATCAGTTAATGAGGCAATTCAAACAAGAGCTTCGAATGTTCCGGATCCACACACCTTACTTAACTCTTTAAGGCCTGATAACAAGTATTATACGGTGATAGATTTAAGTAATGC
>NC_056505.1:42378443-42381073 GCF_014905685.2 Nematolebias whitei | reverse complement strand
GTGTTAAAATAAAATCAGAAAAGTCTCTTTTTCTGATATTTACTCTTTTTTTTTAGTGATTTAGCAATTAGACGTGTATTATCTTCTCCAGCAAATGAGTAAACTTTTATCTCTGTGAATATCTGTATCTGTATTTTTTTTTTAAAGTTTCTACCTTTTATTTTGTACCTTCTCAATAAGGAATTACCAGTGAATAAAGGTTTTTTGTAAATGCCTTTCTGCATAAATACCTTAATTACTTTTTAAATGCAAGATAACAGTGATTATTCAGCTTTGAGGAAGTTTATTAACTCACAATCGTCTTACAGACAAGAAACACGTTTAATTTCACTAAAATAACCTAAAAAGCGAAGTGAAACCTGTGATCTCAAGTCTCCACAGGAGGTGGCAGCATAACCTTATTTATTTTAACTCAGACACTGTTAGTGTTGTCCAGTAGGAGTCGCTATGACTTCCTGTGGCATCCGGTCGTTAGCTGTTAGCTTAAAATTAGCATCGGCTAGACTCGGTTAAAATCAACATTTCTGAACGGATTTTTTACTCAAACGTGGCAAAATTTTAGCAATTAGACTTCGAAGAACTAGCAGCAGATCAGAATACAGCTTTTAAAGCGTTTTTGAACTTTAAAAAGCAGATTTTATTCCCTATGAAAAACGAGTTTTCATTTCTGGGTCACGTGACTGAATCCACCAATGACAGAGCAACACGGGGGGTCAGAGGAAGTGACGTAGGCACGTCATTCACTTCTTCAGCGAATCACAGCGTCCCAACTCAGCTGAATTCAACCAATCACGCAGCGTTTTTCCAACTAGCATGTTAGATTTATCTGAACAAGTCCGTCAACTCTTCGTCTTTTAAACTGTCAAAATGCACTCTTTTCTGTTAAAAATGTAATCAATAAGCTTCCCAGCAGCACGGAGTCGGCGCCCCGGTCTCAAAAACGTCTTTCCAGCCATTTAAACAACTCGTTCGAACTTTTTCAGAACAGAGCCGTACCAGATCAGCGTCTGGAACACGGTTTAAACAGAATAAAGCGTTTCCACCGCTCAAACCCAGCTTATGTTACACAACAGATGTACAATTTCAGCTTTCATAAAGACCAGTAGCTGCTAACATTTCTGTTTCAGCTCAACACGCTGCGTTTACTCCAAGCGCCGCAGCTTCAGCACGCTGCGTTTCAGCACAGCAAACAATCTGCTATTTTTTCATGCCAACATGAAATATTCAATTGTCACACGAATACACAGTCCATTTATGAACACGTGATGGGCCACCAGATGTAGTAGAAACGTACGTACGGGCCACCAGATGTAGTATGACATATCCTGAGATATATTATACATTAAACGAGTTCTTTCATTTTTCTGGACTGTGTAACATACGTGCAGTGAATTTAATAAAATGTGGACGTGAGACGTTAATTATCTTTGACTCACCACGACAGTGGGTCATTTATTAACAGAATCAAGTTTAACACATCACACATTTACATTAATTGGCAAGAATTGAAAAATAACGACATAATTAATCAGCTTTACAACCAGGAAAACCACACGGCCATGATTTTCCGTTGCTTCACCACAGACATTTCTGAAAACATCTGGATTAATTTGCTAGCAGATAGGAGAGTTTAAAGATGGAAAGATGAAGTTTATCTACAGAGAGATGTGTGAGGGAATTTGTCTGTTTTAACCAGAACATGCACGCTCCTTCTTTTCCAGCTTGGGCCAACGGTACGCTTAGTTGAGATTGACTCTTTTACCTTGCAGATGATAGCTTCAGCGTCGGTGTAGAGCTCTCCTTTCAACTCTTTCAGCGTCTCCGTGAGAACAGCTCGAACCTCGAGAGTCGTGTGAGGTTATCCAAACAGAAGTTATAATTCCCAAAATCGTCTCTGGATCAGCTTGATTCTAATTCAGCAGCATCCTGAATTCCAGCGTTCTGCATTTTGGAACTCCCAAACTCTCTGCATTCTGAATTCCAAAAACTCTCTGTTTTAACTAGGAAGTGCCAACATTTAAATGGGCTCTACTTCCGGTTCATTTGAGAGCCTCTGATTGGTCGATGGACCCCAACAGAGGTGTGCTTTGTGATGTAAGGTGTTATTAAAAGTCAAGGAAAAGATTCAGATTGTTTAAGAACAGACAGAAAGATATCATGGAAAAAAACAGACTTCATGGAGCCACCCACCAAGTATCTCGCTGTAAAAGTTAAACATGACATTTCTTTTCAGTAAACTTTCAGTTGACCGAAACTTGAACTTTGACACACTTACAAACTCTGCTCACTTCAAAGCAGACGATCAAGAGATTGAATCATTACTCTGTAACGTACTCTAACTTGATTTCACTTTGAATTGAGGATTAAAAATCATTCTTACTGTTTTAAGTAAATAAAAATGAGTAGTTCACTTCAACATGTAAACATTGTTTGAACTAACACAGTTTGATTATCAAAACATTTGTAAAATAGTAATGATCATAGAGAATTGTCTTTTTCCACTTGATTAATTCAAGAAAGAAAGTCTCAGGATGGGTCAACCTGTATCTCAGGATGCAAATCAATGAAATGACAGTTTCTGACCATATGATCCTAAGGTCAAGTTTTGACATCAGGTCAAGTTCACTACA
>NC_056505.1:42368735-42378343 GCF_014905685.2 Nematolebias whitei | reverse complement strand
CATATGATCCTAAGGTCAAGTTTTGACATCAGGTCAAGTTCACTACAATAGATGCAAATTCTTTGCAAAGAGAGACATTATCCCGACCAAGGTCAGAACGAAGTCTAAAGTTGCTTCTGTGTGCATCCGTTTTTATTAGAGCATGTAGGAGGGGTTAACAGATAAAAACAAATAATACAGATGCAGCAGTATCAGAAAACAGAAGCTACAAGCTCAGGTCAGAGTGCTCTCTGGATGCGTTCAGACCGCACTGCTCTCAGCGTGTCCAGCATACATGTCCAAAGTACACTTCTACACACAGAAACTTTGTTGAAACAAGCATACTGATAAGAAAAACAGTTTCAAATGATCAATAGTCCAAAACTCTCCAACATTCCTTCCTGTTTATCATTTAAACTGAGATTATAAACATGATAATTAAATAATTATTATTAAGTATGTATTTTCTAGGAATTCAGTGTGAATGACGCGGAAACTCCCCCCCAGGGCAGATGTTAAATTAGTGGGAGGAAAAACACCGTCATCGCTCCAGGCCCTGGATGGCAACGACCTTTTGCAGGCTCACTCTGTATTCCCTAAAAAGTAACTCAAATAATAAAACATAAAATCAAAAACCAATCAAAACATAATTAGTGTGAACTCATAAAATAAAAATAAAACAGTAGAAACAAAAAACAACAAGCTCTTTATGAGCATTAATTCTTCATGAACTGCATGAATAGAAATCTGTAAAAGCATAGAACAAATACTATTTGGCTAAACCAATTGAGCTTGGGGTCAAAGCATAAAATCATCAGGGGATGAAGTTCTCGTAGTCTGTTTCATGGCCAAGTAAAGCTGATACATCATCTCGGTACCAGTTATGTCAGGATAATTTCAGCACCGGAATCACTCTGCATTTTCTCTTGGCAAGTTAACATAGTCATGACGTCTCACTGGGTGCAGGGAAGCATATCCATCAGTCATCACGTTCGTTATTCATATGAGTCTGGTATAGATTAATGAGTCCTCCAGTAAAACTCTTCATCATCATCTTCTTCAAACATGGCACAATGCAAGAGAAGAAAAGACAAAACAGAATGAGGATCACATTTACTGGGGTACAGATTTTTAACACTAGCTGCCACCACGGTCCAGAAGTGAACCATGACCACAGGTCCCAGCCGGGACTTGGGTGGTGGTCTGTATCCCTTGCTCCCTTCAGGTTCCATAGGGAGCGGAGTGCTTCTTCAGCGTGGGTGTCATTTTCTCCTGGGATATAAGTACAGCATGATGTTCCAATAATTTGACATACACCACCTTGTGAGGCTGTCAGTAAGTCCAAAACCATACGGTTCTGCAGCACCATCAGGCGAAGTGCTGCTATTTCTCTGCTCCGAGCCTCTGCTAAATCAAGAGAGATGTTCACAAAGGCATGAAAGCGGTAATTCAGTGTCTCAATCATAAGTGCATTTTTCTCTACACCAATCCAAGGAAACACTGCGTGACTAACTTTACTTCCTGTTGACCAAAGTTTATGATCTCCTGGCACATCGGATCCCCAGATTGAGTCATGTGGTGTGAAATTTATTACCTCTCGTCTGCTGCGTTGTTTCATATTTGGTGGGTGAATAAGGAAAGTGTGGTCTGTCACCCATGTGGGAGCGCATATTCCAGTCCAGTTCACAGGCAGGGTCGAGTATTGTTTGTGTCCGCAGAGCCACCAGCCATTTTGAATGAAATACATACCATTTGAGGGGGCATTCATGTTCGCAGGCACCCCTTCTCCTTGGGTGTATGCACATCTATTGCGACATTGAGTTGCTTTGTCGAGTGCTCCCAACCAGTTGCCTCCTTTTTCACAAGTATTACTCAGACACGTGTGAGTCTTATTTCCCTGAATGTAGCATAACCTGTAAAATGATGATAAATCCAACCACATACCAAAACCATCATGCAGCCGATGATCCATCTAGCCAAAGTAGGTGACATCATGTACAGATGTACTGGACTGTGAGTGACCTATTCAAGGTGTAGGACGAAGGCAGATTGTTGCTCTCAGCATTGATTTCTTCACTGACCTTTGTGACGCCTCACCCTAGGTGATGAGGCCCCCTTGTGGTCAGGCTTTTTCAAACACCTTGGTTGATTAAGAGTCCAATACCTTGTGGAGTTTGCAGTGAGACAGATGGATCCAACTGGTTCTTTCTGCTATTTTCACAGCTGTGGGTGTGGTTAATAGCACTTGGTATGGTCCTTCCCAACGTGGACTGGCCCAATTTTTTCTTTTGATGACCTTAATGAAGACCCAGTCTCCGGGTTGAACTGATGATTTTTCCTGCGGAGACAAAGAATCAGAAGGCAGTAAATTGGTCTTGAATACTTCTTTCTCTTTAAACGTTTTTATCATAAAATCTGCTAATGTTTGTTCTTGTTCTGCTTTTTGCAGGTCTGGTGAGAACAAAGGCATTCTGTATGGTCTGCCATGTATTATTTCAAATGGAGTCAGACCATTAGAAGTTGGAGTAATTCTCATATACAGTTTGACCAGGTCCAGGCATTCAGGCCATGGATGGTTAGTTGTTTCCATACATTTCCTTAGTCTGCTTTTTACAGTCCCATTTGTTCTTTCAACCAATCCAGCACTTTGGGGATGTTAAGAACAATGGTTCTTTAAAGTTAGTCTTAGATGTGTGGCCATGTTTTGTATGACTTGATTCACAAAGTGAGGGCCATTATCACTATAAATGGTTTCAGGGATCCCATGTACAGGAACAATGTTTTTGCAAATAGCTTTAGCTACAGTTAGTGCATCTGCATGCTTAGAGGGGACTATTTCAATCCATTTAGAGAAAGCGTCAACCATTACAAGACAATACTTGTATGGTCCACTTTGTGTTAGTTCAATGAAATCCATGTACATTTTTTGAAATGGGTAAGTTGGAACAGGAAAAGAGCCTCTTTTAGGTCTCATGTTTCCCTGTGGGTTGTGTCTTATGCATGTTGGACAGGTTTTACAAAAGCCTTTTAAGTATGATTCAAGTCCATAAGTTGTGAAATATTTCTGTATTTGGCTAATCATCCCCTCACTTGACACATGGCAAAGCCCATGTGACAAGACTGTAGCGGCTTTGAATAGAGATTTAGGTAAAACTGGCTTATTATTAACATGATAAAAGCCTTCAGTATTCAGTGTGGCACCTTTTGTTTCCCATAACTGCTTTTCTTGTTTGGGTGTGGCGCGTTACATGTCCAAAAGTACTGATTTGTCAATCATGTCAGCTGTTTGCATAGTTAGTAGGTAGCTAGAACCATAGATACCTGCAGCTGCTTTTTTAGCTTCTTGGTCAGCTAATCTGTTACCATTTGATACTGTGTCTTTGCCTTTAGTGTGAG
Organism: Nematolebias whitei; assembly: GCF_014905685.2. Taxonomy (NCBI): domain Eukaryota; kingdom Metazoa; phylum Chordata; class Actinopteri; order Cyprinodontiformes; family Rivulidae; genus Nematolebias; species Nematolebias whitei. The sequence goes on along the minus strand of NC_056505.1, from coordinate 42,374,968 downwards.
CTGCACATTTACAAACAGCAATCTTGTTTGGCAAGTGAATTGATTGTAGCAGTTCAGTTAATAGTTTAGCATGTGTAACTGGCTTCCCAGTAGAGGTCGTCATACCTCTATTCTCCCATTGTTTCGCAAAATAGAAGAGAGTTGAAAAAGCATACTGACTGTCAGTGTATACAGTCACATCCTTATTTTCTGCCAACTGGCAGGCACGTGTTAGAGCGATGATTTCTGCAGCTTGTGCAGAAGGATGTGTAGTCAATTGTTTTGCCTCCTTGATTTTATCAGGCAACTGTACAATGGCATAACCTGTTTGTGTTTTGCCTGTTTCTGTTTTTGAACAAGATCCATCCACAAACCACAACAAACCTCCAGACAAGTTAGTGTCTGTTAAGTCTGGCCTGGGAAGGTGGACCTGTTCAGTGACTTCCAAACAGTTGTGTGGTGTCCCATCATCAGGTAGAGGGACAAGTGTTACAGGATTCAAAACTGTACAACGTGCTATATGTATGTGAGGTTGAGACAACAATATAGCCGTGTATGAAAGGTGACATGCAGGTGACAATATGTTCATTTTACTCTGCAGCAGTAGCACATCAACAGCATGTGGGACCAGGAGATCAGTGTCATGGAAAAGGCTGACATCGGCTGATACCTGGACTGCAATTACTGCTGCACAGACTGCTTGCATGCATGGAGGGAGTGCCTGTGCTACAGAGTCGAGTTTTTTAGAGTAAAATGCCAACGGTTTAAGTTTGTCACCATGCTTCTGTAAAAGAACTGATGTCATAAAACCGTTTCTGCAATCAACGGTAAGCGTAAAACGCTTTGAGTAGTCAGGTAAAATTAAAGAGGTTGTTTGCATTAGTTTTTGTTTCAGTGTTGTAAATGCAAATGAGGCCTCTGTTGTTCAAGTGATTTTGTCTTTTAAAGCCATGGGTGTGTCATAAATCAAATTTAGCAAAGGCTGAGTCAGTTCTGCATAGTGTGGGATATAAGATCTGCAATAATTACAAAGTCCTAGGAATGACATGATTTGTTTTTTCGTTTCAGGCTTAGGAGCATCAGCAATGGTTTGTTTTCTTTTTGCTTGGATTTGTTTTCCTGCAGATGACAATGTGTGACCTAAATAGTCAACCTCAGTCCTAACCCATTGTATCTTATTCTTATTTACTTTGTGACCTGTCTGTGAGAGGTGGTGAAGTAAAGTAAGTGAGTCATGTTTTCATGCCTCTCGAGTGAGCGATGCTATTAAAAGGTCATCTACATTAACCAAAAGTTGACTGCCACCTTCAAGTGAAAGATTTGACAGGCAGGCCATAATGGCCTGTGTGAAGATGGTTGGACTGTCAGCAAACCCTTGTGGTAGCCTGGTGTATGTGTAGCCCTGGCCTTGAAACGTGAAAGCAAACCAGAACTGTGAGTCTGGGTTTATTGATACACTGAAAAACGCATTACTTAAATCTATCACCGTATAATACTTGTTATCAGGCCTTAAAGAGTTAAGTAAGGTGTGTGGATCCGGAACATTCGAAGCTCTTGTTTGAATTGCCTCATTAACTGATCTCAAATCTTGTACCATTCTCCAGTCTGTTTTATTTGCTTTTTGGACTGGAAAAATGGGTGTATTGCAAGGGGAATCAGAGCATTTTCTTATGATTCCTCCCTGCAATAAGTCAGCAATAACGGGTGCAATGCCCTGTATTGCCTCAGGTTTGAGTGGGTATTGTTTAATTACGGGCCTCCAGTTTGTCTTTGGTTTGATTTGGACTGGATGAATTGAGTTTAGTAATCCAACATCAGAAGGTCCTGAAGACCACAATGTTTCAGGTATTTCTCTCAAGTCTGCTTCATCCTGTTCAGAGAGAAAAACAGCCTCTGAGCGTCAGGATGAAAGTGTGTGGATTCTTGCTTCACATGTTATAATTTCACAAAGTTGTTTTTTTTCCAAATTTTACAGGTCAGACTATAGCTCCACCCACCCTGTGGTGAGGTGTAATCTGTGCATGAAGCAGCATCCTTTATTTTATATCTAACATCCTTCCACTGCATGTCATGTGGTTTAAATAAAGAAATGTGTGGTGTGGCGTCAAGTTTGTACAAAGGTCTTTGCTTTTCAGAAAGTGAGACTGCAGCACCAGCAAAAGAACTTCTGTCTGTGTACAACATTACAACAGCCATTGTGACCGGGCTTTCAGACAAAAAAATCAGAAACATAGTCACAGTCGTCGTATTTCAACACGTTCATTGTCACGTGCAGTTGACTCAAAGGCATCTGGTCATCAAGAGTTGTCAGTGCTCGTCCAGCTTCCTGCATTAAAAGTGAAACAATCGTCAAGTTTTGGGTCAATCCTAGGTCATATGAACAATAAATGTCATGTACTTCCTGATTTGCTTTCTGTTTTACTGCTGACAAAGCTGCATAGTCAGCCTTTCGTTTAAAGGTAGTGTACACTCTCTCACAGAGAGCCCGCCACTGTTCCTTGTATATCCCTGTCAGTTTGTTGTCGTCTACATAAGGGCAAGGGGTACCATCGTTTCGTCTCCCTGTGTAATTTCCCCTGACTCTTGCCCAAAATTTGCCCAGAGATGATTGGGCGGCCTCTCCTGTTTCCTGTCCATTAAGGCGATAAGAGTGTATAATGCCCTCCATATCCTGTATCCACGCCTGAGGGTCCTTTACAGGACTAGTTACTCCTTCTACAGCTTTTCTTGCTTCCTCAAGTGTCCATGGTCTGAACACGAGTCCAAATTGGGAACCCCCATCAGTGGCACAGGGATTCATGACTTGTATCAGAGGGAATGTGTTTGCATTGCCTTGTTCATGTGAGGTTGTAGCACTTCTCAGGCTACTTTTTATGCTGACGCCTGCTTTTTTAGGTAAGTTTGAGAGTGCGTCCAAGCGCTTATCAGCATTTGCTAAGTCCTGAGTTGGGTAAACAGATCCTGTGGAAAGTGGGGTCATGGTGTCAGTCGTAGTCTGGTCATATGGGGGAGGACACCTAGGTCCTGTTTCGTTATCTTCTGGTTTCACAAAGAGGGTGGTTGCTTTATTTATTTTAGTTTGTTTGTTCAGTTTGGATACGTTTATCAAATTTCTCCTCACTTGGGATTCTGTTTGCCAGATTTTTGCACATTTTAGTTGTTCTTCCAAATTTGTTTTTCTTTTTTTATTTTTTGCTAAAGCTTGTTTTTATTGTAGAATGGAAACAATCATTTCCCATGCATTAACCTTTAGACTTGGCTCAATTTTGTATTTTTTTGTCCATTTATCTAGGAATTTAATTGAGTCTGGGTGTTTCTGGTTCATGTATTTAACATCTTTGGCGAGCGCTTCCGTAGAGACTTACTTTTATTGCTTCCCATGATGTATAAGTATGAATACTGCGTTGTGTTTTATTAATATATTTGTGTGAGTGGTTCAATTGAAAATGTCTCAAAGACTCTCTGCACCTCCTGAGAAACAGGCTTCTGGACCAATCAGATGGATTGATTCGGTTTCTCGCTTTTGGGTTCTAATCCCGAAGCGTACAGAGATTTTAGATTCAAAGACCACGTCACCTTGAGAAAAAAAAATAAAAAAATTGAAAATCCTAATAGAAGTTTAAAAATGAATCACAGCTTGTGCGTTGGCACCGTTAGGTTTCAAAGCTGTAATCTCAATTGTAAACTGCTCAGTTATACATGCATTCACGCATTCACTCACAAAAGAGATATGAAAGGAAAAGAGAGAGTGAAAAAATGACAGTAATGCGATGCATCTAAAGAGATTACTGTTGAGCCTCACTGTTTGGTCCAATAAGTTCTTGGTAAAATGTCTCACTATTTTATATAGATCTTGACAAAAACATTTTACCTCACTTTTTTATTACACTGAAGGTGTACACCTTTTATGGATAGACTTTATTAGACCTTAACCTTATCGTTAAAAAATCTCACTTCTTTAAAATTTCAGATCTTGGCTTCAACAAAAAGAACTAGTTCTGTACCGTATTTTCTCGCACATAAATCTCATCCAGTAATTGTGCTAATTTGTTATACTCACGGTCTGTAGTCTGGTGAGGTGTCCGGTCGGATTCTCCGTCACTCTGTTAATCGGTGATCCGAGGGGGACCTAAAACGCTGGCCTGACGAGAAACGGTCTCTCAGGGCTTTACCTTTGTTACCGTGCACAGATCTGTAGCATGCCCATCTCAGACGTCACCGGCAACAGGCATGAGGAAATATCCGTGTCATGTGCACCATTTAATGTAGGTTTTTTTTCTTGTTTAGAAAACCAGCACCTATTAAAAAATAATTACGTACAACAGAAAACAGAGATGAGTTATAATAGATGCAAATTCTTTGCAAAGAGAGACATCATCCCGACCAAGGTCAGAACGAAGTCTAAAGTTGCTTCTGTGTGCGTCCGTTTTTATTAGAGCATGTAGGAGGGGTTAACAGATAAAAACAAATAATACAGATGCAGCAGTATTAGAAAACAGAAGCTACAAGCTCAGGTCAGAGTGCTCTCTGGATGCGTTCAGACCGCACTGCTCTCAGCGTGTCCAGCATACATGTCCAAAGTACACTTCTACACACAGAAACTTTGTTGAAACAAGCATACTGATAAGAAAAACAGTTTCAAATGATCAATAGTCCAAAACTCTCCAACAGTCAGCAGCTCGTTGTTGATGGACATCTTGGACACTGAGATACACCCTATAGCTGTCAGTGATCATGCTCCTGTCTGTTTAAATCTAACAAACAGAAAAGAAATCCAAAAAGTATAAACTGGAGATTTATCATTGCTTGATATATATAATATATATATAATATAATTATATAATAATATAATATATAATTGCTTGAAGATTGAGATTTTATAAAATATTTTACAGAAGAGTGGGCTTCATATCTGGAGTATAATGACTTGCCTGGAACATCAGCTGTTCTCTGGGAGGCAGGGAAAGCAGTGATGAGAGGTAAAATAATCTCATTCTCATCCCATAAGAAGAAAAAAGAAAATAAACATTCAGGAATTAGAAGAAACCATTAAATTGTTAGAAGCCTCCCAAGATGAAGACATGTTGGAGAAAATGTGTAAAGCAAAATTAGAATTAAATTAACTTATTAACAAAAAACTCAATTCTTAATACAAAGACTCAGAAAAGAAAACGTTGAGCAGAACAATAAATCAGCTAGCTTTCTAGCAAAACAGCTTAAAATAAATAAGGATAAAAACAACTATTCATTGTGTTAAAGACTTGACTGGGAATACAGTTTATGATCCTGAAAGAATAAACATCATTTTCAGAGATTTTTATAAAGCTTTATACTCACCCCAGATAAACCCATCAGATAATGAAAATGATCAATTCCTGGATAAAATAACACTTCCTAAATTATCAGATAATCAATAAATGGAGCTGGACTCGCCACTGACACCAGTGGAACTCCAGGAAGCCCTCAAAAGCATGTGCAATAAAAAGGCTCCAGGTCCAGATGGATTTCCAGCAGAGTTCTACAAAGAATTCTGGAATATCCTGGCACCACTATTTCACATAATGTTACAGGAAACTAAAAAAATAACAGACTTCCAGAGAATATAAACTCAACCAACATTAGTCTCCTGTTAAAACCAGGCAAAGACCCTGTATTACCTACCAGTTATCATCCCATATCCCTTATCAATGTTGATCTTAAAATAATTTGTCAAGCCCTCTCAAAAAGATTGGAAAAGATAACTCCTCTCATAATACATCCTGACCAAACTGGTTTTATAAAAGGTAGGCATTCATCCACAAATTCACGCAGATTATTTAATTTAATTGATTATTCTTACAGTAAAAATATTGAAACTGCAATATTCTTTCTAGATGCAGAAAAAGCTTTTGATAGAGTTAACTGGAAATTTTTATTTGCAGCCTTGCATAAATTTGGTTTTGGAGATTATTTCCTAAACTGGTTAAAAATATTATACACTTCCCCATCAGCATGCATTAGGACAAATAATCAAATATCTGCTAGCTTTCTTCTGCAAAGGGGCACCAGGCAGGGATGTCCACTCTCCCCCTCACTGTTTGCTATTTTAATTGAACTGCTAGCCGCAGCAATCAGGCAAACTACATATATAGAATAATCACTGTGAAAAACCATATCATGTTGCTGCTGATCTGTTTCATGTTGCTGCTGATCTGTTTCAATGTTGATGTGTTCATGCGTGCACATCTGCTCACAGACTCATGTTCATGTTTGTG
>NC_056505.1:42361530-42368635 GCF_014905685.2 Nematolebias whitei | reverse complement strand
GTGGGAGCCTGGAGGGCTGCAGCAGACGGCGTGGGAGCCTGGAGGGCTGCAGCAGACGGCGTGGGAGCCTGGAGAGCTGCAGCAGATGGCGTGGGAGCCAGGAGAGCTGCAGCAAACGTCGTGGGAAATTTGGAAGCTGCAGCAGGAGACGAGCGAACCTTGGAAGCTGCTGCAGGAGACGAGGGAACCTTGGAGGATGCAGCAGGAGACGAGGGAACCTTGGAGGATGCAGCAGGAGACGAGGGAACCTTGGAAGCTGCAGCAAGAAACGAGGGAACCTTGGAGGATGCAGCAGGAGACGAGGGAACCTTGGAAGATGCAGCAGGAGACGAGGGAACCTTGAAGGCTGCAGCAGGAGACGAGGGAACCTTGAAGGGTGCAGCAGGAGACAAGGGAACCTTGAAGGATGCAGCAGGAGATGGAGAGGCCTGGGGAGATGCTGCTGCTGTCGGAGAGGCCTGGGGAGATGCTGCTGCTGTCGGAGAGGCATGGGGAGATGCTGCTGCTGTCTGAGAGGCCTGGAGAGATGCTGCTGCTGTTGTAGAGACCAGGGGAGTTGCTGCTGCTGTCGTAGAGACCAGGGGAGTTGCTGCTGCTGTCGTAGAGGCCTGTGGCTCTGCAGCAGATGACGGAGAGGCCTGTGGCTCTGCAGCAGACGACGGAGAGGCCTGTGGCTCTGCAGCAGACGACGGAGAGGCCTGTGGCTCTGCAGCAGACGACATGGAGGATCATGGAGGCGAATCCTCAGAAGATGTGGAGAGCGCCGACCCCTCTGGAGATGTGGAGAGCACCGACCCCCTGGAGATGTGGAGAGCGCCGACCCCTCTGGAGATGTGGAGAGCGCCGACCCCTCTGGAGAAGTGGAGAGCGCCGACCCCTCTGGAGATGTGGAGAGCGCCGACCCCTCTGGAGATGTGGAGAGCGCCGACCCCTCTGGAGACTTGGAGAGTTGAGGAGCGTCTGCCGGGACCCCCTCGGAATAGGAGAGATGAGGAGCGTCTGCCGGAACCCCCTCGGAGTAGGAGAGATGAGGAGCGTCTGCCGAGACCCCCTCAGAGTAGGAGAGATGAGGAGCGTCTGCCTGGACCCCCTCGGAGTAGGAGATATGAGGAGCGTCTGCCGGGACCCCCTCGGAGTAGGAGAGATGAGGAGCGTCTGCCGGGACCCCCTCGGAGTAGGAGAGATGAGGACCCACCTCAGGGGCTGCGTGCAGCGTGGAGTCCACCTCAGGGATGGCTGCGTGCAGCGTGGAGTCCACCTCAGGGATGGCTGTAACTGGAGTCTTTAGAGTCTCTAATTCAGATAACAAAAAATCATACTCGGGGAGCAAAGAAAGGCCTGGGATAGAAAGTAAAAAATCCTCCATCTGGGTCAAAACTAAATCAAAGGAGGACGGGTTTCTTTTAGCAGAATTAAATAGCTCGAGAATTGTCTGATTAATATGAAAAATATCTTCAGGGGAAAAAAAAGGAAGGTCTGTATGAGTGGGTGTGGTGACGGGTGCCGCCCCCACCGGAAACCTGGAAGGTGAGGCGGCGGGACACGCCCCCACGGTGTCACAATGAAAACTCTCCGGAGGTACGGCCAGGCTGGGTCGAACAGCCGCGGCGCGGAGTGGCGGTGAGAGGCCGGATTCCGCCCCTACCAGGAACCTGGAAGGTGAGATGACGGAACCCGCCCCTGTAGCGTCAACCGGACCGGACTCACCGAAACGAACAAGAGTAGACCGGAGCTCCCGCAGGACGCTGGATCTCGCCCCCACCGGAAACCTGGGAGGTGAGGCGGCGAACCCCGCTCCCACGAAAACACCGGAACCAGCTCTGAAGTTCTGCTCGGCCGACGAGACCGGGCCGGTCGCTGCAGACTGCCTCCGGAACCGTCCACCGCGGCGGCGGTGGGACGGTGGATGGACAGAGACGGAGAGGAGCTTGTCCATCACGGCACGAGGAGGGAAAAAAGAAAAAAGGTGAGTGTTGCCAAGTGAGAACCCTGCCCGCTGGGTTCTGTTCTGGTCGGGTCGTACTGTTAGGATTTGTGTCAGGAGCGAACCCAGAGTGCAGAACAGGGACTCAACTCGGCAGATATACAAAAATAGGTTTTTAATGATAAACGAAAAGTACAAAATAAACAAGCTGACGGGGCAGCAAAACTTACATGAACTAGGAAGGAGGCACGGGGAACTCAGGAGACACGAGAGACACGGGGAACTCGAGGGACCAGGAAGACTCAGGGAAAGACTCAGGAGACCCAAGGAAGAGTACCCAACGAAGACGACCCGACGAAGAACAAGACAGAATAGGACGGCTTAAATACAGGGAGAAGACGAGACATGATAACAAACAGCTGGGACGAGACACAGGTGACACTAATGGAACTAATGAGGGAGCACGAGGGAAACAGACAAACCGGGCCACAGAAAAGTACCATCCTTACACTTAGTGACTTAAACACTTATGAACCTCTGAAAAGAGATCCAGGAAGTGGTTACAAGAAGAAATTGGTAGATTGCCTGAAAATTTTGGAGCAGGACAAGGCTATTGACCGTTTTCTGTACCACAGACTGTACCCAGGGGAGGCCACACCTAGTCTGTATGGTTTACCTAAAATCCACAAACAAGGTGTACCTTTAAGACCTATTGTTAGCATGATTAACTCTGTCACTTACAATGTTTCCAAATATCTGGCGTCTGTACTCATCCCTTTAGTTGGCAGCTCAGAACACCACATACAGAACACCCCTATCGCGCGGCCCCCTGGTGGGGTGTGCCCTTGCCTGCCGGCGCGCTTGGGGCCCTTGGTATCGGGGGCTGGGCGCTTGGGCGTGTGTCGGCTCGGCCTGGTGTCAGCCTGGTGGGGCTCGGGTCCTCTGGCCCTGTCAGGCCTTGGCCTGGGTGGTGTGAGTCCTCTGTGCCCGGGCCTCGGTGCCTGGACCTGGACCTACATCGGTGCGGCGGGTGCCGACGGAGGCCTATGAGTTTGTCGCTGTTGGCCCCCGGGGGGTCACTGTATGTGGTTGCTGGTGGGGATCTTCCGGTTCTCCCCTGTGGTCCGTTCTGGGGGGTGGGTGAGTGGTTCGTCCTGTGTGGGTGGCTCTGGGGGCTCCGCGGTCGGGGTCCCTCCTGGGGTCTTGGGCTCTGGTCCCCCCTTTTTCGTCTGCCTCTGGTGTTGGGGGTCGGGTCTCTGCTGCTTCACAGTTACTTATAAATGTTCTATTAGAGAAGCCTTATACACTTATGCATGCTCACAACCACACACAAATAGAAGCAGGGATGCTTATGTAGGCTTTATATGTAGATATATAGATATGTATGTGAGTGTATATTCATGTGTATGTATGTATGTATGTATATAGGCGTAGGTATGGGTATATATATATTTATGGAAACTTACTGCAATGCCATGAATATTTTAAGTTCTTTATACATATGTATTTTGTTGCTGTGTTTTGTCATGTTCTTTGCAGGTGAAGAGACAGTGGCCGGGTGTTTTGACGTGTGCTCTATTTGTGTATATTTCTTATATTTTGGAGTCTTACTTTGTCTTTTCTTTCTTTCTATCCTATTAAAAAAACAAACAAAAAAAAAAAACAGCTGGGACGAGACACAGGTGGCACTAATGGAACTAATGAGGGAGCACGAGGGAAACAGACAAACCGGGCCACAGAAAAGTACCATCCTTACAGTACCCCCCCCAAGGATGCCTCCAGGCGTCCCCAAAAAAACCCCTCCCGAAGGACTAGGGCAGGTGGAGGGTGGCACTGCAAGGGTGGAGGGCCCGAGGAAAACACGAGGACCAGAGAAATGGCACGACGGACCACAGAGAAAGGGCACGAGGGACCACAGAGAAAGGGCATGAGGAACCACAGAGAAAGGGCACGAGGGACCACAGAGAAAGGGCACGAGGAGCCAGAGAAAAAGGACACGAGGAACCAGAGAAAAGGGACACGAGGAGCCAGAGAAGAGGGACACGAGGAGCCAGAGAAGAGGGACATGAGGAGCCAGAGAAGAGGGACACGAGGGACCAGAGAAGAGGGACACGAGGGACCAGAGAGAAGGGACACGAGGGACCAGAGAGAAGGGACACGAGGAACCACAGAGAAGGGACACGAGGAACCACAGAGAAGGGACACGAGGAGCCAAAGAACGAGGAGCCAAAGAACGAGGACATGAGGAGCCACAGAGAAAGGGACACGAGGAGCCAAAGAACGAGGAGCCAAAGAACGAGGACACAAGGAGCCACAGAGAAAGGGGACACGAGGGACCACAGAGAAAAGGGACACGAGGGACCAGAGGAAGGGACACGAGAAACCAGAGGAAGGGACACGAGGAACCAGAGAAAGAGGACACGAGGAACCAGAGAAAGAGGACACAAGGAACCAGAGAAAGGGACATGAGGGACCAGAGAAAATACACGAGGGATCACAAGGGATTTGGACATTGTTCCGGCAGCGGCTGGGAGGCTGTCCATCAAACCGGGCCAGGTCAGGGGGGCGGCCGGGAAGCCGTCCAAAACACAGAACCAGAGGGAAAACGGCTTGTGTTAAGGAGACCTGGGGAGTTGCAGCATGCGACGAGGAAGCCTGGGGAGCTGCAGCATGCGACGAGGAAGCCTGGAGAGCTGCAGCGTGCGGCGAGGAAGTCTGGAGAGCTGCAGCGGGCGGCGAGGAAGCCTGGAGAGCTGCAGCGGGCGGCAAGGAAGCCTGGAGAGCTGCAGCGGGCGGCGTGGAAGCCTGGAGAGCTGCAGCGGGCGGCGTGGAAGCCTGGAGGGCTGCAGCGGGCGGCGTGGGAGCCTGGAGGGCTGCAGCAGACGGCGTGGGAGCCTGGAGGGCTGCAGCAGACGGCGTGGGAGCCTGGAGAGCTGCAGCAGATGGCGTGGGAGCCAGGAGAGCTGCAGCAAACGTCGTGGGAAATTTGGAAGCTGCAGCAGGAGACGAGCGAACCTTGGAAGCTGCTGCAGGAGACGAGGGAACCTTGGAGGATGCAGCAGGAGACGAGGGAACCTTGGAGGATGCAGCAGGAGACGAGGGAACCTTGGAAGCTGCAGCAAGAAACGAGGGAACCTTGGAGGATGCAGCAGGAGACGAGGGAACCTTGGAAGATGCAGCAGGAGACGAGGGAACCTTGAAGGCTGCAGCAGGAGACGAGGGAACCTTGAAGGGTGCAGCAGGAGACAAGGGAACCTTGAAGGATGCAGCAGGAGATGGAGAGGCCTGGGGAGATGCTGCTGCTGTCGGAGAGGCCTGGGGAGATGCTGCTGCTGTCGGAGAGGCATGGGGAGATGCTGCTGCTGTCTGAGAGGCCTGGAGAGATGCTGCTGCTGTTGTAGAGACCAGGGGAGTTGCTGCTGCTGTCGTAGAGACCAGGGGAGTTGCTGCTGCTGTCGTAGAGGCCTGTGGCTCTGCAGCAGATGACGGAGAGGCCTGTGGCTCTGCAGCAGACGACGGAGAGGCCTGTGGCTCTGCAGCAGACGACGGAGAGGCCTGTGGCTCTGCAGCAGACGACATGGAGGATCATGGAGGCGAATCCTCAGAAGATGTGGAGAGCGCCGACCCCTCTGGAGATGTGGAGAGCACCGACCCCCTGGAGATGTGGAGAGCGCCGACCCCTCTGGAGATGTGGAGAGCGCCGACCCCTCTGGAGAAGTGGAGAGCGCCGACCCCTCTGGAGATGTGGAGAGCGCCGACCCCTCTGGAGATGTGGAGAGCGCCGACCCCTCTGGAGACTTGGAGAGTTGAGGAGCGTCTGCCGGGACCCCCTCGGAATAGGAGAGATGAGGAGCGTCTGCCGGAACCCCCTCGGAGTAGGAGAGATGAGGAGCGTCTGCCGAGACCCCCTCAGAGTAGGAGAGATGAGGAGCGTCTGCCTGGACCCCCTCGGAGTAGGAGATATGAGGAGCGTCTGCCGGGACCCCCTCGGAGTAGGAGAGATGAGGAGCGTCTGCCGGGACCCCCTCGGAGTAGGAGAGATGAGGACCCACCTCAGGGGCTGCGTGCAGCGTGGAGTCCACCTCAGGGATGGCTGCGTGCAGCGTGGAGTCCACCTCAGGGATGGCTGTAACTGGAGTCTTTAGAGTCTCTAATTCAGATAACAAAAAATCATACTCGGGGAGCAAAGAAAGGCCTGGGATAGAAAGTAAAAAATCCTCCATCTGGGTCAAAACTAAATCAAAGGAGGACGGGTTTCTTTTAGCAGAATTAAATAGCTCGAGAATTGTCTGATTAATATGAAAAATATCTTCAGGGGAAAAAAAAGGAAGGTCTGTATGAGTGGGTGTGGTGACGGGTGCCGCCCCCACCGGAAACCTGGAAGGTGAGGCGGCGGGACACGCCCCCACGGTGTCACAATGAAAACTCTCCGGAGGTACGGCCAGGCTGGGTCGAACAGCCGCGGCGCGGAGTGGCGGTGAGAGGCCGGATTCCGCCCCTACCAGGAACCTGGAAGGTGAGATGACGGAACCCGCCCCTGTAGCGTCAACCGGACCGGACTCACCGAAACGAACAAGAGTAGACCGGAGCTCCCGCAGGACGCTGGATCTCGCCCCCACCGGAAACCTGGGAGGTGAGGCGGCGAACCCCGCTCCCACGAAAACACCGGAACCAGCTCTGAAGTTCTGCTCGGCCGACGAGACCGGGCCGGTCGCTGCAGACTGCCTCCGGAACCGTCCACCGCGGCGGCGGTGGGACGGTGGATGGACAGAGACGGAGAGGAGCTTGTCCATCACGGCACGAGGAGGGAAAAAAGAAAAAAGGTGAGTGTTGCCAAGTGAGAACCCTGCCCGCTGGGTTCTGTTCTGGTCGGGTCGTACTGTTAGGATTTGTGTCAGGAGCGAACCCAGAGTGCAGAACAGGGACTCAACTCGGCAGATATACAAAAATAGGTTTTTAATGATAAACGAAAAGTACAAAATAAACAAGCTGACGGGGCAGCAAAACTTACATGAACTAGGAAGGAGGCACGGGGAACTCAGGAGACACGAGAGACACGGGGAACTCGAGGGACCAGGAAGACTCAGGGAAAGACTCAGGAGACCCAAGGAAGAGTACCCAACGAAGACGACCCGACGAAGAACAAGACAGAATAGGACGGCTTAAATACAGGGAGAAGAC
>NC_056505.1:42351828-42361430 GCF_014905685.2 Nematolebias whitei | reverse complement strand
CTATGTATATATATATATATATATATATATAAGTTAACACTATGTAACTGAGGAGCAAACTGATTTGAATTTAACTCCATCACTGCTCTCATTTTGAGCAAGGATGAAGGCAACAGTGGAAAGGAAAAACTCCCTCATAAGGAATAAACGTTTAGCAGAACTAGGCTCAGGAAAAGCAGCTATCTGCTTCGACTGGCTGGGTTTGAGAGGAACAGGAAGGAGGAACATTGGTTACATACTGTAACCCCAGATTCTATGAGCATAGGCGTAGCCCTTTAAGGCTGTCGCTGGTGGGTTTTATCCCGTCACGCAATGCGTCGCACTGAAAAATTTAGTCCACGCCCACCTGTCATGTGGGCCCCACCCGGTCCATATAAATTACGTTGAGAGCGGGTAATCGGCTTCCAAATGGCTTTTTTCTTCAGCCATTCAGGAGCCAGTGAGGCCCAGAGCTTAAAGGACTACGCCTATACTCATAGAATCTGGGGTTACAGTACGTAACCAACGTTCTATTTCGTATAGGCTTCGCCCTTTAAGGCTGTCGCTGGTGGGTTAAAGGCAAAGCAGGATGTAGTCTCTGCCTCACTGGGTTCGAACACCGTATGAAGCGCCCGCTTGTACCAAAAAACATTTTATCACTCATCCCTCCACGTGCGTAAATACGTGCTGCGTAATTACGCGGACCATGTACATACGCACGCTGTTGTAGTGAACTAGGCCTCCGACCAAAACCTGTCTCTGAGGACCTTCATGGGACAGAAACTGTTCTGATGCATGCTTAATATTCCAGGTAGAAAAATCTAAAAAAGTTAAATCTGGTCTTCTGGACATTCAAAAAAACAAAACAAAGCAAAACAACAAAAAAATGTAGAAACGTTTCGTCTCTCATCCGAGAGATTTCCTCAGTCTGAGGTGTTGTATTCAGCTCAGTCTCTTAAATAGCACCTTCTCAGAGTGGATCAACCAGTTTTGCTGCTGACAACCAAAACCAGCTGATCACATGCTCAAGAAGGATGCTATTTAAGAGACTGAGCTGAATACAGCACCTCAGACTGAGGAAGTCTCTCGGATGAGAGACAAAACGTTTCTACATTTTTTTTGTTGTTTTGCTTTGTTTTGTTTTTTTGAATGTCCAGAGGACCAGATTTAACTTTTTTAGACAGGAACTGTTATTTCATTGATTTGAATCCAGAAATACAAATTAGCTCATCCAGAGACTGTCTAATTGTATCCTGAAGTAATCAATTGAAAGAACACTCTTCTTTTTATATTATCATTAATATTTTACAATATCTTGATAATCAAAAGTGTGTTTAGTTCATATCATTTCTAATGTTGAAGGGAACCACTCATTTTAAATCAACTGTGAAACAGTATTAATGATTTTTTAAACCTCATTAGACTTAGAAATCAAGTTAAATGTCTATTTACAAAGTAATTATGCATTTTGATCTTCTGTCTGAATGAGAAGTAGTGATGTCGGTCAAAAGTCAGAGACAGTCAGAAAACAAGTTATTAGAACGGACTGTATTGTTTTTAAACCTAGCAGATGGTAAAAAGAGAAACACTGAAATCAGTGTTTGTCTCACTTCGCCATAACATTTCTCTGTCTGTACTAAACGTTCCTAAACATTCCTGAACCCTCTGACATCACTAGAACCACCCCCTGTTGGTTGTTTCAACCAATCAGGAAGTATTAAGTGACCGGAAGTGAAGACTCTTTAAAAGTCGACACTTCCTGGAACTATTCAGTCTTCTCAGTCTTCTCAAGTTCTTCTGAGTCTTGGGGTCTTCTTCAGTCTTGGAGGCTTGGAACAGTCTTGGACTGGAGTCTTCATAGAGTCTGTGAGTATTCCACTTCTGAGTGGGATCTCTGACGGAGTCACAGCGCCTTGCTGTGAATCCACCCGGGCGTAACGCCTACAACTTCGAAGGAAGCTTGTTTGTTGAACGGAGTAAATCGACACGACTTCTGACAATGACCAGCCGCTTTAACCGGAGACGCTAGAAAGATAGCGTGCATCGGGACATCTACACCAGAGCTGATCTGCCAAGGTAAAGAGATGTCACGAGTGTCGCGCACTAAGTGCACCGGAGGTTTGAGCTGGTGTTGAAAGAAGCGTGCTAATTCTGGTCAACAACATACACCTTCCTTCATCCATCTCCCTTTAAACTTCTCCATTCCTTCCTTTAAACTCTTCTATTTTGTAAATCTTTCTTGATGCCTTCAGAAATGTCCTGTTGTCTTATTAGTAAAGCATGCCAAGTTTTTATTAATCAGAACCAGACCAACAAATCCTTGTGTACATGTTTTGATGTTAAATTTTGATTCTGTTAAATAAATGACCGCATTTATTCTGATGGGTCAAACAAAATAACGTCTCATGTCACTGATTAAACAATGAACACAGTTATCTCGTCACATGGCATTAATTTAACTCGAAAAAGAAAGAACCCGTTATTTTTAAATTTTTAGTAGTGAAGCAACAGTTAAACTGTCCCCCACCTTGACTACTACACTGTGTAATTTTCACGTTCCGTGTAAATGGGCACCCTGGAGAGAAAAGTTCTCAATGGGAAAAGGGGAGAGGCTGAAAAAACAGTGAACAGATTCATAATAAATGAACTGATTAGTAATCAAATGAACTGATTGGTAACAGTAGTCATGAACTGATAAGTGACATTAGAACAAAACGAACAGTCAACAGTCAGATTTGAGTTTCAACGAAGTTCCATGAAAACAATGAGATTCATTCTGTTAAGACACCGAGGACAGAATGCGTCATGGAGCAGGCCGACACACCACGCAGAAAAAAGTGAATAAATGAACAGGGTGATGACCACACGGCCGCAGTGCAGATATCCTACATTGTCATACCATTATGCAAAGGCCATTGATGATGCGATACCTCTGGTCGAATGTGCCCTGAGGTTGTCAGGAGGCTCTAAATCTGATGCTCTGTAAGCTTCAGAAATGGCCTCACACAGCCAGTGTGACAGGCGCTGGGTGGATAACGGGCGTGCTACATCACATGCCAACGCACAGGGCAGAGAAGATGAAAAGTTACTTCTTCTTCTGATTTGTGGGGAGGAGGGAAAAAACCCTCCAACGTTATCATTCTCGATTTAAATGAGCTCGTGATGTTTTTAGGCATAAACGCTGGGTTAGGTCTCAGATCATCTGAACTGCCATCAGCTTGAATGCATGATGGAGCAACAGAGAGAGCAGATAAATCACTCATCCTCTTTGCAGATGTCAAAGCCAACAGCAGGGCTGTTTTAAGTGACAAGAATTTAATCAAAACCTGACCTAACGGCTCAAAAGGAGCTTTGAGCGCACGCCCCCTTTCCGGTTTATGTAAGCCACAGTCACTTTGTTGTCTGTGTGAATCAGAACATGTTGATTCTGCAACACAGGAGCAAAATGTTGAATCACATTCAAAACTGTGCGGCATTCCAAAACGTTTATATGAGCAGCTGTGTGAGGTGGCCACAGCGCCCCCACAGCCTGAGACAGGCACATTCCTCCCCAACCTGACAGGGATGCGTCTGTGAAAACTGAGACGTGTGACATAGGTCTGCTGATAGGGACTCCCTCCGACAAAGTGAGAGGATTTCCCCAATGTCTCAGGTTGGTTCCCACGGAGTGGGGGCACAGAGATCATCCGCCTCTTCTGCCTTACCAGATCTATGCGCATACCACCTCTGGAGGTGTCTCATGTGGAGTAAGCCCAATGGAACCACCGTGTGAGCTGACAACATTGTTCCTAACAGTTTCATGATGGAAACAGCTGTCACTACTCTGCCGGGTTTTACGTGGCGGAGCTGATCTTTTAGAGCTTCAGTTCTCGTCTGTGATAAACGAGCCCTCATAGTGAATGAGTTTAGTTCCACTCCCAGATAAACGATCGCCTTGTTGAAAACGGATAAATCCATACCATACCATACCATACCATACAATTTTATTTATAGAGCACTTAAAACAGCGACAAGGCCAACCAAAGTGCTGTACAGACAGAACAACAACAGGTAACATAAGTCCAAAATCCAAGATAAAATCCAAGATGAGTCTCATCCCTCCAGTCTGTTTCGGAACCAGGAAGTAACATGAGTAAAACCCAGTGTTTTCCTCTCCGTCGGGAACCCTGGAAATTACATTTTTCACCAGTAGTTCCTGAACTACTGCGTGGAGGGACGAGATCTGTTCTGGAGATGACAGAACTGTCTCTATAATCCCTCTGAATGGAGGGGGTTGAGCTGCGAACTGCAGCGTGTAGCCCTTGCTGATAAGACGGTCCATCCATCTGTTCAGGGAGCACGCTCGTTGCAACTCCACGTAACGCTCTGGGAGCGAGCATGCGTTTTTGTGATGCGTCATGTCTTTTACGAATGTCAGCCAAGTCAAAGCCTCTGTGCCGCGCTCAGGCTGCGGGCTCACATCAGAACTGATGTGAGCCCGCAGAAAGTTTCTGCGCTTCTCCTTTCAAGGGATCCAGTATCAGTACAACAGGCTGCAGTACAACTGATGAGCTGACGTGCGCTGAGAGGAGACGTGTGCGCCCTTAGCATTGCAATGTCGTTTGGGTGGGGGCTGCCGCTGCCGCGGGGACACGCGTTTGTCTCTGCTGCAGTCAGAAGGGGCAGAACACACTCTGGGCTGAGAGCGAGGTTTTCTCCTGGGCTCGGTCTGCTAAAAACATTCATTTTTAGCTGCTCTGTCAAGCGAGCATTCTGTGTGTTTTCTTGAGCTGCGGTGACTTTTAAAAACCTGTTTTGAGGACACCGGCTCGTTTTGTGTGGAGGGTGTGTGAAGAGAAGCTGCTGTGAGATCATTCGAACTGACAGTCAGGCTGAAATCAGACACTTTATTCTCTAAATGATGTTTTCGATTTATTTCAAAACTCGTGTCATCATTGCATACACACACATCCTCTGCAAGGAGTAATTTCTTAAATCCTCTCCCCCGTGAGCCCTGCGGCTGGTTGTTCCAGGGCGGCGCCTGTTGGCAGTCTCTGGGGAAACACTGAGCCGCAGGTTGCCGAGATGAGAAGGACTGTTCACTGGCTGGAAGGGCTGGCAGCAGAGCGGGGCGGGATTTCGCTGCTGCAGCTGTGGAGCGTCTCTGCTGCTGCCTCTGGCTGCGACGATCCTTCCAGCGGGCAGGGGGGCGGGAGGAGGAGTGCGGCTTCATCAGGTGGTGCACAGTCTCCGACGCCTCCTCAGACTTCTTCGATTTTTCCAGCATGGCCTTGAAATTGGCTCCGAACAGTGTATCCGTCATGATAGGGCCCTCCAGCAGGTCCTTCTGCAGTTTCTCCGGCAGGGAAGGAGAGTGTCGAAGCCAGGCCAAGCTCTGGATCATTGTCATCCAGGCGGTGATGTGAGACAGGCAGACAGCAGAGGAGGCGCAATGGTTGAGGACGACGTCAGGTGCCTTGCAGAGTGAGCTGTTTGTCTCCTCAGGCAGGTCTGTTTCCTCCAGCCTTTTTGAGATGCTATAGGCCAGCAGAGTGACATTGTTGTTCGCTGCGGCCACCTGGAACGCACACTGGTGAGCTCGGTTGGAGAGTGACGTCACCGTCTGGTCGTGCTTCCCCAGAGGAACTGGACGCTGGTCCAACCTGGACACTTTTGCTCTGAGAGCTTCCACCAAGCTTGGCTCCGGGAGGGTACCGAGGGAAAATTCCTCTCAGTAAACCCCTCCACTCTGGTGATGGGCGCGAAGGTGGAGACTGGCGCTCTCAATTTACCAGGCAATTTACAATTTACAATTTACCTGCAGCCTCGTTCCAGTAGGACATCACTGCTGGGAAACAAGTCCAGATGAGGTCAGGACGGCAAGCCGGGGTGGAGTCAAACCTTCCCGCTAAATCATCCGATCTGGGTGGGGGGAGGAGAGGGACGGAAAGTCCCTTCGTGTCAGCCACCTCCTGGATTATGCCAGGCAGTTCCGAGAGGAGGGCACCGACAGCTGGGAGCGGTGTGGTCACTGATGCAGAAAGGCCCGGGAGGGGTGAGCATCCGCTCGGCCCCTCCCGTTCCAACACTACGCTCTCCGGGAGGGAATGAACAGCGAGGCTGCTGCTGACGTTGTCTGTCCCGGAGGAACCATCCGATTCGCTTCGAGACCCGGCGTCAAAAAAGTCGATTGCGTCGTCCTGCGAACAGTCCCCCGCCATGGAGACGCACTCCGTTAGCCTTAAACAAGACTGCTCTCCTCTGCCTCTCCTCAGGGGGGAGGAGGTCACAGAGGCGGCAGGAAGAGGCGAGGTCGGCGTGGTGGGGGACCCAGGCATCCTTCGCAGGTGTCGTGCCGGTCAAAGTTCAGCATGTAGCCGGTCTTGCAGGACGGGCACAGGCAGATGGTGTTGGTGCTGGACATTGTGTTCTTGGAAGATCAGTGCTAATTGCTTGCTGAAGAAAAATGGGAGCCGATTACCCACTCTCAACGTAATTTATACGGACCGGGTGGGGCCCACACGACAGGTGGCCGTGGACTAAATTTTTCAGTGCGACGCTTTGCGTGACGGGATAAAACCCACCAGCGACAGCCTTAAAGGGTGAAGCCTATACGAAATAGAGCAGATATACAATGGCAGGTCGAGAATCACGTTAAGATATAAATAGTATCAAATGAAAACTATTCAATTTTAACAATTCATTTAAAGAAATTAGGTCAATTTGCCCTCCAGTAGTCTAAGACTATAGCAGCATAACAAGCTAACCCTAATTATAGGATTTATCAAAAAGATAAGTCTTAAGCCCAGTCTGATGCTCTAATCCAGGTCTGGGAAAAGATCCTTCAGGAGAACGTCCGCCATCTCATCAGGAGCATGGCCAGGCATTGTTGGGAGGTTATACAGGCACGTGGAGGCCACACACATTACTGAGCCTTATTTAGACTTGTCTTGAGGAATATTCACTGACGTTGAATCAGACTGTCATGTTATTTTCCACTTTCATATTGAGTATGAATCCAAATCCAGATCTGCATGGTATAAGAATTTTGATTTACATTGATAATGTTTGTGTTATTTTCTTCTCAATCCATTCCGCTGTGCTAACAATGAAGTTTGTCAATGATAATATTTAATTAATTGAGGTGTAGGATGTGTTATTTGAGTGTCCCCTTTAATTTTGTGAGCAGTGTATATATACATAAATGTATCTGTTCAGTGACCTGAGATGACTTTTATTGTGACTTGGCACTATGTAAATAAACTGAACAAACATTGTTTGACAATAAATCAGGATAAACCTTTCTGTTTCCAAGGGGTCTCATATACAAAGGGTGCATACACACACAAACTTGGTGTACGTATCACCTAAAACTTTGAATGCATCAAGAATGAAATGACCATGGAAAATCTGCGCAGCCCCACGCCAGTTTCATGGCTGGCATAAGTACGTTTCTATTGTTATTGGTCTATTGGCGAAACTTTGAGGCGATGCTGGGAAACTGTTAATGATGTGAACACTTTTATTGTACACATCAGACACACAAGATGAACAATTCATCTTGTGTGTCTGGTCGAAGGATATATACAGTATATATATATATATATATATATATATATATATATATAAAACTTCCACATGTACAAGCACATATCCACATGTGTGAAATTAGATGAGTGGATACAAAAGCATGTGCAAAGTGGTGCAGAAAACACCTTTAACCACAATGAGTTTAGCCTTGTTAGAGAATTTAACAAATGGTGCATTGCTAATAGAGTGTGTATTTGGAGAGAGAGAGGATTTTCTGGCTCATGATGACGACTGGCTCATCAGCCATTTTAAGCTTCGAGGGCAATCCTTCTGGAACTGTGCTTGGAGCTACAGACAGTCTTGGAGTGTGACACAGCAAGGAGCCGTGCACTGCCCATGCACATCCAGCTGCTGACCACACTGGGGTTCCTACAGCAACAGGGACATTCCAGAGGGAGCTGGCAGACCGATCTGGACTGTGCCAGTCCACCCTGAGCCAAGCCATGCCAGCTGTGAGGGATGGAATGATGCGTATGTCAACCAGGAATATCAAATTTCCCACAGTGCATCTGAACAAACCACCATAAAGCTCAGTTTGCTGTGACAGACTGTTTTGCTAATACTTTGTATAATCAGAGCTATGGACTGCACACATTGCTATAAAAGGACTATCACAGGATGAAGACATTAAGGTTAAAAGGCAACATTTTCATTCAGTCAATGTGCAAATTATACAGTATGTGATGTGCAAAAGCAACTAACCAAGGTGGTGAGGTGGCCTGGTTTAACGCATGATTTGTTCATTCTAATGAACAGCATGGTTGGAAACAGACTACAAGCTGGCATGGGTTGCTTCTTGCTGCATAAATTCATTAATTCATCATAATACCCCCCCCCCCCCCCCCCGCCGCACATGGAGCTTGTTCACCCCCACAAATCATACTGTCTTCACCGTATCATCACCAGTCAGTGGTTCAAGTGAGTGACTTCTTGTTTGTTGAGGCCTTTGTTCAGTTTGGATTCAGAAAATTGTTTCTATTTGGTTAATTCTTGAATAACGAAAGATGGATATTTTTATAGAATATAAAACACATATTTTCTATAACTTACATAGCGCATAAGTTAGCCACTCAGGCTGGTCATAGTGTACTATGGCCACACAAAGTGTGTTAAGGCCAACCAGACACAGAACAGTCCAGTAGAAGGTCTGGGACTTGACCAGATGGCGGATGGTGAAGCGAATCCTTTTTTCTTTCCTTCTCAAGTAAGATGAGCTCTCGTTTTTGTTCTTCACACTGGTCCGTGCAAACGGGGACCCTGTGGGGCCAGTTGGCAAGAAAAGACACAACGGTAATAAAGTGATCAACTTTAAAATCAAAGGAATTTGCTTAGATTTGGCAAAATTGTGAGTACAATGGTTCACCTGTTAGGTTTTGAGTGGTGAGGCCCAGTTGTGACTTTTTTCAACCAAAGTAAATTTCTCTGACAAAATGTAGGCAAGCGTATGGACTAAATGTGATACAAGTAACATCCCTTGTGCTTAACAATGCTTCAAAGTTTTCTAACATTTTCTACGTGTGATGTAGCCTGAGTGAAGGTTTGGCTTTTTTAGATTCCATTGTTCAGACAGTAAGTGCACTTCGTATGCCTGTGTAGCTTGTTCTAAACTAAACCAGGGGAACTGGAATTAGGCCTAAGTGACAAGTAGGAAAGGACACCAGTGTTTCCCCTACCACCCCATCAACAACTGCCGGCACTGATGTAGCGCTAAGCTAGCAGCGCGATAGATGGATGAGCTAGCTAAAATGCAGAGGTAGTGCTCTATTTCTCTCCGTCTCCAACCCCCTTGCTCGAAAACTGCCGGTACAAACAACGTGCAACAAAGACATGTTTCCGTCTCCACCCCCACCCCCACCTCACCCTGCTAACAAAGATCACAGAAGAGATGAGCGCCCTACCAAGGCAAGTAATGTAGGGGAAACACTGGCCAAAAATAGGTAGGAGAAAAATGGATGCATGGGAAATTTATGACAAGCATAGAAAGATTAGTGAGCTCATCATCTATACATTTATATATATATATATATATATATAGATATATATATATATATATA
>NC_056505.1:42339870-42351728 GCF_014905685.2 Nematolebias whitei | reverse complement strand
CATATGATCCTAAGGTCAAGTTTTGACATCAGGTCAAGTTCACTACACTATTATAACTCATCTCTGTTTTCTGTTGTAGGTAATTATTTTTAATAGGTGCTGGTTTTCTAAACAAGAAAAACCCCTACACTGACTAAAAAATAATCCAGACGAGAGTAAGAGTGATGGACAGGTGAGAAGAAAGTATACTCCCTACGGTTCGGGTGAAGAGATCGCCATGCATCGCAAAGTCCGTAATCACTCATGTACTGTTTAACTATATTTATGGACTGCCAACTGCGCTGAGTTCCTGCTCTACTACATCTGTCGAGTTCTTCATTTAGACCAAAGTTGAGGTCACCTCCAAGTATAAGTGAGCAATCCAAGTGATCAGACAATGCTGAGAAAAAATCATGAAAAAAAGAGGTGTCATCAACATTTGGGACATATATGCTGACAATACACAGCTTGTAGTTATTTATACAAAGTTTTATTGTTAAATATCTACCCTCTGGGTCTGTAACTGTGTCTAGTACTGTAAAATTAACATTTTTGTGTATTAATATTACCACTCCACTTTGTCTTGAGTTATAACAAGCACAAAAAGCACATCAGGAAAGTCAGGTGATTTAAGATCATCTGCAGTTGTAATAGATTTATGAGTCTCTTGTAAAAAGACAACATCTGCCTGTAGTCTTTTAAGCTGGTTTAAAAATTCCTAATCTTTTTTGATGAGTACTGGTTCCATTGACATTCCAAGTCACAAACCTTAATGTGCCCATAGTTGTGCCTGAGTAGCTAAAGTTGACCAGCGCATGTCACCATAGAGACAAACAGATCCAACTAAAATCAGAGTTATTGCTTGAGATTGCCTGTTTAGATGTTTAAAAACACACAGTGATGTTTGAAGTGGAAAGATACAAGAATATTGAGTAGAAGCTGGGTGTGAAAGAAGTGGAAAGATATAAAGTTCTCTGGTGTGTGTGCGAGTGTGTGTTTTGGTGTGCTTGTGTGTAAATGTTTGTTGGGTGGTAAAGAAGAGAAAAAGACTGATGAAGTGATGTGGTAACAGATAAATGTAAAAGAGAAAATAGTAAAAATAAAAAATAAAAATTACAAAAAAATAAAAAGGAAAAGAGAGGAAACAAACAAACAAACAAGAAAAAGAATAGCTTTAACACTGTTCACCACCACCAGTGCAGACTAGGGGTTGAACGAGTATATAATTTTTAAACTCGACATTAACATAATAAAACGCGAGTAGAACTCAAGTATTTGATTATGTCATAGATCTCAAGATACAAAAATAAATAAATAAATAAAACCGAAATAAAAGGTAATTATTTACAAAAAAAAATGACCAACAAAACATTGGGAGCGTACAGTATATTATGCTCCTACCATTTATCATACTGCAAATAAGTCACAGGAAAAACTAAACTATTAGTTATTATTATTAAACTGCAAATGTGAAGAAATGTGCAGCACGTCAGAAATGAAACTTAAAACAGTGGATGGGTGGTGGATTGGACCCAGTGTTACACCATACTCTGTGACCTGCAACAGTGCAACACCGCCCCCTACGGTCATACTGTGGTACTCGAGTACTCTGTTAATGCCCTAGTGCAGACACATTACTGAGCTGTTCTTTACATTTTATTTACAAATGCCAGTTAATTTACGTCCAGTGTTACGAGGACTATTCAACTTACTGCCCAGGGGACCACAGTTACTGAAAGCCAAGCACCCAGGGGTCAGATATCCACTAGTCATTTCATTAAGTTACATTGTTTTATAGTTAAAACTCTAGTTTCGTTTTAAGAGTGAACCCATTGGTGGACCAAACTTAGCTCACCTGTGGGCCTGACTTGGCCCACGGGCCGCCAGTTGAACAGCCCTGCTTCAAACTAACCTGTTGTTCCTTTTAATAAAGCCACAAGTGACATCCCGTTCCCTGAACAACTGACCATTAATATAAAGTTTGTCTACAGCCACCGTAGCTCTGACGCCCTCAGACATGTATTTCTTCCTGATAGGAAACAAAACTCGCCTCCGATCGAGGATCTCTTTAGGAAATTGATCGTTCACACTGCTTAGAAGTTTTGATTATCCTGTTATATTGAGAATTTACCAAAGCAGAGTAAATTAGCCATTTATATTTTTATTAAGGTTATTAAAGTTCAAACAGTAACTTGAAACAAAGGTCCACCCTTCTGTTGTGATTGCCTCGACCATCAATATTGTAATGCCCTCTAAGTCAAAGAAATTTATTCTGACATTTGGCTTAGGGCAGTCTGGAAGAAGCTTTTGAAGGAGAAAGACCAAACAATTGGAAACTTATGCCAGAAGATCTTTTCCACCAGAAGGAGAAAATGCAGCCCTCCGGGAGCTCATCAACTGACCCATCGGGAGCCAGATAACGAGCACTCTAGATTTCAGCTGATGTCCAGTGTCAAAGGAAATCCCACCTTTGACGCTTTAACTCATCTCAACAGAGTCCTGGTAACCCGCGACAGTTGAATTACACTCTCCAATCGGTAGGAAAAACTTGCTCCTTCTCTCTGCTGGTGTCTGATGCCCAAGATAAGAAGTTATCCAGTCTAAAAAAAATTCATCATTATTAATTAGAATTAAGTTTACAGATTACATCTGCCTACTTCATTTAGTTAACTTATAGATGATATTTTACTCTGCTTTTAAACCTCATAATTTACCATATTAAAGTTAGAAAATAAGTATCTAACCTCATCTTGTGTTGTCAAATTAAAGCCATCATTCATTTCTTCAGCTGTACTCATGATTTGATTTTGACCACTTATATTCACCAAAATCGATGATAAACCTCACAAAATTGTACTTTGACTGGAAAAAAGCACAATCCTGGATAAATTTCAATCTGGTTTTAGATCCCGGCATAGCACAGAATCTGCATTATTGAAAGTTCATAACGACATAGCTCAGTCAGTTGACTCTGGGCGCCCAGTAGCTCTGGTGCTCCTCGACCTTACAGCAGCCTTTGACACTGTGGACCACTCTGTCCTTCTGTCTCGCCTCCATGATTTTGTTGGGATTAGTGGTACTGCTCTGAAGTGGTTCAAGTCCTATTTATCTGATAGAACCTTTTCTTTCTTGCTCAATGGCTTCTCTTCCTTTACAGCCCCTCATCGGTGTGGGGTGCCCCAGGGTTCCATTTTGGGTCCTTTGCTCTTTTCATTATACATGTTGCCACTTGGATCTATTATAAGACAACACAATGTCAACTTTCATTTTTATGCAAATGATTTGCAGATCTATTTACCATTAAGGCCAGGATCCAATAACCCAATGCTTTCTCTCTTTGACTGCATCTCTGCAATCAAACATTGGCTAAACAAGAACTTCCTGTTTTTAAATGACAGTAAAACAGAATGGATTTTATTTGGTGACAAAGATGCAACTGGCCTGGGAAATTTGGACATTAACTTCAGTGACTGTGTGAAAAACCTTGGGGTGACCTTTGATAAGGCTTTACACTTTGACAAACATATTGCTTCTGTTGTCCGGTCGGGATTCTTGTATTTACGCCTTTTAAAAAAGGTCAAACCCTTTTTAAATTGTCAAGACCTGGAGAAAGCTGTTCATGCTTTTATCAGTTCTAGGCTCGATTATTGTAACGCTCTGTATGTCCGTGTACCACAGTCATCACTGAGTCGCCTCCAGCTTGTACAAAATGCAGCAGCGCGCCTTTTAACCAACACTCCTGGATGGGACCACATCACACCTGTTTTATTCTCACTACATTGGCTCCCTGTCCGTTTTAGAATAGGTTTTAAACTTTTATCATTTGTTTTTAAAGCTCTGAATGGCCTTGCTCCTCCTTATATAACTGAGATGCTAAGTTTCTCTGCCCGCTCCAGATCTTTGAGGTCAGAC
Source organism: Nematolebias whitei (assembly GCF_014905685.2). Lineage (NCBI taxonomy): Eukaryota > Metazoa > Chordata > Actinopteri > Cyprinodontiformes > Rivulidae > Nematolebias > Nematolebias whitei. The sequence continues at coordinate 42,347,837 of NC_056505.1, read as the reverse complement.
AGCCAGCTCCTGCTCTCTGTTCCAAGGACTAAATATAAACGCTGGGGTGACCGTGCCTTTTCTGCAGCTGCACCTCGACTCTGGAATAAGCACCCACTTGATCTGCGTCAGATTACTGAACTTGGCCCTTTTAAATCGAAGCTTAAGACTTTTTTATTCCAACAAGCTTTTAGTACATAAATATGTGGTGGCATTTCTGGTTTTATTTGTGCTATTATGTTGTGTTTTCTTGCTTTTAACCTATTGTCATTTTAAGTACTGTTTTTTGTTAAGCACTTTGGTCACCATCACCATGGTTGTGTAAAGTGCTATAGAAATAATTAAATAAATAAATAAAATAAATAAAGCGTTTTTATTATATTTGACATTTGAATTTAATACAAAAAGAACTCACTAAAAATAAAACTTGAGTTTGATTTAATAATTTCTTGCTTCAGAACCGGAAAGCAAGTGGTACCCCTTCAGAATAAAATTACTAATAAAAATTCAACGATCTGAGGACCCTTTCCTCTATATGTACATTAAACTCAATACAGTTATTGCATTTTTCAATGGCCTGGGAATATTTCCCATTAAATTCTTGGTATGGGGTAGACAGGAAGTTAGTCTTTCACCTCACTTTTAATTGGAAAGATTATTCCCTTGTCTTCATGCGGTTCATGGATGAAGAAAATGTAGCTCCGGTTCAACAAGCTTAAAAAGCATGTTCAGGTTCAAAGCACTCATTTAAGTCAAGTCAAATTTATTTGTAAAGCACATAAAAAAACAGGTTGTTACCAAAGTGCTGAACAAAAAAAGAAAAAGATTAAAAGAAAAAAATAATTAATTTAAAAGCATCAGGAGAAAATAAACAGAACATGGAACAATAAAATATAAAAACAACTCACACTGGGTCAAAATATCTGTGAAAACAGTTTTTTTTAAAAGATATTTAAAAACAGGATTGAAGGGGCCAATCTAATGTTGGGGGGGGGCAGTACGTTCCAAAGTTTAGAGCCCACAACTGAAAAAGCCCTATCTCCTCTGAGCTTCATCCTGGTTTTTGGTACAACCAAAAGCAGCTGGTCAGATGATCTCAGCACCCAAGAAGGAACATAAGGTTGAAGAATATCAGAGAGGTATGAGGGTGCAAGGACATGTAGACACTTACAGGTTAGTAGGAGAATTTTAAAATCCATTCTGACATACATAGGGAGCCAGTGAAGGGAAGACAAAAACAGCTGACAAAACAAAAGCTGAGCTGCAGCATTTTGGACGAACTGGAGACGTGAAATGAAAATCTGACTGACCTCAACATAACGCTCATTACAGTAATCCAGCCGGGTTGTAACAAATGTGTGGACTATTTTTTCAAGGTCAGATCTGGTCAACACTGACTTAAGCTTAGCTATATGCAACATTTTTCAGTCAGGTCATCTGGACAGTTTCTTTTTTTTGTGCTGAAACGTTTCGCCTTCGATCCGGAAGGCTTCATCAGTCAAGGAAACTTAGCTATGTGCCTTAACTGGAAGAAGCTTTTTTGTAGAACAGAGTTGATATGTTTGTTAAACTTAAAGTCAGTCTAAAATCAGCAGACTGCTTAAGATAGGGCTCAAGAGGGCCAAGGTTTTCTGAGAGCGTGTCAGAAGTAGAGCCAGGGCAAAACACAATGACTTCAGTTTTCTGATCATCAAATCTTAACAAATTTGAAGCCATCCATGCCGTGATGTCATCAAGACGTTTTAACAGAGGGTGAATGGAGCAAGAACTGTTGGGTTTTAAGAGCAGATAAATCTGACAATTATCAGCATAACAATGAAACTACAGTATATACAGGTAGGTAACACTAAAATATAATATTTATTCTACAAACTGACAGACTTTCATGACTATCTTATGCTGAGAATGTGGTTTTGAGACCCTGAACATGATGATGCTTGATTGATGTGTATTAGCAAAGGCAAAACAGCAGAAATGCTTTATCTTTGGCCCCCAACAGTCTATTTTTAATGCAACCGATTTTTTCTTTTTTCTTGGCTGCTCCCTTCCTCAGGGAGTTGTTGCTATTTGCCACAGTGAACTAAGTTGCAGGAAGACTTGACAATAGCTTTTACTCTGGATGTCCTTCCTGACACAACCACAGACCACCGAGCTACCACAGCCCTCTGTGTGGAGCAGAGAGCTGCTATCTAGGACACCCGGAGGAGCAGATGGTGGGGGTTAAGGGTCTTGCTCAAGGGCCCACAGTGGGACAAAAGAGGGTGGGGGCAGGTGTGGGTGCTTCACCTTTCCACCCACATTTTGATGTTTTCCAGGACGGGTTGTCGAACCAGCAACCTTTTGATCACAGGCCCACCTTCTCTAACCTCTGCGTCACCACTCCTCCATTGTAATTGCTTAGTTAATTAATGAAAATGTATGCGATTATCTCAAGAAGTAAGAAAAATATGTGAATATGATGACCTGTTTCATTTGCTTTCAAGATCAAGACAAAGAAAACGATTTGAGCAATTTTTCAAGACTAAAATGTCTATAACTTACTTATTTCTTAACCAATCCAGACAAACTTGGCGTGTATCTTTTTTTTTAAACAAACTATCAATTGCACATGAAGAATAAATCAGAGTTTAAATAAATATCTAGAGTAATGTAGAGAATATGGTATTTTCTCTTGGCATTTAGGTTTCTTGACTCACTCAGAAGACAATTATTCTTGAAAATTATGAAAGTGTGGACATGGATCAGAAAATGCAAACATAATTTTAAAGGAAAAGATGAAAGTTTGCTTCACTCAGTAAGGATTTGTTAGGATTTCTAGCTGTCATGTTAAAATGCTTCTTTAAATGTTAGTGAGCGTATCTTTTAGATGAGTCTGGAGCTAATGGGACACAAACAACTTCCTGTGGATTTTCTTTCTCTGTGAAAAGTGATAAACTGAGATTTCAAGGAAAGCCGTAAGAAATATAGAGAGGTTGACTCACGCTGTGAGGGAAATGTTAGCAGCAGACATGGGGCTGACCTCCTTTATCTCCTTGGCCTTCTGGAGAGCAAGCTTCTTATTGATGGCTTCCTCCTGCTCCTCCTCATCCTCAACAGTAAATGTAGGAAGAAAAAAAAACGTATACATGTATAACTCAGCAATTTCTTCTCAAGATGGGACCCTAATGTCTCAGGATGACGGGTTCCATCTGTTGCTTGTTCTGCACCATCAATGCAGAGAAGTCAACCGTTCACTGGATGTTCAGTCTTAACAAAAAGCTGAGTGCACGCCTTCACCACTCACATCCAGGCATTAGGGTGTAATTAGTATCATTTCATCATTAATACTAATTCACATGTCTTGAGAGCTTAACCATTTGTTTAAGAACTTTTTTTTTTTAAATGTTGACCCAGTTTGTATCGAGATGAAAAAAATCTAAAGTAAACAAAATGTTACAATATTATACTTAACAAAAATATAAATGGAACACTTATTTTTGCTCCCATTTTTCATGAACTAAACTCAAAGATCTTGAACTTTTTCTATGAACACAAAATGCCTTTTACTCTCAAATGTTATTCACTAATTTGTGTAGATCTGTTTTAGTGAGCTTCCTCTTTGCTAAAATAATCCATCCACCTCACAGGTGTGGCATATCAATATGCTGATTGGACAGCATGATTATAGCTTATTATTAAAACTGGGTTTCTTTTTCAGAAATAGATCCTGGCTAACTCTGAATGCTAGGAATTAAATTCAATTCAGTTTATTTATATAGACCCAAATCACAACAAAGTTGTCTCAGGGCACTTTACAGAAACATTCACATACATAGAAAAGCCAATTAGTAAAGTTTTCTATCTAAGGATCCAGCAGACTCATTGAATCTTCACTTCGTCACAGTCTCCCATCCTGAGCGCAAACAGTGGTAACAGTGGAAAGGAAAAACTCCCTTTTAAAAGGAAGAAACCTCCAGCAGAACCAGGCTCAGGACAAGCGGCCATCTGCTTTGACCGGCTGGTTTGAGAGGAACAGGAAGTAGAGACAAACGAACACAGAACGGCAGGTCCAGATGTAGGTGCAGGTGTACCGAAAAGACAAAAAACACATGTTAAGGATAGAAAAAAAAAATTACAAATACAAAACAGGTTGAGCAGAGTAAGTAAAGACACTAGCATAGTTTGTCCTCTAGCAGTCTAAGCCTATAGCAGCATAAAGCCTCCAGTATACTCGGGCATGCGGAGGTCTGCGCGTACCGGATAAAACTCGAAGCAGATGCCCGCAGGGCATGTCCGTGCAAAGTTAAATTTTTACGAATACGTACGCGTACTCTGTGTCGCACAATAAACTGCATGGCGACGGACTGTTTTGTATGCGACACCAATGTACTTTGTATTAAATTCCCCTTCTTCATTCCTGATCTGGTTTTATGGCCTTTTCTTTTGTTTTTTTGCCAAGAGGCAAGCAATCTCTTCCTCCTCCTCTGTTGACACCATGACTGAAATTGTGAGAAACAAAGGAATTTGTCACAAACAAATTAAAGTCAGATCCAGTCTGGCTGCGGGAGGGTATGGACATTTCCTGGTGGGCTGGTCTGATGTATGGGCTGCAGGGCCAGCGCTCCCTCATTTGTCTTTTTTTTTTTGCAACCTGTCAATCAGTCCAGTAGGCGTGTCAGCAAATGACCAATTGGCGACCTCAATTTGTCCCGAAGGTACAACTGGACAATGTGTCAGCCTCATGGACAGAAACTGGAAGTTGGTTCCAGAAGAGAGGAGCCTGATAACTGAAAGATCTTCCTCCCATCCTGCTTTTGGAAACCCTATGGACTGCAAGTAAACCTGCAATCTGAAAGCAAAAAGTTCTGTTAGAAAAATATGGAACAATAATATCTGTAATATAAGATGGAGCTAGGTTGTTCAGAGCTTTGTAGGTTAGAAGTAAGATTTTGAATTCAATTCTGGATTTGACAGGGAGCCAATGGAGAGAAGCTAAAACTGGAGAGATATGATCTCTCCTACTAACTCCAGTTAAGACTCTGGCAGCAGCATTTTTGATTAACTGAAGACTTTTAAAAGAAGTATTTGGACACCCAGATAGTAAACCATTGCAATAGTCCAGCATAGATGTGACAAATGCATGAACCAGTTTTTGAGTCATTTTTGGACAAGATGTTTCTAATTTTTGTGATGTTACGCAGGTGGATGGAAGTGGTTTTGTTAACGTTTTTAATGTGGGGGATGAAAGACATGTCCTAATCAAAAATAACACCAAGATTTTTAACATTATAACTGGAGGCCAGATTAATGCCATCCAGAGAAAGTGAAATACTGAAAAATGTATTCCTAAGATGCTCAGGTCCAAAACCCACAACCTATGTCTTATCTGAGTTTAAAAGCAGAAAATTAAGGGTTATCCATGTTTTTATGACTGGATTCATTCAGTTTCATGGACAAATATAAGTGAGTATCATCAGCAAAACAAAGAAAATGTATCCCATGCTGTTCAATAACATTACCTGTTATACCTTGTCATATACAAGGTAAAGAGTATTGGTCCATGCACTGAACCCTGAGGAACTCCATGAATAACTTTGGTGTATGAAGAAGATTCATTATTTATATTTACAATTTGGAATCTATCAGATAAATTATTTAAACCATTTTAGAGCTGTTTCTGTAATCCCAATAACACATTTAAGCCTCTGTAGTAAATTATTGTGATCAACTGTATCAAATGCAGCACTGAGGTCTAACAGGACCAGTATAGACACAAGTCCATTGTCTGAGACCATGAGAATATCATTAGTGACTTTTACTAGTGCTGTTTCTGTGCAATGATGAGCTCTAAACCCTGACTGAAACTCTTCAAACAGATTATTTATTTGTAGATGTTCACGCAACTGACCTGCAACTATTTTCTCTAGAATTTTTGAGATGAAAGTTAGATTAGATATAGGTCTATAGTTGGCCAGAATTTCTGACTCAAGGTCAAACTTATTAAGTAAAGGTTTAAATACAGCAACCTTAAATCGCTGTGGTACGTAACCATTCATTAAAGACAAATTAAGTAGATCCAAGATGTGGACATTAATTTGGGGAAATACCTCTTGAAACAATCTGGTTGGGATGAAATCTAGCAGACACCTTGTAACTGCTACTTTCCTACAAGTCATTGACTACAGTCACATTATTTACATGAATGCTCCTGCAAGTACCCTGCAGATGTTGGATTTTGTCTTTCATGGTGCGTTAAGATTCATAACTGGCTGTAACTATCATACCCACCATTGCACCCTGTATTCACTGATTAACTGGTCATCCTTAACTTCATGCAGACTCTCCCACTGGTACATTTTCATCTTTAAATCACTTCTTGGTCTGTTGCCTTCATACATCTTCTCCTACATGTCACTTCGTCAGTGCAGCTGCAGCGTGCGCTTCCAGGCCATCATTACATGTAGTGTTCCCTCAGTGCGTACCGAACTAGGAAAAAGGACCTTCTCCTTTGCCGCTCTTGTATCCTGGAATATCTTGCAAAAAAAATCTGACGTTCTTGACGTTAACCTCTCTAAGCGATTTTAAACAGCTGTTAATTTCATGGCAAAAAACAACGCAGACTTTTTTAGTATTTACACTGCTTTATAATGTAGCTTGATTTTAATTTGTTTTGTTTTACAAAGTACTTTTATTCACTTTTCATTTTATATGCATTTTAAGGCTGTTTATTGTTGTCTGTACCTCATCTGTGTTCTTTGTTTAAAACAGGTTTCTGTCCTTGTGACTCTATGAGTCTAACTTGTATAAATAATGGTTGAATGAACTGCACATTAGGCTTCCTTAAGCTGCCCACAATAAAAGACCACAGACATCACATGTTTTGAGGAAGCGTGCGGTTGGCACACTGACTGCAGTAATGTCCACCAGAACTGAATGTTGATTTCTTTACCGTAAGCAGTTTCCAAAGACGTTTCAGAGATTTTGGCAGTACATCCAACCAGCCTCATAACAACAGACCATATATAATCCCACCAGCCCAGGACCTCCACATTCAGCATCTTCACCTCCAAAATCGTCTGAGACCAGCCACCTGGACAAATGCTGCAACAATCAAGTTTGCAGAACCAAAGAATTTCTGCACAAACAGTCAGAAACTGTCTCAGGGAAACTCATCTGTATGCTCATTATCCTCATCAGAGTCTCCAAATTACTGCAATTTGTTGTTATAATTGACGTGAATAGGCAAATGCACACATTCAGTGGCATATGACAGGTTGGAGAGGTGTTCTCTTCACAGATGAACCCTGGTTTTCCATGTACAGGGCAGATGGCAGACTGTGTGAATGGTGTTGAGGGGTGAGCAGTTTGCTGATGTAAACGTTGTGAATCGAGTGGCCATTGGGTGGTGGTGGGGTTATAGTATGGACAGGCATATGTTGTGGACAATGAACACAGGGGCTGGTATGGTTACACATGGTCTGTGATTTTGAGGCCAGTTGGATGTACAGAAGTCCCTCACTACATTGCGGTTTGACTTTAGCGGACTCGCTCTATTGCGGTTTTTTAAAGTAAGATTAGACATGACACATAATTGGCTGATTGATGGTCGAGCCGCACGATCGGCATGGATTTTTTATTTAAAATAAATAATTTAAAATGATTTAGCACCTGCTGCACCAATAAGCAGCCCACATGTATAGAGAGAAGCTCCCTTCTGCAGCATGTCAGGATCTCCGCTCTGCGGTGGAGAAGTGGGCGTGACCGATAGCACTGACAGGTGGCAGAGAGAGCGGAGATCATGACATGCTTTGTTCTTTTAGAGCGTTTAGAGCTTAGAAACATTGTTAAGAATATTGCTAGAGTGTGGGAAGGGTTTAAAACGCCACTCTATCTATCTATCTATCTATCTATCTATCTATCTATCTATCTGTCTATCTGTCTATCTGTCTATCTGTCTATCTGTCTGTCTGTCTGTCTGTCTGTCTGTCTGTCTGTCTGTCTGTCTGTCT
>NC_056505.1:42337620-42339470 GCF_014905685.2 Nematolebias whitei | reverse complement strand
TGTGTAGCAATACAAAGGATGTGAGATGGATAAAGAAGGGTGACACTTTCCCCACTCCTCTCCACTACATTTATTTTATTTATTTAGCTCTCGTTAAAGTGAGGCACCAGCTGGTCAGTTTACTGACCAACAACAACTTAATTAATATATTCACCCTTTAATGATCAGAATCAGTCACTGAAGTAGAATCTGTTAATTACAGGGAGTTCTACACCAGAACAAATGAATATTCATCTGAATGAAGAGACCAAACTTGTCTTTGAAGTTTTATTACAAAAATAATCAAACTGAAAATCAACAACAATAATAAACAAGCAATAATAATGAATCAATCAAGCTTTAATTCTCTTATCTAAGGCAAAATTGACTCTTTGAGCAGGAATTATTTCAGTTTTGTATGCGCATGAATTTAGACAAAGTTTGACTATTTGAATAAATAGTTTACTTTGGATTTTGGTTGAAAGAAGTTATTTAATCTGATCAGATGAAGTCCATCCATCCATCCATCCATTATCTTTACCCGTTTATTCCATTTTGGGTCACGGGGGTCGCTGGTGCACATGTCCAGCAATCACTGTGCGAGGGGCGGGGTACACCCTGGACGGGTCGCAAGTCCATCACAGGGCCACATAGAGACAAACAAGACAAACAACCATTCACTCTCTCACTCACACCTAGGGACAATTTAGAGTTACCAATCAGCCTAACATGCATGTTTTTGGTCTGTGGGAGGAAACCGGAGTACCCGGAGAAAACCCACGCATGCACGGAGAGATCAGATGAAGTCATTTATCATTATTGCAAGCCAGGAAATGATTTACCAAGTTGCATCAGCTTAAAACAGCATAACCAGACCAAGAGTTGCATCATGTCAGCTGGTTTCTGCTCCTTACCAGGTCAGTGTTGATGGCACCACTCGTCTTTCTGGGATTCTCTGGTGGATCAGACCAGAGACACCATGAGGAGGACTCACTGGGAACTGCCCAAGGTAGATGACTGTCACTGTGACAGCTTCAGGGGGTCTGTGAGGGCAACAGCTGATGAGAAGGTGCACCGTCCATCACAACCTTCAGCCAATAGCGTGAGTCTTTTAATGAGAAAAGGATTCATCTTCTGCAGTAATCTAAACTTCTAACAATTGTAATTTGAGCAACGTGTTTATCTGCTCAAGAGTTGAACGAGTGGATCTAAGCATGACCTCCAGGATCAGGTCCACAGACGAACAGTCTTCTGGTTCGGGGCCGGAGACGAACTCTCCAGTTCGGAGGTCCAAGGCGAACTGCCTTTTACACAAAGAGACTTTGTGCAAAACAACAGCTCTGAGAAGATTGTTTTGAATGAATAAGGAACATTGTGGCTCCCCTCTGAAGAAAACAGCTTCCAGCTCAAAGACTACTTTTTCTCAGGTGTCTCTGAAGGAATAATCACTTTCTGAAAAACTGAACAAAGAAATATGTTATTCACATTGTAATATTTCACATGATTTCATTATAGTGATTGAAAACAACAATCGAAATTATTCATGTTCACACTTGTTAATCAAATAAAACAAACTTCATTAATAATTTGTTTTTCTGTCTTAGAAACATAGGAAGAAATAAGATAAACATTAGTCAGACTGTAGCTGACTCTGTGTCCAAGGACAGGAAATGTGTGGAAACACATCAGACATTATTGAAGTCAAATGTTACTTTGAAAAACACGATTCATGGTAAGTCTGAAAGATGAATAAGGGACAGGGGTCATAGTTAGAGCTGTGCAGCTTCATACTACATACATCCATACATACATACATACATACATACATACATACATACATACATACATACATACATACATACATACATACA
>NC_056505.1:42313538-42337610 GCF_014905685.2 Nematolebias whitei | reverse complement strand
ACATACATACATACATACATACATACATACATACATACATACATACAAATATATATCCATCCATCCATCCATTTTCTTTACCCGTTTATTCCGTTTTGGGTCACGGGGGTCGCCGGTGCCCATGTCCAGCAATCACTGTGCGAGGGGCGGGGTACACCCTGGACGGGTCGCAAGTCCATCACAGGGCCACATAGAGACAAACGAGACAAACAACCATTCACTCTCTCATTCACACCTAGGGACAATTTAGAGTTACCAATCAGCCTAACATGCATGTTTTTGGTCTGTGGGAGGAAACCGGAGCACCCGGAGAAAACCCACGCATGCACGGAGAGAACATGCAAACTCCACCCAGAAATATATATATATATATATATACAGTGCCTTGCGAAAGTATTCGGCCCCCTTGAACTTTTCAAACTTTTGTCACATTTCAGGCTTCAAACATAAAGATATAAAACTGTAATTTTTTGTGAAGAATCAACAACAAGTGGGACACAATTGTGAAGTGGAATGAAATTTATTGGATGTGTCAAATGTTTTTAACAAATAAAAAACTGAAAAGTGGGGCGTGCAATATTATTCGCCCCCTTTACTTTCAGTGCAGCAAACTCACTCCAGAAGTTCAGTGAGGATCTATGAATGATCCAATGTTGTCCCAAATGACTGATGATGATAAATAGAATCCACCTGTGTGTAATCAAGTCTCCGTATAAATGCACCTGCTCTGTGATAGTCTCAGGGTTCTGTTCAAAGCGCAGAGATCGTCATGAAGACCAAGGAACACATCAGGCAGGTCCGAGATACTGTTGTGGAGAAGTTTAAAGCTGGATTTGGATACAAAAAGATTTCCCAAGCTTTAAACTTCCCAAGGAGCACTGTGCAAGCAATCATATTGAAATGGAAGGAGTATCAGACCACTGCAAATCTACCAAAACCCGGCAATCCCTCTAAACTTTCATCTCGAACAAGAAGAAGACTGATCAGAGATGCAGCCAAGAGGCCCATGATCACTCTGGATGAACTGCAGAGATCTACAGCTGAGGTGGGAGAGTCTGTCCATAGAACAACAATCAGTCATACACTGCACAAATCTGGCCTTTATGGAAGAGTGGCAAGAAGAAAGCCATTTCTCAAAGATATCCATAAAAAGTGTTGTTTAAAGTTTGCCACAAGCCACCTGGGAGGCACACAAAACACGTGGAAGAAGGTGCTCTGGTCAGATGAAACCAAAATCGAACTGTTTGGCCACAATGCAAAATGATATGTTTGGCATAAAAGCAACACAGCTCATCACCCTGAACACACCATCCCCACTGTCAAACATGGTGGTGGCAGCGTCATGGTTTGGGCCAGCTTTTCGTCAGCAGGGACAGGGAAGATGATTAGAATTGATGGGAGGATGGATGGGGCCAAATACAGGACCATTCTGGAAGAAAACCTGTTTGAGTCTGCAAGAGACATGAGACTGGACGGAGATTTATTTTCCAACAAGACAATGATCCAAAACATAAAGCCAAATCTACAATGGAATGATTCACAAATAAACGTATCCAGGTGTTGGAATGACCAAGTCAAAGTCCAGACCTGAATCCAATCGAGAATCTATGGAAAGAGCTGAAGACATTCAAAAAAAAAAAAAAAAAGCAAATCAACAAAAAAATGTAGAAACGTTTCGTCTCTCATCCGAGGTACACCCTGAACAAGTCGCAAGTCTATCACAGGGCCACATAGAGACAAACGAGACAAACAACCATTCACTCTCTCATTCACACCTAGGGACAATTTAGAGTTACCAATCAGTCTAACATGCATGTTTTTGGTCTGTGGGAGGAAACCAGAGTACACGGAGAAAACCCACGCATGCACGGAGAGAACATGCAAACTCCACTCAGAAAGGCCCCGGGACCGGGATTTGAACCGGGGACTTGCTCGCTGAGAGGCAGTAGCTCTACCAGTTGCGCCACCATGCTGCCCGCCTTGATTTAATACAATTGGTAAAACTGAATTCACATTGTCCTTGATTTCCTTGATTGATCCCCGTGATAAATGAGTGACTACTATACTGTCAAATTCTCTGAACATGGACATTCCTGCAGTCAGCATGCCAATTACCCAAGCCCTCAAAACGTGTGACATCTGTGGTGTTGTGCTGTGTGACAAAACTGCACATTTTAGAGTGGCCTTTTATTGTGGTCAGCCTAAGGCACACCTATGCAATAATCATGATGTCTAATGAGCATTTTGATATGACACATCTGTGAGGTGGATGGATTATCTCAGCAAAGGAGAAGTGATTACTAATACATACTTACACAAATTTGTGAACAGTATTTGAGAGATAAAAGCCCATTGAGTACATAGAAAGTCTAGATCTTTGAGTTCATCTCATGTAAAATGGGTGCAAAAATAAAAGTGTTGCGTTTATATTTTTGTTTAGTATATAATCATCCTATATTATTTAAAGCTAGGGGGAAAAACTGTACCTTAGTCAGCTCCTGGGCGTTTGCAAGATTATCGACAGCTATGGCCAAGAACACATTTAGGAGTGTGTCTGGTTATTTGAGATCAGGAAACTGATCAGTGTTTACTGATGCACTGGTTCTTCAATCAACATTGAAGTGGAGCAACATGGCAAGAACAGCAAATTCATTAGGATCAGTGAAGCAGGATACAGTTACCAAAGAGAGTGAGGACGATAAAATAAATGGAGGAGAACATTCCCCCGTGCACACCCCCTTGGGATTTGATCCCGTCGTACATGACAGCATTCCAGTCTTCTCCTGTCAAGATCTGAAAGAGAAACAAACAGGTTTGTGACTCATGCTTCGAGAAGTAATAAAATAAACACTAACAGAATGTCGACATGAACACACACAGAGCATTGACAAGAACGCATGCAGAGCATCAATATGAATACACACAGAGCATCAACATGAACGCTCGCAGTGTCAACATGAACACTTGCAATGTTGACATTAACGTGCACAGTGTTGATATGAACACACACAGAGCGTCAACATCAATGCTCGCAGTGTCAACATGAACCCTCGCAGTATTGACATGAACATGTGCAGTGTTGATCGGAACACACAGAGCTTCAACAAGAACGCTTGCAGAGCGTCAACATGAATTACGCAGAGCGTCAACATGAATGCACGCAGAGCGTCAACATGAACGCTTGCAGAGCATCAACATGAAAGCAAGCACAGCGACCTGTTAACCATTACCTGGAACACGGTGAGGATGGCTGCTGGGAATGTATCAAAGTTGGTTGTTGGAGTTTCATCTTCAAAATTAAACCTGCAGGGAGAAAACAAGGACTTGACTGCAATTACACTTTATTCAACAGCTCAGCTCAAGCCCCTCCCCCCACATCATCCTGAAGTATTAAAGGTCAGTTCACTCTAAGAGCTCCAAATTCAAATGCTTCATTTTCACTTTTTTTAGTAACTGTATGGTGAAAGAATGGTGATAGAAAATCTAATCAAATAATTTAAAACGATTCATAAAAATATTTATTGTTGCATTCAAAAATGTAAACATCGGCTCAGTTTTTAACATAAATACTGAGTGTTTACAAGTGTATGAGAAATATAATTATGGTTCCTAGTTTTACATAACACTTTTAAAATTGAACATTTTCTGCCTCTTATTAAACATTACAAACTTATTTGCATTTTGTCAATTCTTCAGTCTTTTTATCAGAGGCCAAAGGCTGATAATGTTTTTGCTTTTCTCTGTTCATTTAAAAGTTGTGTTAGCAAACTATTTCAAGAACCATTGGGTATAAATTTTAATGAAATGCTCAGAAAGTAAGTTTTCGTTGTATATCATCAACGCCTTTCAAAATGGCTGCCACAGTTAATCAGTCTTAGCTGAAAGTGATCCCCAACATGACCTCCAAGGACAAATTGATCAGACATGATCTGTTTTGAATGCTTTACTATTAACTACTATAGTCAACTGTGTTTGTCATCAACAACTGGACAGACTTTAATGAAACTTTCTAAAAGGAATCATTGGCTGTACAACTCATTAAGTTCTGAAGTCACCCCAATTCAAGATGGTTGACACAGCCAGATGTCATTTTTAAATGTTTGTGTGAAAAACATCAAATTCATGTGTTTGTTTAGGGGAAGTAGTCGTCATAGCTAGCTAATGCTAACCTACACAAGAATGGCTATAACGTGAATACACACACACACGATGGTGGGAGATAAAAAAACTCACTGTCCACCGAACAATTGCATGCCCAGCAGAGCAAAGACAACAATGAAGAGGAAGAGCAGGAACAGCAAGCTGATTATGGATTTCATTGAGTTGAGTAATGACACCACCAGGTTCCTCAAAGAGTTCCAGTACCTACAGGCACATGAATACAGTAACATATTCAGTCAACCTGGGCTTCCAGCACACACACAGTTTTGATGACTCACTTGGTAACTTTGAAGATCCGGAGGAGTCTTAGTGCTCGGAGGACACTAATCCCAAACGAGGCTCCAGGTTTCATTGCAGCCCAGATAACCTCAAAAATACTGCCAATAATCACCTGTAGACACAGACTGATTAGTGCTGCAACTTCATGGGTTTTTATCATTCTGAGCAGAGTGACTTACCCCAAAGTCAAAACAGTTGAATGAAGAGTGAAAGTAGTTCTGGGGTCCGAGACCATACATTTTCATGGACATTTCAACCAGGAACAAACCCAGGAATACAAATTCGGCCAGATCTTCCCAGGGAAGAGAAGAAATAACATCCTGTCAGATTAGTTCAACATTTAATTCCAAAGCTGGACTTGTAGATTATATTTGTCAAAAAGGTACAGAAGTAGCTAACTTTTGTAAACATTGGACTATCTTATATTTCTAAATAAATATGATTAAACTAATAAAAAGTTTTGTCATGTAATGATTATAAAACTATTTTTTAAGACTTACTAAATTATTTTTTTTACAATGTCTGTTTTTATTACAAGTAAATGTTCCTGGTCCAAAATGTCCAAAATGCTGCAGCTCGGCTACTAACAGGAACTCGCAGGTTTGAGCACATTACTCCAGTTCTGTCCTCTTTTCACTGGCTTCCTGTGCGTGTCAGAGTTGATTTTAAGATTCTTCTGCTGACATTTAAGTGTGTTAATGGCCTTGCACCCTCATACCTCTCCGACCTCCTTCATCCTTATACTGCTTCTCAGGCCTTGAGATCATCAGACCAGCTGCTTTTGGCCGTACCAAAAACCAGGCTGAAGCTCAGAGGAGATCGGGCGTTTTCAGTCATGGGCCCTAAACTCTGGAATAATCTGCCCATCAACATTCGACAGGCCACCTCAGTCTCTATTTTTAAATCTCTCCTCAAAACACATCTGTACTCATTGGCATTTAACACAGTGTGATCTCATTTGGTATTTTGTTGTTGATGATTGTGTTCATCCATTTTGCTTTTACTCCCTGACATTTAACGCAGGATGATTTGATTTAGTATTTCATTGTTTCTCATTATATTTCATGTTTTTATGCTTTTATTCATGTTGCTGTAATATGTTGTTATTAATATTTGATGCTGTGATCTTTTTTTGGTAATCACTTTGATAACAGTTACTGTTTTAAATGTGCTATATAAATAAATGTGACTTGACTTGACTGGTAAATGTTGATCACTCAGTGAAAAGGAGTTTAAATAAAAGCACCTCAGAGCTCATATTTTAGTTTGTTCTATGCAACTATCTATCCAACATGGTTAAGTCAGTTCCTCTGGACAGATTCTTTTTGTTAAAATGTTTAGTTTTTTATCCCAAATACTTCTTTAGTCTGGGGAGCTGCAAAAAAACTCGGTTTTATAATTAGTACCGTCGCATAGCACATCAATCAGTTTGCTGATGACATCTAGAACTAGCCATTCACATGTAAAAGGAGGACCATCTGCCTAAGAATTGGTCATTAATGCCTTGATTGTCGCTTGCTATTCACAGAGGACTGAGTGACACTAGCAATACCAGCATTGTCAGAGAGGGACAGTTGACCATGAAGGCCCCCACCCCGTTTAATGATGGATGGGTTCTCGTCATAAAGATGACTTTCTTCACTCTGCTCTCAAACCAGCGTTCCACTTTATCAAGGATGTGAACATCTTCATCACCGAAAGAGTGACCACTGGCCTCCAGATGAGTGTAGACTGCACAGTCCTGGCCTGATGATGAATCCGAAGAAAAATCCATCCAGAGGACCAATTTAACCATGATAAATTTATCTACCTGGATTAATGAGCATGCATCAGGACATATATCCATCCATTCTTCATTTTCCTCTTGTTCCAAAGTCAGGTCATGGGGCAGCAGCTTGAGCCCAGACATCTCTTTCCACAGCCACCTCTTCCAGCTCTTCTGGGAGGAATTCAAGGTGTTCCCAGGGCAGCTGAGAGGCATAGTCTCTACAGTGTGTCCTGGGTCTTCCCCAGAGTCTCCTTGCAGTCAAACATGCCTGAAGCATTTCCCTAGGGAGGTGCCTAGGTGTTCTGTTTTTATATGTTGTTAATAAAAAGATCTAAAAAAAAAAAAAAAAACAGGGAGCACTGGCTCTGCAGCCCACACATCAGACCAGCCCACCAGGAAATCTCCAGACCCTCCCGCAGCCACGCTGGACCTGAGTTTAATTCGCTCGTGACAAATTCCTTAATTTCTCACCATTTCAGTCATGGCATCAACGGAGAGTTTGTGAGGGTAGGAACGTAGGCTGACCAGTAAACAGAGAGTATCGCATTACAACTCACCTCCCTCTTTACCACAACAGACAGGCATGGAGTCCGCAAAACTGCAGAGGCCACACTAATACATATGTCAATCTCATGCTACATTCTTTCCTGACTCATGTATAAAACCCCAAGATACTTGAACTCCTTGACTTGAGGCAGAACCTCACCCTCAATGCGAAGACAGCAATCCATGCTTTTCCAACTGAATCATGGCCACATATTTAGAGGTCCTGATCCTCATGCCAGCCACTTCACATTCGGCTGAGAAATGCTCCAGTGAGAGCTGAAGATCATTGTACCACAACAACGGGACCACATCATCCACAAATGCTGCAATAGAGTACTAATGTAGTAGATGCCACTACATTTTGGCGCAACAATGTGGAATGAGTCTTTGGGAAACTGGTCTTTACTTCAGCAGCGTGAATCCAGGATTTGGGGCCCATATTCAAGGTAATTATGATTTTTTTAAAATAAAAGATTCTTGTTCACGTCTGCTGCTGAGATGACTGGATCCCAGGCTTTTAACCAGACACTATTTGTTTCTGTATTGATAGCAAAAAAAACCTTTAAATCTGTCGACAGATTGCAGCTGAAAAAATTACAAGTGAAATCTAAAAATGGTAATGCCTTGTGCAGTGTACGAACAGCAACAGTTTTGTGAAATTGGGAAAAGATTCTGCTGTGATAAAAAATAAAATAAAATAAAAAGAGGCCAGAGAATGGAACAGAAGTTTCCGATGTGACAGCAAAGAGTTGCTGATTTTGTGCCAGACAGAGGTTCTAGAATTTAGGACAAGATGTCCTTGTGTTTTTGAGACGGCTAAGAGAGACGGTCTATATTGTGTATTGATTTTTAAGATGAGAGACGTCTATTGTGTCGGATCCCAGAAAACATGTAAAAGTGTTTTTCTGAAGAGCTAAGCTATATTTTCATGTTGTGTGAATGAATGTGAAGTGGTTGTAGGTCTGAAGTAAATATATAAAATAATCAGTGATAAATAAATACTGGTACACAATTTTATTTACTAACATTTGAATTTTTAAACTAAAAAAAGTAAATAAATAAATAAATCATAATAAAATAAAATGCAATCTCTAAAATAAATGATTTCATTAATTTTTATTTTGATAAAAGGAGCTCCATAAAATAATATAAAATAATATACTTTGTATATATATATATATATATATATATATCATACAGTTGAAAAGTGAGACGTATAGTTTATTTTTATGAAAACAGCATGCAGTTTGTCGGCTGCGGACTGAAGGATTGTTATGCCATGTGAGGAGGAAATAAAGGCAGGAGGGAAAAAATTGTTTTCGTCTATTGTGGGTCGCTTTAAGGCAGAGACTTTGTTGTTGTGTTGCTCTGAGGAAAAAGAAAACACGAGATGAGGAATGGGGCAAAACTTGGTTGATGTCTTGTAGGAAAAAACACACACACATACAGACACGCACACAAGATAAACAAAGGGTGAGAGGACTTGTCCTCGCAGTGCAGTGGGAAGGAAGCGCACGCATGCACACAGGCTATGTGAAAGAAAAGAAAAAAAAAACACACACAGCTAAAAATAGACTTATGAAATGAGCAGAACAAGCCTTAATCACAAACTGGTACAACATCCCAGAATCTGCACCTCACATAACGCTAAAGGTAAATGAAGACTTTGAGTCAAAGAACACGTGTGCGCAGATGCACGCACATCCACACACACACACACACACACACATATATGCACACAGAGAGGCTTTTAGTAAAATAAATAAAACAAATAAAATAAAATAAAACAACAATAATAAATAGATTTTAAAGTAGGTTGACAACACTGAAAATCGTTATTTACAGCTTTTTGTCTTCTGTGACAGAATAACTTTTTTTTACCTTCATTGGATCTTTTCTGACCTGAAAATACAGAGCTATTAGATATTAGAAAGAAAATTAAAACAGAGTAAATTACAAAGTTTAAAACTTTGCTTTAAAACTATTTAAAAATAATAATGAGTTTCAGTATACACCATGATTAAGTAAAAGGAATAATTAATGATAGAGTTACATAATTTTTTATTGTGCTATGGTGGCATTGATTCTTGTTGAAGTGTGTCTTTGACAACCATTAATGCTGAACGAGCTGTCATGATATGACAGGAAGGGAGACACGGAGGAAATGACAAAATGCAGAGCGACTGAACTGAAAAAAAAATGGCACAGAGCTGAAAGAAGCTGTAGAAACCTGAACATCTACCACAATCATCAAAACACAAAGGGGCTGAAATGGACACTTGCAAAAACTGAAAATGTCATTGGTGGCAAATACAAGGAAAAGACATCTGTAAACTGCAATGGACACTGGACGCAATGAACAAAAAAAAAAAAAACTGAACTGAAAACAACCAAGCAACCATGAACTCTGCTGAAAAAGTAAAGAAAAAATGATTGACAGATGTACACGCACAGTGAGAAGAATTGTTCACCATGAGCATTTGATAATTAAGAGTTCTAATGAAAATTTTAACAAGGTGCTGATCAGGAGTTTAACTGAAATTAATTTTAAAAGTCAACAAAATTCTAAAATAAACAAAATTTTAAGGTTAATTAAAGCTAAAAATCACAAGCATTATCTGAATAAAAACATACTAGACACTTTAACTAAACTATTAATGAAACAACTTATGGTAAATGGACTGTACTTGTGGAGCGCCTTTCTATCTGATCAAGATACTCAAGGTGCTTTACAACAATCTGTGTCCTCATTTATCCATTCATACAGCTCTATACTAGCCCTCTACAAAGATAACTGAACAAATCATTCTAAAGAGACTAATCAGAACATTATCACATTCATACACTGATGGGACACACATCGGAGGTGAAGAAGGATTCACTGTCTTGCCCATAGACAATTCGGCATGTGACTGCTGGTGGATTTGAGCTCCCAACTCTTGCATTGAAGGACGACTGCTCTAACCACTCGGCCACGGCCGACCCCGTGATCAAAACAAAATTTAAACTTTAGTTTGGATCATTTCAAGCAACATTCTCTAAAAGAACATGACAAATTGAGGATGAAAAGTGGTGTTCAGTTTGTATGCAGAACAGTTAATACAGGTTTCAAGAAAATTTAAACCTAGAAAGTGGCCACACACATATATATATATATATATATCCATCCATCCATTATCTTTACCCGTTTATTCCATTTTGGGTCACGGGGGTCGCCGGTGCCCATGTCCAGCCATCACTGTGCGAGGGGCGGGGAACACCCTGGATGGGTCGCAAGTCCATCACAGGGCCACATAGAGACAAACGAGACAAACAACCATTCACTTTCTCATGCACATCTAGGGACAATTTTAGAGTTACCAATCAGCCTAACATGCATGTTTTTGGTCTGTGGGAGGAAACCGGAGTACCTGGAGAAAACCCACGCATGCACGGGGAGAACATGCAAACTCCACCCAGAAAGGCCCCTGGACCGGGGTTTGAACCAAGGACCTGCTCACTGAGAGGCAGCAGCTCTACCAGTTGCGCCACCGTGCTGCCTATATATATATATATATATATATATATATATATATAATTCAGGAAATGATTATATTTATATATAGCCGGTAATAGTTAGGAAAACAAAACTTAGCAACAAATTATGTAATTTTGTTATAAAAAAACAAACAAACTTGTTAAAACAATGACTAACACATTAAAACACACATTTTAGCAACATAACACACATACAACTGACCTTTTCAGAAACTAAGATGTTTGTTGTAGCTTATTACATTTTAAAGAACCATAGATGTTTTGTAAGACTTGTTTTTCATAATTGATTTGTTACTAATGTCTGACAGATAATTGGAAAAGAATTGTAAAAAAGTTTTGTTTGGAAAAGCTACTCCGGAACTGAGTTGTTTGGCGGAGTGCCCGGACACTTCAGCACCTGCCAGGAAGGGAAGAAGAAGGAGGGGCAGACGAACTTTGTGGATCAGAGCACAGAACAGATGTTTGAGTGTTTGGTCAGTGAGGGAGAAAGGTCACTGTTCCACAGTAAGACTTGTTCAATCAAAATATTATGAAGCTTTGCAGATGTTTACATCACCAAATGAGGAATTAATGAAGTGTAGAAAACTTTTTAAAATCATAAACCAAAACATTTATATTTAAGAAGCTTCTTTGACATTAGATTAAATGAATTAAACAATTAATGATCATTTTTACAAAGGAAAAGACATGTCTAATAAAATGCATGATTAAAAAAGGGACTTTAAATTAATCATGAAATCATAATTATATTTTGAATATTCTAATGGTACCAAGGGGTTGTCAGTGCACTGAAAAGAGATTTACTTTATCTCACCCGCCACAAAAAGATCAACTTATAAACTAAAATTAACTAAAACAACTAAAATTAGTCTCTGCAAATGACAAATTCAAAACTGATTAAATGTTTATTACACTAATGTTTTTGACTGTATAATGAATTATTGTGATAATTGTCAGGGTTTCAAGGCAGATCAGGACAGGAGAACCCAGTTGCGCAGGTAGGACTCAGGAGGCAGACATAAAATAAAATACTTTTAATAATAATAATAATAATAAATCAAAAGGCTGACATGGCAGCAAAACTTACAAAGCAGATTCAAGAACAGGATCAAACAGGATCAGACAGGCAGGACAGGACAGGCAATACCCAACAACGAACCGACACCGACAGGACTAACAGACAGACTTTATAAACACAGA
Organism: Nematolebias whitei; assembly: GCF_014905685.2. NCBI lineage: Eukaryota > Metazoa > Chordata > Actinopteri > Cyprinodontiformes > Rivulidae > Nematolebias > Nematolebias whitei. The sequence goes on along the minus strand of NC_056505.1, from coordinate 42,326,119 downwards.
CAGGACATGACACAGGTGATGATAATCAGACAATCAATACAGAGACACAAGGGAGAACAGACTGGGGAAGGCCCACTAGATGGCGCCATCCCTACAGTACCCCCCTCCCCCCCTTCAAGGACGCCCCCTGGCATCCCCAAGAAATCCCCTCCCAGAAAACTAGGGTGGGCGGAGGGAGGAACTGCAAGGGTGGCGGGCCCAAACAAAGACACACAAGGACCAAAACAAAACCGACAGGACAAGGCCTGGTGACTAAACTAAGTAGGGAAACACAAAATGTCCAGACGGCTGGGAGACCATCCACTGGCTCAGCAGGTCAGATGGGTGGCCGGAGGCCGTCCGACGGGCCAGAGCAGGTCAGGTCGGTGGCCGGGAGGCCGTCCGACAAGCAAGAGCAGGTCAGGTGGGCGGCCAGGAGGCCGTCCGACGGGCCAGAGCAGGTCAGGGGGGCGGCCAGGAGGCCGTCCAATACGAGGCCAAAGTTCAGGTGGGTGGCCGGGAGGCCGTCCAACATGAGGCCAAAGTTCAGGTGGGCGGAGTGGAGGCCATCTGTTGCTGCAGTCTTTGTGACATGAGGGGTGCCCTCCAGGACCCTCCCAGAACCAGAAACCTGAGGGGCGTCCTCCAGGACCCCCACGAGACAAGAGACGTGAGGGGCGTCCTCTAGGACCCCCACGAGACAGAAGACGTGAGGGGCATCCTCCAAGAGCCCCACAAGACAGAACACGTGAGGGGTGTCCTCCAGGACCCCCACGACACAGGAGACATGAGGGGTGTCCTCCAGGACCCCCACGAGACAGGATACGTGAGGGGCGTCCTCCAGGACCCCCTCGAGACAGGAGACGTGAGCTGAAGGTCGCAGGCTGGCCAGGATCCTCTTCAGCAGGAACAACAGGGGACACAGGACTCTCAGGCTGAGGTGAAGACCCTTCGGCGGACGCAGGACCCTCAGGCTGAGGTGAAGACCCTTCAGCGGACGCAGGACCCTCAGGCTGAGGTGAAGACCCTTCGGCGGACGCAGGACCCTCAGGCTGAGGTGAAGACCCTTTGGCGGACGCAGAACCCTCAGGCTGAGGTGTGGACCCTTTCACAGGCTGTGGTCTGGCTACTGCAGCAGGTTATGGGCTGGCTACTACAGGTTCTGGGCTGGCTGCTGCAGGTTCTGGACTGGCTGCAGGTTCTGGGCTGGCTGCTGCAGGCTCTGGACGGGCTGCAGGTTCTGGGCTGGCTGCTGCAGGTTCTGGTACCACTGCAGGTTCTGTGCTGGCTGCTGCAGGTTCTGGTACCGCTGCAGGCTCTGGGATGGCTGCAGGTTCTGGGCTGGCTGGCTGCAGGCTCTGGGCTGGCTGGCTGCAGGCTCTGGGCTGGCTGGCTGCAGGCTCTTCAGTTGGATCAGTGTGCACCGAGACAAAAATAGAATAGAATAGAATAGAATAGAATAGAATAGAATTCAACTTTATTGTCATTGCACATGTCACAGGTACAAAGCAACGAAATGCAGTTTGCATCCATCCAGAAGTGCTTAGCAAGAAAAATAAATAGGTCGATATATATATAGTACAATATACAGTAAGTTGCTTTGAATATGCTATAGGTATAAATATATACAGGTTGTGAGTGTACAGACTATGAACAGGTTATAATATGACGGGGTATAAACAGCTATATAAAAGAAATATATATATATATATATATATAAGTATGTGAGTACTTATGAACAGTAGATAGTATATTATGTGTACAGTTTGTACAGTAGTGGGCTAACGGATGAAAGTGCAGGTGGTGGTGTTACAGTCCATGTGCTGTTGTTGTGTGTATGAGAATACAGACCGTTGTTGTTATTCAGATGTCAGGAGGCAGAGTTAAGGAGTGTGACAGCTGTGGGGAAGAAGCTGTTCTGTTACCTGGTGGTTTTAGTCCAGAGGCTCCTGTAGCACCTCCCAGAGGGCAGGAGGGTGAAGAGTCTGTGTGCTGGGTGGCTGAAGTCTTTTATGATTTTTCCAGCCTTTTTCAGACACCGCTTCCTGTAGATGTCCTTTATGGCAGGAAGTGGTGATCCGGTGATGTGTTGGGCGGCTTTCACCACCCTCTGCAACGCCTTCCGGTCTGAGGCAGAGCAGCTCCCGTACCAGACTGTGATGCAGTTGGTCAGGATGCTCTCAATGGTGCAGCGGTAAAAGTTCACCAGGATGTCTGAGGACAGGTGGTTCTTCCTCAGAGTCCTCAGAAAGAAAAGACGCTGGTGAGCTTTCTTGATCAGTTTGGAACAGCCGGTCGTCCAGGTGAGATCCTCGGAGATGTGGACACCCAGGAACTTGAAGCTGTTCACACGCTCCACCACCGTCCCCTTGATGTAGATGGGTGGATGTGGGCCAGCGTTCCTCCTGAAGTCCACGATGAGCTCCTTAGTCTTCTCGGTGTTGAGCAGCAGGTTGTTGTTGTCACACCACTCAGCCAGACGAACCACCTCCTCCCTATAAGCGGTCTCATCGTTGTCTTTGATTAGGCCGATCACCGTGATGTCATCTGCAAACTTAATGATGGTATTGGAACCATCAACAGGTTTGCAGTCATGGGTGAAGAGGGAGTAGAGGAAGGGACTCATCACACAGCCTTGTGGTACACCGGTGTTAATAGTGATGATAGATGAGCAGTGGTTATCCAGCTGGACATGTTGGGGTCGGTTGGTCAGAAAGTCCAGTAACCAGTTGCCCATGAGGGAACTGATGCCCAAGTCTGTGAGTTTTGTGATGAGTTTTGAGGGGATGACTGTGTTGAATGCTGAACTAAAATCTATGAACAGCATCCGGGCAAAGGTGTTTTTGTTGTCCAAGTGTGAGAGAACAGAGTGCAGCGCTATGGAGACTGCATCCTCTGTGCTCCTGTTCTGGCGGTATGCGAATTGGTGGTGGTCCAGGGTGGGGGGGAGACAGGATTTGAGGTGTACTAGGACCAGCTGCTCAAAACACTTTGCGATGATGGAGGTGAGGGCTACCGGACGGTAGTCGTTGAGTCTTGATGGTTTTGAGTTTTTGGGTATTGGGACGATGGAGGTGGTTTTGAAGCAGGTTGGTACCACAGCACGGGCCAAGGACAGGTTGAATATGTCCGTCAGTACTCCTGCCAGCTCCCCAGAACACGCTCTAAGAACACATCCAGGGATGCCATCAGGACCCGCAGCCTTGTGAACTTTAATCCTGCTCAGCGCCGCTCCTACATCGGTGGGGAAAAGAGTCAGTGGTTGGTGGTCTGGAGACACATCTGCCTTAGTTGTAGTTGTTAGGTTCCCTCTCTCAAAACGAGCATAGAAATTGTTGAGCTCATTGAGGAAGGAAACATCAGAGGAGACGGGGGAGGGGTTGATGGCCCTGTAATCTGTAATAATCTGGAGTCCTTGCCACATACGTCGGGGGTTGGAGTTTGAGAAGTGTTCTTCTATCCTCCCCTTGTAGTGGTGCTTGGCCTTTTTGATGCCCCTCTTCAGCTCAGCCCTGGCTGTACTGTATGCCTGTGTATCCCCTGACCTGAAGGCGATGTTGCGAGCCTTCAGCAGTAGACGTACATCCCGATTCATCCAAGGCTTCTGGTTGGGGTACATGGTGATCTGTTTCTGGGTGGTGACACTGTCTATAGTGGTGGAGATGTGGTCCAGCACAGATGAGGCGTACTGTTCCAAGTCGGTGTGAGTGAACATATTCCAATCAGTGTTTTTGAACTGGTCCTGGAGCACAGTGTCTGTCCCCTCTGGCCACACTTTTATTGTCCTCACAGTGGGTTTCACACGTTGGATGAGTGGTGAGTACCAAGGTGTGAGGAAAATGGAGAGATGGTCCGATTGTCCAATGTGGGGGAGGGGTGTTGCTTTGTATGCTCCAGCCAGGTTGGAGTAAACATGGTCCAAAGTCTTGTCCCCTCTGGTGTAGCAGGAGACATGTTGGTGGAATCTGGGGAGGACTGTCTTCAAGTTGGAGTGGTTAAAGTCACCAGCAACAATAAAAGCAGCCTCAGGGTGTTTGGTCTGGTGTTTGCTAATGGCTGCATAAAGTTCTTTCATAGCCAGCTTAGCATTAGCATCCGGGGGGATATACACTGCAGTGAGTATAATGGAAGTGAGTTCTCTGGGTAGATAATAAGGTCTGCATTTGACCATTATAAACTCCGCATTAGGTGAGCATTGTCTCTCGGTAGTAGCAGAGTCTGTGCACCAAGCTTTGTTAATATAAATGCACAAACCTCCACCTCTGGTCTTGCCGGAGTCCTCAGTTATCCTGTCGGCTCGGTGTGTGTGGCGTCCTGCTAACTCAATAGCATTGTCCGGGCAGCTGTTGTTTAACCATGTTTCAGTGAAAATCATGACGTTTGAGTTCATAATCCGCCTGTTGTTGGTGATGGAGAGCCGGATTTCATCCATTTTGTTTGTCAAAGAACGGACATTGGCGAGGAAAATGCTGGGTAAAGGCAGCCTATGTGGTGTAAGTTTTAGCTTAGCCCGTAGTCCTCCGCGCTTATCCCGCCTTTGTTTATGTTCCCGGCGCCGTCTGTGTGTACTTCCTCCCGGCATGGAGGAGTAAGCAGCCTCCGGTGTTCTGGAGATCTCTGGAATGAGTCGGAGATCGGCAACAAAACTATAGGAGGTTTGAGTACAGATGTCCAGAAGCTCCTGTCTGCTGTAGAACAGCAACGCTGAGCAATTCTGGATGAATAGTCCGGTCAAAAGTAGGTAGAAAAACGCTAAATAGCATGTTCTGGAGAGACGCTGAGCCTCGCGTTGTTCACACGCCGCCATCTTGGTCGAAAAATAGGTTAAAGTTCAGTTTTCAGTTTAATGGCAAATTGAAAGATCACCTGATGAACCGATGTGCTGAGCAGGTCAGGCTGGGAGGTGAAGATCTCTAGGAGTTGGTCCACCAGGCGTCTTCCATTTTTAATTCTGTCTCTCTTGGAGTGATTCTGAGAATCATTATAGAGCCTCTGATGAGAGGATCAGCCACCTGGTCCTCTACAGAAGGCAGCTCAGGGATCTGGTCATCCTCAATAAGAGCAGGAAGCGATTGCCCAACACGCTCCCCGGGCTGGCCCCCCTTCATCCACTCCACAGACGAACGGGGGAAAGACTGCTCCCCCGCCCGCCCCCTGCGAAATTCTCCCTGGTTTTGCAGGTTCTGGTTGAGGAGAGCAGGCTGGAGGCTGGGACCAGGAGGAAGCGGAACCAAAAAATTCAGCCTCGCCGGGCCGAGTGCGAGGAGCTGGACATGCATGTGATATGGGCGGAAGAGCAACGGACCGGTTCCGGTTGCGTCTTCTCTTTCCCTTCTGGCGGCGATGTGGGTGGTGTACGGGGGCGAACCAGAGTTCATCCTCTGACTCGGCATCCTCCCCCGAAGTCCACCCAGAGCAGACTGGTGAGTAGGAGGGACTGGACCTGGGTGCTGTGTAGTTCCTCTGGAGCTGATATCTTCGTCTCTCCTCCTGCAGTAGGAGAGGTGAAGGCAGAATTTTAACCGCCTGGCTGCAGCTTCCAAGTCCCAGGACAGGTCTAGTCCAAAAGGCACCACATCGGATCGCAGCTCCCTCCATCTGGACAAGCTCGGTCAAAAAATAGGTGAGCAGAGTCTGAGTGAGTCTGCCTGCTGGGTTCAGGTTTTGGTCGGTTCGTACTGTCAGGGTTTCAAGGCAGATCAGGACAGGAGAACCCAGTTGCACAGGCAGGACTCAGGAGGCAGACGTATAAAATAAAATACTTTAAATAATAATAATAATAAATCAAAAGGCTGACATGGCAGCAAAACTTACAAAGCAAATTCAAGAACAGGATCAGACAGACAGGACAGGCAATACCCAACGACGAACCGACACCGACAGGACTAACAGACAGACTGTATATACGCAAACAGGACATGACACAGGTGATGATAATCAGACAATCAATACAGAGACACAAGGGAGAACAGACAGGGGAAGGCCCACTAGATGGCACCATCCCTACATAACCAAAGGAATTTTTTCCTGCGCATGCGAATTAAAAAAAACTGTTGAATGGAAAGATGAAATGATAGGGTCAGTTAGCAATAAGGGTTATTGATTCAGCTCCTGAGTACAAAATGTTAGGAGTGCGCGGGGAACCCAGATGGTATGAGACCCAGAACGAGGCAGACACAGGGGAAATACAAAAGAACAGTGTTTATTATTTACAGTGAGTTAAATGACATCCACAGGCTGCTGGTCTGAGGCTCCTGGAAAGAGGGACGACAGGTTATTCGCTGTCCAACGGGGAAGGCCCAAGTTGTTTGCTTAATGAGTGTTTGTCCTTACAGTCCAACCCGAAGGGGAGAGCTGGTCCTTCAGTCCAAGGCGAGCGAGCAGCAGAGGGAAATCCAACAAGAGTCCAAAAGGGGAACGAGGAAGGCTGGCACTGGAGGCAAAGAGGCACGAGGAATACCTGAGAGGCCTAGGGATCCAAATCAGGTCACGAGGGAATCCAAAGAGCACGAGGAACCAGGAAACATAAGAGGTGATATGCTCCAGCGTTGAATCACACCGGACTGCAGCCTTAAGTAGATGGAGAGGCTCATCAGGCTGATGGCCGCCAGGTGTTGGTAATCAGCGGCCATCAGCAAGGCAGGCTGCAGGCAGTGGGACCCTTACACAAAAAAGATCCATAAAGCTGCTCTTTCCTGAGACTTCTACTCAGTTAAGTATCAAACACACAAACACACATTAATCATGGCTGTTGAATCAAATGAACTAAAAGTGTTTCTTAAAACAAACAAAGGGGTGGAGAAATATTAATGCTAAAACAATAATTATTTGATAGAATGGAGGTATTGTATTCTCTTGTTCTTTTTACATATATTTTAAAAGCAGGAAATGACTGCAAGCCATGTTTGACAGGACAAAGATGCTGCAGAAGCAGAGAAGCATCTGTTGGATAAAGAAGAAAATGCCCAAACGGTTGATTCAATTGAATGATTTGATATAAGCATGAAATCTAAAAGTTAGCAAATCCTTAACACTACTAACCTCAACAAATTTATGCACATGAACTTCATGAACATGCACAGTCAAGCAATCACCACATTGAAATGATAACAGGGAGGTGAATGGTATTGAAACTATAACAGGGAGGTGAATGACATTGAAACTATAACAGGGAGGTGGATGACAATCAAAACTTTGAGTAGCTACAGCTTAAATTTGAAAACTATTAACACCACGGCTTTTATATTACGCAGTTAACAGCTTTTCACTAAGCTATTTCATTAATCTATTTCACCAAGCACTAATCAGGATGTTATAAAAGAAAAGGAGAAGGGAAGCATATTTTCATTACAGGTGCTGAGAAAGGAGATGAGTGGACGCCAAGGGTTTCCAAAAGGAAATGACATGACACAAGGCATGAGGGTCCATACTAGAAGGTCCAAGGCTAGCTGCACCTACTGCAATCAACATCGAGGAAAGCTCAACATGATTTCCATCACAAGCCCAAGACGACTCAGGACAGTGTTGCTGCAAAGATAAACATTGAACCTGATACTGAGAGAAAGGCAGAAAATGTCTGACTGTTTTGTTTTAAATGATGCTAGAGGCATCAACACTGACAAACCATCTGCTGGACAAGGTGAAGATCACCAAAGATCACCAAAGATCATCTAACACACGTCAACCATTCATCAGAACAAAAAGCAGCTGTCAGCAACAAGGAAACAAGACGTCAAGCCCAAGTTGAGTATGACACAACAAAAAACATCCTTTACGGGCCATTTAGCTTACCAGCATTCACAATAACACATTCTTAAACACACTAAATCAAACCAAGCGTAGTACAAAAAAGGTATAATTTAAAAGAAAAAGAGATTCAGATTAAAGTGTAATGTGAAACTAAAAGACAACTTCTAGGAAAAGTAATTAAAGTTTAAAAGAACCAGCAAACAATGATTTATGGAACTAAAATAGAATAAGCAACTATCAGGTTGAATAAAATATTAGTTACAGTAAATAATATAAAACCAAAAAACTCCATTAACATAATTAAATATCTTTACCTTAAGTAAACAAACTACCTATATTGAGATTTTAACTGCCACAAAGTCACATATTACACCTTCAAACTTTGAAACAACATCTATAGATACTGCAGAAGCAACCAGAACATCTGAACTATTAACAATTAAAACATCGACTCCAGAGATTTAAAGTACCATCTGTAACTACTAGAATCAGAACAATAGAGCGCAAAACGTATAAACAAAATCCTAGGCTCATTATTAAAACAACACCACAGAGTGTTATTTAGCAGAAGAAAGCATAGTAGTTTGACATACTAAATTTTACATATTTTTAACGTCAGGGAGGATTGGACAGATTTAATGAACTAAGCATAGTTACCATATTAAACCTTTGTTTAAATTAGTTAAGGCCTAGAGCCCAAATTCCAAAAGTGTCTCCTACAACAGGGAGGAAAAAGTGATTTTAGGAAAAAACATAATTCTGAGAAATGCATAAAGCTACAGCTTAAAAACTGTAAAGAACATGAAATGAACAATCAAACAGGGATATCATTGTTCTTTAAAATTCCTATGTATAGTGGTAAATTTAGATTTATGAGAAAACACAAGATATGAGAACATAGAAAATTAACAACTATTCCATTACCAATTGGTTAGCAGCTAGCACGTGGATATAAAACTCCAAGAATTATAATACTGAATATTAATGTTTTACAAGTGAAGGTTTCAAACAAGACTGAATTATTTAATGAACACAACTGTTTAGATGTAATGTAACATTAAAGTTTGTCCTCATTGTTTTTATATAACATCTGTTTGGTATGACAATATGATATGATGTGATACAATGATATGAAAATCCTGAATTATTTAAGCTAGACTTGTGAAACTATACAGTAACTATGACTATTCTTGCTCTTTACCTTTTCAGTGATTAGATACAGTTTATGACAGATATTTATTGGCTGTGTAAAGATGATGATCTAAAGAAAGTATAGTCACCAAGATGATTGGTGCATGCACTTCACAGTAAGAATGAAATCCTTTGTGATACTTTTATACAATTGAATGAATGAGGTGATTAATTTTGAGAAAGCGAAAGTAGAGAATTTTAGAGCTAAAAGATTTGTTGCAATTGCTTATTTAAATTATCTTTTGAACTTTTTCTGAAGCTATGTTAAAATCTAAGAAGCTAAAAGATCAACTCTAGGGAAAATGCTGATAAGGATAAGTGGTCTTGAGGATTGATTAAAACCTAAATTTAGAAAGGTTGATAAAATACGAATTAGTACAACCCCAGTACTAATTGTGATTCTCCTGTTGACATGTTGTGTCCTGACACCTTGAGGCGAATAGAAAAACGAGCACTGGCAACCAAAGGACTAGAAGGTTGCAAATCAACTGGTTCAGATCAAGACGCCACACCAGTCTATCTCCCCGCCTCTTGCCAAACTGACTGCCAAGACGCAAAGAAACTTTGAGACGAAAGTGGAAAAGTGAAGTATGGAAATGAATGCATTTTCAAATAAAAATGAAGTCCTTCTTCAGCAAAGTGTTTGAACAACTATAAAGACATTTCTTTTTTGTTTTTGCCATCCATAAGGAACTGAACTGAACAGAACTGAATTGAACAGAACTGAACTGAATTGAACAGAACTGAACTGAAGAGCTAAGGCTCTTCATCTTCTTGATCTACTTTATCTTTTTATTTCCTTACTTTTCTAAGTTTCAATCATTTTATTCCTATACACTTCTTAATGTGTATTGATTCTCTTTAAAGTATGAGACTCTGAATCAAACTATTGATGTCCTTCAACAATTGAGACATCATTTTCAAGTTTGTGCTTTATTATGTTATATCTTTTTGTTTTATATTTTATCATGTTATGTTTGCTTGTATCAATTATGTCACTAATTTGGTTACAACTCTTTTCATAATGCACAAAATTCACAATTACTCAAAATGGTTTTCAATCATGAAGTGTTGAACAGAATTTTATTTGACTAATGCACTTGCTCCCTGCCTTAGAAATCAAATGGCAGAAACTAGAAAGAGGGGTCTAGTTCTGAGGAGACATTTTTCCTGTAAATGACAGCAACAGGTTTTTTTGGCTCCTCAGGGAAGCAATGGCAACTATCTAATGAAATGCCTGAGTGATCAAATTTTGGTAAAGATCTTAAGTTTCAACTATTACAACACCACTGTTTTACACTATCACATATTCACACTGTACAGCACAATATAAACTTATAATTTAATCTCACACTCACATATTTATACATCACTAAATATATCAGAACATTTGGCAGCATTAGTTTATTTGAGGGATTTCCTCAAATCAGGGAGGATTGTAGAATCTAAGAAACTTTATTAATTGGATAACCTGTTTAATAAGGCCCAAGTTTAACTTACAACAATTTGTTCAACAGAACTTGCTTTTAACAGATTCTGAGATGTGCTTGAGCTGACTTGTACTTGTTTATCTAAAAGCACCAGGAATTTCTGGGCGTAAGATCGACTGCTTGTATAAGACTGTTTTCTATCAGAACTGTTTTTAACAACCAGAGTGTTAATGTCAACCTGACCAGATAGGAATTTGTTTTTGTATCTCAACGCTGGGAAAAGGAGTGTGTTTATCTTACAGGAAACTTGTGCGTCAAATATCTTGTCACAAACCCAGGAAAGTGTCTCCAGTAATACTGAGCGGTCGAATAACATCCTCCTATATATGGAAATCTGCAAATGCCAGATAACAACTCTTTTGGCAAAAACAAGTATGTTCGTGTGCTGGTCCGGAGAGTATAAATAAGAAGCTGAACTGTATTTAGATAGGGGTTCTGTCTTTGAGGTCCCGAGGTATCTCTGGCTGTTCGGCCTTTGGGCTAAGCTTCAAATAAAACCCCCATTTTGCTGTCAAACAAAACCAAGGTGTCTACTGTTTTATTAATGAACCCAAGAGTACTAATGTAGTAGATGCCACTATAGTAGAGAAGGAATCCTGAGACCATCAAACCAGACTCCCACTGCCCCCTGGCTGCATCGAGAAATTCTTTTTATGCAAGTTATGAACAGAATCAGTGACAATGGGCAGCCCTGGCAGTGTCCAACTCCCACCCTGAAGGGGTCTGACTTACTGCTGGCAATGCAAATCAAACGCTCACGTCTCTTGTAGAGGGACTGAATAGCACATAGCATGGACACCCAATTCTATATTCATGAAGAACCCCCCACAGAGTACCTCAAGGAACATGGTCGAACACCTTCTCCAAGTTCACAAAACAGGTAAACTGGATGGACAAACTTCCATGACCCCTTAAGGACCCTAGTGAGGGTAAAGAGCTGGTCCAATGTTCCCTGGCCAGGATGGAACCAACATTATGCTCCTGGAACTGAGGCCTGACCAAAAATCAGACTCACTTTTGCAGTACCCCTGAATAGACCTTACATTGGAGGATAAGGAAAGTGATGCTCCTATAATTGGACCACACCCTATGGTCTCCCTGTCTGAAGAGTGGAACCACCACTGCTGTTTGCCAATCCATTGGCACTGCCCTTGATGTCCGCGCAATATTGTAAAGGCGTGTCAACTAAGACAGATCCATAACATCCAGAGCTTTAAGGCAATCAGTGCGGCTCTCTTGCACCCCTGGAGCCCTGCTGCCGCAGTCTTTTTTAAATACCTTGGCGATCTCAGCCTCAGTTATGAACAGACCAAACCCAAAGTCCCCTGACAAAGCTTTTTCCATGGAAGACATGCAAATAGGATTGAGAAGGTCTGAGAAGTATTTCTTCCACCTCGTGACAAAATCACTGGTTGAGGTCAACAGCACCCTACCTTCACTGAATACAGCGTTAGTAAAGTGTTACTTTCCCTGCCTCATCTGCCTGATGGTTTGCCAGAATCTACTCTGAGCCAATCGAGAGTCTCTATTCAAGGCCTCACCAAACTCCTCCCACAACCAAGCCTTTGCCTTAGCAACGGCCAAGTCTGTGGCCCGCTTGGCTCTGTTTAAAGGCCCGCAGATCACGAGCATCCATTAGAGTTTTACGGTCTTGACCCTTATGCACAGCGATTGTTCCAGATTCTCTGAATCTTTTGATGATGTTATGCACGGTTGATGATAATAACTTAAAAGTCTTTGCTATTTTACGCTGGGTAACACCATTCTGGTATTGTTGCACTATCTTTCTGCGCAACAATGGTGGAATTGGTGATCCTCTTACCATCTTGGCTTCTGAGAGACACTGACACTCCAAGAAGCTCTTTTTATACCCAATCATGTTGTCAATTGACCTAATTAGTGTTAATTGGTCTTCCAGCTGTTCGTTATATGCTCAATTTCCTTTTTCCAGCCACTTATTGCTACTTGTCCCAACTTTTTTGGGATTTGTTGACACTGTGAAATTTTGAATCAACATATTTTTCCTTTAAAATGTTACATTTACTCAGAATAAACTTTTGATCTGTCATCTATGTTATATTACGAATAAAATATTGGCATTTGCCATCTCCACATCATTGCATTCAGTTTTTATTCACAATTTGTTTAGTGTCCCAGCTTTTTTGGAATCCA
>NC_056505.1:42291616-42303538 GCF_014905685.2 Nematolebias whitei | reverse complement strand
TATATATAGTGTTTGAAATTAAAATGTATTAATAAAAGAATTGTATTGCTGTACATTGTATAAAATTGGTCTGGGCCAGATGTGACCCACATCTAGCACTTACATCTGGCCCAAATGGCTCAATGAATGACCCCACACACACACACACACACACACACATACACACACGGCCCAGGGCTGGTTTGCCAGAGGTGAAACAATATATGGGCCAGCTCTAGGCCAGTTGGTGTGTCCTCAGTTGGCCCACACCTGGCCCAGTTCTGGCCGCACATGGGCCACATCTGGCAAACCAGCACTGGGCCAGGGGGGCCCCGTCATTCATTGAGCCATGTGGGCCAGATGTAAGTGCCAGACATGGACCACATCTGGCCCAGACCAATTTTGCTATGTGGGTTCCGCTCTATTTTACACCCAGTCCTGAGAATCTCCTTTACTTTGTAACTCCTTTCATTGAATTAAAGTTATGATCCCAGGCCTTCTCTCACCTAACCTGGATAAATGTTTTTCTAATCACAACCGGTTCATGTTTGTTTGATCAAAAAAATGAGTGTCCGTTTTTGTTCTTCACTGGTTTTAGTTTTGAAGAACCAGACAAAACTGCAGATAAAAGGGTTTTACAATCCCTACATGAAGTCTTCATTTGATCATTTTTCTCTAATATTTGATAGAATAAGTCCTATGTGCCAGCAACGAAGTAATAGATGCCAGCAATTGACAAAACATGGAGCAATATGGCAGTGTGTGCATGATGTGTAGTCCTCACCAACACATGTCAAGTCAGTGAAGTGGTCTTCACCTTCTTCTGCATTCATCAGGTCGTGTTTACTCTTCTTCGTCCTTTTCAACACTACAAACACAAAGTGAAACAAACACAGACATCTTGCCTCTTTCCTGCAGATCATTTTGTTGTCTCATTCAAGGTTCCTTCTTTACATGTTAGTATATGTAAGTAAAAGTAGATTCATGATTTGTGCTTTTTTATTCATAAACAATAATTTTTCTTAGGCTGAAATATTTTTAAACATAGAAAGAGTCATTACATGTAAATACTTGGGAAAGTAAATTTATACTGTATGTATGTATGTATGTATATATAGATATATATAGTAGTTACTTGCTATTTGCAGTTCAACTTTCGTAGACTCGCTCTTTCGTGGTATTTCAAAGTAAGACTGGACATGACACCCAACTGGCTGATTGATGGATGAGCCGCACAATCAGCATTGGATTGTTTATTTAAAATAAATTATTTTAAACGATTTAGCACCTGTATGCAGCATACAGGTGCAAGGAGAAGCTCCCCCCTGCAGCCTGTCATGATCTCCGCTCTCTGCCACCTGTGGCTCTCTGCCACTCCAACATTTCTGTTCCAGCTACAGCAGCTTTGTGAAGGCTTAACCCTTTGCTGTCCAGCTGCACTGATTTTTTTGTCTTCCAACTTAAAACTCAATGTATGTAACGTAAAATTGTCATAATCACAAAATATAAGTGTCAAAGTTATTTGTAATTATCTTAGATATATGTATATACATATATATATATATATATAAATATATATATATATATATATATATGTATGTATGTATGTATGTATGTATATATACACACACACAAAAGTGTTTAATTGTGAAGAGTTTGGTCCTTACCAGAGTTGTTGTGTTTTCTTTTGTACCATGCTCCATCCAGGGACTTTTCTTCTGCACTTTTGTCTTCCTCAGCCAGCATCACCTCCTCTGCAAAACACATTACTGTACTTGATTTCACTTAATCCCAAACATATTCACATTAGTATAAAATAAAAGGATAGCCTTTATGACTAGAGCAGGATGTTGATTTATGTTTTGATGCTATCTGTTTCACTCTAACGGGAGAACCCATCTTGTTGTTCTCACACAGATTTCTAACACCGGCATAAAGTCCTGTCTCCATGATAACAAGTAGCCTACATCCTACAGTACATTAACATCCTTCACTGTCCTGTTCTTGACAAGTGGCCCTGACTGCAGGAAGTTTCTCAGTGAGCCTAACTTTCAGTAAAACTCTGAGTAACTACAGATCTCATGGACGTTCAGCAGCTTTTCTTTTACTATTGTGTTTTTAATTCGTGTATTTGATATCAGAGTCATGGTTCAATCCACATGCTGCCCTTTGGATCAAAGGAACTCACAAGGCATGTCCTGAGGCACTGTAGGTCATTTTGACCCATAGGAAAGCAATAAGGTTAAAACACATGCTTTTGTTTGAATCAATGTTTCTCTTATCTTCTCCCTCTCTCTTCAAAATTTAAGGTTGAAAAATGAGTCACTAAAGACCTCTGAGACATGTGATGATGGGTACGCTCTTCTGTTTCCCTCATTAATAATCTTTACATGCATGCTCTTAAAATATGGATCACATCTGGCAGTGTCTTTACAAACGTTGGTTCATTGTGGTACTGAAGTCTTTTTTTTGTTTCTTTCATTCAACCTTTATTTAGACAGGTTAGTCCCATTGAGCCTTGGGAAGTGCCGACAACTTGTGAGTATTTCAATGAATAAGAAAGTTAGATTTTAAAGTTTAAAGTCTTGGTTTCTTCAAAGTTAAAATACTGCTTAGACAAAGTGCAGAAGAGAAATGTGTCTGTCGTTCACCATGACATTAAACTCTCCATACATAATCATAAATACCCGAGCTCTTAAAAAATGTCCCCCCAACACTTGAACAGAAGAAAATGAACAAACTCTGGAAAAGAACAGAGTCTTCAGGCCACGATAACTCAAAGCAGAAACATCTGAGCTTGTCTACGTCATCTGTGAGAACGCTCTGCATGTTCTCCACCATGCTCCAACAAACTCTGGGTGGTTTGAACTCCTGGGACACTGATGCCAAACCAACAAGAGCCCCGAGGTACAAACATCTGACCACCTGTTCCTACAAGCTGCAAGGTCCAGGAGCTGTTCCAAGGCCTCTCATGAATTTGCAGAAGTCCAGCCTGAGAACGTCCAGCTTCAGTTGCTTCGGCCTGGCCAGAGACCATGCACGTTAGTGGGAGAAATCTCCTGACGGTCAGATCTCCAGATCCTTGCATGGCTCAGTGTCACGATTATTTAACATTTCCTTTAGATTAAACTTATTATTCCACAGTAATTTATTATTTATTATTTTGAACAAATCTTTTTATTCTGATTTTCTTTAAGTAGGGAGTCAAAGGTTTCACCCATCATTATTCACAGCAATCTAAATTATAAACTTTTACTTTAGTTTGTAAATTTACCACATGGTCACCAGTGACTCCCGCGACCCAAAAAGGAAGAAACAGACAAAGATAATGGATGGATGGTAATAAAAACATATCAAATTTCAGTCATGTGTATTCATTTTTGTGTGTTTTAGAGGGTCAAACTGTGAAACTCGACTGCAGTTATGAAATCTGAGCTAGCGAGCACGAACACAACAGAGGACAAAATATTCATATTTTTATTTGTGCATTGAAGTTGGTCGCTTTACTGTATTCATTTTTCAAATCAAAGTTACTGTGTGTGTGTGTGTGTTTGTGTATGTGTGTGTGTTATTGACCTGCTTTGCATATCCACTCCAGGTAACCTGTTAACTCTCTCTCAATCTGCTGCTGTCGGCGAAGCTTCAAGAATTCCTGCCTCTTCTCAACTCGCTCTCTTTCTTTGGCAAATTCCCTGCAAAAATCAAACATACAAACACAAACACCTGGTTACTAAATAAAAAAAACATTAAAATAAAAAAAAGCACAGATTTTGGTGGTCCTAGCTGTTGACAGGAACAGGCTGAGTCTATGCTCTCATCGTCTCTCTGTCCTCTCAAACCACAGACGGCCACTCTGAGCCCGTTTCTGCTGGACGTTATTTCTTTTCACTGTCATCCTCTGCTTGGGATTGGAGGGCTGCACTGAAGAGTCGCCACAAACTGCTGTTTCACTTCCACAAACTGTTTTGCTAACTGACATAATGTCCTATACTGAATAGGATTATAATTTATTAGAGTGTATTATAATTTATTATGATGTATAGTAATATCCTGATGCATGCTCAATAATCCAAGTAGAAAAATCCAAAAAAGTTAAATCTGGTCCTCTGGACATCCAAAAAACAAAACAAAGCAAAACAACAAAAATGTAGAAACGTTTCGTCTCTCATCCGAGAGACTTCCTCAGTCTGCGGTGCTGTATTCAGCTCAGTCTCTTAAATAGCACCTTCTCAGAGTGGATCAACCAGTTTTGCTGCTGACAACCAAAACCAGCTGATCACATGCTCAAGAAGGACCATCAGCCTAACAATGGATCATTAGCACACTGATGGCTGTTTACTATTCACAGAGGGCTGAGTGATACTAGCAATCACAGCATTGTAAGAGGGGGACAATTGAACACGTAGGCCTCCACCCCTGTTTAACAATGGACGGTTTCTTTTCACAAAGATGTCCTCCTTTACTCCTCTCTCAAACCATCGTTCCTCTCTATCCAGGATGTGCACATCTTCATCCCTGAAAGAGTGACCGCTGGCCTGGAGATGAGTGTAGACTGCAGAGTCCTGGCCTGATGATGTTGATCTTCTGTGCTGGGCCATCCTTTTGGCCAGTGGCTGTTTTGTTTCCCCGATGTAAGACTGATCACAGCCCTCCTGACACTGAACAGCATACACAGCATGGTCCTTCTTGAGCATGTGATCAGCTGGTTTTGGTTGACAGCAGCAAAACTGGTTGATCCACTCTGAGACGGTGCTATTTAAGAGACTGAGCTGAATACAGCACCTCAGACTGAGGAAGTCAGATGAGAGACGAAACGTTTCTACATTTTTTTGTTGTTTTGCTTTGATTTAGCTTTTTTAGATGTATAGTAATCATTCGCTGCTTCATGTTTCGACTTCTGCAAACTCGCTCTACTGCGGTTCATGTACGTACAGTCCAAAATATTGGACAAATTAATATTTTTTTACACACAATTGTGGACTGTGGACAATTGTATCACTGTACTCATGTGGCTGTGAAAAGTTAATGACAAAAGTAATAATTCAAACAGGCGCTGCCGTTTTGTAGTTTACTTTCATTCAGCCTCCTCTGTTCTGTAATTGCCACTCATAAGGACTACATTGCCCTTAATTCAATGCTGTAGTGCCTCCAGCTGCTGTTTTCTATCAAACAGTATTTTTGCAAAGTGAAGCTATGACTGCTGAACCAGCCTTTCAAATGTAAAAGTTAATTCATGTCACATGGAAAAGTTTTTAAAGAAAATTCAACTTTACAAAAATAAGATTCCAAAGAACGTGTAAATCATGTGAGGACATGTCTCTTTAAGAAACAGAGTGTTGTGCTTAGTAACCCGAGCGCTGATTGGCTGTTACCGTCTGTTTACCTGCTCTCTTTTTCAACTGGACTTCTTATGGGTCCTATCATTTATTTATTTATTTATTAACCTGTATTTAACCAGGCAAATCCCACTGAGATCACAGATCTCTTTTGTAAGGGAGGCCTGGGCCTGAAGGCAGACTAACATGCATGTCTTTAATCTGTGGGAGGAAACTGGAGTACCTGGAGAAATCCCACACAAGCACAAGAAGAACATGCAAACTGCAAACGGAAAGACCCCAGGTCCAACCGGGGATTGAACCCAAGACCTTCTTGCTATGAGGCAACAGTGCTAACCACTGAGCCGTTGTGCTGCCAAGAATGGTCTGTGTGTTCAAAAGTTTCTGGTGGCAAACCAAAACTGCAGTAGAAGATGCTGACGATAAAAGAGAAATTGGAACATGATGGTTCAACAAATTTTAAAAACAATTAGGGTTAAAAGTGTTTCAATGCACAGAGAGGCTGCGTCCGCTGACACAGCAAGAGCGGAGGATTTTGCTAACATGAGTTCAAAGATCTGGTCACCAAGTGGGTTTAGAGGTCTGAACAAGGTTTTAACATGGACGAAACGGGCCTGTTCTGGAGAAGGATGCCATATCACACTTTTATTATGAAGGACAAGGCCAAAGCTCCTGGTTTCATCTCAGCTTCATCACCTTCATCGTCATCACTGGACAGCTAATTCTTCATCTCTTCTTCCTCTTCATCTTCTCTGCTGAGTACCCATTAAAAATTTATATTTTTTTAAAGGTTTAAAAGTTTAGAAAATTGTTAGGAACATTGCAAGAGTTTGGAAAGAGTGTAAAACACCTTACTATAAATATAAATACTAAAATAAACTACTTCTTATTGTAACACTGACTGTAGACTCTTTGAGTTCAGTCTAGATCTGTGTTGGTCTTGTAACGTGTGTACAGTCCCTGAGGTGACCTTTGTTGTGAACTAGTGGAGAGGGACACGTCACCTCAGAGACATTACTTTGTCTGAAACTGTTAAAAAAATATTCATCCATTCTTTGGAAACAAACGTCATATTTTTCAAATATTCTTCGTCTCAGCTCACAAACATTCTATGTAGACAATAATGTAATAAAAAAAAACTATTGTGTAAACTCACTAACCCAAGGCCTTCTTATGAAACTGAGAGACCTTTGTTCTATAAAGACTTTGTATGAATTTGAAAGCTCCTGAGTTGATTTCATACAGACGGCTTCAGTATCTCTTGTAATGTATGGATGAAAGTTCTGTTACCATGAAGGTAACACCATAATAAGAACCCTTTTGTTTGTTCATCAACTTGATCTTCCTGTTCCAGGAACATATGGTCAACAGCGACCCCCTCTGTTAGTCAACTTGCATGTTTTAAGGTTTAGTCAAGATGTCATATTTTTGAACATTTATTCATGCAAATGTGTGTTTTAAGTAATCTTCTCTTAAGATTATACATTTGTCTTATTTTCTCTTTTAGAATGAAACTTTTAAGGCAGAGAAAACAAGGACTTTAGATCTAATTATATAAGTTTCTTTATGGAAAGAAAGGCGATCCACTAAGTTTCTGAACTTCCCTAAAACCTCCTTAAAAGATAATTCTGAACTATGATTGGTCAGAATTTAACAGCCACACCCCTTTTCTCATGGTTTAACCAATCCTCAGTCTGCTTGAACGAAGAGACTTTGAGAGTAAGAAAGAAGTCTCGGGAGAAAATGAGACAAAAAGAAAAAGATGGAGCACGAAGAGTTTCTAAATCTTAAAAGTTAAAAGTTTTATTTTACTTTCAAACAAGTTCTCAAGGAAAAGACAACAACAGCTGATGAGTTCCAGAACTCAGCAGAAACCAGCACCTGACTGTTCATTAGAACCAGTTTGGACTCACAACTGTTACCAGAACCAGGCTGAAACAACGTCAGTATCCTACTGAGAGCCAGTTTACTACAGAGCCAGTAGTAGAAGAAGGTGGACAATCTGCCTGTATGGCAAGCCCTTTTAACATAACATCGGATTCACCACGCTTACATTCCAGATATCTGAAAATGATTTATGACTAGACATATTAGTTATCTTTAATTATATTTTGACTAGTCAAAATACTTATTTGAGATATCTCTAATTACATTCTGACTAGTGTAAATGATGTCAGATTTACCATTGAGTTGTATGGAGGCTTCAATTCAAGATATCCATCCATCCATCCATTATCTTTACCCGCTTATTCCATTTTGGGTCACAGGGGTCGCTGGTGCCCATGTCCAGCAATCACTGTGCGAGGGGCGGGGTACACCCTGGACGGGTCGCAAGTCCATCACAGGGCCACATATACACAAATGAGACAAACAACCATACACACCTAGGGACAATTTAGAGTTACCAATTACCCTAACATGCATGTTTTTGGTCTGTGGGAAGAAACCGGAGTACCCCACGCATGCACGGAGAGAACATGCAAACTCCACCCAGAAGGTCCCTGGACCGGGATTTGAACCAAGGACCTGCTTGCTGAGAGGCAGCAGCTCTACCAGTTGCGCCACCGTGCTGCTCCAATTCAAGATATCTTAAACTGAATTTTGACTAGTCAAAAATACAGTTCTAGATATCTCTAAGTTAATTTTGACTAGTCATTATTTGCTATCTTGCTTTTAGTTCTGACTAGTCATATTTACAATTAAAGATATCTTAAATTACATCATTATTCAAGATATCTTAAATGTATTTTTAGATATCATAAATAAAGATTTGACTAGTGCAAATTAAATTGCAGATATCTTGATAGCAAATAACGACTAGGCAAAACTAACTTAAAGATATCTAGAACTGTACTTAAGACTAGTCAAAATTCCTTTTAAGATATCTCAAAATTAATTCAAGATATCTTGAATATTTTTTCATGTAGACGGTTTTTCTATTTAGGATATCTTAAATTAACATTTTGACTAGTCAGAATGATGTTCAAGATATCTAGAATAATTATTCTGACTAGTCAAAACGTCACAGATTTACGTAGCATTTTGGCAGAAAAATCATAAGGCATTGTAACCTTTTTATCTTATAATCTGCAATGTCAGGTCAGTCCAACACAACGCTCGTATTTCTAACAGGATTTTTAACACGGCAGCTCAGATTATTTATTGTATCTACAACAAGAAGACTTTTTTGCGACGTCTTTTTCATGACAACCGGAAACTGACACTTCCTGTTTTGTGAGTCTTTGCACTAAGGAGATATGTCTATGTTTTCAACATCTTTGCTTAATTTGCAACCTTTTCTTTCGCTGCTGAGGAGGAAATTGCAGTGGCGAATTCTCGAACTAATAAATGTGAATGGATAAAAGTTCTTTCATGAAGAAAATATCCACAGCTATCAAGGTAAGTAGAAAACTAAGACGTAGCTTAGCGAGCTAACCGTTAGCTACAACATATGAAGTACATAAACATCGTAATAAAGAAGACTAATTTAGTGTGCTAAATTATTTGGAGTATTTGAAACAGACATGGTATAAAATTTTAAATTATATTTTTATGAGGTTCCATTAGTGCCAAACATATGTTTATGTGTGTATGTAGCGTGCTGTGTATATGTAAGGTGATGTGTTAAGTGAATCAGTCTATTATACAATCTATTACTTGTTTAAAGCTAAACATGTTATAACAAGTATATATATATATATATATATATATATATATATATATATATATATATGTGCTAAAAGCAGATCTATTTTAGATCTCACTGGGTGTTGCAAAAAAAGAAAAGGCTGATTTGTTTGCTTATTTCTGTAGAAGTGCAGCTGGTAAAGGTTTTTGTAACCATGTAGTTGCAGTTTTTTTTTTTTTTTTTTTACCAGACTGCACACTACTCCCAACTCCAGCTGCCAACTGGTCCTCCTGTACTGGACTGCACAAGAGATTTACAAAGATGGCACAGACAAAGAACACAGGTAAAACAAAAACTAAAATAAGAGTGGAACACATTATTATCTGTTATATTATTTAGTATATGATGGTTATGATTCTCATAACAATAATTGTAATAACTTTCCCACCTGTATATTATTAGTGCCATGTGAAATTTGTCATAGTCTCAATATTACTTGGGTCAAATATATTTTTCTCTCCTAACTTGTTTGGAATTGTTTGTTTTTGTAGGTAATGAATAAATGCAGGTTCAACCTCTATGAATTAGTAATATTTGCAAGTTAAGTAAAAATCTTAACTCTCAAATCTGTCCCACTGTGTCCTACCAAATTACTAACTTGTCTCTTTACATTTATTTATTTTTTAGTTTGACATATTTTTATGTTTATTTCTTGTAAGGGAATCCATCCTGAACCTGCCAGCGAGGTGGTGGTGCGAAAGCCCAAAACTGTGGGGAAAAGATGTTTGCACTCCACGCTTTACAGAGCTTTCACAGGTATAAACTTTGGGTTAATGTTTTTATGTCCATGTTTCCTTTGTCAAAACATTGTGATTCTGTCACTCGTGTGTTTGTAGGACCACTTCCAGATCCTGACATCCTGGCATTGGAAGAAAAACTACACCAGCTGGAGTCCCAACCACTTATCACACTTATCCTAGAGATGGTCTCTCAGCTTTGGAGCTGGTACCATCCAGATTTGGGCCTGTGCCACAGGGCTCACTGAGGTCTCACCAGTGTCCACCTGAGAAGTCCTGCGTTGCATCATTCTGCACCACATGGCTCCAGACCTCCCTGCTCTTCCTTCGATGCTGCATAGTCTTCCCAACATGTGTTTTGTGCCCACACTCGGTCAACTTATGCATCTTCAGTCTCTGCAAGTGTCACATGAAGTACAGGCCAGAACCAGGGAGCAGTCCAGATGTCCTGTGTGGGTACAGCTTTGACAACCAAGGCTTACTGCTAGCCATTTCTGCTTTCCGTGTTGCTTACAGAGGAAGTACAGAGGAGGAGTGTGCTGACATAGCACTGGCAGCTCAGATGATCAGGGGGTACACTAAACAATAACTGTTGAACGGGTATGGTGTGATGAATGGATTGATGATTGATTGATTGATCAGATGAAGTCTAAACTGGACATGTTTTACTTCAACACCTTCATCGATGTGTTTATATCAATGCAGTAAGAAACATAAAATTTATAAATCACCCCTTTGTTCCTTCATCTTTTTAATCAGTCTCAAGCTGTGTGAATCACTGTAAATACTGTATGCTCAATAATCCAGATAGAAAAATCTAAAAAAGTTAAGTCTGGTCCTCTGGACATTCAAAAAGCAAAACAAAGCAAAACAAACAAACAAAAAAATGTAGAAACGTTTCGTCTTCCATCCGAAAGACTTCCTCAGTCTGAGGTGCTGTATTCAGCTCAGTCTTATAAATAGCACCTTCTCAGAGTGGATCAACCAGTTTGCTACTGACAACCATGTGAGCAGCACCTCAGACTGAAGAAGTCTTTCGGATGAAAGACGAAACGTTTCTACCTTTTTTTGTTTGTTTGTTTTGTTTTTTTGAATGTCCAGAGGACCAGACATAACTTTTTTAGATGTAAATACTGTAAATAGTTATTCATGAAAAATGCATGAATGTGCCGATTTCTTTAAAATGAAATTGCATAATTTGATAAAATATCTATAATCCACTATCAATTTATAGTGTACAGTTATAAAATGTTAACTTAAATAGTTAAATGTTTTTTGTTTGTACTAAATATTGTAAATTGCACTTGTTTTCCTTGCAGATCAACTGAATCAATCCATAAATAATAATAAAAAACAGTATGGTGCTCAAGTGTGTTTTAATTGAAAAATGTTTAAAATAATTCATAACATTAAAATATCTACCGGTAATTATGTAACACTAGAACAATTTACATACATGTGACAAGCTTGGATATGGATGTTATTTTTATTTTATAAACTTACAGCAAAACCACCTTAGGACTTTCACCCAAGGACATAATTTATACACAGAAAAGGCACTTGGGTTTATTTACAAGTAAGCAGGAGACTATCCTGATGCATGCTCAATAATCCAGGTAGAAAAATCTAAAAAAGTTAAATCTGGTCCTCTGGACATTCAAAAAAACAAAACAAAGCAAATCAACAAAAAAATGTAGAAACGTTTCGTCTCTCATCCGAGAGACTTCCTCAGTCTGAGGTGCTGTTTTCAGCTCAGTCTCTTAAATAGCACCGTCTCAGGGTGGATCAACCAGTTTTGCTGCTGACAACCAAAACCAGCTGATCACATGCTCAAGAAGGACCATCAGCATAACAATGGATCATTAGCACATCATTAGCAACTGAAGGGCAGTTGGCAGCTCAGAACACCACATACAGAACAC
Source organism: Nematolebias whitei (assembly GCF_014905685.2). Taxonomy (NCBI): domain Eukaryota; kingdom Metazoa; phylum Chordata; class Actinopteri; order Cyprinodontiformes; family Rivulidae; genus Nematolebias; species Nematolebias whitei. The sequence goes on along the minus strand of NC_056505.1, from coordinate 42,291,876 downwards.
CATGGACTTTGTGGATAAGATGAGGGATGTCATCATGGAGACTGATGAAACAATGGTCTCTTTTGATGTCACATCACTCTTTACGTGCATTCCAGTTGAGGATGCAGTAGAGGTGGTCAGTTTAAAATTAAAATCAGACACCACTCTGAGCAGCAGGACCACACTTTCTACAGAACAACTGTGTCAACTCTTGAAACTGTGCCTGCAGTCAATCTACTTCACATATGGGGAGCAATATTATAGGCAGAAACATGGGTGTG
>NC_056505.1:42271897-42286616 GCF_014905685.2 Nematolebias whitei | reverse complement strand
ACTTTTTTAGATTTTTCTTCCTGGATTATTGAGCATGCATCAGGACTTTAATATCCACTTTAAAGCTAGGAATAAAAAGAAACATGTTTTGTGTTAGCAGAATTTAATTCTAACTTTAAAACTTATCCAACATTAATAAAACTTACCTCAAGTTGCCTTTTTGGACATGCATGCATATATTTGTACAAATTGTACTTGAGAGGAGATTATTACAGCCTCATTTAAAATTAATGATGATCATGAAATCGGAACTGGATCGGTATCGGCCGATACTCAGATCTAGGTATCGGGATCGGATCGGAAGTAAAAAAAAAAAGTGGATCGGTGCATCCCTAGTTGTTAGGGACCACACCCACCCGCGATGAGTTATAAACCGCGAAGCCGGCATAGAGTAGTCCAAGTTCAAGTTCAGTAAACTTTGTCATGACATGTGCCTGTCAGGGTTTTCAGGCTGAGCTGAACAAGAACGAACTCTTGTGCAGACAGGACGCAGAGGCCAGGACATAAAATAAGAAAACACTTTAATAATAACATTTAAACAGCTGATGAGGCAGCAAACACTTACTAGTCAGAAAACACGAGGGATAAAGGAGGATACCAGACAATGCACCGAAAATGACTGAGACACAGACCAGAGCTTATATACACTCAGACTAGACGAGACAAATTACAAACACCTGGAGTACACGTGGGTGGAGCTGATCGGGGTAATTAATGAGAGACACTAGGGAGTACAGACACAGGGAGACTGACAGAGGGATACCATCCTTACAATACCCTCCTCACAAGGACGCCCCCTGGCGTCCCCAGAAAGCCCCCCCCCCCCCCCCCCCCCCCCCCCGCCAAAAAAAAAAAACTAGGGAGGGAGGAACTGCAAGGATGGAGGGCGCGAGGAAACACTTGAGTGGGGCCAGGACAAAAAACACACACAAGGAACAAACAAAAAGGATCCATGTGATCAACAGATTGTTCCAAGGCAGACCTAGTACTAAAACCCTGGGGCAGGTCAGGCAAGGAACCAGGACAAGGCGAGGAACCTGGACAAGGTGTGGGACCAAGGCGAGGTGAGGGACCAAGGCGAGGCGAGGGACTAAAGTGAGGCGTGGGACCAAGGCGAGGCGTGGGACCAATGCGAAGCGAGAGACCAAGGCGGGGCATGGGGCCAAGGCAAGGCATGTGACCAAGGCGAGGCGTGGAACCAAGGCGAGGAACCTGGATGAGGCGAGGAGTGGACCCGAGGCGAGGGACCTAGACGAGGTGAGGAGTGGACCCAAGGCGAGGGACCTGGACGAGGAGTGGACCTGAGGCGAGGGACTTGGATGAGATGAGGCATGGACCCAAGGCGAGGATATCCCAGGTGCTGCAGTCTTTGTGTTGGTGACGTGAGGGGCGTCCTCCAGAACCCTCCCGGAACAGGAAATGTGAGAGGCATCCTCCAGGACCCCCTCGAGACAGGAAACATGGGAGGGGTCCTCCAGGACATTTCTAGAACAAGAAACATGGGAGGCGTCCTCCAGGACCCTCCCGGAACAGGATACATGAGGGGCGTCCTCCAGGACCCCCTCGAGACGGGTGACGTGAGGGGCATCCGTCAGGACCCCCTCGAAGCAGGAGAAGTGAGGAACATCCGCCAGGACCTCCTCGGAACAGGAAACAGGAGGGCTCAGATCTTCAGTGACAGGATCTTTGAAGATGGGTTCTTCTGATGCAGGGTCAGGAGCTGTCGTGGGACACGAGGTTGTGGAGCTGGGATCTTCTGCGGCAGGACCAGAAGCTGATGTGGAGCTGGGACCTTCTGCGACAGGACCAGAAGCTGTCTAACACGGACCCTCTGACGGCGCAGGACCCTCTGGAGGCACAACTGGCGTAGGACCCTTTGGAGTCACAGCTGGCGTAGGGCCCTCAGGAGGCACCACAGGCATGGAATCCTTGGTTGATGTAGCAACATTGGCGGACCTGGGACCCTCAGTGAATGTTGAGATGTCAGCAGACCTGGGACCCTCAGTGGACGTTGAGACGTTGGCAGACCTGGGACCCTCAGTGGACATTGAGACGTTGGCAGACCTGGGACCCTCAGTGGACGTTGAAACATTGGCAGACCTGGGACCCTCAGAGGACGTTGAGACGTCGGCAGACCTGGGACCCTCAGTGGACGTTGAGACGTTGGCAGACCTGGGACCCTCAGTGGACGTTGAAATGTTGGCAGACCTGGGACCCTAAATTGATGTAGAGACCTCTGAAGTGGCGACTGAGTCTTCGCGGCTGAATCTTCGACAGCTGAGTCTTCGGCGGTTGAGTCTTCGGAAGTTGTGAAGACCTCTGCAGCAGTGAAGATCTCGGCAGGCCGGGATAGACCAGACCGGTGGCCTGGCTGAGACATAGAAGCGGCGGACAGATCAGGAGCGATGACCTCGGCGAACGGACCAGGAGCTATGACCTCAGTGGACGGACCGGGAGCGAGGACCTCAACGGATGGACCAGGAGCAAGGACCTCAGGTGGTGGGTCAGCGACGAGGAGCTCTTCTGTGGCCGGATCTTTGGGTGCAGGTGCTGAATCAGGCGCTAGGACCAGGGCCAAGTCAGGTGCAGAAGCAGGGGCTGAGTCAGGCGCTGGAGCAGGAGCCGAATCCCTGGAACCTTTCTGCTGTTGACCTCTGCCGTGGCAACGACAGCGTGGCCCAGGATCGTACCGGAGCTCTTCCTTGGGCTCAGGGCATCCCTCAGAAATTGGCTCTGCAGCCAGGGAGCCAGGGACTTGTTCTGCAGCTGGGGAGCTAGGGACTGTCTCTGAAGCAGGGGAGCCTAGTTTAGCAGCAGGGAAGTCCGGCTCTTGGGCAGAGTCAGGAACAGGAGAATCTGGATCTGAGCCTAAAAAAGGGGCTGGTACTGGGGCAGAGTCAGGTTCTGTCTTCAAAGTTCTGAGTCCAGTATGAAGCTGCTGATATTCAGGACGCTGGATTAAACCGGGTTGGGATAACAGAAACTTTTCAGCAAGGGAAAGCACAGTATCTAAACAGTCCGGGTTATTTTTAGCAGAAAAAAGGAGGTTTTGCAAAGTGTGGTTTATTTGACATAATTCATGGGGTTGGAGCTGAGAAGTCTTTGGGCTAGACTTATGAGGAGCTCTATTCAGGGGTGAGGGGTCAAGATCCGCCCTCACCAGAAACCTGGGAGGTGAGGCGATGGGACCTGCCCCCATGGAGACACTGGGACTAGGTTCAGGAAGCTCAGTCTCGCCGGACTGAGCAGGAGCAGCTTGGAGCAATGGTAGGGTGTCGGGTTCCGCCCTCACCGGAACCCTGGGAAGTGAGGCGATGGGACCCGCCCTCGCAGAGGCACCGGGACTGATTTCAGTTAGTTCAGTCTCGCTGGACTGAGCAGGAGCGGCCCGGAGCGACGGAGAAGCGTCGGACTCTGCCCTCACCGGAACCCTGGGAGGTGAGGCAAAAGAATCCGTCTCCACTGCAGCGCCAGGAATGTTTACTGGAAGCTCAGCTCTACCAAGCCGAGTCGGAAACGTGGAAGGTGCTGAGATGAGCGCCATGGACCGCTTCCGGGTTCGGTTTCTGCCACTCCGGCGGTGGCAAGAAGGCTGAGGGGCAGAAGTGGAGCAGAGCTCGCCCTCCGGCTCTGCGTACTCCCAACGTCCACCCCGAATAGCCGAACAGAGCTGAGGATGAGGAGGAAAAGTAATCGTGGGTCACGCGGTCTCCCCGTAGCCGGGACCTTCTCTTTTCTTGGAGGACCAGGAGGGGAGAAGGCAGGATTTCCACCTCCTGGCAGTAACTTCTTTGTGCCAGCACGGGTTGGATCTGGAACCCGCCGCACCGGATCACGGTTTTCTCCATCTGCGTGGACTCGAGAGAAGATGTAAGTGAAGCCAAGGAATATGTCTGCTGGGTTCTGGTTTTGGTCGGTGCATACTGTCAGGGTTTTCAGGCTGAGCTGAACAAGAACGAACTCATGTGCAGACAGGACGCAGAGGCCAGGACATAAAATAAGAAAACACTTTAATAATAACAAATAAACAGCTGACGAGGCAGCAAACACTTACTAGTCAGAAAACACGAGGGATACAGGAGGATACCAGACAATGCACCGACAATGACTGAGACACAGACCAGAGCTTATATACACTCAGACTAGACGAGACAAATTACAAACACCTGGAGGACACGCGGGTGGAGCTGATCGGGGTAATTACTGAGAGACACTAAGGAGTACAGACACAGGGAGACTGACAGAGGGATACCATCCTTACAGTGCCAGGCTGCAATTACACTCCTGTTACTCCCAGGCTTTAAAAATGTCTGCTGTGGGGAAATCCAAGCTTTGAAGAGCTGCATGAGAGGCCTGGTTGTGTTATTATGTTCAGCTGCAGATTAAACTGGAACGAGGCTCATTAGGCTCTTTGCCTGGCTCCTGAGAGATGTTCTGGTCACAACGTGAAGGTGTGAATCGGAGTGGAGCTGGTTGGGAATCAGGCTTAATGCTGCATTGTAAGTAATGTGAAACCTTCTCTTGTTTTTTCTTGTTTGAAATATCTTTTTATCTCATCGTGTGACCTCAAAATGACAAGCCCTTCTACGATAAGGCCTACTTTGTAGGCCCCTCACCACTGTAAGCCCCTCAATGCTGTAGCCCCCCAACACCGTAAGCTCCCCAACATTGTAGGCCCTCAATGCTGTAAGCCCTCAACAATGCAGGCCCCCAACACTGTAGGCCCCCCATGCTGTAGGCCCCCAACACTGTAAGCCCCACAAGTCAAGTCAAGTCAAGTCATTAGGCCCTCAACAATGCAGGCCCCCAATACTGTAGGCCCTCCCCAATGTTTTAGGCCACTGAACTTCAACCCAGGTAAGTTCTGCATTAAGGCAGCCCAGTTCAGAGTTTACTTTGGGAATGACTTTACCACCACACCAAATTTTAGCTCAGTATTTATAAAATTAGTGTTATAACCTTTTTTTTTTGTTAAATAAGGTTACTAAAATGGCCATCTTGAATGGGGTTGAATGGGTGTATTTAATTGTGGAAGAAGCTTTGTTAGCGCACAATGTCCAAGACAAATTTTCCCTAGTAAGTAAGTAAGTAAGTAAGTAAGTAAGTAAGTAAGTATCATCTATCTATCTATCTATCTATCTATCTATCTATCTATCTATCTATCTATCTAAAAGGTCTTCAGTTGTAGATGAACATGGACACCATGGACCTTGCAATCCAGAAAGTGAAGTTGGTAAAAATGGATAGATATACAGCAAAATATAAATTGTAAAAGAAAAACAGTCCTAAGGATCTAAGCTATAATCTAAGAAATACACTAAACACTTAAAAATAGTGCAAAACAATATATAGGCCCAATACACTGAACAGCAGCACGAACATGAGTCCGTGTGAGTAGATGAGTACGAACACCGCAGCATGAAACAAATCAGCAGCATGAGATCAGCAGCACGGACAATCAGCAGCACATATCAACAATCAAAGTGGCATTACAGTGATTTTTTTTCACAGTGATAATCCTGATTAGGGATTCATGAGTCTAACAGCTTCAGGGTAGAAGCTGTTCCTCAGTCTAGTGTTTCTGCACTTAATGTTCCGCAACCCTTTTCAATGTTCTTCCATTGATTATTTTCTGAGTTTAATTAAAACCATACAGTGTTTCATTCTAGATTTTGCTATCAAACACACGCGCGCGCGCACACACACACACACACACACACACACACACACACACACACACACACACACACACACACACACACACACACACACACACACACACACACACACACACACACCAACTGGTTAAAAACAGTTTCACCCTTTACTTTTTGCGGCAGGTAATAAAATGCACACATCAAAGTCAGTCACAGTGGGCGTTAACAAACAGCAAGTTGACTTCAAACCTCTGCTCTGATCAAATCTGTTCACATAAACACACTGAACAGGTGGGTTTGCTTCAAAGAGTGCTTTAAATTGTTTTGTTATTGCCGTGTAACTAACAGTTGGGTGTATTGCTACCCTTGTGAACAGATCTTACCTTGTGTAAGCAGGATGAAAATATGTTACTTATACAGCCATCTTCTGAAGCAAAGATAGGCTTGTTTCTGTGGAGTAGCTACCAGCAGAATGTGGTGAAATCCATATTTTCAGTTTGTACTCACCCTGACAGGACACCTAGCACCAAATTGAGCATGAAGAAGGACCCGATGATGATGAGGGGGATGAAGTACAGCCAGTTCCACGTGTTTCCTGTAGCATCATTCGCCTGAACACACAGCCGAAGAAAAGCAGCATTATTTGTGTTGTCTGTGCAAGATGTGACAGTGTAGCGTTTTCTTCTCAAACAAATATTCAAAACAGTATGTCTCTGGAAATAAAATAAAATATAATATAAAAGAGTATTTCATTTCTAACGCTTAAATCCAGTTTTACATATTTATGTTTAAAACCAATACTTTATCATTATGTGTCAAAGTTGAGTGTCTCCCCTGAATTTCTGGCCTGGGGGTCAACAACACAAATACTTCTAGGTTTTGCTTGGCTTTTATTAACAGCAATTTGCATTTGCAGCTGCTACTTGTTTTATTTGTGTGTGCACATGTGAGCAGAGCCCTATAAAGAGAGAGTTGCGACACTCTTTGAACTCGCCGATACACGGTCACGTGGTTCATGCAGCTCCCAATAGTTCCAAACAGTTCATCGATGTCAGTCAGTATGAGCAGCTGCTGGCGCAACATAACACATAAATCGACTTTTCTTACTTTACCGGACGTCTTTCAGTGATTATTGAGCAGTAACGAACTGATTACTTAACTGATTACTGATTATTTCACAGACTACGCATTTTATCAAAGCATTTTTAGAAGCGGCTGATACATTTATCATTAAATTTTAGAAGGAAACGAGACTGCAAACACATATTTGTTAGAAAAAAAAGTATATGCAATACAGTGATCAATATAGCCATGTCAGTGTTTTATAACGTTACACACGTTAAAAAAAGATCAGAGTAACACCTGTTATAAAGTTATTTCTGATGTTCTCTGCAGGATAATGCTCCACCTTGTTCTCCATGCAGCATCAGATCTGCTCCAGCTTACCTTAGATCATCTGGATGAATTCTTGATTTCTATAGAAGATATTAATTCAACCTTTATTTAAACAGGTTCGTCCCACTGAGCCACGAGGACTCATTTACAAGAGAGACTGAATATAATTGTTGTATTTGTCGTTTTTTTATGGCAACCAAGCACCTGATAACTGAGTTGATTGTAGCCTGACAACTATTGTAAAATTGTAATTCATTGATAAAAATGTTAATTTAAATGAAACTGTTTCTAGTTAAAATCATAACAGATGACAAAATAAGTGTTAACTGTGCAAAAATAAATTTCCAAACAATTTATTATAAAATATGTAAAATGTAAAACAAGCTTTAATAAAGTACTTTTACTGCCATTTATACTGTTTATTAATGACATCATCTCAAGACAGCAGGAGCACCATCATCATCATCATCACAACAACACAAAGTGAGCGCTGTAAATTTAATCTGTACAAACATTTTCAATCAGGGCTCAAAATGTTTAACTGTCAAAGAAATGTGCAAGAAAATAAACTAATGTCACTCTACAGGCACATTTAGAGAGAGGACAGTTTACAGAGACAGTCAGGACGTGTGAGACTGAAGGAGGTTCAACCATTTGTTCATGGACCAGAACCAGATGAGAAGAACGGCAGAACTTCCACTGACCAGTGATCTGACCAGTGATCTGACCAGTGATCACATGTTGTTCTAAATTAAACTTTGGTACAAACAGTGTTACAATAAGACACGTCATATTTTTATTGAAGAATAATCTTCATTCTAACAGTGACGTTGTAATTTCAGAGACTGAGGAAGGAAGAAACAGAAATGAGGCGCGTGAGATGAGGGAAAATGAAAATGTGTCCTCAGAGGACGGGGACATTGTCAGGATCTGATGATCCAGGATCAACAGGACCAGGAGGATGAATCAACAGGCAGTCAGGGAACAGAGATGAAAAACCTGAGGGAACAATTAGAACACAAAAAATACATAAGCAGGACAGAAGAAACTCACAGGCAAGAAAATTAACTCAGTCCTGCGAAGAAAAATGTTAACAATGGAAAATAAATTGACATATTTTTACAAAAGATCAGATGAAGACAACTGGCATGAAGAAGAACTTCCAGCTCCATCTCAATGTACCTGTGATAGTTTAATAAGTATTTTGTTACTGTCCTACAGTTTATTGATGCTGATATATTCTTGGTAATAATTCTTATTTCTTGTTCTGTCTTGAAAGAGTCTCATCTCAACTTGACCCATGATTACCAAACATTAAACTAATAATGTAAAACTAATGTAATTTAACAGTCCTGCAGTAAATACCAACTTTGTGAAGGTTATAGTGTTAAAGTAAGTTCATTCAAACATCTTGATTAAGCTGTTATTGATTTGGAAGACAGAAAATGAGATCTTGTACCTCTGTGATACTTTGAATGCAACATTCAGTTCATGAAGTCATTCTCCTCTGGTTTATCTGGAAAACATGAAAAAAATTGACTCATCTTCACAATCACGTTTTTCTTTAATGATAATGTCACAATTTATGCTGCAGTCTTTGACAAATGATCTATAACTTGAACTAAATGACGTCAATCTTGTTGTCATGTTGTCATCATTCTTTGTTGAAATCAGGTTTCTCTTGTAAATGAGTCCTCGGGGCTCAATGGGATTTACCTGTAGAAATAAAGGTTGAATGAATCTCTCAGGAAAAAAGGCCAAATGTTTTCTAGTTGAGTTCAGTAACTGGAATTACCATTAATTTAAAAAACACCACCTTTCAAAATGTAAGCAGTAATAGATATTTTAAAATGTTGAATTAGAAATAGACCCGTTTAAACCGTCATGTTGCAGAGCAGCTGCAGTTAAAACACAACTAGCAATTTAACATGTTTCATTTCATTAACTAAAACTGGCAACATGAAGTATTAATGTTGATAAATTGTCGTACAGAACAGTCAGATAACGCTTCACAATGGCAAAAAAGTGTCGTATTTGCATCAACTTACCGGAGAAAACACGGAGAATGAACTACGTTCAATACAGGACCCGCTGCTGTTTGGAACTATTTACCGCTTCATGACCCACGTGACTTCTGCATTCCATTCTTTCTATGGGAGTCTATGGGAGTGTCGCAACTCTCTCTTTAAAGGGCTCTGCATGTGAGGTTTGGTACAAGAGGACCAGCTGTGATGGACACACGTCTCCACTGGTCATCAGATACAGTTCTGCTATTATCAGGTTCATGGAAGGATCAGATGTTCATGCTCCAGTTTAATACACTGTATTATTTTACATTATTATTGTTTAGTGTATATCTTAGATCCTTGTATACTGTTTCTTTTTATATTTTTGCTATTTTGGTGTAAATGAGACCTTGAGTACACAATTCCATTCCACCTCATGTACCACATGTGATGCAAATGACATTAAAGAATCTTGAACCTTGATTGGACCCAGAATGCAGATAAGGGCTCAAGGAGTTCAAAAATAAAACTTTTCTTTAATGGAAAAAAAAAAGACTTGGCAAGGCACCAAACAAAGCTCAGAAGATCAAAAAGATCAATCAGTCAATCAACATTAATTTATTACATTCAGTCAATCTTTATTTATACACGTCACGTTCCGCGCCGCACAAGCAGGGAGCCCGTCTCAGCAGCTTGGCAACAATGGAACTGATTTTTTTCTTGAAAACTTTGTTTTTATTTTCTTTTTTTATGGTTTCTATTTTTGGAGAATGCGTGAGCAACCACGCTCCTATTGTTTACTCTCGGGACCAGCTGCTTTCCATCCGCTCTGCTGTGCCTCCTCCTGCAGAGTGACCTGATGTCCCTCGCAAGCTGAGCAGGAAGAGATGCGGGAGACGTGCAGGCATAGGGTGTTGCAGCCAGGGCATAAGGTACAGACCTGTCCTGCCGTCCATCATTATGGGAAACGTGAGATCTCTTCACAACAAAGTGGATGAGCTGGCAGCTCTAGAGCGACATCAAAGGAGCTACAGGGAGATCAGCCTCATCTGCCTGACAGAGACGTGGCTGACTGAGTTAACCCCGGACTCACATATTAACATGGACGGCTTTCATTTACCCCTCCCTGGGCTGCCATCTTACTGTGGTGGAGGGGTTTGAGTGTCCCAATGATCCTAGGAGCTATGCTGTCAGGGGCTTTACGCCCCTAGTAGGGTCACCCAAGGCAGACAGGTCCTAGGTGAGGGACCAAACAAGGTGCAGCCCAAAGACCCCTATGATGAGAAAAAGGAATGGACTTGATGTTCCCTTGCCCGGACGTGGGTCACCGGGGTCCCACTCTGGAGCCAGGCCTGGAGATGGGGCACGCGGGCGAGCGCCTGGTGGCCAGGCTTTTACCCAAGGAGCTTGGCCGGGCACAGCCCAAAGAGGAGACGTGGGTCCCCCTTCCCATGGGCTCACCACCTGTGGGAGGGGCCAAAGGGGTCGGGTGCAATGTGGGATGGGTGGTGGCTGAGGGCAGGGACCCTGGCGGTCTGATCCTCAGCTACAGAAGCTAGCTATTGGGACGTGGAATGTCACCTCACTGGTGGAGAAGGAGCCTGATCTGGTGTGTGAGGTTGAGAGGTTCAGCTAGAAATTGTCGGACTCACCTCTACGCATGGCTCTGGCTCTGGAACCAGTTTCCTTGAGAGGGGCTGGACACTCTTCCATTCTGGAGTTGCCCCTGGTGAGAGGCGCCGAGCAGGAGCGGGCATACTTATTGCCCCCCATCTTGATGCCTGTGTGTTGGGGTTCACCCCGGTGAATGAGAGGGTGGCCTCCCTCCACCTACGTGTGGGGAGACAGGTTCTGACTGTTGTTTGTGCTTATGCACCAAACGGCAGTTCAGATTATCCACCCTTTTAGGAGTCCTTGGAGGGGGTACTGGAAAGTGCACCTCCTGGGTACTCCCTTGTTCCCCTTGGGGACTTCAGTGCTCATGTGGGCAATGACAGTGAGACCTGGAGGGGTGCGGTTGGGAAGAATGGCTCCCTTGATCTGAACCCGAGTGATGTTCTGTTGTTGGACTTCTGTGCTCGTCATGGATTGTCAATAACGAACACCAAGTTCAAGCATAAGGGTGTCCATATGTGCTCTTGGCACCAGGACACCCTAGGCCGCAGTTCAATGATCAACTTTGTCGTTGTCTCATCTGATCTGCGGCCACATGTCTTGGACACTCGGGTGAAGAGAGGGGCGCAACTGTCCACTGATCACTACCTGGTGGTGAGTTGGCTCAGATGGTGGGGGAGGATGCCGGTCAAACCTGGCATACCCAGACGTATTGTGAGGGTTTGCTGGGAATGTCTGGCAGAGTCTCCTGTGAGAAGGAGCTTTAACTCCCATCTCCTGGAGAACTTTGAACATGTTCCGAGGGAGGTGGGGGACATTGAGTCCAAGTGGGACATGTTCCGCGCCTCTATTGTCAAGGCGGCTTACCGGAGCTGTGGCTGCAAGGTTGTTGGTGCCTGTTGCGGTGGCAACCCTCAAACCCAGTGGTGGACACAGTTGGTGAGGGATGCTGTCAGGCTGAAGAAGGAGTCCTATCAGGCCTTTTTGGCCTGTGGGACCCCGGAAGCAGCTGATGGGTACCGGCAGTCCAAGCAACATGCGGCTCGGATGGTCGTTGGGGCAAAAACTTGGGCATGGGAGGAGTTCAGAGAGGCCATGGAGAATGACTTCTGCATGGCTTCGAGGCGATTCTGGTCCACCATCAGGCATCTTGGGGGGAAAAGAGGTACACCACCAACACTGTTTATAGTGGGAGTAGTGTGCTGTTGACCTCAACTCGGGATGTCGTGGGTCGGTGGGCAGAATACTTTGAAGACCTCCTCAATCCAACCGGCTCGTCTTCCACTGAGGAAGCGGAGCCTGGGGACTCTGGGTTGGACCCTCCAATCTTTGGTGCTGATGTCACTGAGGTGGTTAAAAAGGTCCTCGGTGGCAGGGCCCCAGGGGTGGATGAGATTCGCCCGGAGTTCCTTAAGGCTCTGGATGTTGTAGGGTTGTGTTGGCTTATGCGACTCTGCAATATTGCGTGTACATTGAGGGAAGTTCCCCTGGATTGGCAGACCGGGGTGGTGGTCCCCCTATTCAAAAAGGGGGACCGTAGAGTGTGTTCCAACTACAGGGGATCAGACTCTTAAGCCTCCTTGGTAAGGTCTATTTGTGGGTTCTGGAGAGGAGGGTCCATCGGATAGTCAAACCTCAGATTCAGGACGAGTAGTGCGGTTTTCATCCTGGTCGTGGAACACTGGACCAGCTCTACACTCTCAGCAGGGTTCTGGAGGGTCTGTGGGAGTTTGCCCAACCGGTCTACATGTGCTTTGTAGATTTGGAGAGCCAAAGTGTTGAGGGGATCTGTTCTGGTGGCCTTAGGATTGTGTCTCTGCTTTTTGCAGATGATGTGGTCCTATTGGCTTCATCAGATCATGATCTACAGCTTTTGCTGGAGCAGTTTGCAGCCGAGTGCGACGCGGCCGGGAAGAAGATCAGTTCCTCCAAATCCGAGGGCATGGTCTTGAGCCGGAAAAGGGTAGAGTGCCCTCTTCGGGTCAGGAAGGAGGCCCTGCCCCAAGTGGAGGAGTTTAAGTATCTCGGGGTCTTGTTCACGAATGAAGGAACAATGGAGCGTGAGATCGATAGGCGGATAGTGCAGCGTCTGCAGTGAAGCAGGCGCTGTACAGGTCTATTGTGGTGAAGAGAGAGCTGAGTCAAAAGGCGAAGCTCTCAATTTACCAGTCGATCTACGTTCCTACCCGCATCTATAGTCTGTTTAGGATGCCTCCTGGATGCCTCCCTGGTGAGGTGTTCCGGCCACGTCCCACCGGGAGGTAACTCAGAGGAAGACCCAGGACATGCTGGAGGGACTCTGTTTCTCAGCTGGCCTGAGAACGCCTCGAGATTCCCCAGGAGGAGCTGGACCAAGTGGCTGAGGAGAGGGAAGTCTGGGCCTCCCTACTTAGGCTGCTACCCCCGCGACCCGACCCCGGATAAGTGGAAGAAAATGGATGGACGGCTTTCATTTACTTCATGCGGACAGAACCAGAGAGATTGGTAAGAAGAGAGGAAGGGTTTGGCTCTGTTTGTGAATGATAGATGGTGTAATGCTGGACATTTAACCATCAAACAGACACTCTGCAGTAAGAACATTGAACTTCTAGCAGTTGGTATGAGACCACACTATCTTCCGCAGGAGTTTTCACACGTTATTGTGATAAAGGTGTATGTCCCGCCCTCTGCTTTTTTTTTTTTTGAGCTCAGTTTAAGTGTAGAAACATTGTGAAGTGTTTCAATGAACTTATCATCATTGCTCTTTTTTTTTAAAGAAAGAGAAGAAAGAAGAATAAATAAATAATTAAATAAATAAAATAGAAATAGATAAAACGAGAGACCACCACGACAAAACAACATGCACAGCACAATGCCACCCACAATATCACCATGAAACATTCGACATCGCACAAGGAATCATCTAGCTTCCACCACTACCCAACTTAGCGTGCATCTGTCAAAGCACCTGAATCCAAACACCCGCGCAAGCACGCCCACCACCACCAGATTTCTCCAAAAGAATGCCCAATAGTGGACGCGGAGGCCCACAGACCCGCCCCCCCAGGACACAATGGCAACATAGGGAGGACCGGAGCCACAGACACACAGCGGCCCACAGGCCCGGAGCCCCAGGAGTCTCCCAACAGGGAGAACCGCACCCCCCCAGAGAGGAGCAGAGGAAAGAACCGGGTGACCCCAGCCACCACAATGCAGAGCCTCCAGGAAGCTGCAGCGACGAGCCCACAGGTCCGGCCGGCAACCCATGCCCCCCCTCAAGTAGATCCGGCCATGGACACCGAGCCCCAAGGCCCGAGGCCATACCACCCCCCAGCAGAGCCCCGACAGAGCCAGGGCACCCAGGCCCCGCCAGGCAGCAACCAGGGCAGACCGACGTACACCCCACCACCCAGCCCAGACGCCGAGAGCCACCAATGCACCGGCGGCAAGGGGGCCCCCCGCCAAAGTGGGGCACGACCGGGGGGAGTGGGCCCCACACCAAACGTGGGGCCCAAATTGATCCAAGAGAGGGGGGACCACCAAAAACCCAACCTGAGCAACCAATAGGCACACACAGATATCCCGACAGAATCTCTGTCGGGCCGACCGCATGCACCATCTACCTGACAGCGACCACAGGCCGGCCCCAGCCCAAGGGGCAGAGCAGCAGGGAGCCGCAGCTGAGGAGGGCCGGCTCTCACATCAAGAGCTCCGCACCATAGGCCCGGAGACGCCCCAGCACGCCACCTACGCACCCCCCACACACACAGCACCCCCACCGCAAATGCCACACAGGAAGACCAGCCAGTGCCCTGATGAGGCGAAGCCACGCCCCCAACCGCCGCCCTACACCACCAATGACCACACGTACACTACCATAGCCGACCCCCCGCCGAAAGCCGGCAGCCACCCCGGTCAAAGTGCCGGCCATCGCAACCAGGAACCTAGATTAAAAGAATCGGAACAGCCCAGGAGGAACCGAAGCACTGGCCCCATCACTAACCGCCCCCAAGGCCCAAAGCCCACCCACAGCCCAGACCCCAACAATGCGCCCCCCCCCCCCCCCCC
>NC_056505.1:42256221-42271797 GCF_014905685.2 Nematolebias whitei | reverse complement strand
CCCCCCCCCCCCTCCATCCCCGACCCCTAGTGTCACACGGAGAAAGGAGGTGTTTGTGAAAGGAAAAAAAAATCTATATATGCATAAATAAATTATGAACAGACCCACCTCCTCCTCCTCCCACTCGAATATGGTGTTGATGCATGTTGTTATACAGTGCGTTTAAAATGGGGGGATGAGGTGGCGACCAGCACAGACCCACCTCTTGCCCAGAGAGCAGGCGGCGCCCGTTCACCCCTCATCTCCGCCCAGAACCCTAAATGTCTACATGCTACATATGAGAGTGGGCACACGTCCGGGAGGTGGAAATGATTGTACATCCCACCACCTAAGTGCGATCATGTGCCCACTTCAGATCCTATATATGCATGTGTCGTGAGAGTTTTATAAGTGAGTGTCTAGGTTTTATATTAAAATTAGGGGCCAGGACCCCACCAGCCACGGAGATGGATGATTCTCCCCGTAGCTCAGTAGTGCACCTGAACCCCAAAACCCTGTTTGAGTGGTGGTGTGGTGGAGTGGGCGGAGGAGGACGTCGGGATGGGGAGGTGAACTGAGGTGGCAATGCCCCCCCAGGGGACCAGCTCCCCCACTGACCCCAATAGGCACCCCCACTCTCCGAGATCCACCAGGGGAGAGAGGCTCTAACAGAGATACCTAGGAGGAGGTGGCAGCCGCACCACCAGGGATCAAGGCCATGGACCGCCCTCTGCTAATGCTGCTGCAGCCTGTGATGTTCTTCACACCACCACCAGCAGACTCCAAACACAGCACCCACAGGCCCTCTTTCTGATCTCTGGGACCACCAGCAGACTCCAAACACAACACCCACAGGCCCTCTTTCTGATCTCTGGGCACTTTAATCATGTTTCCCTGTCCTCCACTCTCCCTACATTTACCCAAAATGTCACCTGCCACACCAGAAATACCAACACACTGGATCTACTTTTTGCCAATACCAAGGAGGCATACAGTTCATCACCTCTGCCTCCCCTGTAGGGCTCAGATCTCAATCTGGTTCATCTGCAGCCTGTGTATAAACCCCTGATGCACAGAAAACCAGCTGTGATGAACACAGTGAAGCAATGGACAGAGGAGACTGAAGAAGCTCTGAGGGACTGTTTCAGCTCCACTGTATGGGAAGAGCTATGTGCTCCTCATGGTGAGAACATTGACAGCATCACGGACTGTATCACTGACTACATCAATTTCTGTGTGGACAACACTATGCCCATCAGGACAGTATGACGTTTCTCCAACAACAAACCCTGAATTAACCCTGAAATAAAGGCTCTCCTGAAGGAGAAGAAAAGATCTTTTAGATCTGGTAACAAGGAGGACCTGAGATCTGTGCAAAAAGAACTAAGAAGGAAGATTAGGGATGGAAAAAACATCTACAGGAAAAAGATGGAGGATCAGCTGAAGCAGAGCAACATCAGTGGGGTGTGGAGGAGCCTTAGGACCTATTTACACGGACATGATGGGGAGAAACATAGGTATTTTCGTATGTTAGAGGAAAAGATCCACGTTGACACGGTCGGATTATGTGTTTACATGTATCTGGAGGAATCCTCCCCGCCCTCCTGAATCCGCTGTATTTACCATGCCAGGTCATTAGATGGTGCTGTGAATTTTGTACTTTTACCTAATGCGCATGCGTGCTGCCTCAGCCCGCTCCTTTCCTGTGAGCTAAAAGTTCAGCTAACAACAACTTAACAACAAGTTAAAGCTGGATTTTGGCTGGATTGTGGATAAGAGTCGACAGATTTGACGCCAAGTGGGACCGCTTCGTCTAACATCTCCACACCGATCGCTGAGTGGACCAGAACTGAGTTGACGATGTCAGACTTTACTCCGTGATAATCAGTAGCTGATTTACAGCAGGTAAATCAACGTTCTTAATAATGTTTTCTTGTGTTTACTTCGGTTACAAAACAACCGAGTTTTTATTTTTTCCTGAAAGAAGAAGAAGCTGTCCTCCCAGCAGGCGGAATGGTTCTGAACGAGGCTCGGCCCAGGTGTACTACAGGAGGACGTTGAAGAGAGAGATGTTACATGAACTATTTATTTAAAATTCCCCTCATTTCTTTTATTCAACCCATTCAATGTTTTAAGCTGCACTAATCAAAGGAGTGACAGCCTGAACGAGTCAGATAGACAATGTGGGACCAGATTCTAGGATGAAAACAAGAGTCCAGTTCATTAATGCAGTTTACAGTTAACGTGTTTTTTATGTGTTCAGTTTAATTATCGGTGTTTGTGTGCCATACAGTTTGTGGTGTTGAATAAATAAATAAAATAAAAATTAAACCCGATGTCTTCATTTTCAACTTTAATAACACACTGTAGGGGAACACCACCTCAGAAACTTCACCACCTCAGAAAGGAACACTTCCTCTCAGAAAACAGTTCATCTCAGCTTAAACAGAAAAAGAGTTCACCTCATCTCTAACAAACATCATTCATGCGTTTTGTGTTTGAAACTGTTAAAATAAGATGCATCTATTCCCTTGGGAACAAACAGGCTTTGCTTTACAGGTGTCAAGTTCAGCTTACTAACTTCTTATTTGACACTAATGAAAGTGTAATGAAAAAAACTGTCACTGTGTTGACTTCACTGCCAATATGAACTCATTTCCCATGAAACAGACAGATCGTTTAATGAGTTTTGGTTCAACTGACCTCAAAGTTGAAACATCTGCTGAGACTTTAACTTTTATCAAAAAGGAGTATTACTCCCAGGATGTGTTCCCATGAAGATAACACATTTTAAAGAACCCTTTGTTTAATGACATTTACTTTTCAGGGGATGGACAGTGACACCTGTTGGAGAAATATTGCCTGCTATTAACCCCAAAATGTAATTTTATGTTTTATTTTCAGACCTGAATGTTTATTTATGAAAATGAGTAACTTTAAAAGTCAGACAGAGAAAATGGACTTTGGATTTTATAAAAGAAGTTAGGAGTTAGGCCCATCCCTCTTCTGAGAGGTGGACTAAAGTCAATCTGAAACACACATACAGTTAAGTTAAGTTTCACTTCTACTTCAAGCACTTCTTCTTTGCAAGCACATCTACTTCTCAACTTCTGCTACACGCTTCTGAATTTTTCTACTCAGGCCCTGATAGATTCGGGGGCCGAACAGAATCTCATCAGTGCAAACCTTGTACAGAAACTTAACATTCCAATTGTTCCTCTGAATCAGAATATCAACGTGGCTGCACTCACCGGTCAGACCATTTCCTCCATCTCCCTCAGGACTCGCCCTCTCCATCTAGTCCTCTCAGGTAATCACCATGAATTTACTGAATTTTTTGTTTTTGAATCCACTAGACCCCAACTCATTCTGGGTTACCCATGGCTTAATAAACACAGCCCTCTTATCAACTGGAGGAGTAAGCAAATTGAAAGGTGGGGGGAGGGCTGTTCTAGTGAATGTTTACGTTCTGCCATTTCTCCTGGGTCCTTTCTGCTCCAAACCTCTGAAGAGATTGACCTCTCTAAGGTTCCTCCTGAGTACCATTCTCTAGCCCCAGTTTTTAGCAAACAGGAGGCCTTATTCTTACCACCCCATAGACCATACGATTGCCCCATAGATCTTCTTCCTGGTGCTCCCCTGCCCTCCAGTAGACTATACAACCTGTCGGGCCCGGAAAGAGAGTCTATGAGGAAATATATTGACGAATCCCTAAGGGCTGGTATTATTCGTCCCTCTACATCCCCCCTCGGTGCTGGTTTCTTCTTTGTCTCTAAGAAGGACAAGACACTAAGGCCCTGCATAGACTTCAGGGGGCTTAACCAGATCACCGTTAAAAACAAGTATCCCCTTCCTCTGATGGACTCTGCTTGCAACCAACTACAGGATGCTAAAATATTTACAAAATTGGACCTACGTAATGCTTACCACTTGGTACGAATTCGGGAGGGGGATGAATGGAAAACTGCTTTTAAGACTCCTTTAGGCCATTTTGAATATCTCGTAATGCCCTTTGGACTCACCAATGCACCTGCCATTTTTCAAAATATTATCAATGATGTGTTAAGGGATTTTTTAAACGTGTTTGTTTTTGTCTATTTGGATGACATCTTGATTTTCTCCAAGGACCCCTCTCAACACACAGGACATGATAAGGCAGTTCTGCAGAGACTCCTGGAGAACAAGCTGTTTGTGAAGGCAGAAAAATGTGAGTTCCACATATCATCTATAACCTTTCTGGGCCTTATCTTCGAGGAGGGGCAGGTTCGCTCAGACCCAGAGAAGATTAAGGCCGTGACGGACTGGCCCACACCCCAGGACCGCAAACAACTTCAACGCTTCCTGGGGTTCTCAAATTTCTACCGCAGAGTGGGAGTTATGACTTGGGCCATCGAAAAGGAGATCCTCGACGCCCAAAAGGGAGACCCCGATCCTGGCATTGGCCCCCCAGGGAAACTTTTTGTCCCTGCAACGGTGAGAAGTAAGGTCCTTCATTGGGTTCATGCTGCAAAATTTTCTTGTCACCCGGGCATTAGGCGCACCCTCCTCCTTACAAAGAGACATTTCTAGTGGCCCAACATGGACAAGGACATCAAGGGGTATGTAGCAGCATGTTCTACCTGTTCATGCAACAAGAACAACAACCAACCTCTGGCGGGTTTTCTTCTCCCCCTACCCTCCCCTGGACGCCCCTGGTCTCACATTGCCCTTGATTTTGTCACTGGTCTCCCTGTATCAGAAGGTAACTCTGCCATTTGCACTATTGTTGACCGTTTCTCAAAGGCTGCTCACTTTATCCCTTTGGTTAAACTCCCCTCAGCATCAGAGACTGCTCAGATCCTTGTAAAACATGTTTTTCGTCTGCACGGGATCCCTCTTGACATTGTTTCCGACAGAGGTCCACAGTTTACTTCCCAAGTATGGAAATCCTTGTGTCAAGCTCTAGGTGCCACCTCCAGTTTGACCTCGGGGTACCACCCCCAATCGAATGGACAGACTGAAAGGTGTAACCAGGACCTGGAAACAGCCCTCAGATGTGTGATTGAAAACAACCCCACTACCTGGAGTCAACATCTACCATGGGTGGAGTATGCACATAATTCTCACACTTCTTCTGCTACCGGCCTGTCTCCTTTTGAAGCTTCCCTAGGATACTCCCCTCCCCTGTTTCCCACCCAGGAGTCGGAAATTTCTGTCCCCTCTGTTCAGCATCACCTCCGTCTGTGTCGCAGGATTTAGCGCCAGACCAGAGCAGCCCTCCTCCGTATTGCTGACCAGAACAGAAAGTTTGCTGATCGACACCGTTCCGCTGCTCCCAGGTACCAAGTGGGTCAGAAGGTATGGTTGTCCACTAAGGACATCAAGTTGAAGGACACCCCCAAGAAACTGGCTCCCAGATTCATTGGCCCCTTACCCATAACCAGGATCATAAATACTTATCCTGATGCATGCTCAATAATCCAGGTAGAAAAATCCAAAAAAGTTCAATCTGGTCCTCTGGACATTCAAAAAAACAAAAGCAAAACAAAGCAAAAGAAATCTAGAAACGTTTCGTCTCTCATCCAAGAGACTTCCTCAGTCTGAGGTGCTGTTTTCAGCTCAGTCTCTTAAATAGCACCTTCTTAGAGTGGATCAACCAGTTTGCTGCTGACAACCAAAACCAGCTGATCACATGCTCAAGAAGGACCATCAGCCTAACAATGGGTCATTAGTACACTGATGGCTGTTTACTACTCACAGAGGGCTGAGTGATACTAGCAATCACAGCATTGTAAGAGGGGGACAGTTGAACCCGGAGGCCTCCACCCCTGTTTAATGATGGACGATTTCTTTTCACAAAGATAGCCTCCTTTACTCCTCTCTCAAACCATCGTTCCTCTCTGTCCAGGATGTGAACATCTTCATCCTTGAAAGAGTGACCGCTGGCCTGGAGATGAGTGTAGACCGCAGAATCCTTGCCTGATGATCCGCCTTCAATTGCCCTCTATGATGAGAATTCACCCCACATTTCATGTTTCTCAAGTGAAACCTGTTTCCGAGAGTCCCCTGAACCCCCTTCCCAACTCTCCTCCTCCCCCTCGATTGATTGATGATCACCCTGCCTTTACAGTGAGACGACTGTTGGATGTCCGTCGCAGGGGTCGAGGTCTCCAGTATTTAGTTGACTGGGAGGGGTATGGCCCTGAAGAACGCTCTTGGGTACACAGATCTTTTATTCTCGACCACACTCTGATCTCTACCTTCTTTAAAGAACATCCCCATAAGAAATCGCCAAGAGGCGATGTTTAAGAGGGGGCACTGTGGGATTCCTAGTCTTTCCTACCTCTACTTCCTTCCTACACAGTCAACGAGCACCTAATGGATCACACCTGCACCTGATTCCTGACCAGTACCTGCTGCACTATTTAAACCCGTGCCAGATGTTCAGCCAATGCTTGAGCATTGATTGCCTTTGTTCTGCCTCGTCCTGTTTTCTCGGCTCCCTCCTGACTCCTTGGCTGCTCTGGTCCTCCAAACCTGCACACCAGCATTACCCACTCAAGGCCCAACATTGGACTCTTCCATCCGACACCATCTGCAACCGAACCAACCATAAGGAAGGATTTCATAAACAGAATAATTATTTATTGGACCATCTCTTTGGGATCAATTACTCACCCAATCTCCTATTTCCCTCCGCTGCCCAGCCTCCAGTTTTTCCTGCATTGTAAATAAATATCACTTTTTGTTTTACCTGAGTCTCGAGTCTGTTCAGTCTGCCATTTTGGGGTCATTAATACTCAGAATCATGTTAAGTTCTTTGTGTTTGACCACCTTTTTGTTGCTTGTGAGAAAACCGTTCTGTTTCCACAGAGCGAGATGACACAAGAAACTAAGTCGAGCATAGTTAGAGTCAGTGCAGATGACTAGCGTCTGGATGGAGCGTTCCACTGCCATCCGTAGGCCTATTAGGATTCCTGCTATCTCAGCATACTGAGAAGACTGAGAGCCTAATTTATAGTCAAATGTGACCTGTTCTTGGTCTTGGAGGAGGACTCCTCCAACACCTGCTTTG
Organism: Nematolebias whitei; assembly: GCF_014905685.2. NCBI lineage: Eukaryota > Metazoa > Chordata > Actinopteri > Cyprinodontiformes > Rivulidae > Nematolebias > Nematolebias whitei. Next base: position 42,264,764 of record NC_056505.1, on the reverse strand, counting down.
CAGATTTTCTCGTGGTGGAATGAGCATCCATCCACCTACAATGTCGCCATATCTTTACAGATATTGCTATCAAAGAAGTGGTGATTTGGGTCCTCAGCTACTGAGGGTTTACTCACAACCGGCTGTTGGGTGGCTGGTACATCCTGTGTACATTCTTGGCAGATTGCCAAATCAGTGCCCAAGTGTGACTTCTTATTTTGACCGTAGCGGATGTCTAGGTTAAAACTCTGAAGTGCCATAAGCCATGTGGCTACATGTGAGTTTGTCACCACACCATCTCTGATGCGTTGGCTGTTTAGAAACGTTACAGGCTGGTGTTGTGTTTCAACAATAATCCTCTGTCCACCAATATAGCAGGAGAAATGTTTCACTGCCCACACAGTGGTCAGTAGAGCCTTCTCACAGTCTGAATACCTTAGTTCAGGGCCTGCCATTGTTTTGCTGGCGTAGGCCACAACACGCTTGTCTTTGTCGTGTATTTGGTACAGACCTGCACTTATGCAGTGAGTTGAGAAGCCCACTTCCAAGTAAAACTCTTTGTTGTAGTCTGGGTAGACTAGACATGGGGCTAACTTGAGCCTGTCTTTAAGAGCGTTCATTGCCTGCTGCTGTGTATCAGTCCAGACAAATGGGACGTCTTTCTTTAAGAGTTCAGTCAGTGGCTTTGCGAGGTCCGCATAATGCTCTATGAACTGGCGTGAGTAATTACACACTCCCAGAAAACTCTGTAGTTCTTTGAGATTGGTGGGGACTTTTGAGGTTGTCTAGGCCTTGGGTACGAGTCAATTGTGGTTGTACTCCGTCCGGACCTACTAGGAGGCCAACGTAGTCCACCTTGGTTCTGCACCACTGGCACTTTGACAGTGAGATTTTAGCACCAGCAGTTGTTAGCTGATTTAGGACGTGGTCAATCTCAGCCAAATGAGAGTCCAGTGTTGGCTGCCTCAAAAGGATGTCGTCCACGTAGATCAGTGTCCCACGCTCGTGGGCATCTGGACATGCTATGTTCAAAAAGATGTTGAACTCTGCAGGTGAGTTAGCGTAGCCAAAGGGACACCTGGTAAAGGTGTATTGTCGGCTGCCAAAAGTGAAAGCTAGTTTGTGTTGGTCCTCGGTGCGCACAGGGATGGTCCAAAAACCAGAGGCGACGTCGAGGGTAGAGAAGTACTTACCATCGGTGACCTTTGGCAGTTCCAGTTGGAGCTGAGTCATTGGCCACCTGGATAAGGGGACTTGTTTATTTAGCTTTCTGTAGTCTATGGTAAGTCTCCACTTACCATTTGGTTTTAAAACTGGCCATAAAGGCGCAGAGTAGGTGCTATTACATTGTCTGATTATAACTTTGACCAAAAGGTCATCAACGATCTCCTGGACAGGCTGATGTGCTGCCAGAGGGATCTTGTATTGTCTGACAAATGTTGGTGGTGCGTTGGGTGGGGTTGGGATGCTCACTGTGTGGAGTGAGGTCAACCCACAATCTGTTGAGTCAGTTGAAAATGACTTTTCATATTTTAAAAGAACTTGGCGAAGTTTGTCCCTTTCTTCATCAGATGTCAGAGTGTCGGCTTGGGCGACCACCTGTTCAATCTGTGATGAGACTGATAAGGGTTCTTGCTCTTTGGGGGAGCTCCAACGAATCCCTTTCTGAGTCGTCGGACCTGTCTATGGGTAATACACCATAGTTTTGAGGTCCTTGGTCGACGTCATCGGTTGAAAAAAGAGCTATGGCCTGTGTTGGTTTTGTGAACCATACTGGCCCAGTTTCCTGACTTGGTACCAGGTTATTTGGGAGTCCTCCCAGAAATGGAATGCCTAGTTCAAAATCATGAAAATCAGTGGAAATCAACCATCCTAGCATAGTGGTTTTTGGGATCATCAACTCATCCGTGCCTGTGTTACACACAGCAACAGATGTGGTCCTGGAGTCAAGGCTCACTTGGTTCGTGGCTTCCACGGACAGTCCCAAGTTGAAAAACGCAGGAGAAGGTTGAAAATATGCCTGTTTATGGCTAATAGCTTGTCCAGCTACGATGTGGATTCGCACCATTAGGTTAATCACCTGAGGTGGTACTATGGTGGTTTGGTTGTTAGCAACCTGGCAGGCCTCTGGAATGGTCTGCCCAGCCTTAAGGTTTGCTGTGTCTAGCACAGGAGGATCCCTTGTGGCTGGTTTCAGGGACCATAGCACCTTGTTGATGGTGTCCACATGGACACCCAACCTTACCAAAATGTCAGAGCCTATGTAGGTTGCATGTGGTAAGTTTTGGATCACGAGAAACGGGTGAACCAGTTCTCGTTGGTTCCAGTTTAGTTTTAGGTTAATGACTCCTTCCGCGGTTATTACCTGTGAACTATTGGGAACTAATGGAAAGCGGAAATCTTTTTTAAGTAGTTCTAGACCCACGTGTTTGTGAACCAAGGTTTCATAGAAAGCTCGGTTAATTGCTGATTTATCTGTCCACAGAGACAGAACAGCATCGTTGGTGTGGGATCCTTGGATCTCTACACCTTTAACTACCAGTGGTAGGTAGTGTTTGGTGGACTCTGACTGCTCCAGCTCACAGAGGAGGCTTTCTTGTTGGGTCAGAGTTTGGACAACCGGGTGGGTCTCTTTGGTTTCACATGATTTCAGAGGAATACTCACCGGGCTCGTGTCCTCGGCTGAGGAGTCCTTTGCGCCCTCCGCGGTACCTGCTGTTAGGCAGTCTGTGTTACACTCAGGAGGCATTTCTATTGGCAGTGGTTTGCTTCAGCGATTAGACTTTTAAGAGATGGATCATGAGGTCAGAACCAATTTTAAAGCGTTTTCCAACTTTAAACAACAGAGAAAGCTCTATATGAAAACGAGCTTCATTTCTGGGTCACGTGATTGAATCAACCAATGAGCAACCGGGTGGGTTTTACAATCTGACATCAGAGGGAGTGAACGCAGACATGTCACCCATTTCTCAGCGAAACAGAGCGACCCAAACAGCGGTTTTCAACCAATCACAGTTCGTGATTCTAGCTAGCAGTGTTAGCAGTTAGCCTGAAAAAGTCCGGTCAACTTTCGTCCATTAACTTTCAAAATGCACAATTTACTGCTACAAATGTAACAAAGCTCTTTCAACAGTGGTCTGAGACGGCGCTCAGCTTCAAAACAGCTTTTTATCCATTCAAAACACGACTCGTTCAACGAATCTGAACCGAGTCCGACAGCAGAGCCGGGTCAGAACCCCCCTCTCTGCCACAGTTTAAACAGAATAAAGTGTTTTACCACAGCAAGCCAGCTCTAGTTACACAACAGATGTACAAATTTCAACTTTAAAATGAACACATTGACATTACTTTCAGCTCGCTGAACACCACAAGCAGAATCATGCTGTATCAAGCTCAGAACTTGGACTTTCCATGCCAACATTCAGTTCACTCAATAACACAGACTCTGTCACATTTAATTCACACCTCTTTAAACATTCGTACAGCCACAAAATGTCCAAACGGCGGATAGCAGGTCACGAGAAGCTCTTTAGAGACCTGTACTGGCCACCAGAATGTAGTGATTTAGGGTTAGGTTAGCTTAGGAGCTCCACTACAATCAATATTTAATAACGGGTTCTCTCTTTTTCGAGCTACTTGACAGACATGTGACAGAGATACTGTGTTGGAGATGGTCTAATCAGTGACATGAGACGTTAATTTTCTTTGACCCATCAAAATGAATGTGGTCATTTATTAACAGAATCAAAATTTAACATCAAAACATTGTACACTTGATTATTCTGATCGGCTCTGATTAATAAAACTTGGCACGTTTTACTTAATAAAACAACAGACATTTCCTTAGATCTTAAATTAATATCTGCAGACTTTTAGCTTATCTTTTACTGGCAGAGATAGAAGAGTTTTAAAGATGGGGAATGAAGGAGTTTGAATGGAGAGAAAAGATGGATGAGGATGTATGTATGTTCATGTTTGTGCTGATGTTCAATGTTTTATGTTACGAGTGCTTAGTGTATATTTAGTTGATGTTTTTCTTAGTTCATATCTTAGATGTTATTATTGTTTTTCTTAGACATTTTATTGTTGGATGTAACTGGGACCCCGTGTACATAATTTCGCTCCACCACATGTACCACATGAGGTGCGAATGACAATAAAGAAACTCTGACTCTGACTCTGACGTCTGTAAACCAGAACAACACGCTCCTTTCAAGCGCAGTTCGCCCGCAGTACACTGGTAGTGAAGCTCGTGACGACTCTTTACCTTGGCAGAGGATGAATCAGCTGCGGTCAAGAGGTCCCTGGCACGCTACCTTTCAGCATCTCCTCAGGGCGGCTGCGACTCGGCAGAAGTTGTGAGATAATTCGTTCCACAGAACAAACTTCCTCAGCAGTTATAGGGCATTCACCGGGTGGAGCCACAGCGAGGCGTCGTGGCTCCGACAGGAACTCCAGCCGAACTCCATCAGAACCAGAAGAACTAACAGGACTCTGAGAAGACTCAGAGGAACTCAGAACTTCTGTTCTCCAGCACTCGAACTTCTCCCCACTAGAACTTCTGTTCTTCCCCCAGAACTAACAGGAACTAGGAAGTGTCGACTTTTAAAGAGTTCTGCTTCCGGTCACTTTTAGGAAGTCCTGATTGGTTGAAAGAAACAACAGGGGTGTGGTTTTAGTGACATCAGAGGGTTATTACAAGTCAGATAAACAGCGGAGATGTTTAGGAACAGACAGAGAAATGTTTTGGAGAAATGACAGACTCACAGGTGCCAGCTTTCTTGTTTCTGTCTGAGAGGTTTAAAAACATGACAGTACGTTCCAATAAACTTGTTTGCGACTGTCTCCGACTTTTGACCGACATCACTCCTTTCTCATTTCAGACAGAAGATCAAAATGCATAATTACTTTGTAACAGACATTTAACTTGATTTCTACTTTGAATGAGGATTAAAAATTCATTAATACTGTTTCACAGTTGATTTAAAATGAGTAGTTCACTTCAACATTTAAAATGGTTTGAACTAAACACACTTTTGATTATCAAGACATTGTAAAATATTAATGATAATATAAAAAGCGAGTGTTCTTTCAATTGATTAGTTCAGGATACAATTAGAAAGTCTCTGGATGAGCTAATTTGTATTTCTGGATTCAAATCAATGAAATAACAGTCCCTGTCCCATGAAGGTCTTCAGAGGCAGGTTTTGACTGGAGGCTTAGTTCACTACAGGGTGGAGTTTTACTTATTTTTGTGTGGGGCATTTACCTCTTACTAGGAGTGTTGTAGTTTTTTGTATTTTTATAAAGGTTTATGCATTTGGTATTTTTTACAGGTTTTTGAAGGGTTTGAACTAGGGGTCTGGTCCAGGACCCCTGGAGGGTTGCAGTAAGTTTGGGTCACTTCCATATGGACAAATCCAAAAAGGGGTGATCTCCCATGAATATGGGGAGATCAAAAGAGGGATTGTTGGATTTCATATTTTTATACCTTTTTATATTTCCTATCAAGCATTCAAATGTCATGTTATACAAAGTGTGTGTGTGTCTTTCTTCCAGGGTTGCACTATATTTATAGAAAATGTTTATTAATTCTAACTAGTTTACCTTTACATATAATCTTATATTAGCTAATGATATTTTACAAGTTCACATTTGATATATTACAAGCAATCAAATCATGCCAGATAGCAGACTGATTAACATAAATAAAGCTAGAACACATTTCTTTAATTTAGACTTAATATAGTTTGACTAAATAAAATCCCTCAGGTTCTCTCTTAATAATAACCATTAACATTTAATCATTGTTGAATACAGGGTCGGTTTAGCTGAGAGGACACAGGGTTAATTGTCACAGTAAGCTACAACAGCAACTAAACTAAAAAGTATAAAAAGGGATCAAGTAAGAACACGCAAACATGAGTTAGATAATAATTAATAGTTATTAATTATTCCTAGAAATAAACAACTTTAACTCAAATCATTTGGTATCACTAAGGTATAATCACGTTAAACAAACAGCTAAAACGAACGATTTCAGTGTGCCATAAACTTTTAACTAACGTCCTTCAGGGGGCGGACTAAACCAGTAACCATGGCAACTGAAGGGCTAAACCAATCAGAGGAGCTAGCTCTTTCAAACTTTTATAAAAGCCGGAAATGACACACGCTCATCGGGCATTTCCGGGGAAGACCAGACTGAGACGGTTCGTTCTTTAATGCTCCAAATATATGCATATATTTTACTAATGTAATTGTTTGTCTCTGAATATCTGTAACCCCTGTTTGTCAAATAAATCTTTTATACCGAGGGCAATGTCTCAGCTGTCTTGAACACGACGTGGTATCCAGCCACGACAACATTAACATAAAAAAACCCGAGTAGAACTCGAGTATTTGATGAAGTCATAGATCTCAAGATACAAAAATAAATAAATAAAACCGCAAAAAAAGGTAATTATTTACAAAAAAAAGACCAACAAAACATTGGGAGCGTATATTATGCTCCTACCATTTATCATACTGCAAATAAGTCACAGGAAAAACTAAACTATTAGTTATTATTATTAAACTGCAAATGTGAAGAAATGTGTAGCACGTCAAAAACGAAACTTAACAGTGTGTGTGTGGGGGGGGGGGTCGACCACCCTGCACCACCACCAGCTGAGATGGCGGTGGTGGTCACCCCCCGCTGATAATTTAAACATCTCCCACTGAGGCTTTGTGTTGAACCACATGCGCCCACTCACGTGCGGACAGACGCTATATTTCTATCAACATGGCAGCGAACACACTGCTTTCAGAACTACGACTGATGGAATATATTTATAATCTCATAGTTAATCTTGTTCAGATACCAGGTTTCTGTGACAGACATCTGTGTTAGAAGAGACACAATCTGATCCAGTTCTAATGTCGCTGTTTATAGAACGAGGCACGCGCACACGTCGTGCTGCACTATAACATTTAAATGTGCTAAATAATAAATTTAATAATAATAAAAAGTATTTATCTTAAGTTTGAGATATATAATGAAGCTCTCTGAGCTAAATGAAGCTATTGGGACATTACGTAATTCAAATTATGGGATTAAAATGATGCAAAACATATTGCATGCTATTAATGTTGAAAATGAAGACATCAGGTTTAATTTTAATTTTATTTATTTATTCAACACCACAAACTGATAAATAAACTGAACATTGAATGGATTGAATAAAAGAACTGAGGGGAATTTTAAATAAATAGTTCATCCATCATCTCTCTCTTCGACGTCCTGCTGCCGAGCCTCGTTCAGAACTGGTCCGCCTGGTGGGAGACAGCTCCTTCATCTTTCAGGAAAAAATAAAAACTCGGTTGTTTTGTAACCGAAGTAAACACAAGCTAACATTATTAAGAAAATTTGATTTACCTGCTGTAAACCAGCTACTGATTATCATGGAGTAAAGTCCAACAATGTTGACTCGGTTCTGGTCCACTAAGCGACCGGTGTGGAGCTGTCAGACGAAGCGGTTCCACTTGGCGTCAAATCTGTCGACTATTTTATGCAAAATCTAGCTAGAATCTAGCTTTAACTTGTTGTTAAGATGTTGCTAGCAGAGCTTTTTAGCTCACAGGAAACAGCGTGCCGAGGCAGCATGCATGCGCATTGGGTGAAGGTACAAAATTCACAGCGCCATCTAATGACCCTGCATGGTAACTACAGCGGATTTGGGAGGGCGGGGGGGAATCTTGTGGATGCATGTAAACCCAAAATACGACCGTGTCAACGCGGATCTTTTCCTCTAATTAGCATACGAAAAAAACCTACGTTTCCCCCCATCGTGTCCGTGTAAATAGGGCCTGAGATGTCAGCTCTCTGCGCCACAGGGCTGTGGTAGTTTGGTGGTCTGTAGTTGTGTCAGGAAGGGCATCCGGCATAAAAATAATTGCCAAATCTTCGTGCGACTTAGTTTGCTGTGGCGACCTCTGAAGAAAGGAGCAGCTAAAAGAAGAAGAAAAAATATATCATTGAGTCATGAGGACTCATTTATGTACAAGAGAGACCTGTTTTTGACAAACCCACAGATGAGGTACAGACAACAATAAACAGCCATAAAATGCATATAAAATGAAAAGTAATATAAAGTAGTGATATAAAACAAAATAAAATCAAGTTGCATTGTGAGACGAGGTAAAACACTAAAAACAGGAACATGTCTGCGTTGGTTGTTGCCATGAACTTAACAGTTGTTTAAAATCCCTTAGAGAGGTGTAGTGAACTCGGCCTCCGACTAAAACCTGTCTCTAAAGACCTTCATGGGACAGGAACTGTTATTTCATTGATTTGAATCCAGAAATTGTAAGGGTCCCACTGCCTGCAGCCTGCCTTGCTGATGGCCGCTGATTACCAACACCTGGCGGCCATCAGCTTGATGAGCCTCTCCATCTACTTAAGGCTACAGTGCGGTGTGACTCATGGCTGGAGCATATCACCTCTTGTGGTATAGTACTGTTGTGAGGCAAATGTCTTGGTGAAAAGAATTTGTTCACCTTTGCTCTTTTTTCCAGTTCCCTGGTTC
>NC_056505.1:42250306-42256211 GCF_014905685.2 Nematolebias whitei | reverse complement strand
CTCTCCCTGGACTGAAGGACCAGCTCACCTCCTCGGGTTTTGGACTGCAAGGACAAACGCTCATTAAACAAACCACTCTGGCCTTCCCCGTTGGACAACTATTAAACTGTTGTCCCTCTTTCCAGGAGCCTCTGTGAAGCAGCTTGTGGACGCTTTAAATTCACTGTACATAATAAACACTGTTCTTTTTTTTTATTTCCCCTGTGTCTGCCTCGTTCTGGGTCTCATATCATCTGGGTTCCCCGCGCACTCCTAACAGAAATACAAATTAGCTCATCCAGAGACTTTCTAATTGTATCCTGAATTAATCAATTGAAAGAACACTCTTCTTTTTATATTATCATTACTATTTTACAATATCTTGAAAATCAAAAAAGTGTGTTTAGTTCATATCATTTCTAATGTTGAAGTGAACCACTCATTTTAAATCAACTGTGAAACAGTATTAATGATTTTTTAATCCTCATTCAAAGTAGAAATCAAGTTAATGTCTGTTACAGAGTAATTATGCATTTTTTGATCTTCTGTCTGAAATGAGAAGGAGTGATGTCGGTCAAAAGTCGGAGACAGTCGCAAACAAGTTTATTGGAACGAACTGTCATGTTTTTAAACCTATCAGACAGAAATAAGAAGCTGGCACCTGTGGTCTGTCATCTCGCCTAAACATTTCTCTGTCTGTTCCAAAAACATTTCTCTGTCTGTTCCAAAAACATCTCACTGTTTTTCTGACTTGTAATAACCTCTTACGTCACTAAAACCACACCCCTGTTGGTTCTTTCAACCAATCAGGACTTCTCAAATACCATACCATACCATACCAATTTATTTATATAGCACTTAAAACAGCAACAAGGCCAACCAAAGTGCTGTACAAAAGAACCAAACATGCACAGCAGACAGGAAAACATAAAATAGAAATACAGATACAAATAGCAGCAGAAGCTAACTAAAATGGCCAACAGAGTAGAGAACAGACCGGACCAAAACAAATCACACCGTGTTAAAGGCAAGCGAATAGAAGTGGGTCTTCAAGCGAGACTTAAAGACTGAGAGTGTGGGAGCCTGCCGGACACTCAGTGGCAACTCATTCCACAGTCGTGGACCTGTAACAGAGAAAGCCCTGTCACCTCTGAGCTTACGACGGGTTTCTGGGACTGAGAGAAGCATCTGGTCTGCTGACCTCAGAGAGCGCAGTGGGACATATGGCTGCAGAAGATCAGTGAGATAGGATGGGGCGGAACTGTTCAGTGATTTAAAAACATACATGAGAATTTTGAAATGGATCCGAAGGTGAATGGGTAGCCAGTGCAGGGAGGCCAAAACTGGCGTGATGTGCTCTCTATAGCCTGTACCAGTTAAAAATCGGGCTGCAGCATTTTGGACCAGTTGTAGACGAGCAATGGAAGACTGACTGTTTCCAAACAGAAGTGAATTGCAGTAATCAAGCCTAGATGTTATGAAGGCGTGGATCACTGTCTCGAGGTTCTTTTTGTTGAGTATAGGCTTCAGCTTAGACAGCCGTCTCAGCTGAAAAAAACAGGATTTGACCATCATGTTTACGTGACTGTTGAGTTTTAAGGACGGGTCCATTATCACCCCCAGATTAGTCACCTTTTGTTTCTCTAGCGGGGCTAGAGAGAATAGGTCAATGTCATAGTTCATGAGTGAGCCACTGGGATGGAACAGCATGACTTCAGACTTCTTCTCATTGAAGCTTAAGAAGTTTAAAGCCATCCAGTCCCGGATGTCAGCCAGGCAGTCAAGAAGAGGCTGAATAGAGCGTGTGCCTCTGTGCCTCAGGGGGAAGTAAATTTGGCAATCATCGGCATAGAAATCAAAGGGTATGTCGTGTTTGCGGAAGATAGCACCTAGTGGCAGCAGGTATAAAGAAAAGAGAAGGGGACCGAGGATGGACCCCTGGGGTACCCCCCACTGGAGTGCGGTTGATGCCAAACTAAAATCTTTGATATTGACACAGAAGGTTCTGTCAGAGAGGTAGGACCCAAACCATTTAAGGGCTGACCCTGTGATGCCCACCCACTGCTCCAGTCTAGAAATGAGGACATTGTGGTCGATGGTGTCAAAAGCAGATGTAAGGTCCAATAGGACAAGCAGCACAGAATCACCTGCGTCTGTGGATATGAAAATGTCATTAAAAACCTTCAGTAGAGCAGTTTCAGTGCTATGGAGAGATTTGAAGCCAGATTGGAATAACTCAAGGATAGCGTGATCCCCCAAAAACTGTTTCAACTGAGACTCCACAATTTTTTCCAGTAGTTTAGAGGTGAATGGGAGTCTGGAGACAGGCCGGAAGTTGGACATGACTGAGGGGTCAAGGTTAGGTTTTTTCAGGAGGGGCTGGACAGCAGCATGTTTAAAAGTCTTTGGCACCACACCTGAGGATAAACTGCTATTCAGAATAGCGAGGATAAAAGGACCCAGGGTAGGAAAAACTTCCTTTAGTAGTCGAGGGGGGACCACATCAAAGGGGGAACCAGATGGCTTCATGCTGCACATTACCTGCTCCAGAGAGGACAGAGAGATGGGCTCAAAGTGGTCAAACACAGCCACACACTGAGATGGGATGGACAGATCATGAGCTGGTGGAGAAATGAGTGCCCGGGTGTTTGCCACTTTTTCTAAAAAGAAATGGAGGAAGTTCTCACACAGCTCAGTTGAGGCTTCCAGAGGTGAAGGCTCACTGAGGTGTAGAACTGAGTTCAGGGTGGAGAAAAGAACTCGGGGGTTGTGGGAGTTGGAGACAATTAAATCAGAAAAGAGTTTACATTTGGCAGCTTTAACGGTTTTCTGATAGTGACGCCAACTCTCCCTTAACATTTGAAAAGACACCTGGAGCCTGTCCTTCCTCCACTTTCGTTCAGCTTTGCGACACTGCCGCCTAACGGCTCGTGTGACGTCATTCAGCCAAGGCTCTGATTTAAGTTTCGTTTTTCTGGTCTTAAGGGGAGCAACACGGTCCAGAACATTTAAACAGGCAGAGTTGAACTGAGAGGTTAGCTCCTCAGTGGTAAGAGACACCGAGAGCTGTTCGATCCTCTCAGAATTAAAACCTTCATTAAAACGAGCAGCAGTGAAACGGTTAATGGAACGCGTACGTGCAGGAACGCGCGTCTTAGTAGTATGACAAGGGGGGGTGAAGTCAAACAATACAGGCATGTGATCTGAAAAAACATTGTCACCGATTTTCAAATTAGAAACCGAGACATCGCGTGTTAAAACGAGGTCCAGCGTGTGACCATGTTCCTGGGTGGGGCCGCTCACCTGCTGAGCTAAGCCAAAAGAGTCCAATAAATCCAGAAAGTCCTTCACTAATGGCTTCTCCTGACAACACACATGCAAATTAAAGTCACCAATAAGCAAAAAGTGAGTGTATCTCTGTGTGATATCAGCCAAAAAGTCAGTGAATTCATTTATGAAGTCCTTAGAACGAGGTGGGCGGTAGATGAGCGCACACAGGTGTAGTGAACTTGACCTGATGTCAAATCAATGACCTTAGGATCATATGGTCAGAAACTGTCATTTCATTGATCTGCATCCAGAAATACAGTTTGACCCATCCTGAGACTTTCTTTCTTGAATTAATCAAGTAGAAAAGACAATTCTCTATGATCATTACTATTTTACAAATGTTTTGATAATCAAATTGTGTTAGTTCAAACAATGTTTACAGGTTGAAGTGAACTATTCATTTTTATTTACTTAAACAGTAGTAATGATTTTTATTCCTCATTCAAAGAAGAAATCAGGGTAATATGCATTTCTTGATTTTTCTGTCTTCAATGAGCAAATTTGTAAGTGTGTTAAAGTTCGAGCTTCGGTCAACTAAAAAGTTTACTGAAAAGAAATGTCATGTTTAACTTTTACAGCAAGATACAGGAGAGGTGGCACCACGAAGTCTGGTTTTTCCATGATATCTTTCTGTCTGTTCTTAAACAATCCTTGACTTTCCATAACACCTTACATCACAAACCACACCTCTGTTCTGGTCCATCCACGAATCAGAAAGCTCTCAAATGAACCGGAAGTATAGCCCGTTTAAATGTGGCAACTTCCCAGTTCAACGGTAGAGTTTTGAGAGTTCCAGAGTTCAGAGTTCTGAAGGAGTTCAGAGTTCTTGGAATCCAGAATGCAGAGATTTTGGGACAACCTGGATGCAAAACGCAGGCATTCATGGTTGCTGCTAAGCCAAACAAGCTGAACCAGAGACGATTTTGGGAATTATAACTTCTGTTTGGATAACCTCGCACGACTCTCGAGGTATTTTAGCTGTTCTCAACGGAGACGCTGAAAGTGGCTGGAAGTAGGACTTCACGCCGACCTGATCTATCTTCAGAAAGGTAAAGTCGACCTTCACCCAAAAGTGTACTGTTTGGGACAAGCTGATTTCCAAAGAGCGTGCTGTTCTGGTTAAAACAGATAAATTCCCTCACACATCTCTCTGTAAGATAAATCTCCATTTTCCATCTTTAAACTCTCCTTTCTGCTAGAAAATTAATCCAGATGTTTTCATTAATGTCTGTAGTGAAGCAACAGAAAACCATGGCCGTATGGTTTCCTGGTTGTAAAACTGATTAATTGATGTCTGCTGTTTTAGCTGAAAAGTGAAAACAATCGCCGTATTGTTCTCACTTCCTGTAAAACTAGCCATGTTGTTATTTTCATATTCTGCCAAATTAATGTAAATGTTTGATGTTAATCTTTGATTCTGTAAATAAATGACCACATTCATTTTGATGGGTCAAAGATAAATAACGTCTCTCGTTACATTTTTGTTAAATTCAATGCACGCATGTTACACAGTCCAGAAAAATGAAGAACCCATTTAATGTATGCATATATCTCAGTATATGTCATACTACACAGGACCGGAGGAGAGTGTCCAAGTTCAAAGGCGCTCAGCTCGAAGCTGGCGCTGGACACCGGGATGGACAACTGTTAACACGCAAAGTTTGCTTTAAAAACTGTTAATAATCCCCCCCCGCGCCGACCTGATGGCCACGGGGCATTGAAACATACACAGTCCGGAGGGAGTAGTTCCACCAGGGCGCTGGACTCACCATCAGAAATCCAAGATTCTGTGACGAACAGAAAATCCAACTCCTCATCTTTAAAAAAGTCATTGAGGATAAATGTCTTGTTGGAAACAGACCTTGCGTTGATTAAACACATCCTGATATTGTCCGACACAGGCACAGCCGTGGAGGGAGACGCGCGCGCCAGCGGGCGCAGGTTATGAAGAACAGCTCCTCCTGGTCTGCTGGTGCGGCGCACAGGTAAACAACTCCAGGTGTTTCCATGGACTGAGCGCGCGGGCAGCTGGCCAGCAGCCGGGCCCCGGGAGCACCACGGGTCAGAGAGGAGATGATCAGATCCAGAGCGAGTCCTGTTAGAATAATCCACACTTTGCCTCAGTTTCACCAAAATCCCTGCACGCTTCCCACGACGTCTGCGACGTTTCCTCCATGGAGAAAGGCCAGGGTCACGCAGAAGGAACGCAGGAATCTCAGATAGGACCAGTGGAGGAGAGTGATGGCCGCTGTTCAAAAACTCCGCGGGAATTTCAGCAAATGTACGGAGCTCCAAAAGTGCCCGACGATCATACTGAAAATATGACTCGGCACACTGCACAAACCATTGTAAAAATAACAAAAATAAAATACAAGCAGAGAGCGAGAGACGGGCAGCCCTACACACCGGCGCCATCTTGGCAGATTTACCAAATGAACCGGAAACAGAACTCTTTAAATGTCGACACTTCCTAGTTCCAGTCAGTTCTGAGAGCAGAACCGAACAGAAAAGTTCAAAGTTCTGAGAGCAGAACCGAACGAAAGTTCTGAAGTTAGTTGGGAGTTCTTCCGAGTCTCGTGGGGATTATGGAATCTTC
>NC_056505.1:42249178-42250206 GCF_014905685.2 Nematolebias whitei | reverse complement strand
TTTTTTTGAATGTCCAGAGGACCAGATTTAACTTTTTTAGATGGATATTAAAGTGATTAATATAAGTGATTGTTTAAAGTTGTTTTGTATTTTATAAGGGGCAGATATAAGAATTTTTTCTTCTTTCTGCACTCTTTTCATTCAATGTTTTCTTTTTGATGATTTTTTTTTTAAATTTTGTTTCGTTTAAATAAATGAATAAATAGAATTAAATTAAATTAAATGTTAAATGTCTTCAAACACCTGCTAAGTTCATGGCTTAAACCAACAGACATGTTCCTGTTTTTAGTATTTTACATCACTTTATAATGTAGCTGTTTTTGTTTTTAATATATATAATTTTCAAATCATATGTTTTTTATGATTATCTACTGTTGTACTGATCAATATCTCCTGGAGGGTAAACTATATCTTGGCTGCAAGTAACAATCTGAGAAATCCTTCATTTTCTACAACTGATAGCAGTTGGTCATTAATTATGATGAAGTTTAGCAACTTCTCTGTAAACATTTGAGCTCTGTGGCTTCAGCGATGTCTTCTTCTTGTTCAATCCGAAGCAGGCAGCCTGATTTGGGGCAGCCGCGCTCAGTCTGTCCCTCCTCAGAGACAGGCAGACTTAGCGGGGCAGATTGGACGCGGCTGGGCGGGGTCGAGTCGCCTCTTTCGGCTGAGCAAAGAGCAGTGCCCCACTGAAGCCCCGGAGCTCGAATGTCCATCGTAAAACTAACTTTAATGTGGTTTAATGTGGCGCTATGGCTCTGCAGACATTGCACGTTGCTGTCTTGTTTTGTGGTGTTTAGTGTAAAATACTTCCACACAGCGGACATGTTTAGATGAAAAGTTTGTTAGCTGTTAGCCACAGTGCTGCTGTCAGTCCTCATGTTGTAGCTGGCTGCAAACTATGAACTGGATTTCCTGAATGTGAGGCGGGTCTTATTACTCTGGGTTCATGAGACACGCCGCCGTTCAGGAAATCCATTCCATAGTTTGAAGCCAACATGTATCATGGATCGGATATATCGACAGGT
>NC_056505.1:42245219-42249078 GCF_014905685.2 Nematolebias whitei | reverse complement strand
CATAGTTTGAAGCCAACATGTATCATGGATCGGATATATCGACAGGTGGATCGGAAAATCTGATACGTAAATTATGCTGGTATCGGAGGCCGATACCGATACTGGATCGGCCCCATCCCTACTAACAACCCCGATAAACGAGGGACCACTGTATTTTTATCTGTGCTTTCAGTTTTAATCTGAAATAAAGGCCTTAAATTTATTTGCCTGTGACTAGTTTTAATTATGGAGCTAGTTGTTATTGTGCAGTTTGCTAACAGTGAAAATGTAAATACTGGTAGGCAAGACCATAAAAGACAAAAGTTGGACTTTCGTTCAGACCTTTTACTAGGAGGAAATTTTAGTAACTGAACCTCAGTGAGTTTTAATTGAATACTCCTGATCTCCAGTGTTTGGTAAATAACAAAAGTGTAATAAAAAGTCACGATATTATTAATACATCTTTATTGTCAACATCTAGACTGAAATGATGCATCAATGGTTTAGGGCAGGGAAGGTAACAGCCACTCCCTTTAATGGCACACGTATGTTGTCGCTCCAGAGCTGGACATAAACAGACTGTAGGTTTCCAGTGATTATTTTGCTGGAGAATCATCTGAAACACACACACAGCATGTATTACTAAACTGCATTTAATTGACATTTACATACTTTTATGCTCGGCTCCCTATTGTAGTATAGCTTTAGCTTACCCTCACACGCCGTCTAACTCGCATCTTTATGTTTTCCCACATTCTCCTGCACTCCTCCAGAGCCTTTCGTCTCGCTGCCCGCAGCCTTTTCTGGGTTTCTTCCCTTTTAATGTTTGACAAAAAGCCACA
Organism: Nematolebias whitei; assembly: GCF_014905685.2. Taxonomy (NCBI): domain Eukaryota; kingdom Metazoa; phylum Chordata; class Actinopteri; order Cyprinodontiformes; family Rivulidae; genus Nematolebias; species Nematolebias whitei. The sequence continues at coordinate 42,248,257 of NC_056505.1, read as the reverse complement.
GACTGAACAGAATAGAATGTTCAACAAAGCTACAAGATCCTCCATTTTGGTTGTGTATCTTTTCCAGGGTCTTCTTCTAATACATTTAGTGGTAGCTAGTAAATAGCTTAATGGAGCACTACCACCACCAGCTGGTAAGGAGAGTTGGATTCTGGATCCCACATACAGAACTGGTCCTAAAGTGCATGTGGAAAAGCAACATGGACCGAGCTGAGCCGAGTCAAACTGATCCAAGCCGTTACTATGGAAAAGGGGCTTAACAAACCCCTTCACTCTCCATCTCTGGACTTGTCTTCAGCTAATCTTGTGTCCCGTTTAAACTTCTATGAGTTGGAATGAATTTATCCCAACTGTTGCTCTGGAAAAGCAACACAGGAGAAGGAGCACAGCTGCTCTCAGCTGCAAGAAGGAGAAAAGTGTGATGTAAAGGCAGTTATTAGGACAGGAATTTGGCAAGCCCTTTTAACATAAAATCGAGTAGTCTGACTATCTGTAGTTACATTCTAGATATCTAAAAATTAATTTTGACTAGGAACAATTACATTTTGACAAGTCCGAATGCTAATTTAAGATATCTGTATTTACATTCTGACTAGTCAGAATAACAATTCAAGATATTTTAAAAGGAATTTTGACTAGTCAAAATGTAATTCAAGATATCTTAAATGACATCACCTCATTCGTCATTTGAATGGTCAAACACCCGTAATTACAATTCAAGATATCTCAAGTGTAATTATGACTAGTCAGAATGACACTTTTAGATATCGTGAATTAAGAAATGACGCGTAGGACCCGCGGCTGCTACTTAGCTGTTCAAACAGCTGCCTGCAGAATTTTGGGTGGCTGCAATGGCGCTAGCTGTTCTGGACAAAATTGTTAGAAAATGCCACAACTTCCGGTGGCTTTAGTGTTAGCATTAGACAGTGACGAAAATGGCTCAGTCTCAGCGCTGTTGTTTTTGTTCAGTTCCTGGTTGTTCTTGTGGGGCAAGAAAACAACCGTATCTGTCCTACCATCATGCTTTACTACACTCTCACAGCCTGCTTGAGTCACCATAATTAGGCAGTGTCTTACCTGAGAGAAGATTGGCTGGCTTTTGGCTTTTTGTATTGTGAGGCCCATGTTTGTTTGTTTTGCAATTCTTAAGTATTATTCATATTTATTTTTGTTAATTTCATATTTATATTCCAGGTTGAAGGTGGCAGTTGACTCTTGTGTTGGTTCTGTTCCACTCGTGTCTCGTGCATCACAGCTTGTGGGTGAATTTCTGCTCGTGTTACCTTGAACCATCCTTTAGTCTTTTAGTTGACTGAACACTGGAAAGCCTCAGCCTTGGCTGAATATTTAGGAATCATTATTGCCTCCATTAGAATAGTTTTTAACTTAGTGTTAATAAAATGTATATTGTATGTTGGAACAGTCTCCTGCTTATCTAAAAAAGTTAAATCTGGTCCTCTGGACATTCAAAAAAACAAAACAAAGCAAATCAACAAAAAAATGTAGAAACGTTTCGTCTCTCATCCGAGAGACTTCCTCAGTCTGAGGTGCTGTTTTCAGCTCAGTCTCTTAAATAGCACCGTCTCAGGGTGGATCAACCAGTTTTGCTGCTGACAACCAAAACCAGCTGATCACATGCTCAAGAAGGACCATCAGCATAACAATGGACCATTAGCACACTGATGGCTGTTTACTGTTCACAGAGGGCTGAGTGATACTAGCAATCACAGCATTGTAAGATGGGGACAGTTGAACCCGGAGGCCTCCACCCCTGTTTAATGATGGACGGTTTCTTTTCACAAAGATGGCCTCCTTTACTCCTCTCTAAAACCATCGTTCCTCTCTGTCCAGGATGTGAACATCTTCATCCCTGAAAGAGTGACCGCTGGCCTGGAGATGAGTGTAGACCGCAGAGTCCTGGCCTGATGATGTTGATCTTCTGTGCTGGGCCATCCTTTTGGCCAGTGGCTGTTTTGTTTCCCCGATGTAAGACTGATCACAGCCCTCTTGACACTGAACAGCATACACAACATTGCTCTGTTTGTGCCGGGGGACTGGATCTTTGGGATGAACCAGTCTTTGCCGTAATGTATTTTGGGGTTTAAAAGCCACTGGGACGTTATGTTTAGAAAATAAACGTCTCAGTTTCTCTGATACTCCCTCAACATATGGAATGACCACTGGTCTGGGTCTGGGTTCCTCCTTTTCACCTGTTGGCTGACTGGAGTCCTGTTTGGGTTTCTTCTCTGCTTTCAGGAAGGCCCAGTTAGGATATCCACATTGCTCTAGAGCCTGTCTTGTGTGGGATTTCTCCTTCTGCCTGGCTCCTGAGCTAGTGGGGACGCTGTCTGCTCTGTGATACAGAGTCCTGATGACTCCTAACTTGTGCTCCAAAGGGTGATGGGAGTCAAACTGCAAATACTGGTCTGTGTGTGTGGGTTTGCGGTACACCTCAGTTTGCAAATGTCCTCTATCAGAGACTGAGACCTCACAGTCCAAGAAAGCCAACCTGCCATTTTTTACATCTTCTCGTGTGAACTTGATGTATTTATCCACAGAGTTGATGTGGTCAGTAAAATGTTGGACTTCCTGAGATTTAATTTTAACCCAGGTGTCGTCAACATACCTGAACCAATGACTTGGTGGTGTCCCTGAAAAGGACGTCAAGGCTCTCTTTTCTACCTCCTCCATGTACAGGTTGGCAACAATAGGAGAAACTGGAGACCCCATAGCACACCCATGTTTCTGCCTATAATATTGCTCCCCATATGTGAAGTAGGTTGACTGCAGGCACAGTTTCAAGAGTTGACACAGTTGTTCTGTGGAAAGCGTGGTCCTGCTGCTCAGAGTGGTGTCTGATTTTAATCTTAAACTGACCACCTCTATTGCACCATCAACAGGAATGCACGTAAAGAGTGATGTGACATCAAAAGATACCATTGTTTCATCAGTCTCCATGATGACATCCCTCACCTTATCCACAAAGTCCATGGTGTTCTGTATGTGGTGTTCTGAGCTGCCAACTAAAGGGATGAGTA
>NC_056505.1:42243476-42245119 GCF_014905685.2 Nematolebias whitei | reverse complement strand
CTTAGAATGTTTTGTTTAGTAATAAATTTATCTAATCTGGTCACAAACAGTTTTTCTAGAATTTTTGAGAATTGTGGTAATAAGGATATTGGTCTATAATTATTGAACACACATTTATCACCATTTTTAAAGAGAGGAACTACCTTTGCTACTTTCATATTGTCTGGAAATATTCCTTTTGAAAATGATAAATTACAAATATATGTAAACGGCTCGATAACATAACTCATTATGTCCTTTACAAACATCATATCCATGTCCACCCAGTCTTTTGATCTCTTATCTGTAAGATTTTTTACAACATTCATTATTTCTTCAATGTCAGTTCCATTAAGAAAAATACTGTTGTCACAACTTATAACTGAATGGTTCACATTATTGTCTACTTTTGGTATTTTAGATGCAAGGCTTGATCCAACGTTCACAAAATGATGATTAAATCCATTTACAATTTCATTTTCATCATGGATTTCATCGTCATCCTTCAAAAAATATTGTGAAATACCTGTTTTTGCTTTATGACTTTTCAGAACACTATTTATTACTCGCCATGTAGCTTTCATATCACCATTACTTTTATTTAATAAATCACTATAATATTCCTTTTTGTGTTTCCTTATAATCGCTACTAATTTATTTTTATACTTCTTATATTTATTTTCAGCCTCTTGTGTTCTCAATTTCAAGAAACATGTATACAAATAATTCTTTTTTTTACAAGCATTTCTCAACCCTTTCGTCATCCATGGTTGATCAACAACATTTCTCTTTGTATAATTATTTTGCACACAATTCTTTTCATACAGAGCTCCTAAAATATTTATAAACTCATCATATGATCTATTCACATCATCAACATACACGTCTTTCCAGCTTTGTTTATGTAAATCATCTTTTAATTTGTCCATTGCTTTTGTTGATGTGTTTATTGTTTTTTCCTTAGTTGTAATTTCTTTTGTAATGCTTTGATCATTTTTATAAATCATGAAAACTGGTAAATGATCACTCAAATCACTCGTTAAAATACCTCCCATCACATCCCCATTTGTTACATTTGTGAAAATATTATCGATTATTGTAGCACTATGAGTTGTAATTCTTGTTGGTTTTGATATTAACAGATAAAGATTAAAACTACACAATGAATTTGTAAATGTACTGATGTTATTTGAATCTGTTTTATTTCCAAGGTCAATATTAAAATCTCCACAGAAAAAAATGCTTTTATTAAAACTCTTGTCCAATAATTGTACGATTTTATCGGTGAATATTTCTATATTTGATCCTGGAGATCGATATACACAACTTATCAATATGTTTTTATCAATCTTGTTTATTATTTCTATTGTTATTATTTCCATGATATTATCAACAATTATTGACATTTCATTAATTAACTTACATTTTATTTCATTTTTGACAAATAGAGCCACTCCACAACCTCTTTTGTTGCTTCTGTTCACATGATATAATTCATACCCTTCCATGTGAACATTAGTTGTGTTTTCATCGTTGAGCCACGTGTCTCTGACCGAGCTATTATTGTAAAGGTTCTGTTTAGCTGTTTTAAATAATCTGTTATTTTGGATATATTTTTGTCATAGCTCTGCTCTCTGTCAGCTCCTCTGTCATGCTGCACACTC
>NC_056505.1:42238953-42243466 GCF_014905685.2 Nematolebias whitei | reverse complement strand
TCAGTGGTTGTTGTTGTTGTTTGCGATCCGGCCTCTGGTTCATGACATATTTTCATTTATACTTCTACTGTTAAAGTGAATAATAGAGAGACCTCCATTTGTTATATTGATGTCATTAAACTGTTCTTCATTGTAATATTCACAGTCTTTTATTTCAGGGAAAAAATTTGTATCAATCACATCTTCAACATTGTATATTTTAAACTCTAAATCTTCGTATGTTGTCATGTTTTAATGTATTTGTTTGTTTTATATTTTGTTAATTTCTTGTTTGTGAAGTTATGTCAATGATTTATTATCTGCCATCTCCTGAGCTCATTTTAGTTTTTCCAGATCTTTCAGGTCTTTTATTATTTTAGCCTGAGATCCTTCCTGTATTTTAATCCAGATGTTTCCATTTCTTGTCCAAGTTGATGCTATTTTTTTCTGTTTTTTCAACCACCTTGCTTCACGTGCAATATTTCCATTTTTTTTAGTTAGATGTTCGTTTATGTAAACATTTGTTCCCTTCAGTTTTTTTGCTTGCATTATTACCCTGTTTCTTGATTTCCTGCTAATGAACTTGATGACTATGGATGGTTTGGCTTTATCTGATTTGTTGGACAGTGTGTGACAGATTGAAATGTCCTCATGTTCGATGTCAATGTTTTTGATTTGTAAAAAATTCACTACTTGCTCCTCCAGAGTCTGTAGTTCTTCCTGTGGTGCATCTTCTGCTGTGTTAGTACCAGCAACAACTCTTGCATAAGTTCGGTTCCTAACTTCCAGTCCAGTGATCACCAAGTTGTCTAGTCTTGTGTATTGTTCCAAGTCTTCTACTTTTTGTTCCAGTTCAGCTATTTTTCTGTCTTTATTAGTCATCAGTTCTTTCAAATTTCTCACTTCTTCAAACAGTCCTGTTAGTAAATCACATTTAGCTGATACTTTAGTCAGTTCAGCACTCAAATAGTTCAAAGATTTTTTAACTTCCTCCATATCTTCAGAATTATTTTCCGACACTTGTATGTTTGCTTATCTCTGTTTGCTCGGCATTACTCACGATACTTCTGGATTATTGGTCTCAACTCTCAGAAGCACAGGATCCAGCCACGAGGTTCTCAGGCTATTGTTGTTAGCCACGAGGTTCACAGGCTTATGATGTTAGCCTATGTTGTTAGCCGAGGCCTAGCCAGGTCTAGCCGAGGACTAGCGGCAACAACTTCCAGGTCCCACGCGGTCCCACGATTCACTCGGTCCAGCAGTTCGCAGCCCCAATGGTGACAGACTAGGTCCCGGTTGTAACAGCTCCCAAATCCCACAGCTGTAGTTTAGCTTCCTCGGTTTCCGCGGTTCACAGGTCCAACAGCGGCGGACCGGGTCACCGACGTAAACAGCTCGGTTCAGCGGCTTGCAGGTCCAACAGCGGCGGACTGGGTCTCCTCCGTAAACAGCTCGGTTCAGCGGCTTGCAGGTCCAACAGTGGCGGACCGGGTCACCGACGTAAACAGCTCAGTTCAGCGGCTCGCAGGTCCAACAGCGGCGGACTGGGTCTCCGCCGCAGACCGCTCGGTTCCAGCGGCTCGCAGGTCCAACAGCGGCGGACCGGGTCTCCTCCGTAAACAGCCCGGTTCAGCGGCTCGCAGGTCCAACAGCGGCGGACCGGGTCTCCTCCGTAAACAGCTCGGTTCAACGGCTCGCAGGTCCAAACGGCGGCGGACCGGGTCTCCGCAGGCCTCAATAGCCGAAGTAGCTCTCTGACTAGCTCGTTAGCCAAACGTTAGCTAAACTCGTGGCTCAGCATCCACAGTTCAGAGGCTTCCTTCTTCCACCTGTTCTGTATATATATATACACATGTATTATCTATATAGATATATACATACACAGTTGGAGTCAGTTTTGTAAAGTTGGCAAAGTTAGCTAGTTAGCTAGCGGGAGCATCAGTCAACACCTCCTACTCCATGGGCGCCATCTTGGGTACTTATCTGTATCTGTATTTTTTATAATTATTATATTATTACAATGTCTTCAGCGATCATGGGCGCGGGGGAGGGGGGAAGGCGGGAAGGCGGGAGGGGGGTGGTGGTGTTATGCCGCCCCCTGCTGGAGGCCGCCCTGGGCGGCCACCCATGTCGCCCATATAAGGAACCGCCACTGATATATACCCTAATTTACAATAAAGTTGTGTCAGGGCACTTAACAGGAACCTTCATGTTCATAGAAAGACCAATTAGTAAAGTTCACCATGTAAGGCAACAAATTATCTATCCATCCATCCATTATCTTTACCCGCTTGTTCCATTTTGGGTCACGGGGGTTGCTGGTGCCCATGTCCAACAATCACTGTGCGAGGGGTGGGGTACACCCTGGACGGGTCGCAAGTCCATCACAGGGCCACATAGAGACAAACGAGACAAACAACCATTCACTCTCTCATTCACACCTAGGGACAATTTAGAGTTACCAATCAGCCTAACATGCATGTTTTTGGTATGTGGGAGGAAACCGGAGTACCCGGAGAAAACCCACGCATGCACGGAGAGAACATGCAAACTCCACCCAGAAAGGCCCCTGGACCGGGGTTTGAACCAAGGACCTGCTCGCTGAGAGGCAGCAGCTCTACCAGTTGCGCCACCGTGCTGCCCGGCAACAAATTAAAGTAATATAAATCAAAATCAATGCTCTGTTAAAAGTTGCATTTTGGAACGTTTGTCCGCAATGGCCTGACTGAGTCATCTTGCATTCTGGTTCGGACAACGGATTTTAACAGCACCTCAAGGAATTGAAATAAAAAAACGACCAACACAGAAACTGATTAGAAGGCAAAACAAAGTAAATACTTGCTATATGTATAGACATAATAAACTGTTCCATTTTAAATCCATCCCCACCTTTGTCTATGGTCATTTTTTTTTTCTTTTTTCAAACTACTCCTCATTACTGTCACCACCTGACAGAATCACTCCCTGGCACCTCCTGTTTCCCTCAAAGAGGCCTCTGCACTCCCACAGTACCTTACGCATCCAACAAAACATTCTGTTTTCTTTCAGCTATATATATTTTTTTTATCAGTTTCTGCTTCCTTCCCTCTAATAAAGAGGCTGTTCTATTTCGTATAGGCTTTGCCCTTTAAGAGCTGTTGCTTAGTGGGTTTATCCCGTCATGCAAAGCATCACACTGAAAAATTTAGCCCATGCCCACCTGTTGTGTGGGCCCCACCCGGTCCATATAAATTACGTTAAGAGCGGGTAATCGGCTCTCATTTTTCTTCAGCAAGCTAATAGCGCTGTCAGAAGAACGACAAAGGGAAGTTGTCTAGCTTGACCAGCTCAACCTTTGTTGGGGCTGCCTGTGGCCCCGCCACGCCAACCTCCTGCTGCCTCTGTGATTTTCCTCCCCGAGGAGAAGCAGATGAGCAGTCTTGTTTCAAGGTAAGTGCCAAGGAATATTTCTCAATGGCGGGTCGCTACTCGCTGGACAACGCCATCTTGTAATTTTCCTTTTATCGCAGACTCTCAGAGCGAATCGGATGGCTCTTCCGGGACAGGCGACGTCAGTAGCAGGCCCCCGCTGCTCACTCCCTCCTGGAGAGCATAGTGTCGGAACGAGGGGGGCTGAGCGAATGCTCATTCCTCCCCGGACCTTTTTCGCATCGGCGACCACACCGCTCTCAGCCGTCGGTGCCCTCCTCTGGAGCTGCTCGGCATAATCCAGGAGGCGGCTGACATGAAGGGACTTTTTCAGTTCCTCTCCTTCCCCCGTCCAGATCGGATGATCTAGCGGGAAGGTTTCTGGGCTCCACCCCGACTCGCCATCCTGATCCCATCTGGCCTCATTTTCCCAGCAGTGATGTCCTACTGGAACGAGGCCGCAGCCGGTTCTGGTAGACTGAGGGCGCCGGTTCCCACATTCGCGCCTATCACCAGAGTGGAGGGGTTTCACCGTGCGGAAATTCCCTCGGTGCTCCCCTGGAGCCGAGCCTGGCGAAGGCTTTTGGAGCAAGATGTCCAGGTTGGACCAGCGTCCTGTGCCTCTGGGTAAGCATGACCAGACGGTGACGTCACTCTCCAACCGAACTCACCAGTGTGCGTTCCAGGCAGCCACAGCGAACAATACGTTACACTGCTGGCGTACAACGTTTCAACGAGGCTGGTGGAGACGTACAACTCCCTCTGCAAGGCAGCTGACGTCATTCTCAACCTGTGCACCTCTTCTGCTGTCTGTCGGTCTCACATCGCAGCCCGGAGGTTGAGGTTTTCCAGATGTCCACCTGGCTTGTCACTTCCCCTCCCTCTCGGAGGAGCTGCAGAAGGCTTTTTGTTGGAGGGCCCCATCAGCGACGGACGTGTAGTGAACAAGGCCTGAGGTCAAATCCTGGCCTTGAGGGGCCTGCCTAATTACCATCAACACAATAGAATTATCAAAAACATTGTGGAATTACATCCTTTGACTTTTGTTTTCCTTGCTGGATTACATCAAGCTCAAGGACATTCGAAGGCGTAAGTTCATGTTGGAATTCATCCCCATGGACAGGCG
>NC_056505.1:42236885-42238943 GCF_014905685.2 Nematolebias whitei | reverse complement strand
TTCAATGAGCAAGTTGTGTAAGTTGGTCAAAGGTCAAGTTTCGGTCACTGCAAGTTTACTGAAAAAGAAATGTCATGTTTAACTTTTACAGCAAGATACTAGAGAATTGACTCCACGAAGTCTGAGTTCTTCATAATATCTTCTGTCTGTTCTTAAACAATCTAATCTTTTTCCCTTGACTTTTAATAACCTCTTACATCACAAAAACACACCTCTGTCTGGTCATCGACCAATCAGAAAGTTCTCAAATGAACCGGAAGTGACCTCTTTTAAAAGGTGCAACACTTCCTAGTTCACAGCAGTTCCAGAGTTCAGAATGCTGGAATTCAGGATGCTGGAGGAAGTTCTGCAGTTCTGAAGTTCTGAGAAGTTCTCGGCAGTTCTGGGAAGAACTGAGGAGAACGCTGAGAGAATGCTGTGAGTTGGTTCCGAGAGCAGCAGAGTCCAGAATGCTCAGGACATCTGCGACTAAGCTGAACAAGAGAAGTTCAGAGGAATTATGAAGAAGTCTGTTCTAGGATGATCTCACGACTCCTGAGGTTTAGCTGTTCTTACGGAGACGCTGGAAGAGTTGAAAGGAAAGCTCTACACCAACGCTGAAACTATCATCTGCAAAGGTAAAGAGTCGATCTCAACCAAAGTGTACCGTGGGTTAAGCTGGTCTAGAAGGAGCGTGCTGTTTTGGTTATAACAGACAAATTCCCTCACCCATCTCTCTCAAGATAAACTTCATTTTCCATCTTTAAACTCTTCTTTTTGCTAGAAATCATTCCAGATATTTTCAGAAATGTCTGTTGTGAAACAAGGTTTTCAACCATCGCCGTATGGTCTTCCTTGTAAAACTTGCTAAATTAGCCATGTTGTTATTTTCCAATTTTGCCAAATTAATGTTAATGTGTAATGTGTTTAAATCGTTTTTAAATAAATGACCCACTGTCGTTGGTGAGTCAAAGATAAACACGTTTCCGTCCACATTTAATTAAATTCAATGCACGTTATTATTCAGTCCAGAAAAATGAATGAATCCGTTTAATTTATGAATATATCACAGAATATGTTCATCTACAGACGCACTGTTCGGGACCAATTTCAAGACAATAACAATGCATTCCACGGCTGCAGCAGCGTCTCCCCGCTCCGCTACACCGCCAGCCCCACCACGCCGCCAGCCCTCCCATCAGACATCAGCCCTTCTCATCCCGGCAACCGGAGGTTCAGCGTTTCCCTGAGATCGCCAACAGGCGGCGCCCTGGAACAACAAACCACAGAGCTCACGGGGGAGAAGATTCAAAATAACGGTTTGCGGAGGATGTGTGTAAATATGACACGAGTTTTGAAATAAAACATCATTCAATGATTAAAGTGTCTGATTTTAGCCAGTCTGTCAGCTCGGATGACCTCACAGCGGCTCCTCACACATTCTCCACACAAAACGAGCCGGTGGCCTTAAAAAATTTTTTTTTCAGAATCACTACTGCTCCAAAATAAACATGAGATGCTTGCATGCCACAATAGTCGAAAGCGAATGTGGTCCGCAGAACGAGTCCAGTGGAATAACTCGTTTTCAGCCCGAGCTACACGCTTCTCACAGCAGCGGTGTCAAACTCTCGCTCCCGAGACGCCAGTAGCCTTCACTCAAACAGCGCTGTGTTGATGAAGGTGCGCACACCGCTCCCTAGCGCTCGCCGGCTCACATCAGCATAAATGTGAGACCGCAGAACGAGTCCAGTGAGAAACCTCGCTCTCAGCAGGAGCGACACGCGTCCCACCGCAGCGGTGTCAAACGCGTGCTCCCGTGACGCCAGCAGCCTTCACCCAAATGGTGCGGCGTTGGTGAAGGCGCGCACACCGCTTCCCAGCACTTGCCGGCTCGCATCAGCATAAATGGGGGGGGCATGCCTATCTCGAGCTGTAGGGGTGCTGTGGCCTCCTCACACAACAGCTCATATAAACGTTCTAGAATGTTGCATGGTTCTGAATGTGATTCAACACTTTGCTCCTGTGCTGCAGAATAAACACGTTTTGATTCACACAAACAATAAGGTTACTGCTACATAC
>NC_056505.1:42235361-42236785 GCF_014905685.2 Nematolebias whitei | reverse complement strand
ATAAACACGTTTTGATTCACACAAACAATAAGGTTACTGCTACATACATAAACCGGCAGGGGGTGTACGCTCAGCCCAAAATGTTACACATTACGAGAAAACTACTGTGTTGGGCACACCAAAATCTGCTCTCCATCAGAGCAGTGTACATCCCCGGTGTTCTGAACAAAGGAGCAGATGTGATTTCCAGGGGTGGTCCACGTCACGGGGACTGGACTCTCCACCCTGATCTGATGGCCCAGACGTGGCAGAAATTTGGCAAAGCAGCTGTGGACCTGTTTGCGACACGAGAAAACATTCAGTGTCAACTATAGTTTTCACTGAGCCCGCGAGACGAACCACCACTGCGGGTGGACACCTTTGCTCACAGCCCATGGCCCAAAATGCTTCTTTACGCATTCCCCCTACCTCCTCTGATATTACGGTTTCTGAACCGAGTTTAGGAGGAGGGATTGACAGCTCTCCTGGTGGCTCCCGAGCGCATGAACGCACTATGGTTCCCGATTCTACGACGTCTGTTATCGGGGCACCCATGGAAACTGCCATGGAGGGAGGATACTCTCCTCCAGGCGGGAGGAGCGATCAGGAGTTACCCAGAAATAGGCCAGCACCTGTGTGTCTGGCCGCTGAGTGGATCCGCTTAAAGAGGATGGGTCTCCCGCAAGATGTAGTGCGCACAATCCAGGATTCACGGGCTACATCTACCACAGCGCTGTACACATCAAAGTGGACAGCTTTTCAGCGCTGGTGCACAGAGAAATGTGTAGAGGCCACCTCATGTCCACTAGGTGGCGTGCTGTCCTTTCTGCAACAGCTGATGGACAGAAATCTGGCATTCAGCACGATTAAAACGTACGCTGCAGCCATCTCTTCCTGTCACGAAGGTTTCAGAGACATAACAACTTTTAATCATCCGCTGATGAAGCGTTTTTTTAAAAGGTGTACAGAGACGCAGGCCTGTTTCACGCCCACTTGCTCCATAGTGGGATTTAACACTGGTCCTGCGAGCCCTGATCAAAGCTCCATTTGAGCCACTGAATCTGGTTCCAATTAAATTCTTGTCTCTTAAAACAGTCCTGCTGCTGGCTTTAACATCCACTAAGAGGGTGAGTGATTTATCTGCCCTTTCTGTCGCTCCGTCATGCCTTAGAATTCAGGCTGACGGCAGCTCAGCTGATCTAAGACCGAATCCAGCCTTTATGCCTAAAAACATCAGTAGCTCTTTTAAATCAAGAGTGATATTGTTGGAGGGTTTTTTCCCTCCCCCCCACAAATCAGAAGAAGCATCTTTCTATCTTCTCTGTCCTGTGCGGGCGTTGACGTGTTACATAGTGTGCACAGCCGCAATGCGTCAAACTCAACATTTGTTTGTGCATTTGTAGTGAACCAGATGACCTCAAATATACCAGATGGACAGAGACTGT
>NC_056505.1:42228042-42235261 GCF_014905685.2 Nematolebias whitei | reverse complement strand
GAATTCATCCCCATGGACAGGCGATGATTTCCAAAGGGGGGACTGTAGTGAACTAGGCCTGAGGTCAAATCCTGGCCTTGAGGGGCCTGCCTAATTACCATCAACACAATGGAATTATCAAAAACATTGTGGAATTACATCCTTTGACTTTTGTTTTCCTTGCTGGATTACATCAAGCTCAAGGACATTCGAAGGCGTAAGTTCATGTTCGAATTCATCCCCATGGACAGGCGATGATTTCCAAAGGGGGGGACTGTAGTGAACTAGGCCTCAGGTCGAATCTGGCCTTGAGGGGCCTGCCTGGAACAAGAACTGTATTTCATTGATTTGAGTCCAGAAACACAGGATTAAGCTCATCCAGAGACTTTCTAAGTGTCCTGCACTGATCAATTGAAAGAACACTCTCTTTTTCTATTATCATTACTATTTTACAAATGTTTTGATAATCAAATTGTGTTTAGTTCAAACCATTTTCAAATGTTGAAGTGAACTACTCATTTTTAAATCAACTGTGAAACAGTATTAGTGATTTTAATCCTCATTCAAAGTAGAAATCAGGTTAATGATGCATTGTCTGATTTTCTGTCTTCAATGAGCAAGTTGTGTAAGTTGGTCAAAGGTCAAGTTTCGGTCAACTGCAAGTTTACTGAAAAAGAAATGTCATGTTTAACTTTTACAGCAAGATACTAGAGAATTGACTCCACGAAGTCTGAGTTCTTCATAATATCTTCTGTCTGTTCTTAAACAATCTAATATTTTTCCCTTGACTTTTAATAACCTCTTACATCACAAAAACACACCTCTGTCTGGTCATCGACCAATCAGAAAGTTCTCAAATGAACCGGAAGTGACCTCTTTTAAAAGGTGCAACACTTCCTAGTTCACGGCAGTTCCAGAGTTCAGAATGCTGGAATTCAGGATGCTGGAGGAAGTTCTGAAGTTCTGAGAAGTTCTCGGCAGTTCTGGGAAGAACTGAGGAGAACGCTGAGAGAATGCTGTGAGTTGGTTCCGAGAGCAGCAGAGTCCAGAATGCTCAGGACATCTGCGACTAAGCTGAACAAGAGAAGTTCAGAGGAATTATGAAGAAGTCTGTTCTAGGATGATCTCACGACTCCTGAGGTTTAGCTGTTCTTTCGGAGACGCTGGAAGAGTTGAAAGGAAAGCTCTACACCAACGCTGAAACTATCATCTGCAAAGGTAAAGAGTCGATCTCAACCAAAGTGTACCGTGGGTTAAGCTGGTCTAGAAGGAGCGTGCTGTTCTGGTTATAACAGACAAATTCCCTCACCCATCTCTCTCAAGATAAACTTCATTTTCCATCTTTAAACTCTTCTTTTTGCTAGAAATCATTCCAGATATTTTCAGAAATGTCTGTTGTGAAGCAAGGTTTTCAACCATTGCCGTATGGTCTTCCTTGAAAAACTTGCTAAATTAGCCATGTTGTTATTTTCCAATTTTGCCAAATTAATGTAAATGTGTAATGTGTTTAAATTGTTTTTAAATAAATGACCCACTGTCGTTGGTGAGTCAAAGATAAACACGTTTCCGTCCACATTTAATTAAATTCAATGCACGTTATTATTCAGTCCAGAAAAATGAATGAATCTGTTTAATTTATGAATATATCACAGAATATGTTCATCTACATACTGGTGGCCCGTGACAGGTTCATAAATGGACTGTATCCGTGTAACAATTGGATTGGCATGTTGGCATGAAATGAAAAGAGCAGAGAGTTGCTGTGTGAAACGCAGCGTTTTTGCAGATGCGATGCTTGGAGAAAATACAGCTATGTTTTGCAGCTAGTGATGTTTTGAAAGCTGAAATTGTGAGTCAATATGTCTTTTTGAAAGCTGAATTTGTACATCTGTTGTGTGACAAAGTTGATGAGCTGTGAAAAACGTGGATTCTGTTTAAACGGACGGAGGTTCTGCAGACCCGGTTCTGGTCCGGCTCGGTTCTGATAAGTCCGAACGAGTGTTTTAAATAGATGGAGAGACGTTTTTAAGAACGGAGCGCAGTCTCCGTGAAGCTTTGAGAGTTGATTCGTTACATTTTTAACAGAAAATGGTACATTTTGACAGTTTAAAAGACGAAAAGTTGTCCGGAATGTTCATGCTAAAGGCTACACGCTAGCTGGAAAAACGATCCGTGATTGGTCGAAAACCGCTGAGTTGGGTCGCCCTGATTCGCTGAGAAATGAGTGACGTGTCTGCGTCACTTCCTCTGAGTCAGCAATATAAAACCCACCCCCGCGGTTTGTCTCTGTGATTGGTTGAGAACGGCCGTGTGGAACGCTCTGATACGCTGAGAAATGAGTGACGTGTCTGCGTCACTTCCTCTGATGTCAGGTTGTAAAGCTCGGTTGAACCGAAGCCTTTTCTGTGCTTAAAATCACTAAATGTGCCGTGCCACATGTCCCCAAAACTCATGTTTCATGCAAAGAAGTCGTGCTTGTTGAAACAACGCCACGTTTTAGCTTGAAATACGTTCAGAAATGTTGATTTAACCAAGTTTAGCCGAAGCTAATTTTGAACTAAGCGGCTAACGACAGGATGTCAACAGAACGTCCACAGGAAGTTGTCATAGGCTCCTGTTGGTATAAAGCTAACACCACCACCTGCTGTTGGAGACTTGAAATCACAGTTTCACTTCGTTTTTAGGTTATTTTGGGTGAAATTATACGTGTTTATTTCTGTCAGACGCATTTTTGAGTTAATAAACGTTATTCAAGCTGAATTATTACTGTTATCTTGCATTTAAAAAGTGATGAAGGTATTTATGCCAGAAGGGCATTTACCAAAACATTTTTTCATTCACTGGTAATTCCTCTGATGGAGGTGCAAAATAAAAAATTAGAAACTTTTTAAAAGATACAGTCCAGATATTCACAGAGTTGATAAAGTTTACTCATTTGCTGAAAAGATAATACACGTTTAATTGCTAGATCACTAAATAAGAGTAATTATATCAGAAAAATAAACTTTTCTGTTTAAGTTACCACCTAAAACACCACATCCTCCTATTTAACTTTTAAATAGAAGATAATGGCAGGAAAAGAGGAGTATAACAGTTTTCCTGAAGGGGAGACTGATTATTCCTCATCATCAATTTTTCTTTTTCTTTTCACCACCTGGTTCAATGAGTAACTGTTAAAATAGCGAATTTCTGGAAAAAAAACGGCTTAAGAAAGCGTTTTAAAAACTGAAGTTGCTTTAAACTTTTAGAAAATTTGCAGGTTTATTTCATGTTAAGTGCTTTAGAGTAAATATCACTAAGAAGCTGGTTATTGTATCTGTTAAAAATAAGCACATTAAAAAGTAACACTGCAGAGAAGCATTTACTTAAGAATATTCATGAATTGGGATAAAACCTACAAATAGGTGCCCACATTTGAATAAGTTGACTTATTACAGTACTTGAGTGAACCCAGAGCTAAAAAGTGTGTGAACCTCACATGACACTTGAATACAAATATTTACCTGTAAAAATAATCTGAAGTTGGCAACTGTTTATCAGATAAGTGCTAGAACAGTGAATAACCATGACAGGTGTGATAGAAAAGGATTTTGATCCCTATGAGATGAAGGACTGTTTAGAGAGAGCGTTGACGCTGCTCACAGGATCCTTACATCCATATGGCGAACAGGTGGACAGCATGAACCCAAAAGAGTTAGTGGATGAGCTGATGGAGGTTGCAGAGAGTGTGACCTCTACAGAAATTACAAAGTCAAGCTATGAAAAGCTGGCTAAAATTGTGCTTTTGCTGAAAGAATCATTAAATACTGTGGTAGAAAAAGCTGACGACCTTGCAATAAGGTTAAACAGTGAAAAAGAGGTGGTTCAGGAATTTGAAGAACACTTCCTTCGATTTAAAAGTGAACACGAGGTCCTCACAAAAAAACATTTTGAACAGATGTTTCAATCACAGCAAGATGCACGTGCAGAAATTGATTCACTGAACAGCAAAATACAGTTACTTAATGTATCACTATCTGAAGCCAGGGATGCTAAAGAGCTGTTGTCCAGAGAATACTTTGCATTAAGACGGGATCACGTCGTGACAGTGTCACAAGTGTCCCGCTGCAAAGCTGAGATAGATGTGCTTAAGACACAACTTTGCCATGCAGAAAGGAAATGTGGTGAGAGGCGTGGACAGAATGTGGAGACACACTGGGTTTCAGACCCAAAGCTCCTCACATCACACACCCCTCCATCCGTACCTAAAGTGGTAGGGACAGACCTGAACAGGTTTTCACTACCAACCATGCAATAGCGTGCATGGAAACTTCCTCTTTCAATAGATGTTCTGCTAAAACTCTCAAAATATGTACAACGCTTTGTACCAGGACCAATGGGTTCAACTGGAACAAAAGCGTACCTCAAAGACATTGAATTCAGGCTGAATGGTTATCCTAATGCTACGGTTGAGGATAAAATCAGTCTGATAAGGCTCACTTCGGACAGAGAGGTGTTCACCTTCATCGAGCGTCTACCTGATGCAACGAGAAAGGATTACAACCTTCTGTGTGAAGCTTTGATCAGAGAGTATGACCCCTGCACGGGACCTGCTGGTTTCCCAGCTGCTGACAAGGTCACGCAGGGCAAGAATGAACATCCAAAAGTCTATTACAAAAGAATCTTCCAAGCTTATTTTGGTTACAGAAATGAAACCGGAATGGAGGAAGAAGAAGGTTTTAAATATGTTTTCAGCAAAAATCTCCACACTGACATACGCATGTCAGTACAAATTATGGCAAATTTCAGAGAAAAATCCATCAATGAGATTAAACAGTGTGCTGTGAATGTGTTTGAGGCATGTTCTCATGCTAAGACGCCCATAGAGGTGTTTCCTGGTATAAAGGTTAAACCCCACTCCCTAGAAATGGAAGGACGGCGTGCATTGACCCCTCCTCCTAAAACAGGCGAGAAAAAGCAGTATTTTCAAACTAACAAACCGTGTAATGAAGGTGCACGCTGGGACAAAAAAGCTCCTCTTTCAGAGGATGAACGTGATTATCGTAAATGGGGTGTGCGTAGGACGCAAAGATATGGGACCCAAGAGGACCCATATTATCAGGGGAAGTCCGAAAGGGAACCCCCAAAAGACGTACCTAACCCTCCCCCACCTCGGACGAAACGAACCGAGTCGATAAAATCACAAAGGTTCCGGAAACAAGGCCCTACACCTCTGAGCTCGGAAGAGACAGAGAAACTACACAGGTTTTTAGAAACTTTGATACACGCTGAAATGGGAAACCAACCTGGAACACTATGTAGTGATGTGATCGCTACTAAATCTGAAGGCGCAAATGACAACATCACAGATGTCGGTGAAACACACCAAGACATTATTGTTGTGGCCTCCAACAACCCCTCATCGGACGAAGGGGGGGTAAACTCACACACAAACGATGATGAGTCATCGCAAGCTGAACACTCAGAACCTGATTTTCATAATTTTGAACTAGGCATTCCAGTTCTGGGAGGACTCCCAGATACCCTGGTACTGAGTCATGAAACTGGGCCAGTATGGTTAACAAAACCAACACAGGCCATAGCTCTTTTCTCAACCGATGACGTCGACCAAGGGCCTCAAAACTATGGTGTCTTACCCATAGACAGGTCCGACGACTCAGAAAAGGATTCGTTGGAGCTCCCCAAGGAGCAAGAACCCTTATCAGTCTCATCACAGATTGAACAGGTGGTCGCCCAAGCCGACACTCTGACATCTGATGAAGAAAGAGACAAACTTCGCCAAGTTCTTTTAAAATATGAAAAGTCATTTTCACCTGACCCAGACATCATCCAACTTCAGAGGTTGGATGATCCTGCAATTAAATCGATGATACTGTATCTGACTGACCCAGACAAACACACTCCATCGAAAGGCGAACTGGATTCCAATCCAGACCTTAAAGTCCTCTTTCAGCTGCGCAAACAGTTAAAACTATTCAAGGACAGCCTAACTTTAGCTCATGGAGCGACGTCCTCACCCGTGTTCGCGGTCTCCCATGACCGAAGGGGGGTGACGCCAGTTAGGATAATGCTACCAGACGCGATAACGTGATCAAATCTGACATTCAGAGTGAGTGGCGCACCGAAACGTCGTTTTCTAGTTGCTTAATCACTACCTTTGTCAATGTTGAAAGTTGTTTTACTGGTTGCTTAGTCACTGTTTTTGTCGATGTTGAGACATCGTTTAATTGGTTTTTGGTATTGTTTCTGAACACCCCAAGCAAGAATGAATTTTGTGTGTAGTTAAGTTAGAGACTAAGAGGCCTTTAACCATGCCAACATGCAGTTCACTTGTTAAAATGTAATCTTTGCGGAGTCAATGTATATTAATGCTACCTTAAGTACCATAATCTACATTGATCTCACAACGCTTAAGCCGAACCTACTCGAACAATTCTATTCGGGGGGATAGCTAATTCTTTTTGATGAGTCTCGCCATAGACTTCTAAAAAACATTTATGGGGAAACCAAACACCCAATCTCAAGTCGTTCGTCTAAAAGACAACAGACAATTGAACCAAACTATATTTTACCATGTAAAGCCAACTTAAACCAAGTTAGGAATGGAAAAATAGTTTTGAACACCCTTCTATATGTATAAATCCCTATTATTACCCTTTTCAGCATGTTCCATCCCTTAACTGGTAGTTGTAGCTGTTCCCAATCATAATAGCTTACACACCAGGTGCATATAGTTTGAGGCCTTATGTAAAATCCCCTTCATAAGCCCACCTTAAACCACATAATTGCATGTCACATTGAACAAGAACGGCACAGACTGGACGTCGCCCAGAGACGACCTTCGCTGGAGGAGACCTGCAATCCTGACGTTGGTCTCCAATCTTCATCCAGTGGCCGCATCTTCAGTTCAATCCAAGGGAACCCCTCTGTATGCTGATCAATCAACACCTCCATTCGTTGTGGATTTACCATTGTGGATTATATGACTTTTTCCAATGGATTACAGACTCTGTTTCCAAGGGGTTAAAGCATTGCTACAATGGAATTACCAACAACATTATGGAATTATCATCAACACAATGGAATTACCAAAAACATTGTGGATTACATCCTTTGACTTTTGTTTTCCTTGCTGGATTACATCAAGCTCAAGGATATTCGAAGGCGTAAGTTCATGTTGGAATTCATCCCCATGGACAGGCGATGATTTCCAAAGGGGGGACTGTAGTGAACTAGGCCT